>NW_006443225.1:15765104-15850939 GCF_000325575.1 Pteropus alecto | reverse complement strand
GGAGGGGTGGGGTCAGGCGCCGTGGGGTAGGGCAGAGGCAGAGCAAGGGTCGTCACGTGGAGTTCTGCCATTGATTAGAGTAATTAAATGCTATTAAACTGTTCCTACTTTATAAGATAAGAGAGAATTAAAGGGACTTGATAAAAAAAAGAATCCCTCAAGCCACAAAAGCAACTATAAAGTATGGGATCGTATTATGTCATAAAGTATCACAGTGCAGACCTCAGCATCTCTTAAACGTTTAAAAGAGGATGATGAATTCCCTCAGGTAAGATGAGTAGCACTTCACATAGGTGAGAAAGGTAAACTGTAAAGAGATGGTGTGAAGCGTACTTTATTTCAGAGGGGACCATCGCCAACAGAATACATTTCTTGAAAACAGAGAAAGCCCTTCCTCGATCTCCGCTCATCTTCTAATCATTGTACCATTCTCCTGCTTCCTATAATAGTGAAATTCCTTGAGAGTTGTCTTAACTGAGAATTTACGATTTCTCGTCTTCCATTCTTTTCTGAGCCCTTCCCCAGGCCGGTTCCCCACCCCATCTCCACTCCACCCAACTGCTCTCAAAAATGGTCATTTCCTGGTCGTCAGAGTCCTCGGCCTGTCAGCAGCTTTCGGCATGCTTGGCCACTTGGTCCTCCTGGACACGCCCCCAGCTCTTGGCCACGTGGCCTCATACTTGCCTTGTTTTCCTCTGGCTGCTGGTTCTCTGCATGTTTGCTGACTCCTCCTCACCGCTCTGACCTCTCCATGCCGGGAGGTCCCCAGGGTTCAGGCCACGTCCACTTCTCTCTCTCCCTCTTTTTGTTCTTTTCTGTTTTATCTACATTCACTGTCTCATCCTGTCTCATGGATTGATATACCATTAAAGGCTGGTGGTATTATCACTCCAAATTATATCTCTAAAGCTCTTCGTTGAATTCCAGACTAAGTCATCCACTTACCTACTTTAAACGTCTTCTTAACTCGTTCGAAATTGAGCTCAGTTATCTCCAACCCTGCCCCACTGCCCACCACCTAACCAGCTAGTCCTGGAGTCTTCCTCTCATCAGCGAACGGCAGAGCCCATCTTCTAGGGCGGGAGTCACCAGATCTGTCCCATTGCCATCTATGTGTCATCTATGGTTGTTTCCATGCTACTAAGTCAGAGTTAAGTAGTTGCAACATAAACCATAAAGCGTGCACAGCTGGACATATTTGCTACCTGACCCTTTACAAAAAAAGTGTGCAGGTTGCTGTGGTAATTGCTCAAAATCGAGTAGGCTGAATCTAGGCTGAAAATCTTTGCTGTTTATTTGTTTCATAATCTTTATCTGCCTCATCAGCAAATCTTGTCGATCCTACGTATACCCAGAAGGTAACCGTCGATCATTGCCACTATTGCCGCCGCCTTGGTCAAAGCCACCATCCTCTGTTATCTGGATTATTGAAAGAGACGTCTAACTGAGGGTGTGCCTCAGATATAAAAAACCTTAATATATAAATTAATGAAGTCATGGGTAAAAAGAAAAACATTTGGAATTTGAGATAAGAGTATTTAAATAAGATTGACGATCAGGAAATAAAGAAAAATTTTCAGCGCTTTAAATCTATGCATGACTAAATCTACACTGTGAAACTGTACGTCGGTCAAGTACTTCGAAAATGCCCAAACTCTAGGTGAATGTAATCAAACTCAAGTAATTATGTAGGAGGTCGGCCTGGTAATGAGGTGACTAAAGTAGCACTGGGTGTCGGATGACAAAGTGCAACTGCCACTTGACCTCTGGCCGGTTCCATGAAAAAAAAGAGACACTCAAAAGTGAGCAAATGTGCCCCACCCAAAGAGGCTACTCCTTTCTAAGCAATTGATGACAAGTAGGAAGTGGACTCAATGTCTCTAGACCTTACCACTTTTTAGAATAACCTAGAAATCCTGATGTTTATGTAAAATATATTAACTTTTACATGTTGGCAAATAATTTTTTTAAATGTAAAATTCTGTACAGTTTAATACTACACAGAGCAAATTAAACATACCCACTAATAAGAGTGGTTGACGGGCCTGTAGTTTACGGACTCTGATCTACGGTATCATTATCACCGTTACACTTACATGGATATGTCATGTAATATCCATGGATGGTGGCACGATATAGTGACCCTGGAAACTATGTTTGCCCCGGACCTCCTTACAAGACACTTACCGCATGGGGAGTACTGTTTTTAACTCGACAGTGCAAAATTCAAGAAATGTAACTTTCCAGGTTAACCAGTAGGATCCTAGGCAATTCATTCATCTAGGCAGCCAGTAAGTGAATATTTATTGGGAGTCGATGGATACCGTCACCTCAACAGTCAGCAAGAGTGAGAAGGACTCTGCCTTATAGTTTAGGAAAGAGACAGGCAACAAAGATACTACCAGACAAGTAAGCGGAAAGTTGCAAGTCATAACACATTATATAAATTCATCGTTACATATTTAAAGTATGTGGTACATTATGTAAAGAAGCTCCAAAAGAATCATGTGCTGCTAAAAGTTCGCTTCTTTTGAAGTGTGCTTAGCCAACCGAGTACGTCCCAAGCGAGCGGCGATCCACATTGCAGACCCGCTATTCTCATTCATTCTGAGAGCAAGTCCAGGGAAGGGGTCTGTAGCCCGTGGCTACGCAGATATGAATGTAGAGGTAACAGATGGTGTTCGTGCTGCTTATTTAGAAATCATAGGAAATCTAAATGGCTTTACTGACTGATACAAGAAGCAACATGTGGAAGAGCTATATACGTAACTTTCTGAAAATCTAAAATCTTGAAAAAATAGATGAAAATTTTCTGAAGAAGTCAATCTCTTTCCATCATAAGAACATCAAACCTGTCTTTAAAACACACATTTGACCTGCACATGACTTACTTAGTTCATGACATGAATCGGCAGGAGGCCATGCCCAGCAAACCTGCCAGCCCCACACCAGAACCCACCCACAGGAGCGGAACGAGTGGAGAACGCATCCCCACTACCCCGCGCTGCTCAGGCCACAGCAGTTCCAGGCACCTGGCTGTCAGAATCCCACACGCGTGTTGGAACCCAGCCGGTACGACAACCAGGTGAAAGCCTTTGACCAGGGACACACTGCAGCCAGTTCCCAAGATGACCTAATTGGCACGGTTCATGCGTGTGTGTAGCAGAAGGGGTGAGGGAGTCCCTCGATTCTCCATGTCCTTAATGACACAACTGACCTCTGCCAGGACTTTCGGAAAGCAGATGTCTTCCCTGATGGGCTCTGCTGGCAATACTCCCGACGTTAGGCCTGGCCGCACAGGTATTTAGCGCAAACGAGCTGGAGGCTAAGGAAGAGCTGTTGGGGACAAATGCGCGAAGGGAGTGCGTACGGCCCGGTCTTCCCAAGCGTGAGCTTTGCTGTCGCTAGAACCGTGTTCTCGTCATCCCGAGGTGTCCGCTCGGTGGCTCATGCTCTCCGAGCGCCGGGTCTCCTGTCTCTGAATGAGGAAAAGCGTCCCCCTCTCTTGACTGCCGTGAAGGTTTGGTAAGATAGGGACCAAAAAGCATTCAGCCCAGCTGCCCCGGCTCGCAGGTGTGCTCAGTGGAAGATATTATTAGTTCGGGGATTGAGCACTGAGAGGTGGTGGAGTCCGGGAAGGAGAAAGCTCCCTAAAATGGGGAGCAGGGCGAGGTGCCCTTTCGATCACATTATCTGGTAGCCAGAGGTTTAAGAGACATCAAGCTTTAATCTCAACTGAGCGTGCCATCAGATAAAGTGAAAACAGAGAAATCCTAAAGCAAGGAAATAATCAGAAACGGAATTGCGTAGAGATAACGAAAAGCTCGCTTCAGGGAAAATAACATCAGGCAGTGGAAGATAAAAACTAGAGAATATTTTAGAAGTTTTAAAACTTACTAATTTCCCAACTTAAATCCCTCTTTGACGTAAGTTTTATCTTTACAGACCCTTTATCAATGGATTCTAGCAATAGGCCTTCCTACCAGCAAAATATAACACCCATCAGCTATCATTTCATACTGGCATTATGAGCCAGGAAGATATTTTCATGTGTGGTGATTTTTTTTTTTTCTGCAAACTCAGTGTTACAATAATCTGAAAACAGATGCTTGATTGTTAAACTCTCCTGGGATACACATGCAAGCCCAGTATTTTGCCATTGCCCACTTGGTCAGAAGAATTCAAATGCCTTTCCGCCTACCTGCTGCCTGCTGAAAACATGATCTCCCTGGAATGCAGAGCGACAGACTTGCTAGAATGTTCACATTTAGTGAAATTATGAAATTGAATATGATGCACTTCTTAGGAGGAAAAAAACATGTGTCCTTAAGTAACATTTCTGGACTGTTTCAGTTTAGAGTATGTGGTGTGAAATTTTAAGAGTCATGAAAAGTTTAGTCTGAAAACATAACTTTTTGGGCATGCTTTCATAACTGTGTCAAAAAAAATGCCTGGTACCTGATTTGAGACGCTGTGGGTAACAAGGACTGGAAACATTTGCATCCCACCTCTCCAAACCTCACTCTAGGATACATTTTGTGCCAAACGTTTCTCCTTGTCCAGTTTAAGCTATTCGTCTTTCTCCCCCCTGCCCCTCCCCCTCCCCTTCTTCGGAAATTCTCAGAGACAGTTAAACATCTCGAGTTCGGAACTATTTCATGGCCACTGACTGGCTAGTAAATGGTTTTCAGATAAACTAAACTCAGGATGCCAGGCCAGCCAGACTAGTCAACCTCTGTTTTTCTGCAGTTCTTTGATTAGTTTCCATAAAACCCTTGTTCTGAATGTGTCAGGAGTACTCCATGGGCCTGGTGCTGTTTAGGCCCCTGAAACAGATGTGGGTTTGTGTTGATTTAAGTCTTAGCGTGTATTCAAAAACAAAAAACAAAAAAAATACACAAACTTTCTTGCAAAAATGACCGAGTAGATTCTCAGACATAAAATCATCCACCCATGCCGCCCCCCGTGAGACTGCACTACCCCTGTTATGCGAAGTGGTCCATTTTGATTACTAAAGCAGCTTCCCACCCAAAATTCTTTGTAGTAAAAGAATGTCCCCTCCTACACACTAGCTACTCTTTTCAACCTCCGTAGATGTGGACCCTGGATAATAAACCTGTAGCCACGAAAAACTACCTGAAACCTGCTCTTTATTTTGTGTCCCCCGCCTCAGCCCGTCGTCCCAGTCAGAACGAAGGCACCCTCCTCGACTGCTTCGGCACCTGAAGCCTCATTTTGCTTCATCGTATAAATCGCTTGCTGCAGTCGATTTCATCTCGGGCTTCCTTTCTCACATCCCTATAGCCTTAACCTTTATTGAGGCATCTTCAGTCACCTCTCACCAGACGGCCAGAGTAAATGACTGTCCTGGACTGGGGTCCCTGCCTTCACTCTGTCCACCTCCAGCCTCCTCCTCATCCCGTAGCCAGAATCACCTTTCCGAAATGCAAATTCATTACACACCTTTCCTGCTTCAAACCTTCAGTCACCTCCTTTGATCTGAGACTCGGGCGCAGCAGATGTCTTCATGCCTTCCCCAGCCTCCACGAGCAGCAGTTTCGCCCTGACACACTCCACCAAGCCACACTCCTCTCTGTCGCCCCCGTCAGGACACCACGCGCCTTCTCATGTTTACTGTCTGTCCCTCTTTCCTTAGCTCCCTTCTCTGCAACTTCTATTTAGTTTTTATATGTAATATAAAATCGTTTCTTTCTGGAAGCCTTCCCAGCCTGTGTACCCCAAGTCCAAGTCGGGGCTGGGTACACCCCATGCGATATCAGAGCCCCTGGATTTATTCTGCTGTGGCTCTCAGCTCGCCGCGTCGCCCACTTACTTGTCTGCTCACAGTACCTTTCAGTGAGGGGTGTTTCTGCTCCCCCCGTTCACTCCCCTCGGCACAGAGCCGGGCGCGTGAGCAGACACTGCGGAGTGATTGAACATCGACTGCCTTTTGCCCACAGCCGCACGCGCTTTACGTGGGTGCCCAGAAGAAGTTAGAAGACATCATTCAATTGTTCCACAAATACGTACTGAGTGTTCTCTGTGGAACAGACATGATGCTATGTTCTACCAATACTTGGCAGGAATACAATGAAATTCTTGTTCTGTGCTATTGTGTCAGGTCAGATATCATTTGCCATCAGAAAGGCAGTGTCGAATGTTAGGAAACATGGCCACCCTGCTTGTGGCCTCCGTGGGTTCCACAGCTCTTCTGTCTCCCACCCCGCAGTGTTGTTCGGAGTCTGATCGTGTTTCTGCATTAGCATTCCTCAGAGCCTGTGCTCGAAATGGTCACAAACAAAATATCCTTCACTTCCAGCTGGCTCCATACACGGAGAACTGAACACTTGTCTACAATTCGAAGTGGTGCTAAGCACCGTGCACCTTGAAAGAAAATTCCTACAGAACGTGCCCGGTCTCCATCTGCAGCCAAGATGCTTAAAAGGCTCTACAGCTGGCCGGGGAACGCAGTGTCCGAACGTGCTGGGGAAAGGCCTTCCTGCCGCCGTCTCCCAGTTCCCCGCTGGCTGGCAGCGGGCCTCAGGAGGCATTCCAGGGGACACGAAAGCATCCATTGAAAAGATTTAGGTTAGGCACCTCAAATTTCTCATGTTTATAACACAAAAATTGCGTTATCCTCCCCACACGAGGGAAAGGTGCTGTCTGGGACAACACAATAGTAAGGGTAGGCATCAGAAGTGTTAGTCAACTATAGAATCAAGAAAAAATGTGGCTGACATATCTACATTCCCTCCCACGTGAAGCCCAAATAAACAAAATCAGCATTTTTCATTATTCCCAAGTCATAAATTCCTGAAGGCAAAGAGTTTGGTAGATATTTCCAAGGATTAATCTATTCTCCATCCATCCATTCAGGTCATGCTTAATGTCATGCTGCTGCCTGCTATGACTTGGTAACAAGTACTTTTCTCTTTTCCAGAAGCGTGTAGGAAGCCATATTCCTTTAGCTCAGCCAGTAACATTTGCAGCACCAAACGAGCGAGATAAGCCATGTTATCGGTATCTCCATCTTCGTCCTCATGCTGCCCCTCACCTGCCTTTCCACACTCTTCACCATCCGTGAAGCCTGCGGCTAGCGCCATATACCAGGTCATTGCTTATGCCCGTCTCCATGCGTGGGTGTAGCCGCCCAGCTCCTCCCGCCTTCGCCTGCAGCAGTGGCACCGCGGACTCGGTGCTTGCCACCTGTCCTGTCTCGTCCACTGTTAATCTAAACCGCACCAGCCGCTAGGGTCACCTTTCTAAAAGGCACCTCTGGTCTCGCTCTAAAACCTCCACAGCCTTCCTGATGCTTCCTGATCCTCAGTCTCTCCTCAGACTCCTCGAAAACAAGGCTCACATGCTGTGCTTTCTCTCTCCCGGCGATTTTGTTCGTGCCCGCCTTTACCTGCCATCAAGCCAAGCCCTTCCCTTCCTGAGGATCCATCTCACATGTCTTTCCTCCAAGAAGCCTTTCGTGGTTTTGCCAACTAGAGATTATCACTTCCTTTTCGACTTCTCCATGGTATTTATCTGGACCTCTTTTATTACATCGATCTTATGCAGCAGTGTTTTATAGTGATTTATAAGCTTAATGGGTTGTTTTCCTGTTTGTTTTGTTTTGCACCATTTTGTTTATAAGACAACGATTTCTTTGAATCTCATCTTCTCATGAAGGGACTTCAGATTTTTTTAAATTAATTTATTCAATTGAGTTGAATTCAAAGAATATCCTACAAATTTTACTCCATGTGTGAGTCTTGCAATTTCATTCTTTTGGGGGTAATTCTCATTCTGAGAAACTAGTGTGGTTTGTGGTTTAGAGTCATGGTTTAAACTGCCCTTAGGAAGAATGAAAAACAGCTGGTGTCCAAGGAACTCTGGAAATTTGTCAGTAAACTAATTGTAGAACAGAAGCCAAGAGTAAAGAAGTTTGGCTTGCATATCTTAAGCTCTGTCTATATTATTACTTTTTGAAATTTATGAAAAAACTTGTATGTATGAGATAAAATATTATTATAAATGATTAGAAAACTTCTATTAAAATGTAAATAGTACAGTCTTCCCTTGTTATCCGTGGGGAATTGGTTCCAGGACCCCCGTACATACTAAAATCTGCAGGTGTTCAAGTCTCTTAGGTTAAATGGTATAGTATTTGCATATAACCTACAGACATATTTCTAGATTACTTATATTACCTAACGCAATGTGAGTGCATTAGGTATTATAAGTAAATAGTTGTTATACTGTATTGTTTAGGGAATAATGACAAGAAATAAAAAGTCTGTACATCAGTAGGTATGGCTACATAGTACACGACAGCAGCAACGTAACATTTTCTTGAATAATTTTGATCCGTGGTTGGTTGAATCCATGAGTGGAGAACCTGGGATGTGAAGGGCCAACTATAATATTGAGATTAATGCTACAATTTCAATACACAAGAATTCATGGGGATTTCAATTAAATTCATGAAATAATGGTAGATCACTGTCTACGTGCAAGAAATTGCCCAAGAAAATAGTAACACAAAGATAGACAAACATATACTTAGCATCCTGAAAGCTTAAAATTAGGAAGTGTGCAAGAAACATACAGATACCTATAAATCAAGTTCAATTTTGCTGAGAGCTAGACATAATAGGTTATGGTGCTTCAAAAGAAGGAGGAAGCAAATATGGTTGTGATTGTGAGAAATGTCAGCAAAGGACACAGCGTTCTGATTAAAACCTGAAGGGTAGGGTTATAAATAGCGGAAGACGTTAACGAGGTGACATTAGCAGGAGAGGAAATGGCACGGGAAAAGGTTCAGAGAGAAAAGCTGAATGAAAGCGATTGCTAATCAGGCCGGTGCAATTAGGAAAGGCCCTGAGCTGAGTCCGCCCTCCGCCAGGCTCCCGTGGTGACGTCACGTCACTCACGGGTGGGGATCATTTAAACACGTGGCTGGTGGCCAGAGCGAGCCAAGTGTCCCAGGTTTTTGAGGTACATAGTAGGACTGACTTTCAGATTGCTCACAATCCAAATCAATGCCGAACAAGTTAAAATAAAAGTAGCGGTGTTCGATTGAGATCTGTACTTTCCTCCTGACCTAGAGATTGAAGTCACTTACATCCCTGCTCTGATCTACAAGCTGCCTATTATATCGTACTGCCCTCAGAGTTTTTCTGCGTCTTCATGAGATCCAATGAATTAATTCCAATTGGTCAATTTACTCAAAGAGTCCTATGATTTCACTAAATCGAGCATGTTTTTTTGAACGAATCAGTTTTCTCCTGCCTCAGGGACTTTGCCCTTGCTCTCCCCTCTGCCCGGAATGGTGTGTCCACACCCGCCAGTGTGGGTCACTCTCTCACCTCTCTCCAGGACACTCTCACCAAGCAGTTCGCTAACCACCTTGTTAAATATCACAGCCTCACCAGCACACATGCTGTATTTTTCTTCATAAACTTACTATCTTTGAAGGTAGTATGTAATTTATTTATTTATCTCGTTTGTCGTCTGATTTCCCACCCAGGTGGCCAACGATTGACTGTTTTGTTCATGCTTAGAATAGTGCCTAACATATAGTAAATGCTCAATAAATAGCAAATGAATAAATATATGTACAAATGAACTACAGGCAGTGTTTACATGATAATTTGAGACAGTCATGTGTTACTTTTTAGAACTTAATTGTTCTAACTACGATTTCTCATCAACTTTACTGAAGTAAGGAGGACTTATAAAACATCTACTATATAACCAGCGTTGTATCTGTTTCTTACAAAAGAAATCATATGAAAGAGCTCCTACATTTGAAAAGCAGACAAGAGGGGGATGACAAATAGAATATGACTACTATGGGATTGTAGCTGGCATTTTAAAGAAGGAAACAAAGATATCCTGACATCTCCAGGGGTTTCCAGCAGTGGAGCATCTGCTAGATCTAGCATATGAAAAGATGCTCCCACTACCAGCATGGGCTTTGAAATCGCGCAGACCCGAAGTCTAATTGCAGGGATAATGTTCCATATGGATAATGACCCATTCCCCCTTGGCCTAGACATGAACTTCTCTGGGTCTCAGTGATTTCATTTGTAAAATGGAGATCACCATCTTGACCCCACAGGGAAAATGTGAGCTATCAAATGAGATCATCTGTGGAAACAGTTAGCCAAGTCCTTGGCACATAGAAGCAACTAAATAAATGCATGTGGAATGAATTAATTCTTGATCAGTGGGGAAAGATGTAACTAGAAAAACGTGGCGTTTTTCAGTCTATTTCTACTGTGTCGTACCCCACCTACGCCTTTACTCATGAGACTCCCTCTTCCCTCGGTGCCATTGAAATAGTGAATTGCATTATATGCCAATTGGTTATTATGTAAATTATCATCCCCACTTTACAGATAAATAGATCGAGTCTTAACACCTTGAGTAACTTACGCAAGGCCACAAAGTAAGCAGCAGAGTTAGGATTTCAGCCCAGACGAGCTTGTCTCCAAAGCGGGCTCAGGTGTCTCGATTCTCACCTTAGTCTTAGCGATGCGGTTACCTCCAGGAAGCAGTGCCTGAACCCACACTCTGCGTATAATACCTTTTTGAGCTCACATAGCATCTCATGCACATTTCTCTCATAATTGACGGTAATTTCGAAAACGGGTTTCTTCCCATCCTTTCTACGTCTGTACATCACCTTCTAGAAACACGTCTTCGGTGTGTGTAACTGTCTCTGCTTTTAGGTCTTGAATAGGTTTTCACTGGGCACCTTTCATAAGAAGTTCACAGAAACCCATAGAAGTTAACGTTTATTTAACACCTCCTTTGCGGTAGGCTCTGGTCAAACTGCTCTATCACTCAACACATACATCCCTCCTAACAATTCTTTGTGGCGGATGCTGCCTTCATCCTCACCTTAGAGACGACGAAAATGCAACACGAGGCAGTGAATTCACTCGGCTTACATTCTAGGACTGGGGTTTGAACGCAAGCATGCAGATGCCAGAGCGCCTATTCTTAATCACGTGACTCTTGCCCCTGATACACCCCTGTTCTTTTCCTCTGAGTACATTTTCTTTTCCTCTTTCTTCAAAAAATCCTAGAAAAATACATTTTTATAGAGACTAAATTATACTTCTATGGATATATTTGGCAAGCCTTTATTTTTCCTGTGACACTGATAGCTGCATTTAGTCAAACTTAAAAAGCTTCTGTAAATAAAGTAGATGAATTTATAATCTGATAGAAATCCCAAAATTTTAGGTTAGCACATAAGAAAAATTGTTAATGGTACCAGCACCCGCCCACCCAACTTAGAAATCCGTATTGGTGGTCTTCATTGCCTTCAACAGGCTCCAAGCTGTGCTCTTGGAAGTGCTGGAATTTAAACCATAACCTTGCTTAAATCCAAAATCAAAACAAAGAAACTTTAGAAAGACATCTATCCTTTCAATACCAACTTAAAAAAAAAAAAAAAAAAGCTTTCTAATGATTTAAACACAGAGAGCCTATTTTTAAGAGAGAGCAAAGAATGTGTTCATAGCTAGTTGGAACAGTGTGCAAATGCACTGGGTTCACTGCTATCTGAGTGACAAAGCATTAAATCACAAGGAGGAAAAAGTCAGCATGTTCTTTGAGAATACAGATAGATTAACGTCGGAAAGAGCTTCGTCCAAGAAAGGGAAAAAACACCTACCCAGAGAATAAATCATGCACAGGAAACCTATAATTTTTAAAAATTACTTTCAAGAAATGTTTTAGCTAATAAATATGACTATTAGACAAGGTATAGGAAAACTTTAACGTGAAATTTGTTTTAAAAGTGGACCTTCCGGATGTAGTAAGTCAACATACCCCACTCTTTATCTACGTTTCTTATATAAGACCTGATTTATCGATGGTTGTGGGACCCACAAAAGATAGTTAGACCTCCCCTCCTGTTTAATTCTATGATGGAACAGTACTTAAGCTCACCAGGCACATAAGAACCTTTCGCAAATTAAAATGTGTAACAAAGTTCCCCACTCCCGTATCTCATCACGTCTAAACACTCATTCGATTCTTCTAACATACAATTCAAATACAGCGCTCTCAGAACTCAAAGAAAACAAATCCGTCTTACCATATATTCCATATTGGCTGCTGGTGGGAACACTTTGCCCCGAACTTGGTTATGGTAATCAAGAATCGCGATCATGTCATTTTGCGAAATGTAGCGCTTCCGCCGTGCCTTGGGGATGTCCGCAGAGTCTAGCTGTGCTGTGAGAGCTGCTTCGATATCAGTGAAATTATTGGTTGGCGAGGATGAGTCAGTGGAGTTGAGTAAGACGACAGCGCTGGCTTCACAGAGAAGGGAGAGCAGGACGGCGCTGCTCACGGCAGAGATTGCTGTCATTTCGAGGGGCGGAGGAGAGGCCACCGAGGTCACTTGGCTTTGAAATCAGAAAGGTAGAGTTAGGGTCGATGGAAGGGAAAAAAAAGTAGGTCCAGAGAGTCTGGATTTACAAGGCACTGTTTGGGAGCATTGTGTGATTCGATTTTCTCCCCCAAAAATCCAAACAAATGTTGAAGTCTCAAGCCTAGGTGACAACCTGTAACGGTCTCTTTACATTTTACTCGGTGTTATGAGGCAGGTTCCCGAGGGGAATTTTCTATAGCTAGAGAAACATTAACAGCATGACTACTAATTCTAAAATGAATGAGAACCTTCTGCCCTCGATGCCTGAACCACAGAATGCATCACTGCAGAGTTATTTTCAGAGGGAAATCTTTAGGAATTGCAATTCATCTGGAGAGTGAAGAGGAAAAATGCATCCCAGGTAACAACAGAGAATGTGCTGATCATGTCTCCCAGATATATATGGACACCGAGTGATAGAACACATACAAAAAAAAAAAAAGTCATAATAATCCAACCTCATTTCTAAAAGTAAAAAAAAAAAAAAAATGTGAGCTACTTTAAAATCAATGCATGCAAAATAAACTCGTTGAGCTAAATAGCTTACCTCTGCACAATGCCAAACTGAATATTTTGTTCTTCCAAAAATTTAAAGTTCTTTGCTAGGTTGTAGGATATGAACTCTTGTAAGAGAAGTGTGTCTTATTACAAACTCTCAGAGAGCAAAAGCCTGCAAGGTTTGAATGCTGCTGGCCCCAGGAGCAGCTAACAGCTTTTATATGTCACAGTCGGCAACATCCAGGAAGGGCAGGCTCTCTCATGGTCTCTCCTAGCCAAAATCCAAGGGGAGGGGTTTGGGATAGAAAAAACAGTGATTGGGTGGCAACCTTTTTTATGTGGGTGGTGAGGAAATTGAGTCACACCCACAGCTTACAAAGTACAAACCATAAAAGACAAACCCCTTTTTCTCTGGGCTTCCACATTTTCTGCGAGTGGTTAATTTTTCCCATTTAATAGTTCCTAGTTCCTGATTCCCATACAAAAAGAAAAAAAAGGGGGGGGGAGACTATGACTTCTTGAAAACACAGACGAGTGAGTAACAAGCAGTATACTTTTTTTTTTTTTAAGATAGTACATGACATGGGAGCTGAAAAGAGCGAGCTGATATTAAATCAAAAGATCAGCTCACACAGTCAGTCTGAATGGCCACAAACATGGTTCACGAGGGATGCCAGACAAATCAGCAGTAGCCAGACCGTAGCGTGTGATATTAGGATGACAGATGCTCAAGCATTTGGGCTCTTTCTCCATGTGGTTTTATGCCTTTAATTTCTACATCTATTCCCTCTCTCTCTCTCTCTTTCATTTCATCCTCCCTCTCCCTTTTTCCTTTCTCTACGATGTGAGGCAGCAAATTACCTGCCTTTAATTTGCCTTGCATATAATGCAAATAGACAAGCCCATGACAAATGACAGCAGCCAAGATAACATCTGTTTCAGGTTTAGAAGCATATAGTTGAAATTTTAAGCAGAGAGTGGCTCAGCTTCTTGGGAAGTGTATTGGAGGGCACCGCACAGAGTCTGTGAAGAATTTAACAGCAGCAGCCGCAGCCTCCAACAGTCAGAAGGGCCTTCTTAGAAAGATGCCATGGGAGTGAAATCTGTGTCCGGCAACACAAGAGCCAAGAATGTGGATTTTAAGGCAATGCATAATAAAAAGAGACCTTTAAATATGCCATATGTTCTGATAACAAAACGTGGCCCGTTCACAGTCAAGGGCAACAGGGATCCTGGAAAACACACGTTATTCAGTTTAGAAACTTACTTAACAATGCACTGACTTGTCCAGTGTCCCGATGTGCTTGTCTCCTGCATGTGTCTGCAGGAGAAGTACTACGAGAACTTACAGTCGTCAGAAAGCGTGGTCACGTGGTTAGAAGCACACCGGGCTGAGAGCCAAGTTTCCTGGGCTGTATTCCCAGCTGGGTCTCCAGCAATATGTGTGGCCTGATGCGTATTGTTTAACTCTTCACTGGTGCATCTAAAAATGAGAGGAGAGAAAGGTGTATATCTTACTGTGAGACTGCTTTTGTCAGATCTCCTAAAAGAGCAGAAAAATGTTGGAAGCCAGAGGTACCACTGAAGTTCAAAGAACAGTGACGAGATGCAGTCTGAGAGGTCGATAACATGTGTCGAAAATTCAGATTTCACTATATTTTGATGAGCATCAGTCTCCCAACTAAAGTGAAGTCATTTTCGGAGAGCTTGAGTTGCAAGACTGAAAACTGTAAATAGGACTTAATTAACACTGTAGAATTGAAGAGGCAAGACCCTACACGTGCCAGAGGCGAGCGGGGATCGTGCGAGATATCAGAGCAGCTGGAGGAAATGCACGTGACCGTCCACAGCTGCGGGTGTTTAACCGCTGGAGCTGTCCAGCTAGGGTCTCACCCTTCAGAAAGTGCTCATGGCGCCTCGAATGAATTTCAAGGATGCTGTGGTAAGGATTCCTGAATCAAATGGGAGGTCAGACAACACACTCTCTATGGCCCGTCCACCTCGAAGGCCCCAGACCCTGTTGAGAAATGAGTGCCAGCACTCATTACCTGTGCTTTTCAGCACACGTCATGTAGCTGTCTGGCCTATAGGGGACTAAAGGACTTTTAATGCCTAAGCAGTGAACGTGAGCCTTTCTTTCTCCAGAGTGGCTGAGTTCTTGCTTAGACTCTCTAAATAACAGCCTTTGCTTCCAAGGTCACCTCTTTGTCATGCACACAGAGAGAGATTGTCCATCTCTTAGAGTTTGACTTGAGAAACTCCCATACAAATAAGAAAGTGTTCCTTGAGAAACTCGTCTGAACCATAAGTGGCTTTCCTTTGAGAGAAACCGAAGGGATGGAGGAGGACAAAGAGAAGGAATTTTGGAGATATACCTCAACATGCCCAGCATGAGGGTAGAGCTGGCGGTTGCTTCATCTTGAGACCCCGAGGCCCGTCGATGATCTCAGACGTCTTCCAACACCCGTGGGTTACATCGCAGACCGTACAGGAAACCCGCAAGGCTGTGGAATCATAAACAAAAGATCTGCGGGGGGGAGAGTGATGAATTCTGCTTCCAAGCCAACTTTATTGCCAGAAGGAGTATTTGAAATGCTTTGAAAGTAACTTTAATTTTAAAATACATGCAAAATTAAGAGCATACCTCCAGGTTGTAATTAAAAGAACTATTAATGAACAACTAACAGTGAGGGTGGTCTTTATGAGATCTCTTCTTGAAAAGGACCACTGACATGTTTAGAAACATTTAGGGGAATGCTCGCCAACAGAGACGGCAGCGGAATGCAGTGACATCACTGAAAGGAAATGTGTATGCGATTGGCAGCAACTATTGTCCACCTCGAAACCTGTGAGAAAATGGTTGTGGTTTTAAAATTGGAATCAGATACATTGTAATTGTCTCAGAGTATCACACCTGCAGGGGTACTTCGGAGGGTGTGTGTGTGTGCGTGTGTCTGTCTGTCTGTCTGTGTACAGATGCGCGTGTGTCTTCAGTCTAAATTTTTTTCCAATCTAACTGTGTTCCGTGGATCAGTAGCATTGGCGTCGTAGGGAATGCAGAACCTTAAGGCCCCGTCCAAGACCCACTGAATCGGATTCTGCATCTTATCAGAATCCTCAGATGATTCATATGGTCAGAGTTTGAGAAACTCTCTAAATCACTTTTTTCCTGAGACACACAGACAAACCTAATACACCACATGCCCATTAAATAAGCTATTTGTAAAAGTCCATTTATCTAGTATCATGGGGAGAATCAAAGTCGATATAGGTATATACAGGAATCTTTGAAGAAGGAAACACAAGTCGGCCTCTTCTGTATAAGAAAAAAAAAAGATGACTGGGAAAAGTATATACATATAGCATCTCACAAAGAAATGATTTAGTAGAGGTCAGAGCCTTTTGAAGATTACTGTATAAACCAACTATTTGTTATTTAATACATATGAATTTATCACAAGGTTGTTGAAACAATGGAATGCAGTATAAATGAAAATGTTAGGTAAATTGTGACATGCCACATAAATAGAAGCCATAACTTTACTCTGTCATCCTAGGACAGAGTCCTAAATTGTCCTTTGGTCCTCACTCTTTCTCACCTTGTTTTATATATCCGCTAGCTCTGCCAAGCCTGTGGATTTTTATTCCTAAAATGTCAGCAATCTACTCCTTTTTTCTTTTATAATTATTATGTCTGCTTAAACTTAATCCCCTTATCTTTTTCTAGGATTACTCTGGTGTCTCTCATCTCATTCATTATCTGTGTTGCCTTTGGTAACCCTCCTAAAAATTGAATTGAATCATTTCACTCATTCACAGGGAACTCTCTATAGGTTCTCCATTGTCCATGGGGTCAAGTTCAATTTCCTTGAACTTGAATCACTTTACCTTTTAAGCCTAATTTGCTGCAACCATCCATTTCTGTTTCTCTACCCCAGCCGCACCTATGTCCCAACTGCACTTAACCACTCTCCTTTTCTGTAAGCTTCAGTAAGTTGAGAAGCCCAGGTGTGTTGTTCGGTGGGTAGGGTGGCAGCCTTTTTGCCTCTGGTAATGTCATTATTACAAATAATTGTGAGTTATTATAAAAGAGCTTAGCAAGCAGTAAGATAACATTGCATTAGCTGTGCATTAACATCTCTTTAATAAATTTTTTTTTTAATTGTAGGTCTCATATAGCATTCTAAAGTCATCAACATTTATAAATGTCTAAATGATCTTTGCAAACTTTTTTAAACCTATTTAGCCACTTATAACCACTAATCAACCTAAAGTATATGGAGGGGATGATTTAATAAAAGGTGGAGGCCTTGTGAGAATGGAAAAGAGTTTTAGTGTTAATATGTATTTCTATTTTGTAGTGTTGTAGAGGATCATGAATTTATTGGATTCAGAAAATGTGCAGGATATTTATACAAAATACTTTCAAATTTTGAGCCCTCTGTCTAATACTATATATGATTATATATGTAGTTATATATACGATATTAAAAACATACATAATTATGACATGAAATACCAAAACACTACATTTTCAAAATATTTGAGAAATTCTATGAAATACCTATGTGATATATTATAATATAATTTATTACATAGTATGGTGAAACCAGATTCAAGTATCAGTGCTTTAACTTATCATTATCTCTTCTTTTTGTCTTTCTTACAAAAAGTGATTAGGAACTAAATATCACATAATGATATTTCTGTGATTATTCCAACTTCTGTGTGTTTATTTTTCTCCAAATAAAATAACTAAAGAAAGAAAGAAAAACACTTTTGGTTTTCTCCACTGGAAAAGCATAAACTGTAACAACTTTAAGTATGACCAAAGTTGAGCTTTCTCGTTGGAAGTCGTTCTGAAAAGCATGTTTCCAAAGCATTCTTTCTAGATCCGTGGCACAGCTTGATTCTAAAATAAACATATAATACACAATAATAAAGAACTATTGTTCAATGGAATATTTAATGTCAGAGAAGAACAACATTGTCTTATATTCATACAAGGTTTTAAAACCTTGCCATTCAGGTGCCTTTTTTGGAAAGTTATCAAAGAATTTGCTACAACAAAATGAGGAAAGAAGTTGAGAGGGGGATTGGTAAACAATCCCAGAATCTGGTGCCAGAAGAGAACGGAGGAACCCATGATGGTGGTGAGGGAATTTCTCCAAGCGGAAGCTTCACAGCAGCCTCGAGAGCAGCCATTCTAGACTGGAACTGAAGCACAAAGAACTCCGTTAGCATTTCCAAGGGGAAAAAAAATGGAAATCGATAGATTTCGTGATACTTTTGAACATGATGAGAGTATATTTATAAAACATTGTAGAAAAAAGGAAATATCACAGACTCCTAAGTGGCCCTGTTATGAACATTTATATATACATAATAATAAAAACGAATATTTATATATACATAATAATAAAAACGATGACTGGTGCTATAATCCAAAGATATGAAATGATTCTGTTGGAAGGATGAGGAAAGAAGTGTGAATTTGTATGTTTGTAGGGAAGGGGGTGGAGCTTGAAAGAGAGCTAAATACCTGCCTTCTTCTATAGGAAATATACTATGACTTATCAACCACTGCATAACAAATTATTTCAAAACTTAGAGGTTAAAACAGCAAGATCATCTCACACAGTTTCCATGGGTCAGTAATTTGAGAGTGACTTAGTTGGTGTTCTGGCTCAGGGTCTCTCATAAGGTTGCAGTCAAATGTTGGCCGGGACCTCAATGGGGCTGGAGGATTATCTTCCAAGATGGCTCGTTCGCTTGGCTGGCAAGTTGGTGCTGTTGGCAGGAGGCCAACACACATGATCCTCCCTACATGGATCTCTCCAGAGAGCTGCTCAAGTGTCCTCACAACACTGAAGCTAGCTGCCCCCAGAGTGAGGCATCCGAGAGGGAGCAAGGTGGAAGGCCCAGCGTGTTTACGGCCAACCTGAGGATGTCCCACAGCAGCATCTTTGCACCATTCGAGTGGGCATGCAAGCCACTCAGACCTAGCCAGTGTGGGGCGACACTCCGCAAGGCCGAGGACCAGTAGGTGAGGGTCATCAGGAAGGCTGTAACCTAATGAAACTAAAAGTTAATTAACTAATTAAAATTAATTTGGTAAACAGTGCATATTGAAGTATTTACCAAGCAAACAAACAGATGTCAGAGCTGAAGATGCAGCTTGCACAGGTTGTGTTATAGGAGCTTGTGACTGGAAACTTTCGTCTTAATAATTCGGTAGCCTTACTCCTAGAATAAACCATCTACGTTTTAAAGGGTCCTTGTCTACCTTCCATGTCCTACTGAATTTGAGGCTATATGTCCATCTTCCTATGATTCAGTGGAGGAAATGAGGCCCCATATGAACATGTAGTTAGCAGCTGCTACTATAGATTTAATGGGTTGATAGTCTGGATATTTCATGGCCTTGGGTAAAGAGGAGGTCACCCTACCTTTTCATCTCAGGGCTTGTGTGGTGGCTGTTAAGCGAAGTGTATGAACCCCATAGTCCATGCTTCCTTCAGGGTCAGTAAAAGATGAAGGCACCCCTTCAGTTGTCTAATTAATCCTTAAAATGGGTACATACTTTTTTCTACCTCTAGAGAGTCTTCAGAAATCTCAGGTAATAATCTCAGGGTTCTTAAGACCAAAGCATGTAGCGGATCAGGAAGAATCGCATGGCTTAACTAGATTTTACGAATTTGTAGACTTAGCCAGCCCTGAGGGAGGACGAGCATCGAGGAGCTCTCCACTGAGTCAGTGTGTCTGCGCAGGTGTCAGCAGAACAGCAAGTTAGAGAACTCTGAGGCGTGCAAATCCATTGGGATTTATTGGGTCTGAGAGATTGTATAATTGCATGTATGCTCGTCTGGCTCCAGAAGGTCTAAAAATCACATCCGTGCTGAGCAGATAAGAGATGCAGTCTACATTGGTAAATTCTGGTTTAAAATATTGATTCTATCTGGTGAAACACATGAAGAACCAAGCATACTTCAGAGGAAGATGGTTGGAGTTGGTATGAGTGTTGGTTCTTTAGTGAAGGAAAAAAGGACCTGGATATTAGGATTCTTCCGAAATTGTGTGGTCACCCTATAGAGACAAAGAGCCTTAAAGTTCTATTTTAGGTAAAAAATATATTATTTATTTATTCTCTCCCCCCACCCTAATTTTTAGGATAAACTTGATGCTAGAAAAGAACAGCAGAATGACCAAAGGGTAGGATATTATCATGTGCCAAGAATATATCAAAATAAAGCCTAAGAGGTCTTTGCTGTGGGCAGTAGACTGAGAGATTTTAACACACTTATGGCATCGTTTCAGACTTCGCCTATAGTAGGCATTCAAAAGTTGTTTGTTAAATTTGATAAATGAACAGATGCTATATCAGCATGGTTTTTTTCTAATCCAGGACTTCAGCACACAGCCAGAAAAAACTTGGGCTCTCCAAAAGCCATCTGCACTCTGGCCAGAGTCATCAATTCTCTTTGGTCCTTTCACTGAGAAGAAGGTCTGGATAAATTTTGTGGGAAACTCTCGTTAGCTGCCCCGTAAACCTTTAGAAATTCACATGTAGGATGGCGGTATTAGGGTGCCCAGAGCCATTAGGCAGATTGTCTATTACAGAGTCCATCATTCGTCCTTCACAAAGGCCACGATTAGAGTTTTGTAATCAGGGCACCCTTGGGAAGGGTGATGGAAATAGCGGTAAACTCTCTTGAAAATGTTCCATTTCAGACATTTGACAGAAACCTGAGACTGTCTGGTAATCAGCAGTTATGAAAAATTCTGCTGAGCAAAATTATACATAATGGGTTAATATTCTGAAAATAATGAACTGAAATAATCATTATCTTTCCTGTAAGTCATGTTCCTGCAAAGCCTGTTTGCCATTTATGACCCCAAGGAAGCAAATGAGTAAATGACCCTTAAGGATGAGGAGGTAGTCACATAAGAGAAGTCCCTTCTAGATAGAAGAGGAACAAAATGAAAGCAGAGAACGTAATAAGAAGAGAAACAGGAAGAGAGAGGCAACAGCCATAACTCATCCCTCCAGGTTACAATTTTGGGAGATAAAGCATGATGGCAAAAGGCAGGCACTTCATATGTACGAAGCAGACAGACAAAAGTAGAAAGGCTTTGACTCACGTCTAGTTTGGGCTTTTAGGCGGAGAGCGCATTGCATGGCACCCCATACCCACACGTGATCCCCGCAGCTGATGAAGTGATGGCGTTGATAGCATGCCATACCTGAGCAGAGAGCCGAGCAAATATAGCATGTGCCACATTTTCCTCTGATCATAAATATCACAGAAAGCAATCCTCAGCATGTTCCAGTGGTGGAGAGGGTTGGGGGACCGAAGAGAGACAATGAGGAAGGATGGAGGTAACCTCGTAACAGAGGCTGCAGGTGGGATTGGAGATCCCAACCAGAGAGTGGAGATGAATCACCTGATTGAAATCCAGAAGACCCGCGATGCTGAAGTGTAGACAAATCAGCAAGGGAGGACTACTGGACTCAGACCGTCCTGAGTGACTGACAGATGCAAGTTTCACCCTCTGCAATTTCAAGAGCAGACATTAACATAATGTCCAGCTACCAGGCATACAGACTTTGAAACAAGCTAATTAGCATTCCAGGGACATAAAGACAGACAATTAAAAAGCTCTATCCTCATGAAGTCATCCAAGATTTCCTCGACCCCCTGATGTCATCTTGGGTGGGCAGTTAGGGGAGAAGCCCTGAACTACTGGGTATCTACCCAAAACAGATCAACTTAACCTGGGAGGGTCTGAGATTTTCTTAATTGGCAAATGTAAGGATATGTTTGCCCCTAAATCCAACTACCTAGCAGAGTGAGGGTTTTGGAGGAAGAGAAAAGAAAGGAGCTAAAACATTTTTGAAACAATCTCAATTTGTGGTGCGTAAACCTTCAAAAATGCTATCAGTGTTTCTATAGGATTGTTTGGAGGGCCTAGCTAGATCATCTAGGTGGTATTTCTGGATGAAGCCATATGTCAACAGAGAGCCACACTTTGAACCACATTTCTTTCAGCATGCTCCAGTACTGCTCTCAGTGCCTTGTGCATTGGTACCGTGCCTCGAGTGTAGAAGTGCCAACTCAAAGGGATATGGTACAATCTCAACGATAACAGAGCTATTCCTGGGGTGCTGTTAACCCCATCATTCAGTGTTTCCACCTCGTTTCAGCATAAAAAGCGTATTTCTGAGAGGTAATAGGAAGGTCTTCATCTCTATGACAGATTTTGCCTCTTTTTCCTTTATGACCATTGCAAACCTTATAATTATGTTTCCTTTCTGCTTTGGTGAACAGAAAACCTGATACTCAATTTTAGTGCCCACCACTGACCCTAGGACTGCATATCTACATGTCCTTGTGGTTTTATGTCTCTGGTCTATTTGTGCTTTTGCTGGCTATGATTTTATATTATTACCTTTCTTTAAATATTGCTCTTATTCATTTTTCAGTGTCACTCAATATTCTTTAATAATAGCAAATAATGATAAAAATAATAATTTATATGCTATGCTGAGACTTCCTATCACAGGAACTCTCCTAAGGTGAAATTTAATCTTCACGACAACCCACTACCTATGAGAAAGTTTTCATATATCCCTACTGTTAAAAAAAAAAAAAAAAGCACCGGGGTTTGATGACATTAGGCCATTTACTCAAGTTCACAAAGCTGGAAAGTGTTCACACTCAGATACAAAACTATGTCTTTCCGAGGACAAAGTCTGTTTTCTTAGTTGCTATACTATACCATCATTCTGGAACAAAGTGAGCTTTTTCTAAATAAATTACCAATTATTAAATAATTATTAGATGCTTATCAATTTTCAATCCTCTGCTCAGTACTAAAGATAACAGAAATAATAAAAGAATCAATCAGCCTATGCTCTTAAGGTTCTTATATATAAGTTGTAGAAATAAATTAAATTATTAAAAATTATAGAATAGAATTTATAACTAAATATGTTCATGGACTAAGTAGAAGAAAGTCATCAAGAATTTTTTAATGAAGGGAAATCTGCAAATATTAATTGAGGATTACTTATCAATAAATTAAAATAAAATGATGAAAATAAATGAACATAAAAGATGGTTAAGAATAAATTTTATGAAGATAAAAACAGAGCCTTCACGGGACTTTTCCCTTCCACATAAGGGAAATAGGTAGAAATTAGAAACAGGTACAAAAATGATAGCACTCTTGTGGGACAAAGTGATTAGATATAGCCAAGGAATAGGTTTTAATAAGTAGATCATAATATGGTTTAAATGTCTCAAAAGTTCTAAGCTGGCAAGCTTGGAAAAATATATCTTTGACCAAGAATTTGGGAAGAAAATCCCATTTCAAGAGTAAAATGAGAAGCTTAATTTGTATGTGTTGAGTTTGAAGTGCTATCCCAATATCAGGCCACGGACCTGGAGACATAGTACTGAGAACTGGATAGTGGTCAGGATTTATTATGCTGGGGCAGATGCGGGCAGCGCATAGAATACACTGCAGGTCAGGTTCTACCCAGAAACCAGCTGACACTAGAGAATTATTTAATTAGTGAATAAGTAACGGCGTATCTTCTCAGTCCAGGCAGGGAAGTGGTTTGATGTTGCTAGCTATGTATGGCTGGTTAGATGAGCGTATGTGCATTTGGAAGCAAACGAAGACTGAATCCCATGAGATTTAGTAGACTATGATTCCAAAGAAGACCACTAGACCTTCAAAATACTCTTAGAAGACTCGAAATAAACATAGATAATCTTCAAAATAGAGATGCAAGTGAAATCCTTGAAAGTGTGCTAGTCATTTAAGGACACAAGAGTAGAGAGAGAAATATACAGGTCAGGAGTCGTCCTTGGACGATGAAAGGTGTGAGGAAGTATGGGGGAGGAAATCGAAGGAAGAAGGGATGACTGAGGCGAGGAGAACAAGGAACCGTGCTCGCTAGTATTCTTGAACTGGGATCAAACACGCCGTTTCACCCTGGCTCATCTGCATTTTGAGATTACTTAAGAATAAGTGAACATAGTATAATAAGCTGTTCAATCTAATATGCTAAAAATATGCTAGAAAATAAAGGCCTTGACTAATTTGAAGATGTCACTGTGTAAGGCTGATGTTCCATGCACGGATGGTGACTGATTATAATGGGTGTTTTGAAGAAATTTCAAGACTGCACTTACCACTTAATCTCCCCACTCTCTACTGTGGTGTAACCCCACCCCCTCACTTCTCCTTTTCTGACAGGAAATGCCCAAACAGAATCCCTAATAAAATAGGCAACAAATGCAAGGCATATGCATCCCAAAGACTAATGGTAACTAACATGCATTTATGATACACAGAAGAAATTTTTTATCATCTTTCCCCATCAGCACACTGATATCCTAATTAATTTTGTTATGTACCCCTTGAAAGGCATAGATGGGCTTCACCAAGGGCCTCCCAAACTCCACCCCACCCACAGAGGCTTCTAGGGGATGGGAGGGCCTACACGCTTGTAATTCACCTACCTTCCCAGTTCTCTTGAAGCAGAGGTTCTCAAACTTTAGCATGATGAGGATCACCTGATGGCTTTTAAAACACAGGTTGCTGGTCCAGTTTCAGTAGGACTGTATTCTCGGATCATAATGATACCATGAGAACCACTGACTCAGAAGAAGACTGTAGTTGTTTGTATGGTTAGAGTCGCTAGTGGATTGCACACGTCTCCTTCACTAGGCAATAAGGTAAGAAGACTCTGCTGCTCATCTCTGATCTCTCGCCTGATACAACAGTAAACCTGGGCCATATAAATGAATAGAAGGATGGATGAATATACCCTCATTTCTATCTCAAGACACTTTTTTTCATGTGTATACCTACTTTGTAATTAGTTTCCCTCTTCTGTTCTTAGAAGAAGAGCTATCTTTCTCTTAAACATTAAATCTTCAAACTTATACCTTTAACTTCATACTTTTCTGAAGGAGGTGATTTTGGAGGTGAGGCATCTCATTTCCACAATTATTCCTTAGCCCCTTGCAGGATGTTCAGTGTTTTTTCTTTCTCTACTTGCTTACTGTTCTCTCACTCGAACCTGTATATGTCTGCTTATTTTAGAACAGCTTTTATACAGCATCGTTTCCTAACACTTTAACCTCCCTTTCCCCTCCACATTTACCTTCTAGATTTTGATATGTCAGTGCCAGGCCTCGCGTCCCTTATCTCTTCACATTACCTCCTTAAAAACGCTGTCCAGAGGCTTTACCTTCAGACCGAACCTCTCGCTCAAGTCCCAGCCCCATACTCCCTACTACCTTCTATTAGATAAATTCGAACTCAGTTAACAGGCTGATTATCGGATGCTTCGCAAAATATTTTGTTTCAACCTCTGTCTCCACTAGTGTCACCGTTGGTCTCCTGTTCGTTTCCAGCATATAACGTAGCCCAGACCTACCAGTTTCCCCGCTGAAAATATCTGCATATCCCTTTACCCAGGGTGTGGGATGTTCTAATAAATGCTTAACCATTTGACTTCAGTCTTTCCTAATGCTTGTGTAACCAACCTATTATTCTCATATATACTCTTACACCTTATAATATCATAATATCATATATACCTTTACAACTTTTAATTCCTCGATTTAAAGTTCCAGAAGACTCTTACTTCGTGAATAGAAATCCTTTCTCCATCACACTATCTGTTCCTATTTCCTGTTAACGCTAAGCTAGTCAGGTCAGTTGCCTCCATATGAGGCGATGCTTCAGCTCTACTCAGGTCGGGTCCCCAATGGCATAAACCCACATTCTCTTTGCCGCTACAGACCTTCGCTATGGGCTCCTAGGCTACTTCCACAGATTGTTTCAAATCCCTTTGGGGACCACGTGAAGAAGTACAAACCAACCTTTACCTCCTCTATAACCGATACCATTTCATCCTATATTTGATTATGTGCTTTATTGTTTCTTCTCTGTCATATGCAGATTACTCTTCCAACTACCACACAATCATAAATTTCTCATGAATAAGGACTGTATCATCTGCAGCCCCACAGTGTCCAGAAAAGAAATTTGTCCATACTATGAACTCAATAAATACTTTTTGGCTATTGAGTTACTCAGATATCTGAAAGTCAAAAGGAACGTAGCTTAGCTTAATGAGAAGTACAGCTCATGCTATGAGCGGAAGAAAACTACATAAAAGGTTTAAATTGTGATTAATGTGAACTCTTAGAAACTTAAGCTCCTTTTTTAAGTGACTGCCCTTAAATAAATAAATAAAGATTTAGCATTTGAAGTGAAATTGTGGAGACCTCTGTATCTCTAACCAACGCTGACTAGAGCAAAGAGAACAATTTCCCAGCTTTGTTGTGGGAAAGTCATCTCATAATACCCATTTTCCTGCAATCTCCTTGTTTGTTAAAGTTCTTTCCTTTGGTGTGTACACCCTGCCACTACGCTGTAACGTTGGCCGTGTGATCCTTATGGCCTCCACGTCTGTGTCCTGGCGCAGGGCCACGTCCTCCAGCTGGCCTTTCAAGGATCTGAAAAGTAACAGTTGGCACCCAAAAACCGAAAACCCTTGAAACACAGAACGTTATACTTTTTTTTTCCAGAAAGTGGAGGGAATTAAGCCGCGAGACATGCAGTAAGTCGTCTTCTTCCTTCTCTTCCCAGCTCTAAACAACCTCGAGCTGCACAGGTGCAAGGCTCACACTCACAGGCTCCCCACAGACTGCGGGGAGAAAGCACAAGACCGTATGGCGGGGCGGTGGGCAGGGGGTCGGGGAGCCAGCCGCGCCCCGGCCTGCGTCCTGCCCCGGGACGGCCCAGCTCCAGGACTGAGGGCGAGTCACCAAACCTGCCCCACGCCCAGCCTTCGCGCTCTTTGAAGGAGAGCTCACAATTCATCCACCTCACAGGGGCCTTGCGAGAACTAAAAGAAGTCTCCTGCGGGAAACACGTAACACACGCACGCTCCGTGGCGCATTTCGGGCATTTCTGCTTGTGCCCAGGAACCCAGAGAAGAGGGAGGAAAGTGTGGGCGCGAGGAGTGGGGGAGGGGCACGGGACTCAAGGCAGGAGAACGTCCAGGTTGTTAATAAGACCCATGTTCTTACGGTCTTCTTTCTTCACATGGTACACAGTTGAGGAGATAATCATAAAGAGAGTAACACAATCAAATTTCACATTTACTGAGCATGAATTCAGTGTGATGAGAGAGGAGACACAGGGTCAGAAGGGAACGGCTGTATAAGGGGCAGCCTCCCACGGCTGTCCGCAGGGGCCATTCTCAGCCTCCCTGTGAGGCGTCCAGACCGGAGCAGCACAGGCCAAACCCCGAGGGAGCTACGGATCAGAAACGGCGGAGGAAGGACCTGCTCGGGAGAAAGCGAGCAGGAGCGGGGCGGGCACACGGGCCGTGAGGCGGAAGGTCTGGGACGGCCCGGATGGCCGGACGCACCCGTGAGGTCTTGGCGTCACGCTGTCCCGGCACACCGAGTAACAGTTAGAACTGGACAGACTCGAATGCCCTTCGGTCTCTCTCCTTGTTTCGTCTTCCCACCAATAGCGACGGCCTGTGTGCTCGCAGAATCTCTGCGCATCGTCTGAACTGCATGAGTCCCCTGAATGATGCACTTGTTCAAAGAGATACATGGGACCGTCCAAACGTTCCGGCCAACTTTTGAGTGCGCCAAGCGAGATCCACTTCAACAGATCATAATTTATACTGGCAGCTGGACAAACAAAAGCAGAGTGACGCATGAACCAGCTTAAGAAAATTGCCAGTCCTCCACCAACTGCTTGTTATATTACTCTTAAATATTTCTAAATAGGTCAGTTAGAATAACATCATGTGGGCCATAGTAAGTCAGAAGAAAATAAATGTCACTTTTAGCAAGTTGAATTCTTCCTTTAAATGCCTTCTCTTCGGTCCTTTTATTTAACCATCATCTGGCTAAGGGTAAAAAACAAAATTGTCATAGTTTTGTAGTGGTCAGCAGTTTCAATGATTCCCATTTCCACATGGCCCTGTGACAACCGTGGGTCTTTTCCAGGTGGTTTTTGGCACTGCCTACATGGCTGGTCACACGATGTATTTTGCCTTGGAGGCTGGAAGCATGACAACAATGAGCCCATCCTTCGGGGAACCACAACCTCACTCTGGCAGAGGTGCTGAGCCAAAAGCCCTGAGAACATGAGCTCGAGGGTAGCGTGGGGTTCCAGCCCCTCGGGTCACCCAGCCTCTCCTTCCTCCATATTCAGAGGACAAGATAATCCTTGGACGTGTCCCAACTCCGTTCTTCTGGCCGAGGCTGGGTCTCACGTCAGATGTGATCTCTAATAAGATATTAGCCAAATGGGGTTGTGTCGAGGGTTTAAACACACGTGGAAATGCGGCCAGAGGAAATTTGTCAGCGGTGATAACTGCAAAGAGCGGCTGACTTCTTTGTGCTTGTGCGCGCTGTGCCACGCATGAGGCTGTTGGGAGGGGGCGGTTACCAGAATCGAGCAAGCGAAATTACAAAGGGGGCAAGGAGAGCTGAAGGGTCATTTTTTCCTTTGTTGTATTAAGATGATGGGAGGTAATCACGCCCTCTTCTCAACATGGGGAGATAGTGGTCTCCAACCATTTACAAATACCACTAATTTAAAGTTTCACTAACATTGTTAAGTGTCAATTTTCATGGTATAAAATCTTTTTTTATTCTACATTCTACATTTTCGCTAAAGATACATATTGGCGCATGGGCTAGTACATACCTACCGAATTCGTTTGAAAGCTACGTCATGGGCCTGCCATTCCCTTATCTACAGTAAACAGTCTCAAGAGTACGACAGGTTATGAACTGTTTGTTCTTCACAGATCCTTTCGGGTTAAGTCAAGATGGTTCATGAGGCTGTTTTCTCATGGATAAGCCATTCTTTAATATATAGCTAGCCCAAATACTTAATATATATTGAGAATATGATACTTTTGAAAAATACCATTTAAAGGGCAATTGGAAAGTTTGAGCAAACATCTGTGAATTAGAAATAAGTCCTGGCCACTGGTGAAACACACGTGGAAAGACCCAGTCCCATCCTTCCAGCCACCCCTACTCTGGTAAAGCCAAAGATACATGAACACCGTAGCCATAGGTCAAGCAGAGGTCAATTTATGAAACAGTAAAATTATAACACTATGTGAGATACACAGTATGAGTGATAATTTCTGACTAGTACAATAGGGACAGCCTTATAGGAGAAAAGCATTTTATCTGAATCTTGAGAGTTGCAGAGGTGAATGGAGGTAGAGGCGGCAGATGTAAGCTGCTTCTGAGAGATGGACAGCTCAGGGGTTTGCTAATACATTCTTAGACCTGCTCATCAAATACCTTTTTTTTTTTTTTTTTTTTTTTTTTTTTTTTGGTATTCTTTTCTCTTAAAGGGAATTAGTTTGAGTGGAGTCAGCAGGGAATGTTAAAGTCCAATAATGTATTACAAAAAAGTGAGGGTAGACGAAAATAAGAGCTGAGTAGTCCAGACAATAATGAGTTGAGGAAGACAATAGCTGATTAGCCAACACCATTGAGCTTGTTTTCATGAAATTAAGACTGGACGATTACTGTCCTTTTAGAGAAAAACAGAGGAGATCTACTGTGTATTTACCTTCAACAATTATATGTGAGAGCTAAAATTATCTTAGAAATTGCCCCATCTAACTTTCCTTGGGAAAATAGGCAAACAAACATATCTACCCAATTTAACTTAAGTTTCTCTCCCTGGTATAATAAAATCGGATGTAATTCATGCTCAGTAAATATTAATAAGTGGGAAAAAAATCAATGATAGAAGTTTCTGAATATTTGTACCATTTTTATTTATAGATGGGAAATGAATGATGAGACAATCAGACACATGCTGTATGATAAGGGTATCAAACCTAAAACACACCGTCAGGCCATGCACCCCAAAGAAACAGCAGCTTCACCTGAGCAGAGGGAGAGCAACTTGCTGACACAAGACTAGAATAATCTGAGTGACCAGAATTTGTTTGATGTCATATGATGGTGGAGTTTAGTCTAGGAGTACTTTGGGAAAGGTGTTATTTTACACATAGTTCAGATTAAGGAGTTGTGGAAGATTCAGTGATAGGTTAAGTGCATATTCCATACAGAGAAGATAGCAAATTTATGACCCAGAGGGATGGAAAACAAATGATAAATAGTGGACAATAAGTTGCAAATCTGCGTTCTAGCTTAGAGTATGGAATGGGATGTTACCAGATGAAAAGAAGTGATTGCTATAGTGTCAGGATGTAGAAATTTACTAATTTCTGATTATTGAGTAAAATTGAACATAGAAGTTACTAATTTCTGATTATTGAGTTAAAATTGAACATAGACGTTACCCACATATTTTCTGCAGACTCGTGGTATTTAATATAAAATCATGTTGAAGGGTGAACTCTGCTGAGTGTAGAAAGCTACAAAGCAAATCATTAAGGAGGAAGAAAATGGTACAGAGAAGGAAGCAAAGATAGAAAAGTGGATCATCCTTAGAAGATTCAATAAATCAACTGGTAAAGAAATTATTAACAACTAATAATATAAAAGTGGATTTGATTTAAAAACCAAGGAATATGTGGCTTCTCTCTTCATCATCATCATGTTCTGACCTCCTGGTAACTCACCCTCAGTCATCAAGAAATTAATACTTGATCAATTGTATTTTTTCTATCTAACATCATCCTAGGACGGTCTGTCATCATAAAAAATTCAACCTAATGTTTTTACTTTATAAAAAATTCTTACTAAATCCCATATTTTTCCTCTGATCTTAGCAGTTTTCACCTTCCCCACATTCTACACACTCCCTTTCCCAGAGTCACATTTTGGCTCTTGTCATCAATAGGAACTGTAACGTGTCAAAAAAATCTTAATTTTCAATATCCCATTTTGTGGCAACAGTTGTGTAGTAATATCTTCAGAATTTATGAAATAAAAGTGTTGCTGGAAAAATAAAACGTGTGTGTGTGTAGTTATATAAAGCTAGATTTTTGTGGCTAATTCTGGGAAACTTACTTTTTTTTTTTTTACTAATAACATCCTCTGATTATCCAGAGGAGTGGACCAAAATGGTGAGATTGTGAACTCGAAGAATTCCAACCTCAAAGAACCTGAAGAAGGATAAACATAAAGAAAACCACATACAATCGTATCATAAACTGACAAAGAATAAAGACAAAGAGAAAAATCTTAGAAGCAGCCAGAGAGAGAGAGGAAAAAAAAAAGACAATATTAGTCAAAAGGGAAGAAGACAATACTAACAGATCAAATGACAATGAAGTGACATCTTTAAATTGCTAGGGGAAAAATCTTACCCAGAATTCTGTGTCCAATGAAATCGTCCTTCAAATATGAAAAAGAAATAAAGACATTTTCAGATCAAAGAAACTTGAGAAAATCCAGCACTACAAGCAATACTAACGGAAGTCCTCCAAGATAAGAAATGATACCTAATGGAACCTCAGACTAACAGGAAGCAAAAAGCAAGCAAACAACAACAAAATAACACTGGAAATGTTCAATATGGTCGAGTCTAAGACCTTGTGACAAACAATGGTAGATAAAAATCATAACATTTTCAAGGAATTTTCCCTGGAGTTAGTTGAGTCAGGAAGATTTCTTTTATGAATAGATACATAATGAATAAATATGTATCTATTTATTTTACCATGCAGATGTTCTACACAATAACAGTGACACTTTAAAACAGAGATTGAAAAGCAAATGAGTGTTTCTTTCCATGAAGATTGGGACAGAACTGATCAAAATGGATTTAGAAGCCCCAGAACACTGTGGTGTAGAAAATCTGATTGTTGCCTTCTTAGTTTTAGCATATATAATATTCAAAGCTCTCAGCCTACAAGCAACCTCGGGAAATAACCTGTACATTATGCGGCTGTCAAATACCCTAAGGTATCTTATTTTGTGATCTGGTGAGGTTAAAATCAATCTAAGTGACTCCGGAGTCTATAGGAACAGCTTTGAAATCAGTGCAAAAGATGCCAGAGAAGTTACAGGGGCCTATGAGGAAACAATTGGAAGAGTTCTGGATACTCAGAATAGTCATAGCACTTATTTACCCCAGACGGTTAAACCTCTGCTAAATACTAGGCCAAGTTCCTCTTCCTGACTGTTGCAGAGTGCCCACGTGTCCTCACTGACTCACACATGCACACCACACATGTATCAAGGCGGATTTGCAGAAATGCACCACCTACTAACATAATTAATGTACATTGTTGCTTCACTGGTGCGTGGGAAAAGGAAAATCTGCTCACTGGATAATCTACTGAATCAGAGAACCTCATAGTTATAAATGTTAAAGGGTATCTAATGGCAATATTTCTTTAATTGAATTATCTAACTAGAGTTAATACTAATAATAGAGATAACCAAAATATTAATTATTATTAAAACATGAATATTCTGAAAAGATAAAAGAAGCCACTGCAAGTATACTTTCAGCAGAGAAAGGAAAGTTGTGTTTGAGTTTTGTTTGGATAGTACAGAGGTCAAAGTTGGGGTGCTCGTAGTGGATTTTAGGACATCTGTCAGGGCAGGTGATTTTCACGGTGCAGTAACTGCCACAGCAAGTCACAGCTCACCTGCTCACTCCCTCCTTCAATGTAAATGATAGGTCCTCAGCCTACTCCCACAGGTCTAACCAGTGGGATTTCACGATCCTCTTTTTCTGCACTACTTTTGATTCATCTCATAAAGTCATTTAGAAAAATTTTACAATATGAAATGTAGAATCAACACTTCAGATATGCTCCACTGGTTAGGAATATGTATGCCCCGTACTGCCCCGTTTCATCTAGACACCCTGCAGGGAAAATAGGGTGTGTCAAGGTGTCCGTTTGCTTTTCCCACCTTTCTTCTCTCTTTTATTGACTAAGTAAATCCCAGACGTAGATATTTAGTCTTTCTCTCCCTCCACTGGGAAATGACCTCATGCCTCTCCTGACTCATGAGCCACATACACAGATACTGTAGGTCATTTCCCGCTAAAGTATTATATTTTGGGAGCAGAATACTAAAAGGCTTAAAATAACACAAGGACCACAGTCTAAAAGTCTGAAATTATCTTTGGAAAAGTCTGTGATATTTTATATTGAAAAAGCAGAATGAGCATATTTACCAGTTAAGGTTTTACATGCATTACTAAGTATAATACGTAGACTCTTTATGTGTATTATTAAGAATGAGCATATTTATCAGTTAATCAAGGTTTCACGTGCATTACTAAGTATAATACATAGAATATGTGTATTATTAAGTATAATACATAGATGTTGTATTTAAGAGGAATAAAGCTAATGTAAAATAATGATGCAATAATACATAGAAACATATGATCAAGTGCTAAGTGAGGCAGATTATAAATACAACAAAAATTCAGATATGACTGAGAATCTAAGTCATCAAAGGAAGTTTGCATTGAGGCAGGGAGAGGTCAACCTTAATTAAAGGAGTAATTAAAAAGTGAATACAATTTGGATTGGGATTAAAGAGAAAGAACATGGCCAGAAATTGGCATGAGCAATGACATGAAAGTAAAATCATATGGTGGGACTAGAAACACAGGCTAAGAGAACTGTGAAGACTGTATCAAGAGCTTAAGTTGGGAACGATGGAGAGAAGAGTGGATCAATAACCAAGGTCTGATTTTGGAGATTTCAGGATTTAATTTAATCAAACAATTTAACAAAAGAGATTAGACATGCTATGTCAGGCCATCATGAGCCCTGTGTATTTCCCGGGACTAAGAGACCACAAGAGAGAACTTGAGTTTTAGAAAGTCTAGTCTTAAATGCAAATCGATGGCAGTAAAAGGAATAAGTGACACATGTTGAATCTGGATGCTGTTGCAACAATCCAGATATGGAATTACAAATTCGTGACCCTAGCATGCTGAGAGTGGGAATAACTAAGTAAATACAAGAGACATTTAAAAGTAAAACAGTAGAATTTGGTAGTTGTTCGATGATGGGATTATTGACTTGAAAAATATCAGAAGATTTTTTAAAGCTAGAAAAAGAAAAGATCAATAGTGCCACTTACAGAGACATCGACAGTGCTTGGAGAGTGCTTACAACATCTTCATTTTTTTTTTTTAACATGAAGGAATTTATAGTGAACAAAGCATATCTACATGGAGGTGTTTTATAAGAAGTGAGAAATATAAGATTGAAATAGAGACCAGAGGTCAGGGCTGCTAAATGTTGATCTGAGCATCACTTACCCAGAACTAATAAATGGTTACGCTCCTTAGCTCATGCCTCATTCCCCCCTGTATTGTGGTGTGACGATTAATTTCATGTCAGCTCCATTGGACCATGTCGTGCCCAGATAGTTGGTCAAACATTCTGGGTGCGTCGGTGAGGGATTTTCTGGACAAGATTGATATTTGAACTGGTAGACCGAGTAAAGCAGACAGCCCTCCCTAACGTAGGTGAGACCCATTCAGTCAGTCGAAGACGTAAATAGAACAAAATGTCTACCCTCATGCTAGTAAAGAAGACTGGTTCTCAGGGTTTTTCCTGCCTTCAGACCCCAAATGAAACATCGGTTCTTCCTGGGTCTTGAGCCTGAGGGCGTTCGGGCTGGAACTATGCCATCACCTATCCTAGGTCCCAGCTTGTAGATCCTGGGACTCGTTAGCCTCCAAATCACACGAACCAATCCCTCACGATAAAGCAATCTTTCTCTCTCTGTCTGTATGTGTATACACTATTGGCTCTGTTTCTCTGAATAATCTTTAAAAATACACGTGGGTAATATGTCTTACTTTACTTATCTGACTGAAAACACATTGATGAAATCACATATTCTTAATCTCATTGCCTCCGACATTGCCTTGCATAATAGGAATAGCAGATGGTCAAGTCGGTTTTGGAAAATGACTTAACCAGTGAAGTCCCAAAGTTAAACGAGCCCCGGAGAGTGGACAGAAATGGAAATAAAGAGGATATAAAAGAAGCACATGCTGTAAAAGTCAGCGTAATGTAGAATTTTCTGTATTATTGAAAAATTAGCAGAAGGGAGTAGAGCAGAGAATAATGAAGGCGAACAGTGTTTAAGTGTTGACTTTTTCCTTCCTTCCAGTTATTTCTTTAAGTGCAGAGGAGTGATGTGAAATTTTTGAGACAAAGAAGGAAGAGAAGGGAGAAATATGTGAAGAGGGAAACTCAAATATTTGGAGAGACGTTAAGTCAGTATCATTTTCCCATTTGTTTCCTACACAGGCCTGGGTCTAAGGTCTTCTTTCAAAGTGAATTTTCCTTCTTTCGGTCTCAGTAACTAAAATTGCTACAATGCTATCTCGTGTTAGCAATGTGACAAGTCATGGTTCTCACTTTACAATTCCATATAATTATCTTATTAATAATATGGGTCCGTTTTTTTCTACCAACAACATAAACGTAAGAAACAAAAAGTACTTAAAAGCTTCTAGAATTCTGGAAAAGGTAATAGAAAGGTTTAAAATAATAGAAATGATTAGTCATCTATCCAAAACCCATGGATTTAGATAAATTCAAACAAATGTCCACTCTTCCTAATTTTCCAAACTAAACATGGATAATATTAATTTTGGAATCAAAATAATTTGGGTATGAGATTTAATATTCCAGATGACTCAAAGTAAAAAATCAAAGTACACAGAAAAATAAGATCTCCTGTTGTCAATCATATTGGATATTTCTATCATATCAATGTAGCATCCAACTAAGAGCAGATTACCACATATTGCGCATCTAATACCTACTAGGTCTGTACCAGGAACATTCTGAAATTGCCCTTAAAAGTAGTATTGTTATCCTCAATTTACACTTTAGTACACTGAGGTTTCAGAAGGTAAATTAACTTGTCAAAGATTAAATGAGGTAATGAATTTGAAGCTGGGATTCCAGCCAGGTTCTTTTGACTTCAAGTCCAGTGCTTTTTCTGATTATACTCTCCTGGATTGGGTATAACTGAAAACTTTTTTAGATGGCTAGGTCGTTTCTGAGGCCAAAAAGAGAGATTGTTTTGATATGTTTCAAATAAGTATGAGAACCTCGCCTGCTAACATATCCCAAACATCTTTAGAGCTCGGCACATCACTGACCATAAGTCTATGCTGTTGAGAAGCTGCGTTTCCCAGCAGGGTTTTTGTCTGTGCTCATGGATGCGGGCGTTAGTAGGGCCACAGTATATTGGCTGTCCCCCCACCAAAATATTTTTAGTCAAAAAACAATTACTTCATAAATTATTGCCAGCTTTCAAAAATTTAAATAAGTTATGTAGTACTGGGAACATGTGAGTTAATTTAAACCTAAAATTTCTGCATAAAATTAATTCTGGAAGGGTTTAGAAAGAAAGTAGTAAGAACAAACATTTACAATTTGTAAAGGAAAAATTGCACCAACCATGCAGTGTGGTCTCAAAGAAACAGAAGAATGTTCTTCTCAAGTCTTGTAAAGACTCGATGCTCACATTGGGCAGAATCTTTGAGAGTAATGAGATCGGTGTCTAAAATGGAAATAAGACCAGGCCATAAAAATGACCTCAAAAATTCACTAATAAGAGATCAAAATATTCGAGCTTATCCCAATTGTTTAGCTATATCACATTAATCAATTCATGAGTTGTTTTTTCTATGGATTCCATTAAGAAAATCAAAATGATTTTTTAAAGAATGTAATTCACAGACTATAGGATAAATGACAATGGCGAAATAAATGGTTAACCAATAAATGTTTACTTACCTTCAAAACCATGAGTACCAGATAATGCAGTTCGTTAAAACAAACGAAAGACCCTAAAGAAATACAGGGAGGTCAACACCACGACTGCTAACGTAGGCCCACACGTGATATCGTTACTACATTATTTGATCGTTACAATTTGCCTTGTCTCTGGCTCTTTCCATTTTTTCCATTGATTCTCTTTTCTCTCTTTGTGTTTTCTTTGACCGACTTACTTTCCTCTCTATATTGTTTCCTGACGCCGACTTCCGAAAGCACTTGGAAAAGGCGTAATGCCGCCTATTCCGAAGCCAATTAAGCGACATAAGGAATTCCCCATCTAAGGAATGTTTTCTTCAGATACTTAGTAGAAAATTTAAGAGGAGTATCACTTTTCCCTAAAGGGTGAAACGTATATTTCATTAATTTGAAAGTAAAGCAGAGATATAATTCAGTATAGTTAATTCGGAAACGTTTGCATAATTGAAGTGAATCTGGCGTTAGCTAATCCATGCAGTGATAGTACAAAAATAATTTACATTGCGCTCTCAATTTACATTTGGGATTTTGGGTTTGTTTGTTTTGAGGGTTTATTTTTTTGTATATGGTTTATTTTCTCACTTCTTCTGTCTTATGCAAGTAATTAAAATTAATGTTCGCCTATGAGGATCAGCCCAAATAAAGAATTCAGATTTTCCCCACAGAAAAATCTGTCCAGTAAATAACTTCACATATTTGAGCTGAACATGAAAATTTAACGGAATGGTCATTGCAGAAGCTCTCAGAGAAGAAGTCCTCACCTTGGGAAGAGCATTCAGAGAGAGAACCAGAGAGAAGCTCTAACCTGTAAAGCGTGGCTAACAGAGTCTAGAATTTCAGGAGACTACGTGAAACCTCAGGAATAAGAAAAATTAGAGACTCATGAGAAAAGCTAGGAGCCGGTCAATCTTTTCAAAGTCTGGCTTGCTCAGCTTCTCCTGAGTATTGCTGAAAATGCTCAAAGTCTTCGTTCTTTCAGCTCAGTTACTTATCTTACATGGATGAGCAATATTCATGGGAAGCTGTAGACTTTAGCATCAGACCAGAGTTTATCAATCCACAGGCATCTGATGACAAATGGGAAAGCGTTAGATCTAAGCTTAGTCTCCTCCAAAGCTTTTCGGTGGTGCTCAGAACCAGGAAATTACACTTGTTTTCTTTTTGTTGCTAAAATTTGGCTTTTGGTCAGAGTAAAGGGTGATGTTAGGTGTAAATCACAGGAGTATTTGATCCAACTAAAATATTATTTTTGAACTGGTTCTTAAGCTAGACCCTCATGTATATCAGCTGTTCCCAGGCAGAGTAGCAAAAAACATCTGTTCAAAAAAACCTTGTTTATTTTATCGTATCTCCTAGCATTGTGCTTTAAAGTGATTAGGACAATACTGGGGAAAAGACTGGCTTTTCTGTTGTGCATTTATAGCAAGGACATTTTTTAAATAATAAAGCAAAGGAATATAGGATCAAAAGTCGCTCTCTTATTGCTTAGTTTCTACAAGTTGTGGGCTTTTCTCTGTAGGTGAAGAAAGTTCTCTCTCAACACCGTTCCTTACCTTCGAGCTTATTTTTTAAATAATAAAGCAAAGGAATATAGGATCAAAAGTCGCTCTCTTATTGCTTAGTTTCTACAAGTTGTGGGCTTTTCTCTGTAGGTGAAGAAAGTCTCTCTCACACACGTTCCTTACCTTCGAGCTTCCTAAGACTCTGTCCCCTCTGCCCCGCTTCCTCGTCACTGCATCCTCTGCTGTGCTGCCTCTCTTTTTGTTTAGCCAGGTCCCCTGGGCAGGATCTGTTTTCCAGTTCTACCTACAGGCCTAAATGCATTCCGGACTGGAGCATTAAGTATCAGAAGCCTCACCTTCCAGAGCTAATGGCTCTTAAAATCTTGTTGCCTCTATTGGTGAATTCCAGTTACCAACTCTATCCTTGGGTCTCAGGATTACAGATGATTTCCTTCCTCTCCACTTGTGACCCAGGGGACAGTTCCTGTCTCGTGCTCCCGACTGACAAACTCATTCCCCTGAAAGAATGAAGGTACCTTAAACTCAATTCGTTTCTGGTTTTGCTAGGCTCCTCCCTGGGCAGGCTGGATTCTGCATCCTATGTCTCTTCGTGTGAATGAATGCTGTTCTCCCATCGCCATGCGTGTTACTCGGAGTATAGCGTGTTGCCTCTGTGAGTCTGTCTGATAGTGGAAGGCTTGTGGCCACCGATCTTTCCTATATTCAGGAAAGCTTGAACTAGGTCTACAGTCCCATAGTCAGTGTGCTCTGTGCAGCTGGTCCTCTGCTGCTCTCATTAGGGGCAGCCGCTTGGATAAATCGGTTTTCCTGCCTCGCAGGTCTGGCTTTTTCTTTGTTCCTTCTCATTTCTCTCTACTAAATTACTACGGCCTCGCTTGCCGTAACTCATCCCCGTGTGTTCCCATTCGCATATCTACACACCTACACCTTTGATGATACTGTATCAATTTTCATACCTGCTTTTAGGGAACACGTGTAATCCTTGGCTTTCCACTGCAGCCCTGCCCCTCCTGCTCCAAACTCAGATGGTTTGTCTTTCTTCCCAAAGCCCATCGAAGGTAACAAGGAAGACAAAGAATTCTCTTTGGCTCATTTCTTTGTACTTAACTTCCCCACCACCCACCACGGCAACGCACAGTACTGCCAACCTCCCACCCCAAATCAAAAGCTCTCTGAAGACAGTTGAGTGAATAAGAGGGTCTTGAAGAAGGCCAGAGTGGCCGCAGCAGACAGAAAAGTAGAACTGGAACTGAGATTAGGGAGGCTTGTTGAGGCCAAACAGCCTAAACCTCGTAGACCACAGAGAGTGATGTATAATAAAAGAGGAGCCATTCGAGAGTATAAAGGAACACTAACTTTAGCAGGAAACCAATGTAAAATGAGACCGTATAGGATGCCTTGGGATGTATGTCAAACTTATAAATAAGGGAATGTTATCTCTAGTCTAAGAACAAGGAACCAGTTGAGTTTTAGATTCATTATCTGCATTTCAAGATTGCATCTGTGGTGGGAGGATTAGTCTACAATGTAGCCCTTACTGTGGGCAAGTCTCTTGGTAATTATCACTGGCATCAACACGCCTGCTCCGAGTGATCCTACCCCTGGGTAATGCTTCTGGGACCACTGAAGGAATGTGATTTTTCCTGTCACATGTCACAGGCCAGTTGACCTAAACTTTAAGCATTTAAAGATGGTGTAGGTAGTGATGGTAGCAGGATTTTACAATACTTAATTTTCAAGTGAAAACTTGTGTTTTAAAAAAAAAATTATTAATTACATTATTTTTCTTTAAGTGCTGTAGACATCTCAAAAACAATTTTTAAAATACAGACCATTATAAATATAGTTTGAGTCCTTTATTTTACACCACTTCATTTTCCCATGTCATTAAAATATCTTGGTAAATATTATTTTAATCTCTCCATACTATGCCATTATCTGGAGATATCATATCTTAATAGTTTCTCAATTGTTGAACGTGTTGATAAAAACTTCAGCAGAGATATGTATCCATATTTCAGACCTTGCTTTATAATGAATTCCTAGAAGTGGAATCAGTCTATAAACCGATAAGAACATGTTGAAACCTCTTGATACATATTGCCAAACTGCTTTCTAGAGAGTTTGAAGTGATTTATAAACGTATCAGCATTGTACTAGAAAGCCCAAGTCACCATCACCTTGCCACATTGAGTATCGTGCTGTCAAAAAGTTTGTCAATCTGATAAAATGTATGACGTATCATTACTGTTTTAACTTGCATTTCTTTAATTTATAGTAAGTTGAAACAGGATCTCACATATATTAGTTATTTCATTTTCTCTTTTGTGAATTGCATATTCATGATTCTTACTTATTTCATATTTCTTATTAAAGTCTATGTGTTTCTTTTTTAATCAGTTCGTGCAGGCTTTACGTAAACTTTTTTTAACCTACCTTTTTTTTTTTTTTTTTTTTTTTTTTTCTTGGGTTTTTTTTTTTTTTTTTTTTTGTTGTACACCTTCTGTAAATTGTTTCCAACATAAAAATCTTACTTTTTAACTTAAAAATGTAATGCATGGTCAGTGAAAAAAATTGAAACTATGAAAACATAAAGAATTTAAAACTTCCCCCTATTTTTCTATTTTAATAGTAAAATGACTTAAGATCATAATTTGCTTTCTGTGTGAAGCTTTAAGACATGATATTTCATGTTACTAGTGTGCCATTAAATTTCAGTTTAGTCTTGAATATGTTAAGTGTTTATGGGAGTGCTGTTTTGTAAAATTTCTTATATCTTTAAATTTATTACAATTTTCTAGTTTTGTCACTCAATGGTCAGAAAAGGTAGCTCTTCCTCAGGACTAGAAACATAATGGATGCTTACCATTTAGAAATGTATCTAAACTGATACATTTCTCTGGATAAGAAAAATATTCTGAAACTCCTGTGAAAGTTTTTGTTTTCTTGTTCACATCCTTTCATCGGTATGTTGAGTTTTTAAGTTGAGTTCTCCATATTTACCGTCACGTTCACCCTATTATCCTATTCTGGTTTCTGTTCCAGAAAACAAAAAATTGAATTTGCCTTCGTATTTACCGATATTATTTCCTACAACAGCTAGCCTGATCTTAAAACTGTTGTTCTAAATCATTTGGCCCCTTTGTTTTTTATTTCTTGTTCATTCTTTACCTTTCATATTATCTGATGCAATTGGATATTCTTGTCGAGAGTCCAGGAGATTCGCTTTCTATCTCCTAAAATAGGAGTGTATTCTTCGGGCAGAACATGAGCATCGCTGGGCCAGGGCTCCGGGCCGCGCTTCTTACTAAATGCTCCGTCTCCAGTGGGAGAGCTCCTTGCACGTTTTGTATTCTTTTTGGTCGGAATCGGCAGGTTCCTCCTTGAACATTTTTGGCTAGACTCTCAGCAGTCCCTAATGGAACTCGGTGCCCAACTTATCGGGCACCATTAAAACAGCCGAAGTTTTTCTAGTGTAATGGCAATGACTAAAGTTTTATCAGAACTTTAAATCTTCCCCTCAAATAATATTCAGGGTCTGCTGCTCTCTGCAGAACACTCAGCGAGACCTAATGGAACATGTGAGGTGACTACGAAGTGTGCTGTGTTCTCAGGAAGTGCAGAGCTTCATGGAGGAAAGTACCATCATGAGCATGAATAAAAGACACGAAAGTGTGCAAGTTACAAGCCAAAGGGAATGCGTGTACTTCGTTAGGGAGTTCCAGAGACAGGGAGGACCAACCTGGCTCTCTGGGTCAGGGCGTTCTTTGTGATGTTGGTATCTGAGCCGGATCTTGGAGGATGGGCAAGTTTTTAGTCATTATTTATTTTAGACGAGAGGAAAAATAATATGGAAAAGGAGGATAGTTTAAGACAGATGTGAATAATATTACAGATATACTTAGAGAGAATACAAACCGAATATAGAAAGAGAATAGGACATGTGTTTGAAAAGATGCACTGAAACTAGGTTGCATCGCGCAAAGGCAGAAAAGTCTTCTAAACAGGAGAGGGAAAAAGAGAGCTCCAGAACCAGTACCTACTGAGCATACACCTGGCACTTCTGTGTTATTTCATCTAATTTTCGTTCCTTTGGTTCCTTCGTTCATTCGCCACACGTATATTTTGATATATATATATTTTTTTTTATGAAAAGCGGTGTTGAGAGCAGCGGGAATATAATTATCAGCATGCGGACAGTCTCATTTCAGAGCCGGAGACGTCAGCCTCACGAAGGCCGAGCTGCGCGCGTGCGTGGTACCCCGCCGGCGAGAGGCAGTGCCAGGCGTAGGCGCCCTGTCCCCGCGGCTCTAACACCGCTTTGCTGTTGCTCGTTGTCTTCCACGGCAACACGCTCCCTCTGCTGTGCCTAGAATTCCGCTTCATGACACTTCACCTGACGCAACATGGTTCATCTTCCATTTCCTGTTCCCTCTTCTTATTTCAGGCTCTTATTATTTCTGCTGCCTGTTGCCCTGTCTTTGTGAGTGTTTCCCTCTTCTTATTTCAGGCTCTTATTATTTCTGTTGCCCAGCGTCAACATCACTTCCTTTTGAACGTGTCCTGGTTCCATCATCCCCCACGCAGCAGGCATCTCCAAACTGTAATAACACAGTCTGGCCACACCAATAACGTGTTTCACGCTTATCGCATAATTATTAACTCTCCTACCTCCTGGTAAGCCCCTGGAATCCGAGGCTTCATAAACCAGTGAATATGCCTTGAGTTGCAGAAACAGTAAGCGAAATAGGCCCTCCCTTGGCCCGAATGAGGCCTTGCCTGATGGAAGAGTCACATGTGTACACAGTGACAAAATAACATGATAACTCTATAGAACAGAAAGAAAGCTTACCCTTACAAGAATACCTCTTATATAACCAGGCAATTAGTCACTGTTTTTTGAACAAAGAGGTTAAAACATTCATGTACTTATGATGCATGGCAGTGCGATTTCTGATAACCTACTCTGGAGGCACTCATTTGAAAAATACGAAATGTGACATATTTCATTTTTAAAACATGAAAAGAGATATTACCTTAAACTTTTCCTATTGGAAAGCAAGAACATTCTTCCTACTGTATTCGGCTGTGCTCACACCTTCCTTCTTCACAGGCTTACATTTGAGATTACCATAAACTTGGCCTTCATTCTGTTTGCCTTTTCCATGCCACTAGAAACAGCATTTTCCTGGTATTTCTATTGAAAATACTTTTGGCTTATAGTTTTTGTGCCTCTGGCCACGGGGTGCATGCATGGGGAGGGGGTGGAGGTAGAGGATGAAAAGGGGCAGCTCAACAGGCTGGAGCAGGGTCCTGGAGGAGAATGCATCAAAGCCAAGCACACGTGGTATTTTCCCAAGCCCCCAAATGTCTGGATTCCGTCTCAACTAAGAATAGGGAAATAAAGAGAAATGTCAAGTCTGCTTGCACTTAGAAAACAGAAGGCCTCGGTGGTCTCTGTGCAAAGAACTTGTTCTAATGCTATGGAAAGCATCATTGTTAATAAACACATTCATGGGCCCTCCTTGCATACGGTTAATGACTATGTCTATTCATTTCGAAGTAGGGCTTTTGAGTTTCACAAACCGGTTTCCAATATATTGATGCCTCCGAAAATTTGGCAGAGAAAGGGAAGAAGGGCACAGCCAGAAAGACCTTTGTCCTCAAACTCCACTTTGTCTGTACTCACAATGCAGAGCAAAGCAAGTAAAGCATAGCCACTTAGCCTTTCCCTCCCTGTGCAAACGTTCTGTCGTGGCCGGAGAAACAAACAGACAAGCCCTCCTCGACCCCTTTTCTCAGCTTTTGGAATCTGTTCTCTCTCCTGGGGTGTGTTTTTCCCTTGGCCTTGATCTGTCCTGTAATTCGACAGCTACTCTAAGCCAACAATCTCAACTAGTTTTAAATATTATTTGGTGACAAGTTGTTCCAAGTTTGAAAACTTGAAGAAACCAAAAGCCAAAGATATAAAAAGATCATATGGTAAGTTAGCATCAGAGCTAATGTTTATCTGTGTCTAGTACATTATGCCATAAAACCATATATAAAAATATGCATACGTGCATATATGAATAAATATATATTCATGTATATGTGTATTATGTGTATACACATATATTTAAACAGAGCTGTTCATTTGTACAAGATAGATCTGCTACTGAGTCTTAGCTTTGTTACTTAGTAATTGACGACCTTGAACAAGCTATTTAACCTTTGGAGGGTAACCTTCCTTATCTGTAACATTTGGATAATGATATTCGCCTACTTGTTATTAGGATTTAAAATTTAATAACATATATAAATCACCTAGCAGGAAACTTGGTTCAAAGTAGGAACTCAGTATTACTAGGACTGTTGCTTTTGTAAATGTTCCAGATTTACCCCAGAAGATAACTGTAAAGGTTATCCCAGTTAAAACAACCCAAAAGGCTACAAAAGCTTTCCTGGTATATTTTCCCATGAGCGTTTCTGTTTCTTTCCCTTCCCCTGCATGACTGAAGCGTACTCACCACGAGTATGATTCTGAGCAAAAAGCTGGTTAGAGCATAAGACACCAGGAGAATAAGCATCGTTTTATGGGTTAAATGGTGCTATTTTCTAAATGTTGTTCCTTTTGTCTCCCTATATCATTGGCTGGTTTTGGTTTTACAAATCATTCACACTATGAAAAAAAATAATCCATTTCGTTAATGCAGTTAATGAGCAAGTCAGTTCCATTTTTAAAACCATCAATTCTGTTGCTTTATAGAGTTGGCTTTTTTTTCCCCTCCCACTGGACCAATCAATTAGGTTATAATAAAACAGTCTGTGTGGCTCAATGACAGTCCATTTCTTTGCCATTTACTGTCAAAACACAAACTTTATTCTTTTATTTAACAAGTATGAAGATCTATTTTCTTTACTAGTTTGGTTTCCTAGTGACATGGAATCATGATTTAAGTGTTCACAACAGTGACTTGATTTTAAGCAATTATTCTGGTAACATCTCTGAGGCATGAGTCTCAGGTGAAGGTGAGGAGCTCACCGTTACCTTCCAGGAGCAGTGCAGATGGTGTTGGGGGAACATCCTCTTGGCAGGAACCTGGTGTGGTCTGTTTCAGCCACAGAACGCTGAACGCATCATCCAGGAGGTGTGAAAGCTCTTGCAAGTTTACTGTAGTAACAAGGGGTTAAAGGTTTCGTTTGGCCTTTCACATTTGAGAGGAAGATGTTGGCATGGGTCTTTTCTAGACTTGTGGAACAGTTTGATAAGGATTGGCCCATAAACAAAGTAAAATATTTGTCAGGACAATGAATATGTCCACGTTTGCCTTGTGTTAAAGGCCTCTCTATGAATTTTTTTAACACTCCACCTTGTATCTGTGCTTTGTAGACCTAAAACTCTCATTATTTTTGAGAAGATTGCTTTTGTTCTCTCTTTAATCTCTCCACCTCAAATTCAGTGTGTGAGTCCAAAGCTTGTACCTAGAAATCACATGCGTCTCTATAGTTTATTCTGATGGCCTCCTGCCAATCAACACAAAGGTTAAAGCTTGAGATGTAACATTTTTTTCTCATTAGTATAATTGGATATGCTCGATGGTGGCACTGCATTATCTACCTTCCCTACTTTTTCTTGGAAGAATAAACTTACGAAAGCATTAGACATAATGAAGCGGTCGCGCCAACATTGTTGCCTTTGTTATTTCAGCGAGAGAACGCTAGCTGGAGGAGGAATACTTCCAGGAATGGCCAGAAAAAAATAAGAATAATTAAAATGCTCCTGGTTTCTAGTTGGCTCAGCTGGGTAATGTCATTAACTCTTTTCGTTCCTCTGTAATATATGAATCATTTCCTTTCTACGATAATTTAGTATGTCATGATGAATGGCACAACATAGGCTAACATTTCTTGCCACACTTTCTTAAGTTTGGTAGGCAACAAGTATTGCTCCTCACAGGAACGAGGACTCGGAATGTTTTGATTAAAATCTGACGCCTCCCGATCAGACCTGGTGTCCAGAGTAATGTCCGTTAGCTCACAGCTGCGTCCGCAGGGCTAGTGGTGAGAGTAAGGGAGGAGGTATTGTAAAACCTGTAGCGTCCTCCTTAGTTCATGATTTTCCATCATTCATTCAACAAGATGCTTTAGTGAACCTACAACATGCCAGACACTGGTCACATAATGATGAGCAGACACAGACTGTGTCCATGCTCTTTACGGAGCTTAAGTCTGGTGGAGAGGTCAGATCAAGTTATGGCACTGATGAATATGCAACTGCAAACAAGAGCCTTTAAAAAAATGGAATTTGATTCTATGAGAAGACAGCATAGGAAACTGACAAAATTTATGGTGCTAGAGGCAGCTCCTTATGGAAATGGAGCTTGAGCTGATAGCTGAGGGCTGAGCTGATGAAGAGCGAGGGAGGAGAGTTATGTCTGCAGTGCCTGGTGGCTTGAACACAGAGAACACGGAGTGGCCCCAGAAGGAGTGGAAGAAAGCACAGAGCAGACGATGCCATGCCTGTGAGCCACATGAGGATGTGATCTTTCTGTGAAGAGTAAGGACAAGCTGCTGATGGTTTTTATGCAGGAGACTTGCAAGATCCGGTTTAATTCAGTTGAGCAGTAGGATGCAAAAAATGTCACTCAGTGACCAAGTGTCAACCTTGAAGAAAGACTGATAGAATGTCACAGTGCTCTGTTGTAGTCCTTTGCTATTCAATAATTTATCAATAACTTGGATGAAAATAAAGATGTGCCAAACAAATCGATAGGTGGCATAATCCTGGAAGGAACCTACTATCACAGACAATAAAATCTTTAAAACCCCAAATTATCTCAACAAACCGGATCAATCATTAAGCTAATACTAAGTAGATGAAAGCTGAAGGGATATATGTGAAAACCTCTACTTTGTCTTTTAATTTTAATAATTAAGCGTAGAGACCCAGTTATAGGATTGGCTTTGGTAGCAGTTCATGTGAAATTATCTAAGTGTTTTTCAGCTTACTATGAGTCATCATTATGCTATGGTTTCATGAAGAAGCCAACGCAAGTTCAGGTTAAATTAATGAAATAAACAGCCTGTGCGTTCGCCAGCCCATGTGGCGATATTCTAGTCATGTCCAAGTACCGTACCAAAAGCAGGACCTTTAGAAACTACAGTGCATCTAGACAGAGACAAACCCTATGGTGAAGGAAACCAAAAAGAAAATGATTTCATGAACTGGAAATCATGATAAAATCTTACAGACGAGAATCGCAGAGGATTAGGACATTTTATCTGGCAGTATGAAAAGTTCCCCATCATTCAAAAATTCAAGCAGAGGCTATAAGATTATTTTCCAGAGCACTCTTTAAGAGACCTCTTGATCTTGGAAGGGAGCTTCAACTAAACAGATGAGTTTGGCTTTTTCTCCCGATTCTAACAGTCCATTAAAGCCCATAAGCATAAATCCTTGTGCTCGTTTGTTTTCCTGGCTGCCAAACACCTGAACCCTCTTTCTACACATGTTAAATGTCTCACTTTCTGAGTCTTAGTGGGAGACAGAGCCTTCCTCCCTCTAGAGAAATGAAAAATGCCAAATCTTTATTTTTACAGCGTCTTGTGCACGGAGGACACAGAATTCATGATCTCACGCCAGTCCATCAGCAGTACCTGCTCTGGCCTTTGTGCGGTGAGCGGTCAGAGTCGAAGAAGAGGCCCCTTTGAGAGCAGGTGGCTCCATCAGATCTGGAAGCAATAAACAGCGGGCAGAGGCAGTGGTGCTGGTCTCCTCTGCAGCCTCCTTTACGGTCCTGGCTGCAGCCCAGCCTCCCTTGCTCCTGCCTATTTTCTGAGCCAGGTCCTGCAGCTTTCCCTAAGAGACTGTGTTTTTCTCAGTATCGTTTTAATAAGTGCATCTTTAGCTGACGTCACCCAGATTTGGTTTTGTTCCTTGCGATGAAAAACCCTGACTGGTACCGTCTCAAGTGTGTATCTCACCTCACGTTAAAACCCACATTCCCATGAGGCACTGAAAGGCGACAGACGTCAAATTCCAAAGTGAGGTTCCTTGTCACCACCACGTTCAGTTTCACCAAGGGCATGGCCCCAGTGCCCTTTCCTCACTCGGGGGGACTACTTCTGGGTCAAGAACTTAGAAATAAAACAGAGACAGGAGAGGGCTTGGTGAAGGTCCTGTTGAAAGTATTCGCAGTTGATCCTCGTTATTCACAGATCCCGTAACTGTAAATTTGCCTACTCTCTAAAATTTATTTGTAAGCCCAGAAACAACCCTTGCTGCACTTTTGTGGTCATTTCTGGACATGCACAGAGCAGTGAAAACTTCCAGCCACCCTACCTGCACACGTCCAGTGGGGGTCAAACACCGCGAGGCAGCTCTGACGCTGTAAACAAGTGGCCTTTTCGCATTTAGTGCCATACTCTCCTCAGACTGGGACTTTTCCTTTATGACTTTACTGTCAAGATGGCCCAAAGTGTAGTGTGGACGTGCTGTCTAGTGTTCTAGGTGCAACAAGGTCACGATGCGCCTTAAGGAGGCAACACCTGAGTTGGTTAAGCTTCGGCTCCGTCATGAGTTACGGTGCTGTTGGCCATGAGCTAAATTAACGAAGCAATGACATATGTTAAATAGGGGGTCTTTAAACAGAAACACGAGTAAAACAAGGTCATTAATGTATTGATGGGCTGATGACAATGCTGTGACCAGAGATGCAGGAACCTACTTCTATATCTCCCCTAGGAGCAACGGTTCGGTGTTGTGGCAACTTTATAGAACATAATGCCACGAATGATGAAAAGGGGCCATATTTGGGGAGAGCGGGTTCTGTACCATGAGCCCGCATCACACCCCAAAGGCGAGTGGGAATCGTGAGCTGCTTTCCCTTCTCGCACACAGGGAGGGGACGCGCACAGGACTGAGTGAGAGCTTGCTCTGTGTTTCCCACACCTGGGGGCATGATGAACTGGCGTCAGACACCAAAATAGCTAGAGGGGAGGACGGGTGACTGCGGGGTGATCTGGGGGAGGGCCCCCTTGCCGGTGCAGCAAAGCACAGAGTGGGTGCGCGTCTCCCTCTGGACAGGTGGTAGGCCCCTGGAGCGGGCTGAGGGCACCAGAATACAGCCCTCTTAGAACCTGTGCAGCGGGGCCATCTGCAGGCGTAAGGGCCTCGGCAGGGAGAGGCTAGGGTCGTGCTGCCAGCTAGACCAGCAACGGTGGCTGACCCGCTAGTGGCCTCCCGAAATAAAGAGACTGCAAGAGAGGGTGCCCAGAGGGACCCACAAAGTGTCCTCGGACGGGAAGAGTCAGTTAGACAAGTCGAGGCAGGGCAAAGCCCTGCTTTTGCTGTGCCGGGAAGAATTGCCTATCCCCGTTTCTCCCTCCTTCCCCTTAGTTTCAATCGTGGCGGGATTGAGGGGAGGGGGTGGGGAGGGGACAAACAAAGGATGAGGAGGCCAAGAAGTGCAGATGAGGAAACAGAGAGACCAATATGACTTCCTTTTCCAATAAGAGTCTCCAGCCCAGAGCTGCAGGGAGAAAAGGTGTCACAACAAGTTTGTGATCTGGTTTATTGTATGCATATGGAACCAGGCATTTTAATTTCTTAGTCAGTGTTATGTTTGTGACTTAACGTGTCAATAGCACTACTATAAGTCTGCCAGAGCCTTCAGACAGAAACGCCCCCACAGGTGGACGGCGGTAGGTAGGAAACAGGACTGAGTAGTGGCTCCATTACGTCATGAGTTCATGCCTGGGCGACTGGCAATCTGTGGTCGCATAAGGTTTTGCTGCCATGTGTGAGATACCGAAGTGCTGCGTCCAGTGCCGGCTTCGACTCCCCATTCACCACATCATGACTGTGGCCCTCACGAATTTACCCTCACGAGACTTGAACTCAGTCACATATAAAGTGGAGATGATAGTATTTCAGGAATATGGGTTCATAAGCATTGTTCTTGGGCCAGACCGCAGTGAAAAGGCAGTGGCATAGCTGGAACGCGGCCCTCGCAGGTCCTGAAGGAGATGGTGGTCGCGGACAGTGTCACCAGCAGCTACGTGCTCACGAGGGAGGGGAGACAGCGTTCCTTCCTGTGGTCACCTGTTTCCAATATGCTTCTCTGTTCTTGGCAAAATAAAAAGGGAATTCAGTCTACTCTTACTACAGATATGTCTGGAGTTTCTTCCCGAAAGCCATGATTCACTCGAACTGTTGCAAGATAACCCTCCATCATAGGTTAGTGTGAAGATACAGTAAAATAGAAATAATGCATATGAACCACTTCATAATGTTCAGCATGCAATAAACAATCTAGAATCAATCTAAAATTACCAATATAATTAATATGATTTCTACAGTTTAAGACATTTAACTCTTTTGTTCCAGTTCATTGGTTATCAGAAAATACAGCTGGAAGAGGCACGTACGGATTATTTAGGATCACCTCCCTCCCCATGGCTAGGCTAACCACTGCCCAAGGTTTTCACCGCATTTCATAATTTATTATTAGTGTACCTACAGCGATGTTCCTTAACGATGCACTTGGGTGACGCAAGAAGATATCTCTTATATCTATCTAAATTTTCTCTTGATAAAATTTTAACACGTACTGTTCTTTTAATACCTATAGAGATGTAAAATTGAATAGCAACTGAAACGGCGGCTAACCACTGCCCAAGGTTTTCACCGCATTTCATAATTTATTATTAGTGTACCTACAGCGATGTTCCTTAACGATGCACTTGGGTGACGCAAGAAGATATCTCTTATATCTATCTAAATTTTCTCTTGATAAAATTTTAACACGTACTGTTCTTTTAATACCTATAGAGATGTAAAATTGAATAGCAACTGAAACGGCGGGGCTCCCCTGTGCCCCGACTCCCCCCGGCCCCAGTCACAGCACCACCAAATTTCCATGGTTCTTTCTCAGGCTCGGAAACTCATTTCGTTCATCTATTACTTCACCTAGTTTTCCATCAATTTGTTATCCTTTTTTTATTCCAGCCTTTTCACATTTAGTTTTATAATGTGCTGCCAAACTTGTTTATAATACTTTAAAAGGTTGTTTCTATCGTTAAATATATGAAATGATTATTTTTAGCATTTAAGTAATGTAGCATTTTATACAGTACTGTACTGTACTTATTTCAAAAATACCTCCCACAATATAATGGTAATTTTAAAAGAAAGCGTCCCTTTAGCGATCATTGCTTGGCTACACAATCATCTGGGTTCCATTAGCTTTCCTGAAGTGTCAATAGCTACACAGCCAATATCAGTATAAAAGCTTTATCAATATAAAGGATTTCACCGAATTGAATATTTAATTGAATGTGTAATTTCTAGTTTAAGAAATTCTACAGGTAGGGTCCAAAGCAAAAATAAATAAATAAATAAAAATACGAGCAAAGAAGAAATTTAAAATCAAGTTAAATGATTGAGAAGAAATCAAAATTGTAAACGTTGAAGTGTCCAACTCCTACTATAAGAACGGAGATCCAAGAAGGAAAAAAGTCAAATGGGGAAGTATTCATCTTGATTTCTCTGACGTGTGGCAATTTTCCTGGAGAGAGAGGAGGTTTAAAGGAATTCAGACATCAAAATACTTAATTTTCCCAGGAGTTAGATGAGTAGAAAAATAAGCTTTGCTGAGGGAGAATTAACTTTGACTTCTGTGCTGACCTAAGGGCAACTTAATTTCGTGAATGCTTTTGAGTTTCGAATGTCTTAATTTTCCCCCAAATGATCTTCATCTCTTAAAAGAGGATCAAATGGAATGATTGTTCTTAAGACTATGAATCGTAGTTCTGACGAGATCTGATTCTGAGACTTGAACTTTCATCGGAACTACTCCTGTAGTCAGCAAAATCTGATCAGCTCCTAGGAAAGAAACACATTTGGGGTTCTTTTTTTTTTTTTACTTCAAAATTTGAAGTGGCCTAAAAAGAAAAAGTCAGAATACTCATAGCAATTGTAGAAATAAATTTCAAGACACTTCAAAACAATTTTTTTAAATGTACAACATATTCCCAGGTCACTAAGAAAACAAAATAGCACCATTGTGTTTTACTACTTAATTGGTCAAAGGCATTGGAAAAAAATATTTGATATATTCAGCAGGCTCATCTCAGTCCTATTTGCACTGGCAGATCAAAAGCATTTGACAATGAGTATATCAAACACAATCAGAAACTGAGTTAAGATTCTAGAAAATGCCATGAAAAAAAAAAAAAGAAAAAGAATATTGGAACAAATTCATAACCACATCAAAACAGTATGAAATATCTAAAACACTGCTTCCTTAGTGAAAATGAATGAGTATTTGATATATGACCAAGGAAAAAAGATCAAACTTTAATATCAACTTGCAGGAGGGTACAGCATAGCAGGGGGACGAAAAGCCATTATTATGTGTATTGAAGAAAGATATTTCTCAGTGCAATATTATAAAGCAGTATTTCTTTATTTTACTTTATTGTATTCTGTATGTAAATCTTCCATTGGATAATGAAATTTTCAAAAAGTGGGGCTTTGTATAATTTAACGTTATATTTCCATTTCCTCACAGATTATCTGCCTCGTAGAAGATGCTCAATGCATGTGTATTAAGTGAATTGACAATACTATTTCTTATTGATACCTCAGTTCTAGATGGCTTAATTAAAACTTTATTTCATAATCTTTATGTAGAAAAAGTACAAAAATTTAAAGCCAGAAGGCCTGGGTTCTAATTCTGACTTGTCAACAAACTAATTTTATGTCTTTTCATGTTCTCAATTAAATGAGACTAATAAATGTGAAATACAATAAAATGTAAATGGCTCAATAAAAAAGAATAAGTCGAATGATACATTAAAATATGATGAACCTAGAATAGTAGTATGACACTTCAAGTAGAGTTCCAGGATAAGGAAGCAAATATAGCCATTTGTCTAAATTAAAAACAGACCATGTGCCCTGAAGGTATTTACACTTTCTAGGCTGAAATTTTGAGGCACCTTCAGTTTTAAAATCGTGAAGGAGCCTCTTCTCATGAGGACCAGCCAGGATCCCTGGATCAGCCGCTGGAAGCCTGGAAACAGGGGAAAAGGATCACATATAAGATACTGGTGGCATCTTCCTCGATTTTTGCTAGGGAACGCTGCTGTGCCAGAATGGTACAATTGTAGGTTTGTGTGTGGTTGGTTTTTGCTTTGTTTAAGGCACTTAAACAGGGATGTTGTTGGGAGGGCCCGCCTGTGAAGGGGAAGGTGCTCTATTGTCAAATAGGAAAAAGGCAGCACTATACAGAAATTCTATTAAATATGGAATGTTGATACAAGATGGATCCAGAGATATGCAGAGGTAGTTTGCTGGTCTTGTAGACAGAACAACTATTTGCCAGTATCCAAGTCTTTCTCTTTCCCAACACGTGGAAGAATCGCGTTTTCCTACTCTCTTGAAATTGAACAAGGCTAAATGACTTGTTCCGGTCGATGAATATTGAAACAGAGTAGTGGGCACCTGTGTGTTTGCGTCTCCTGCCCCTCGGGAAGGGACTGTGTTGTGTGTGGTGCGGCACGAGATGTTAGAGTCACTCTGCCTGAGTCACTGGCCTGCTGTGGGGAAGACTGTCGACCCATCTGGTCCTCTGGCAGGGCTTACCTGAGTAAGAAAGAAACTTTGTTTGGGTAAGCCACAAAAGCCATGCTGCTCTCTAACTGTGTCCCCTACCCCGTCTAATAACATGGCTGCCATGTGTCATGGCATGAAATACAAAAGGTTTGAGTTTGGTATGAATCCTTTGTAAACTGGCTAAAGTAGAAAACTGAAAGGTAATCGGAATTGAAACTAAAGGACTCGTGGCTCACTGGATAAAGGAAGCTCATGAGTCCTGTGGCACAAGTCGGCCATGTTTGAATCCAGGCTTTGCTGCTGGTGAGCTACATGCTTCTGAGCAAGGTTACCTTACGTGTCTTGGTCTATCACCCACTTGTGCAATTGGAATAATAGTCTAAAAGTAGTCTGGGCTTCTGTGTATGTTGAGATTGTGTCAAAGGGTTTAGTATAGTTGATCCTCAACACATTTTGTTTTCTTCCCATATTTTTCCTTTATTCTTATGATCACCTATGATATTCAAGGAAAGGAAAAACAGTGTTCTAGACTCCGAGCCTACAGTAATAGACAAAACAACAAATATCTGTCCATATATGGCAATGGGATGTAAAAGCCAGGCATTCAATTAGAGGAATTATATGTCAGTGACTTTCCTCTGAGATATTGAATAAGAACTTTAAAAGCTTTTTAACATTTAGTATAGTGTGTGCACTGGACGATAAATTTACTTTCCTTTTGTGGGAAATAAGACCAGACTGTGAGCTGCAGGAGGTAAGAAACGGCATCTGCCTTATCCCTAGCTATATTTTCAGTGCTTGGCACAGAGCCTAACCAAAGCAAACGTTCCCCATTATTTGTTAAATTAACGAGTTAAATGAAGGAGTGAACAAATTAAGTGTTCACCAGCCTAGAGAACAGAATAAAATAAATGCATTGATCGGAGCCTATTTTCTTCCTTTCGTGTATGTACTCATGCAATAAATATTCAAGCTTTGCTTTGGGTGTTGAAGGTAGAGCAGTAAATGAAACCAAGTCCCTTTCACATTTTTCACGTTCTCTGGGTCCTTAAAATTATTTTTGATGACAGGTGGGTGGGCAAGTCCATTTGTGTTCTGAAAATAGCTTTTTCCGTGATCCCACTGCCGTGCACTTGGTACATTGGCATACCATCAAAGATTAGTCTAAATACTTATAAAATAGTTGGCAGAGTAGTCAAGATTTACTGTGTCTGTGGCTTCATTTTCCAAAAAAAAAAAAAAAATGGGTACTGAGATTTGCATTCAAACTTCACTGCTACATCTGGCACGTGTTTCCACATTATCAACCCATGGGTTAGTGATTAAAAATGCTTTAGCTGGCGAGAAAAAAATCATTAATTGGGTTTGCTTTTATAACAATGACTTAATCTCTGCTTCTGAGGGAAATAAACAATAACAAAAGCAAGAAGGCAAATCTTAAATGACATGATGCCTCAAAGGTAAACAAGTCAACTGTTTCAACATAAATCGTAGGTGTGTGCGGTGGTTCATCTAGGTACACGAAGTCCTACAAATGAGCAAGTTAGGGTTCTCGCCTGCATGCAGATAGGAAATTCCTGCCTGGTGTCTTTGTTTCTTCACCACGCATCCCCATCTGCTTCGTGAAAGACGGGAAAATAGTGCGACAGGTCGATTAGCTCTGCTCATTCTTATCCCAAAGCCATTGTAAGGAGTTAATATAATATATAGAATGTCTCGGCCACTATTTCTTCTATCTATTATTAACATTAAAAAAAATTACATTTATATTAACATAAAAGAGATTTAATTCGGACTTTAAAAGATAGCCATAACAATCATAAGGTTTGGTAGATACCTGTAGCTAGGAAACCTTTGGCAAAATGCTGAACTCTGCACTGTGTAATAATATTACATTCCCCAAAATATTAATGAGAGGTTAAGTAAGGTGATCTACGTTTCGTGCTTAGCACGATGCAGGACATATACTAAATATTCAATTAATGTTAGTTATTTTTATGGTTGCTATAATTAAGGATGCTCTTAATAATAAGAAAGTATTAAAAAGGAGTCACATTGTCTTACTCATCATAACAATTGACTGAATTAGCTTTTGATGACTCTTTAAACATTATAATAACATAAATAATTTTTAGCATTATCATAACAACCTAAGCCTATCAGTAATGCTTATTTTACCACAATCATTAAATACGACTTCCTAATTTCTAACATCAAGGAGTATCAAACTGTAAAAACCTTTATCTTCTCACTCTACATGTAAAATATCACATCCACATCTTCACTGTTCTTTCTAAGGATAGTAAATTTGCTGCTTTAGCGATTTTTTCTAAGTATTTACATGTGTGAACTTGGGATGGTGCGAAGCGAGGTTTGCCAGTACGCTTCAAGGCAGTTTTACATGCCAGAGTCGTATCCTACAGGATGAAATGGAATGGAAGCTAGAGGCATCTCTATAATCCCTGTCATCCTCGAAGCTCAGTGTTTCATGCCATACGGTCTACAGAACAGCAATCTAAACTGCAAACCAAACCTATCCTGGGCCAGATTCCAGCAATGGCACAGCCCAGAGCCTGACCCTCTCTAGGTGTAGCAGTACACCAGCGACAGCGTTAGGTCCTTTGCCCAGCGTTGGTGAGCCAACATCTTTATTTCTAATGCCCATCGTAAAGAAAAAAGCGAAAGCCTGTGCCCAGCGGTTACTTGACAGATACATGCTATCCTGACACGTAAGCTATTCGCCTCCCAAATTGAGAGACATTGCAAATCTGCTAAATATCTCTGGGGGTTGAAATTGGCATTTGCCAATGCATCAAACACAAGAATAGTCATTTACGAAATCCTGCTGTATGGAAGACACAATCCTTAAACACTAGCAGAAATCAGAGTTCAGAAAAAGTGTGTGATACCAATCCAAATTTCTTCTCAAACAAACGTCAGCACTTAAAAACATAAGGATTAAAGCAAATTTCTTGAAGACTAGACTTCCACATAGTGACGTCAGAAACATAATCCTCTAGTTGAGGTCATTCATCATTGGAAAGCGTCCGCAACCTCAGTGACTATTTCCCACGTCTATACTAAATACGTATAAAGTAATAAGATACATGTTAGAAAAGAAAATGGCATCGTTATTATCTAAATCTAATGGAGACAGACTTCTGTTAAAATATCAACTTTAGCTTTGAAGTTTCCAAATATCATTAGGTCCAAAAAACAAGCAAACAAAAACTGAGATTTGGCCACAAACTATGTCGTTGTCTTGCCCAGAGCTATAACGAGTGTCATATGCTGCCCACCCTTCCCCCCGCATCGACCATCTGGACCTCCTTTATTCATTCCCCACATCCATAGGCTAACCTAACTAGACAGGAGATACCGCACTGCTGAAGGTAGTTCTAATTTCAGATTCTGGTCCCTCTGTCGGCTTTTCGGAATGCCCTCGACTGACACATTTTATTGTTCCAACATCTGATCCCTTCATCTTCCCATTTATTCTCTTTCTTCTCATCTCTCTTTTTATCTCAGCTCAGTACATTGTACTCACTTTCAGTTCTGGTATTTCTTTTTCATACCTTAAAATTTTCATTTTCCACCTCACTTTCATAGTTCTTTCTGTGGCCCACCTCCTCCGGGTTGGTCCCTGGATTTCACACGTAACTGCTTTGTCAAACCTAGGCTATGTTTTCCATCTGACCTTAACACTAGTGATGATCCATAGAAATTCCGCTACTTCTAGCCTTTGGCACGTAACTATCATCTCCTGATTTGGCATGACAAGAACACAAGCTTCTGGTCACAGTGCTTCACCATGGACACTGACAGCGATGGGGAAGCAGGGACGGGCTTATCACATGTACGTGACGCTCTTAGCTCTATTTTCACTGGGACTGCTCTGCTCTTTTATGCTCTGTGCATCTGGGCCAGCAGCTATTGTCGTGAGATTACCGCCTGCGGCTTACCAGAGTCAATGCGAACACCCAGCATCTGGGTCTTGGTTTCTGGTCCCCTCTCCAGTGAAAGGGACCAGAGAGTCTTACAGTAAGGGCGGACTCTAGGAGCAGGGCAGAGGATATATTAAATAAGCCTGGAGCATTTGTGGTACCAGAGGTAATAAAAGAAAACCTGCGTTGATGGAGGTATGTCAAAGGGACGCAGAGGCCAACTGAAAGAATTCCCAATGGCCAAAGCTGGAATAATTCGAACAACAAAGTAAAGGAAGGAGTATTGGATTATAACCCAAAGTGTAAAATAAATATCCAGAGGAGTCCATACGGAAGTAAATAAATGACCGATGAATTAATAAAAGGGAAAAAGATCTGCCCTGCAGAACAATTCCAAATAGTTTACGAAGGTGCTGTGCCCCCAACACGGGGGAGCCTAAGCCCTTACTGCTCAAGTGTGGGCCGCACAAAGTGACTTCCTGCCACAGAGTAAACCACGGAAAGCGGGAAAAGAGTAACGTCACAGTGGGGAAAACTGACCAACACCGCCGCAGCCAGAACCGAGACCAGCATCAACACTGACGGTGTCTTTGTGTTACCAGCCCGGGCTCTCGATAGGCTGTGATGAAATGGCACTTTTCCTCTCTTGTTTTCTCCCAGAAACACATAATTCCAGTCTAACCATGAGAAAAACACCAAACAAATTCCAATGGAAGGGCATTAAAAAGAAAAAAAAAAAAAAACCTGCCTAGTGCTCCTCAAAACCATCAAGGTCACCAAAAGCAAAGAAAGTTTCAGACACCATCACAGCCAAGAGGAGCCTAAGGAGATGAGATGACTAAATGTAATGTGGTATCCTGGATGGCATCTTGGAACAGAAAAAGGACATTTGGTAAAGTAAGGATCTGAATAAAATAGAGATGTTAGTTAATGATTACGTATCAACATTGATTCATGAACTGTAACAAATGGACCCATCTAACGTAAAACGTTGCTAATAGGGGAAACCGCATAGGGTGCCTGAGAGCTCTGCACTATCTTCTCAACTTTTCTGTAAATCTAAAATTAATCTAAGTCTAAATCTGGAAAAAAATGTCTATTTTAAAAATCCCATACAAAGCAAACAGGGAAAGAAGACGGCAAATGAAAATGGTTTCAGTCGTCGTCTCTGGGAGAGAATTTAGAGCACAAGATGACGTCTACGGCAGAGAGTGGATCTGAGATTTTTCCTCAGGATAATGAGAGTGTCGGGACTTTGATGAGGCAGACGTTGATGCCGGGTCCTCTCCCGCCTGAGGGCTGGGTCGGCTTCGCTCGCCATCTCCAGCCCTCCCACCCCCCGTGCTCCGTGCTCCGGGGCTCAGCTCCAACTGCACGTTCTCGGAGCAGCTTTTACAGACCTGCAGATCAGGTTAGGGCCCCTCAGATTGCTCTTCAGCGCCTCCGCGGTCTCTTTCACAGCGTACTTTATATATATATAGAGAGAGAGAGAGAGAAATTAGTTAGTGCCCCTTCTCATGAGTCTGTAAGCTTCACACAGAGAGTGTGGTGTTCAGGAGACAGCTAGTGCTTAGCTCAAGTATGTTCATTGATCAACTAATAAGATGAATTCCAGGAGTAAGAACAGGGAAGCCATGCCTTTGTGGAAGGCGAATGACCTAGAGATACTTCCAGATTAGATGTGCGAGAGGCAGAAATCAAAATACTGAAAATGCTACACTTGATTTGATCACCTAACAACATAGTGTGTTTGGGATAGACATTGGTAATGAATAATGCTTGCAAAAAAAATAGTGGTACCCAGTCTCGATTGGTCAGGAAAGTATTTAGAACAACTTAAATCTATTTATGAAATTGTACAATAATAATCGTTACTTATTTAGTAGTTATTCTATACCAGACACTGTACTAGACACCTCGAAAATTATTTTGTTTAATCTTTACAGCAACTCTGTAATGATCACAGCTAAGAGGTATCCAGCACTTGTTCTGTTCTAAGCACATTATGTACATTAGCTCATTCAGTCATTCCCCAAATACTATGAGATCAGCACTATCGTAATTGCTGTGCGATAGTGGATGATACCACAGTACATAAAAGTGCGATGACTTACCCGAAGTAACAGAAAGCCACAGAGCTGGGATTTCAAGACATAAAGAAGAGAAGGGGAGGGGGACCTCTGACCCTGACCATCTTCCTGTATTGTCTTACCATTAACCCAGAGGCTAAGTTTTATTGTCTGAACTTTTGAGATTAAAAACAAACCGAGGTTCAGGGAGACTAAGTTATTTGCCCCAAGTCACATCGTACTTGACTCTGCCGCCCCAGGCTTCAGGCTGTCTGACACATCACATGGCTTCTCTTTTTTATTTTTTTTTCATTTTTTAAAATTTATTTATTTTAATTAGTTTCAAGTATACAGTACATTGGTTAGACATCTATATGGTTCATAGATCCCCCCAATTGCTCCCTCCCTCCCCTGGCCCTCCACCTAGCCATCATATTAATGCTAACTGCATTCCCTCTGCCATGCTCCCCATCCCTGTGACCAGCTATCAACTACTAATTTGTACTTCTTTAACCCTTCACCCCATTCTCCCAACCCCCCAACCCCTCTCCTCTCTGTCCATTGCCAAATTTTCCACTATATTTGTGGGTCTGTTTTTGATTAGTTTGTTCTTTTTGATCCTTAGATTCCGCATATCAGTGAAATCAAATGGTATTTATCTTCCTCTTTCTGACTTATTTCACTCAGCATAATAACCTCTAGATCAATCCATGTTGTTGCAAATTGTAGGATTTCATTTTTGTAATGGATGAGTAATATTACATTGTATATATGAACCATAATTTCTTTATCCAATTGTCTGTTGATGGACATTTAGGTTGCTTCTATATCTCGACTATTGTAAATTGTGCTGCCATTAATATTGGGGTGCATCGATCTTTACAAATTATTGTTTGGATTTTCTTGGGTAAATACCCAGAAGTGCAATTGCTAGGTCAAAAGGTATATCTATTTTTAATTTTTTGAGAAACCGCCACACTGTTTTCCATAGAAGCTGTACTAATTTGCAGTCCCACCAACATGGCTTCTTGACGATGATTTCCTGAGACGACAAGACCCACATACTTACCACGTGCTGTGTAAGTCAGTTATCCTGCTGTTTACCCTAACTTTACCTTCTTCAAGTTCAGAACAGTGTCTGCTATTTTAAGAGTCCCAAAGCGGGTCCACGGACCTGCACAGAAAGCTGCACCGTATTCACTCACAGAGAATGAGCTGCTGGGCCTCGTGTTCTCCTGTCAGGACCCAAGTTCCACCAGTAACCACCGCCATGCGTAAAAAACAGCAACATCTCTTTGATAATTCGAGTTTGCCAGACCCCGCGCTGCTCTGTGGTCCTGGTTTGTCCTTAAGGAGAGTGACTAAGATTAAACACTATGGCCAGATCATCCGTGATGTATGGCTTCGATAAAAGGAAAAACTCACTGGCAGTTTTTTGTCTCCACGTGTTCGGTGGCTCAGTTTAGAATCACCACTGGCTAACCTCCTCAGGGAACAAGTTTTCTTCTAGGCGTTTCAGCCCTAGGATCTCTTCCTTGTAATTCTACCCAGCAGCCTTGGGTAGCCGGCTCTCAGTCCTCTGCAACTTCTTGAGAGAGACTGATTCTTATTTATTTTTATATTCTTCATAGCGTCTAGTACCATGTCTGGTATATTGTAGGTGTTCAATACAAGTTTGCTGACTCGAAAGAAGTTTAATACATTGTTGAGGAAAGAGTCCCACCTCTTGTTGACAGAGCTCCACGGAGCACACGTTATTGATGTCCGTGTCCTCTTCCTGTAGCGAGCGCCTGGTGGCAGATGGCAGCATTCTATAAGTGTTTGTCGAGTTGAATAAACCGCTGCCTGGAACGCATCTGTTTACACTTACTTGTGCAATCTTATCACACCGTTTACACTTAATTCAATTTAACTAACATTAAAAAAAATAGAATGAGGCATTCGGATGATCGTGGTTCGGTTCTCAGCTCCGCCAATCACTTGGTATTTAACCTTGGAAAAAACGATGAGCCTCCCTGAGTCTCGGCCCCTCCCGTCGTACAAGGGGGAGATGAAGATGAACTGCCTTACAGCATCGGTGTGGGAACCGTGCGGCGCAGTAAATACGAAGGAGTCATGCTGTGTCTGGCACCTAATCAGTGCTCAGTAAATGTTTTTAAAATTATCCTAACGTTAGTTAATAAGTAATATAAAGATAACACGTTTAGAGACTAAGTAGGTAAATAGCAGCTGTACTTGTGGTAATGTACATGTGGTTGGAATGACATGATGCTCACAGTGACGGCATAGAAGAGCCACAGATCTAGGGCAGCGGAGGGAAGCGCGCATCAGGAAAGAGCAGAGAGGTGTTAGGTAAGATCATTTATGGGTGGAGAGCGGCGCGTCTGTGTGGGGCGGGGCTTCCCGAGTCAGGCCACGCCTACAGGAGGCCGGGGACGCCCTCCTGTCTCCCTCTCTGCCCTCCCGGGCTTCCTGGCCTGCTGCAGATCTGGATGCTTTTTTAGAATCGTGTGGGCTCGTTTGTCCAGGCAGAGTTGTTAGGAAAGCAATTCTAAATATGCTGCACTTTTCAATCAGTCTGTAGAGAAGGGAATAATAGAGACGATTGTGTCGTTCAGCCAAAGAGTAGCTTTTTCTCCTGCTTTTATACATCAGAGAATGCATACCATCTGAGCTGAACTGAAACGCCGGAGTCACGGAACGTTAAGTCACATAAGTCTCAGCATTTTTCACATTTATAAAACATCATATTTCTATGACATAAATGCACACTACAGAATTTAGAACATTTAAAAAAAAAAAGACTGGAAGGCCATATTCAATAATGTGAACAATGATATTAAGTGTGGTTTTAATTTTTTTGCATTTTCAAACTGTCAACAACAAACATGTATTGGATTTGAATGCTGCTGCTGCTTTAGCTATTTATATCTGTCACTTTGACATTTGACTAAGTGAGAAACTGTGAAAGAAATGACAAAGTAATCATTCCCCCTGAAAACGGGACTCAAAATTTAGGCGGTACCCAGAATGTCAGGACACTCGTGCTGTCTTCGCATACATACATAGCGGTAGATTAAAACTCCTGAAATGTGGTAACTTAGCCAACATAAATGCAGGCTAGCCCTAGACAAATGGAAAGAATGCTCTGGGGGAAAGAAAAATTCAAAGAAGAAAAACATATTTTCATGTTGCAGGTTCTTATTCCCCAGTGATTTTCTATATACAGGGAGACATGTCTTTTGAGGAATTTTTTATTCAACAGGAATCTTCCTAGCAAGGAAACTACATTTTACTGGAAGGAATAACTGGATAGGGGCGAGGGCGCCATGCGAAGGTCTGCCTGGCACCAGAGTATCTCATAAGCTGAAGAATGAGGGGTGAAGTGAGGAGAGGGGCACAGCCAGAGATACGGAAGTCTGCTGCCCTGAGATCTGACCCCAAAATATGAATTACCAATAAATAATTATAAAATCATAATAACTAATACCAATTGAACACTTAACAATGGCCAGGCACCATACTAAGTCCACTACATGTATTAAATCATTTAATTCTTCACTCTCAACTGCTGGGTTCGCCATTCTTGTTTGGAAGAATTTATATTTTGAGTGCAGACACGGGCACCTGGAGGCAGAAAGAAGGAAGCCCAGTGACCGTGCAAAAGCAGGGAGAGTCCTGAAATCTTACGTAGTTGGGGTTAGGGACAATTAGAGTCAGATCTGGAAGAGAAAGGAGGTTACAACTGGTGTGAGAAAGGCACTTACTTGAAGAAACTTCAAGCTGGAAAATAACAAAAAGATATATTGCTCAGCAGCCGCACCGCACCCCAGCAGAGGCAGAGCGGTCTGGGGGAGGGAGTATTGGCTTCGGAATCAGGCAGACACACATAGCAGTGTTCACTCCACCCTTCGCCAAATGTGCGACCTTTTGGGCAAGTCACTTACCTTCTTTGAACATCACTTCACCTGCGTGTGGGGCCGGCTTTACGCGCACATGATCCGTGCAGTCACGCAGGACCCTGTCTTTCGAAGGGCGCCTGGTTTGGTTTGATGTTCTGCTATTGTCATCTTGAATTTCGTGTTAATTTCGAATGAGGATTCTGATGTTTCATCTTGTACTGACCCTGAAAGTTAGGTGGACGGTCCCGCCTGTGTCCCAAACGGGCATAACGCTGTCTGCCCCAGGCTCAGCGTGAATTTGCCTGTGGTCAGGGCCCCGCGAGGAAGCTGATGTGCAGAACTCAGAATTACCCCTCCTCAGCCGAAGTCACAGAACGACCAAGACCAATGCCCTTTCAGGCCGGGCTGATTCTCTGTTAGAGAGCGTGGTTGGAGGAGGGGAAGAGGAGAGAAAGATGGTGATTCTGGTTGCTATGGCGGTGCCACCTGCAGTTCTCGCTTCATTCTGGCTGCAGCAATGAGGACGTTTCACACAGCCAGCAGCGTTCCAGAAACAAAACGTTACGGTAATGCATAGGGATTTGTCTTCTGAACTGCGGTCTGTGTACCAGAAGAGTTTTTCAAATGATAATTACGTAAATCCTACTCAAGGCTATGAAAATACAGAATCACTTGTTAATACATACGGCCTTGTGAATTTCAGAAGTATTAGGTAGGTCAGCTCAATTCGGATCACTTAACTCAGCAAATACCTTTTTAAAACAATAGTGAAAAAATACCGAGTCTCTGTAGATGCAGTGTTCTGGAGAAATGCACAGTACGTGAAAAAGAAAAAATCATGCATAAATATGAGAGCATTTTTAAAGCTGGGTAGAAACCTGAAGAGAATTTTATGCATGTTCTGGTTTTGCTAACACCGTCCAGACTGCTAAAAATATTTCACTGGGGCAATGTAACTTGTCAGAGACAGGTTAGAAACCAGAATCCACATCTCGTATTTGCCTGTCCCGTTCTCTTTGGCTATTTCTGTCTCTACAGTTCATCCGATGTAGTACAAAATGACCTTGGACAAAAGAAAGTGTTATTCAATACGTTTGGGGTCATTCAACAGTATGTTTTAAAGAGGTCACACTCCGGTTACTGTGGTTTCCAAACCTGATCAAATTTGCCATTGTCTATAGTTAAATGGTAATAAACACTTGCCCTTCTGTAAATAATCCGTAACTCACTTTAACATATGATGTAAGTTTTATAAACGAAACAAAAAACGCTGTAGAAATAAGTACAGCTTTATTTCTGGAATATTTTGGATTGGTCACAGCCCATGTTATTGGAGATAGAGACGTACGTAGTATAATAGCTAAAACCAGGGCTCTGGGGGAAGACACTGGGGCAGGGCAAACCTGTTCATTGGCCGAGGTATTTTCCCTCTTGGTACCTCTATTCTTTTTTTTTTTTTTTTATTAAGAACGGTAATATAAGAATAACTGCAAGGAAAAGGTGATATTCTGTATGTAAAGTACTAGCCTGATGTCTGGCCTACAGTAAGCTCCCAATAAATGAAAAATGTTATTCTCATTGGTATTAGTGGTAGTTAGTAGCTGAAGCACCACAGCACTAGGGAGTCTCAGAAGTAGACGGGAGATTTAAAAAGCGCTTAAAATGCATTTTAGGTCATTTGAAAATAGATTTCACATTCTGAAAAACTTATTTCATAAAGTTTTTTTCAGTCTTCAGCCTCTTTACAGGGTAGATAATCTAGTGCTTTCTCTTACAAACAGAGTAGACTACCCAGAGATTTCATTCCACGTAGGTAGTTAACTCAAGCTAGACAAATAACAAGGGCATCGTGACCATTAAAGGTTAATAATTCATTGCATTTGAGTTTCTCCTGAGCAGTTTATTTCAACCTGGTGTCTGAAATTACATCTGAAGCATGATTTTACCATTGTAGATTTACGAGATTTTAAAAACAGATTATTGGTATTCAGATATTTGTGTTCTGTCATGCAAATACGAATGTAGCCATGTAGCCCATAACTGCTTTAAACAATTCAATGTTGTTTGGGGAGTGGGGAGTACTATTAAGAGCTCACCGGTTTTAATATCAAACTAAAAATCCGGGAATCGTGAGGGTATACTGGGGCTTTTACAAAACAAACTGAAATATATACACTCCACGTTTTCATACTTTTTAAAAAACATCTAATTTGCAAGATCATAACAAGATATGTAGATAAGATAATGCTATAGTACCAATGTTGGTTCCCCGATTTTGATAGTTTTACTGTGGTTGGAAAATATATCCTAAATTATTTACAGGCAAAGGGGTGTCGTGTCTGCCACTGAATCTAAATAGCTCAGAAAGAAACCTGTGCTCATAGAGAATGAGGGGTAAAGCAAACGTAGAAAAATGTGAATGTGGGGGATCTCGCTGAAGGGAATACGGGAAACTTTTGCAGTCTTCTTGCAGTTTTTTTTAAATTCTGAAATCATGTCAAAACAGCAAGTTGAACTAAAAAAGGACTAATTTGCACCAATGGCCTGGTAGATTTTTGCCAGGTAGACAAAGAGAAGAGGGCTCGATGCAAGGAAAGGCCTGAGTCCGGGCGCGCTGGGGGGCCAGCCGTCCAGACGGTCCTGGGCAGCGAGAGAGCCAGGTCGGTGCGGTCCTGTGGGAGGTGCTTCAGGACATTAAAAGCAGGGGAGTGAGACGAACAGACTGCGTTTGAGAAAGGTTACCCTAGCAGAAGTATAAACTATTCAAGACGGGAGTCAGGAAAGCCAGATAGTAACTAATGTAATAATGTGAAGAATGAGTGTGAAGGTCTGAAGTAAGGCAGCAGATAAACAGATAAAAGAGCAGGTACCGTAAAAGGCAGCAGTTAGGGCACAGGCTCTGGTTTCAAATGCAGCGTTTGTGCTTAATAGCCACGTCATCTTTGGCAAGTTACTTAACCGCCCTGAACTTAAGCTTTCCTCATCCACAGGCAGACGACAGAGGAGTCCATCGCTCACAGAGCGGTTAGGAGTAACAGTGGGGACAAATAAATACAAAGGCTCAGGACAGTTCAGTGGCACACACAGAAAGCACTCAATAAATTAAGAAGATGCAAATAAAAATCTTATCATAGGCATTGTTAAGATCTACTGGCTCATTAGTGGAGTTTCTAGTCTGGGAGCGCGACGGTACCATCCACCTGGCCCGTGTTCGTCGACCTTGGTATTACACGGTGTTTAGTATCCTGGCCTCTACTGACCAGATCCTAGTAGCGAATCCCTGGTTATAAGAATGAAAACGCATCAGACTTTGCCAAATATCCCCTGGGGGAAGAAACTGCCTCCCAACCTAAGGATGAGGAAAAGAGGAGGGAAAATGAACTTGACACAAGACGCCAGCAGCAGGGCCTTCCGCTGGGATCTGCACGTGGGGGGCTGAGCAGGGAAAGCCTCACTCCCCAGACTCTGCTCCTCTCAGCTGTCCTGCTGTGACTCTCCTGCATGGTCCCCCGGGGCTGGTGAACAGCGGTCTGCCACCAGGAAAACGCAGCTACGGACAGACTGGGTGCTGTTTCTGACTCGCCATTCAAGTGATGTGTTTTAAAAGAGGTTTAAAAATATGGAAGTGGAAAAAGGCAGATTACAAAATGGCGTTTCTGTAATTTTGATACATACATATACATGCGCACATAGGCATATAAAAAAAGAGTGAAAGAATATATAGTAAAATTTTAATTGTAGTTCTTGCTGGATAATTTTTATTTTCTTCTCTGTGCTAGTCTGGATTCACTCGATGAAATAAGGGGAATCTATAATAGATATATTTTTTTAACCTGGAAAATAAATGGAATTTTAAGATATTGGAGCATTTTTCATATAGTGAATTATTTTTAAAAATATCATATTTCCAAGTATCCCATACTCAAAAGGTATAGAGGCAGAATGACATTTTAATAAATCTTACTCCCAAGAAAAGTTGACTATGAGCCATGACTGTTTTCGACATTTGGGAAAGAATAAAGCTTTGCTGTATTATATACAATAGATTTCACTAAATGAAAATTTTATAGAAAAGTCAGTAGGCCCTGACTATAGAAGAATGAATATTTCTGACATGGTCCCCATCTTATTTATTCTTGGTGATGTCACCATGCAGATGCTGTATCAGATTTGAAAAATTTCTCAGAAGGTTGGACTGACATTTTTTGGTATTTTGGAGGAAGAGAAATAACCATTTCTTCCCCCGCCCCCCGAAAGAACTAGAGGGCTGGAAGTTACAAGCTGATTTTCAAAGGGACAGAACCAACAAGTGAAACAGGCTCATGCCTGAGTGAGGCTTGGTTCACAACAGAAACTCAGACTCTGAAACGTTCACATTGCTTCTTTCTCTGAGTGTTCCAACACATTCTTCCTGGAGAATCGACTGTTGATTAGATCTATGCTAAAGTTTTGAGACTGCTCATCACCAGTCACATGACTCTTAGCAAATGACTTAACCTCCACAAGTTTCACTTTCCCCATCTGGAATAAAAGGACAAAATTGTTCCCCTGTAATTAGATTATTGTGAGGCTTAACTGAGGTCATTCATGTGAACACTCACAGACCTTATAATGATCATTATTACCATCATTAGTGCATCGAGAAAAAAAACTATTTTTTTATTATCAAAAAGATTCTCACAAAGAAGTAATGATCCTGACATGTAGATACAGTAGGATACTGATTTTTAGTCTTTATAATGAAACAGAAATTGTAATTGTAAAAATTCCTGAGTTCTGTGAGTCATTCTAGGAAATTATTGAATCTGGGGGGATCACGGGAACCTCCAAATACAGAACCAGCCATTCAAAAATGCAGGTGGCTTTGGAATTCCCAAGGCGTGGGCTGATGTCCGAAGGACAGTTTTTTCGGGAACTGTACCCTTTAATTGTGGTGCCAATGCCAGGTGGTTGGTGCTGCAATTGAATGACAATGCATCCAATTGGGGTTGAAATGGAAAACGAGCTTAGACCAGTCCCCGGCCACATGATTGGTCTTACTAAATGCCACTTACCTACTCCAATTCTATCATGCCGACCTCTATCCCTGTTTCCATTATCCTTTATCTCGAGTGGCTGCCAGAAGAGCCACGAGCATAATGAACATAAGGAACATGCCTTACGATCACCACATTTTAGTGGATGAACCAAGACAAGGAAACAGATGGACAGATGCTGGGAGACAGTGCATCTCAGAGTTTAAATTCTTAAAAGTGCCGCAAAGAAGCTTAAAGGCTGGGAGCCAGCAGAACATTTTGTGACTTCTTCATTAAGTGCTGTGGAAAAAGTCTGCAATGTCATCTGCATCCATACTATAAATTCAGCTCCAGCTCTACAAATACTGCATGTTGGCCCATTACCAAAGCATGACTTTCCCAGAGCCAGTGCGAACAGCAATGGCTAATATGGTCAGCGACAAATAAATCTTCCCAACTAAAACCGCATATTTGTGGTTAACAGTTTAATCTTTTTGGGAGTCCTTTGGCATTGTTTATCTGCAGCGCTGCCAATATACACATAACCCATCACTTCAAAGACCATTCTACTGCTGTTTCGGCAGCAGATAAACCGTAAACATACACACGTCATTGGAAAGACCGAAATAAAATTGCGTTTGAATTTTTAAAAAATAAGGCCATTTCGATTTTGGAGAACCACTTCCATCTCTAGCAACCTGCTAACAATTATTTTCCCTTGAGGGCTGTTAGACTTGGGAGCTGTGAGTGTGAGAGCAGGAGTCAGGAACTGTTCGTTCTCATGCTGACTCAGCTGTGCACCCCCTGGACGACCTCGTTCGAGCTCCTTCATTTCTCTGGTTGTCCCAGAAAGTAGGATAAGTGATCACAACAAGTCGTGCTGGGACATTATGAAAATGAAGAACAGCCAACTGTGAGATAGCAATCGCTAATAAAATTAACAGAGAATCCAAATGCGTTACTTTAAAGATAGGTATTTCCCTTCATTCTCCGTCCTGACCCTTTAAGAAGAGTAGACCCATTAATAACCATAATCAGAGGGTGATTTAATATTTAATATTTATTTCTTTCGCCTCGTTTGTGGCAGAGTTGCTAACAATAAAAATTTCAGTGGCCAAGAGGCCAGCACAATGGGTATAACAAAGACATTCGAATAATCCAAGATGCGTTAGCTCTTAAATAATCGAAAACGTACTTAATCCAGTACCCTGCTTCCTTTTCTGTTGCCTGCCGACCTCCAAGGATCCTCCAGGAATGTATAGTCCACAGTTCTCGCGCATAACTTCATCGCCTGCCACAATCTGGGGCTGAAAACCGCTTCTAAAACAGCAGCTTCACAGTTCACAGATCTCAACTCCCCTTCATCCCTTCTCCACCTTACCCACCATTTCCTCATCTCCCCAGAACTTATTCTCATAGTGATCTCTCGATTCTGTGTCTTAAATTCATAGCTCTACTTCTCCCTTGACATATCCCTCTGCCGAAGCGGAACCTCTAAGTCAGAAATTTCAATTCAACAATAACCACTAACCAAACGTTGCCAATGCTCTGGATTTTCTGTGCTTTCCACCAGTCTGCCTGCCAGGCTGCACAATTTCACCAAGAGTGAAGCGGTTTTAAAGGGGTAATCAATAATCTTAAATGCTGCTGAGAGGCCGAGGGAGAGGAAATTAAAAAAAAGAAATGTATATTGGATTTATTTTATTTGACAGAAACTATATAGTGCTTAGAATGTGCTGAGCACTGTTCTAAGTATTTTACAAATATTTTTGATTTCATCCTCATAACAACCCTATGACATACGTACTATTATGATGTCCATTTTACACATAAGGAAACTGTAGCATGCAGAGATTAAGACATTTGCCCTTGATACTGCAGAAAAGGACACAGTTAAAACGCAAGTCAACTTCAGAAGCCTGTATTCTTAGCTGCTAATTTATGGTGCTTTTTTATGTTGGGCAGTTATAATAAGTAACCTTTGTCTTTTTTCTGAGAAAGAAATTTCAACAGAGTGGAAGTAGGTAGAGAAGGAGAGGCTGATTTAAAAGGAGTTGTGAGTGACATGAAGATTCTCACATTAATTAATTCGTCGAATGACAGGAAATGCATTAAGAGCGTATTTTTTAGGCTGAACGCTTTCAGTGGATAGAGATGGAAGTTGCAAGGAGACAATAATTATTGGGTGAGGTTTTGGAAGAAGTGAAGGGTATCTGAGATGATTGAATTCAGATAGAGGAAAAAGGGAGTGGACATTTTTTATTCAGCAACCTGCAGTAAGTAAGGGCTTTCAGCTTGTCCTGAGAGGCAGAGGGATGCAAAAATGATTGGCGATAGAGAGAAATGCGAGGTGGAATCCGTTCACCGAGAGAGAATTAATACGACAAAGCCAGAAGAGTCTCGGTAAGATTAGAAGGAACATGACTGCAGTAGTCAGTTTAGTGGAGCCTCACAAACCTTTCTACACACAATCCTCAGTCTTAGTATGGAATGAGAGCATCTCTATGGTATTTCCAACTTCTAAACTGTGGATAAAATTTATTTTGTAATTAAAGGTTCTTGAGGTAAACCAAATGAAGACAGCTACTGTGCACACTTTGCAACAGTAAAAGTAAAAATAAAATTTAGAAACTTAGCAATATATACTGGAAAAAAATATCTAGGAATTCACCTCCACGGCAGCTCATTTATAAATTAAAAAGAATCATTAGATTTAATGCAACCATTAAGGTAGAGTTAACACAACCATTCTGACTTATACTTACAAATCCATTTATCTGGACCCTATGCACCAAATACTAACTGATACTATTTTGGTTTTAGATTATTTTAATTTTAGATTAGCTAGTTAAGCAAATCCAGAAAACTAATATTTCTAAATGTCTTAACAACCTATGTGTAAAAAAAAAAAACCACACACACATTTCTTCTGATGAGATTCATAGCTGGAAATTCATTCCCCCCTTTTCACACGGTTTATAATGCAAACTGGCAACTCTTTCAGTTGGCAGAGCTAAATATCCACTTGTATAAAGCTGCCCTTTTAGGGAATCATGCAGGTAAATCTGAGATACTCTCAGGGACAGTCTTTAAAGCCAAGTAAAATTGAGCCAGTTTTAACTGAGAGTTTTTTCAGCTGCTACAGATTATGAAAAGTGTGTTTGTTAAACTTCAGTGCTGGCCCATAGCCTAGAGGAAAATTAATCACTGACTTCTTTGTATATTGTTGATAATAAATGACAAGAATAAACTGTTGCCATTATTCTTATTTACAAACAATCGAGCTTTTTTCCGGGTGTCTGCAATCGGGACTCATGCCTTTAAAAAGTTCAACAAAGATATAATCAAATGTTTGCTGAAATGGCTCCGGCACTCTAACCACAGTGCATAAATATTGAAAAGAGCTAAAAGTCAGAGAGAGAATATCTTCCTCACTTACTTTCCTGAAGATGAACTCTTCAGGAACTCTGCGCAACTTCTCAAAAGTTAACGAATTCGGAAGCTGCGTTGATGTCGTAGCTGGATTGAACAGAGGCGTGATGCATAAAATTCACCTGACTTGAGAAGAACGATGCTCCTGAACGTGCGCCAATAGCGAAGATCACCGAATTCCCGCCATCGAGAACTACGACTTTGAATTTAAGAACTGGAAATTGCAACAGACGAACAGGACAAACAAACAGAGACTCGTGGTCATGGACTATAGACGAGTGATTACGAGAGGGTAGAGGGTAGGGGAGGAGGGTGGAGGTAAATGGGGTAATGGGGGTCAAATATAGGGGATGGGGGAAGGTGAAGTGGGTAAAGAGAATCAAATATATGGTAGCTTAAGAAACTGGACTCTGGGGGTAATCACACAATAGAATATACAGATGTCAAAGTATAATGTACACCTGAAAATTATATAATTGCATTAACCAATGTCACCTGAATAAACTTAATTAAAAAAAAGAATTGGAAATTGATCTTTTAAAATCCTAGACTATTTCTATTAGTAGTTTTTGAAGCATTCACTGACAGTGGATTGAGTGAGCCTCTAAAAGACGAGATCTTAACAAAGATATTAATGAAATCACGCTTAGTTGAATTAAATCTCTCTGTGAGTCCGCCTTCTTCATGGTATCTGAGCAGTGAGGGCTCTGTTCATGCAGCATCTCTGAATTTACAATGACTGCCTGTTTCTCAGTTATAGGGCTACGTATTCCCCTAAATTTAATTGATCACTGTAATTATAAATGTATCCATGCAAGCAAGTTCTTTTAGTTCGTTTTATTCTGACATATGAAATCTTTTGCTTGTGTTTGTCCATACTTTCTGGCAAAAAAAATGCGATAGAGTCCATTCTTGTTTTTCATGGCTGTTACATTGTATAAAGTTGCTACAAACACTGAATTAGTGAATACTGAACTTGGGAAAATACAGGATTATGTTCCTAGGAACCTCTGGTCGCAACATTTTCATCAACCAATCAACACGTAACCTCTTTTGTGTGTGTCTCCATTTAAAGGCCCTCATTTAATATATATCATTGTTTTTTAACATTGCACTCACCGCCAGCAGCACTGTAGCTAACGCCTGGACAGAGCTTACCTCCCACATGTGTTCTCCAGAGCACATCCTGGCTTTCTCACACTTAGTCACACTAGAAAGCTCTTCAGCACTTTGTTCAGAGGCCCTTTTACACCACAAAATCACTAACGAAAAAAAAAAAGCACAGAAATGAGGAAAAACGTAGCACTAAAGAGACTGCAAACAGGCCCCTTGTTTATGGTGTAAGAGCTGAAGCGGGAGGGTAGAGCAGAGCCCCATTCAACTTTGGCGGGGACGTGAGCATCAGGCAACTCACAAGTTTCTCATTCCGCATGTGCACATGTCCACAGTGACCCATAGATGTTGATTTGAGGTTACAAATAGATTTTAGCAAGTAGACAGACTTGCAAAATACAGAATCCATGAGGATTGACTGTATTTTTTAAGTTATATTTAGGACACCTAGAGTTCTTAATAGACATTCGATAATGTTATAAACGGTGTATAATTTGAGAGGGAAAAAAATTCTTTTTTCTCATCTCTGAAGACCATAAGTATGGTACTAGATAAATGTTTGCCCTTTGCAATCGTGGGTGCTGTAAAACTAGCATCTCTGTATTTGCAAGATGACAGGTTGAAGCATAATTAACTACCAAGTCCTCGCAGGCTCTCTTAGCTCTCCTTATCTAGTACAGCTACTGAAACTACACGTTATCTATATTCCTAAAGAAATACAAAGTTCAAAGGAACAAGTTGCGATGGTCCTTTTTTCTTTGAAACTGTGGGAAGAACCTCTCCTCACACTAAATTTAACATTACCTATCCTTTCTAAGAGAAGAACTCAGACCAAATTAGTACAAGGCTCTCAAAACACCACATAGCTCATCTTATTGATGACCTCTCATTTGTTTCTATTTAGTTTAGTACTTGACGTTAAAGCCGACATATCTATCTTTAGCATTATACTTGCGAGGCTTGTTCTTACGTTAGACAAGCAAGTATAACATACACATTTACAATCAGTTTATCTATGGTTGTAAAATCTATGATTACAGCATGTCTCAGATGCTGAATTTTTCAGAGAGGAAAAAAATAGATTTTCATCTTGAGAAAGTCTTTCCTTTAGCAATTGGCCATATTATCTTCTTTAGGGAATAGAATTTGCTAGCGAAAAATTCTAACATAGTCTTGATTTCATTTAAGTATAGAAACAATCAAGAAGAATACGTATGTGACTGAACCACTTGCTTGGTATAAATATTACTGCTAGATTCCACTTCAAAACGATCAGATGCTTATTTCTGAGAATGTTATAAAACTGATATTATCGTACCCAAAATAAAAATCATCTTTCACTGCAGTGTAAGAATCAGTTGACAACTTGTTCCAATAAAGTAAAATGTCAGGCCGACCCGCCACTCGGATCTGCGACTCTGAAAGAAAAGGGGCGATGTAACTGGCTTCCATTCCAAACGATGATGTCCAGGCAGGAGAGGGAGGACATGCCCTGGAACGAGTTTTGAATGAACTATTCAGAAATGTCTCAAAATGCATATCAGAGCTACCCCAAATATATTCTGCAATGCTTAATGCCGTGTTCGCTTTATGATGTCTAACCTGATAATTATTTCGAGACGTTTTCACCAGTCGGGCAGTCATTTATTTTGAAAATTACTTAGCAGCTGGATCTCATCAGATCTACTTTAACTAAAAAGATACTGCAATATTTTTACTTGGTGATCAGAAGTGGCATCGTCCGTTCCCCTCTGAGAGCTTCCAAGGCAGTGATAGATTTCTTATGTCCATAATTCAGCCTACAGAGCTTTCGAGTCATAAAAGAGAACCTAAGTGAATTATAGAATCAACAAACATGGTTTTGCCATTTGGGATTTTCATAATTAGAAAGACATGTTCTCTGATTGGATGATGACAGTATACTACAACTTTAAATCATCCTACGATACACTTATTCTAATACCTTTTAATGTATTATATAAATTTCATAAATCTTACCTTTTCTTTCTCTTTTCTGGATACATCAATTATGATAGAAGTTTTGTACAATCATTACAGCTGTCAAAAAAGCCAAGCCAATGAAAATGGCATCCTATTGGTATATAAAGTTTAGAAAAATGATTCTCCCATGTTTCACAATTAATACAGAAAGGTTAAGTTGACCAATCAGCCTTGAAACATTGTGAAACTCAACAAACCTGCTTCTCTCTCTGTACCCTACTCTAGTGAAAACCAAGTTACCTCTTGAAAGAGGAACATCATACAGGTTGCTTTTGCAAAGGCATGAAAGTGGTAGAAAGGAAATGTCTATTCGCACACATCCCATTGCAGAATCTATATAACACTTTTTCGTGACGAAGGTTTCCCCTTTAGCCGTGGAGGTGGGATTAGCGAAGAAAGAAAACAGGAAACAGTCCCTGGGTAGTCTCTAGATTGCTCATTCTCTGCTCAAGAGCATATGCTGCACTACGTTCTTAAACTCCAAGAGAAGAGACTCTAGCTGGCCTTGAACTGCAGCAGCTTGTTATAAAGTTCTTATAATCTTCAAAGCCACACTGAACATAAAGATGAAGTAGAAAAACGATTGCTACAAATTCACGTATTATAACACTTGTCCGGGAGGCCATCTGAGAGATCCTTGGATAGGTACATTGTTTTTGTCTTCATTCTTTGTTCCCAAGAGTGGCTTTCAACAAGAAAGATTGAAAATGCCTGCAGGAGGAGTGAATGTTCCAGCCCTTCATTGCTTTCAACCCATTTATGGACAGAGCCAGTGCTCGTGGACTCTTACCAAACCAAAAGACCGTTTTCTGAACTCACTCCTTCGCTGTGTTTGATGGAGTTGGCATCTGTTTTTCCTCAAAGATTATTTAATAGGTCCACCAAGTCACAGGCAAAACGCCAACTTCTGACCGAGTTTCTGCCTTTAGATTTTGGTTTCTAGTCCAATCTTTCAGCATGGGACAAGCGAGAGTACTTCTTGAAGACCTCAAAGCCATAACAGTTTAAATAGAAACCAGTGCCTTTTATCTACTTCTGAGATTAAAAATCCCAGAAATAGACTCTGACGAGAACAAAAGCCGTCAAAGAACAAAACTGGTCATGTGTAGATAATTTGAAATATAGGTACAGACTCGGTATCATATCCAGTGATAACTATAAAAAACACACATGGTGAGAAAAGTTTTTAGGAGGAGATGAATCTGTGGGACTTGACTGCTTCCCAAGGTATTATGAAGATAAATTATAGATTAGAAAGAACACTGAACTGAACCAATTTATTTGGTTCAGTTTAAGTACATTTTTTTCCTTTTTGTCCTAAAACACTGTATTCCAAATTGGAAGTAAAAAATCTCTAAAAATGTACCTAAAATCTGGCTTCTGATGAAGTTCGCTTAATTTAGACGTACCCTAGATTTTTACCAAAAATGTCAATCTTTTCTTTTTGTCTGAGCCTGCCATGTACAACTGGTCAGGTAAGTAAAGAGAAAAATATTCAGAAAATAACTTGATCCGTTAATATACTAGCAGCTTTTTAGGTTTTCTTAGTATATAAAAACTTGTTGCATCTTTTAGCTAATGTCTTCTAACTGGTAAAAACTACTATTGTGAGTCTTGCATTCTTTTTTTTTTCTTGATTTAAACCTATACTTCTTGAAGACCTCAAAGCCATAACAGTTTAAATAGAAACCAGTGCCTTTTATCTACTTCTGAGATTAAAAATCCCAGAAATAGACTCTGACGAGAACAAAAGCCGTCAAAGAACAAAACTGGTCATGTGTAGATAATTTGAAATATAGGTACAGACTCGGTATCATATCCAGTGATAACTATAAAAAACACACATGGTGAGAAAAGTTTTTAGGAGGAGATGAATCTGTGGGACTTGACTGCTTCCCAAGGTATTATGAAGATAAATTATAGATTAGAAAGAACACTGAACTGAACCAATTTATTTGGTTCAGTTTAAGTACATTTTTTTCCTTTTTGTCCTAAAACACTGTATTCCAAATTGGAAGTAAAAAATCTCTAAAAATGTACCTAAAATCTGGCTTCTGATGAAGTTCGCTTAATTTAGACGTACCCTAGATTTTTACCAAAAATGTCAATCTTTTCTTTTTGTCTGAGCCTGCCATGTACAACTGGTCAGGTAAGTAAAGAGAAAAAATATTCAGAAAATAACTTGATCCGTTAATATACTAGCAGCTTTTTAGGTTTTCTTAGTATATAAAAACTTGTTGCATCTTTTAGCTAATGTCTTCTAACTGGTAAAAACTACTATTGTGAGTCTTGCATTCTTTTTTTTTCTTGATTTAAACCTACATAGTTATCTTTCCTTGAATTTATTAATAAAAAGGAAACATAAAGCATCTTCCAAAACTTTGCTTAGCCTTTATTACAATAAATGCTTATAAAATGATTACCAGGTGCCAGTACTGTCTTAAGCAGTTGGATCCTCACACTAATTTGTGAGCTAACTACTATCGCTTTGCCAGTTTTACGAATGATGAGCCTAAGACAGAGAGAGTTTAACTTCTCAAGTATCGAAAAGCTCATTTAGTGAATTTGAACCAGGATTTGAACCTAGACACTGAGATATTGTGTTTCCACCGGTACAGGCCCATCATCATAAATATCTGCATGTCAACATCTGGGTAAGATGGAGGTGTAGGCAAAATCCAAAACCAGATCACATGACTCTTAATGGCATTCCAGAGATCATGCTCCTGAGATCAATTTGTTCTTTAACAAATGTTTTCATACGATTGAAGGAAACTCATGTAAGAGGGCTTGGGTGGTAAAGCAGAAATTGTCAAGACCATGGTAACTGTTTTCTTAACGTTCCCCTTTGCCAGTCCCTTTTATCCTTAGATTTAGCTCTCAAATTAATATCAGAGTTGGTTACTCAAGACATATCTAGATCACACCATTCCCTTTTTAAACCTTCCCATTTCTCTTTACTTTGAACATGATGAAATTTATCTTGGGCAATGGTGACTTCACAGTCTCAGTCCTAAATCAAGCTTCTCCATGACTTTTTCTTCGTTCACATCGTTTCCTCTGCCCCAAATTCCTTCTCCCACAAGACTCCCGCCCCCTATCTGCACTGCATAAATGTGGCCTCTACCTCTGTCTCTGTGTGCGTCTCTTTCTCTCAGTCTTTCTCTGTCTCTGTTGTAGACACGTACATCGGTTTCCTCCAAGAATTAATTACTTTTACAATTTTCCACCTGCATTCCCAAGGCACTCTAAGTCTCTCTTCATTATATCATCATCTTTGGAGTTATTTATTTGTATTTCTGCCCCTCTACTGACGATGACCTCCCCAAAATCTAGAGCTGGATTATTTATTTTTCTATACCTAGGGCTTGGGGTGTAGGAGATGCTTAATCAATGTAGTTGTATTAAATTGAACTGAACGGAACCTAATAGAACTGAAAGGATCTTATGCCAAGTTCATGAGAGAACTAGAGACTATACAGCTCTGATGCTTGAACCGTTTCTACCAAAAACTAATTTCGGTTTCATTCTTTTGCATCTTGTACTGTGTCTGTCAGTGCTTGATCAAAGGCGACATCTGGTACATTTTGAGTAATTAAGTAAATCTATCTGATTTACCCAATATCCACGGCAGAGTCAAGAATAAAACCACTGTCCTAATTATGACTTCCTTGAGTGGCCATCACATGGCATCCATGAACTTCGGTGCCAGTCTGCGGGGGTTTGGATCCTTGCTTCCCCTTCCTGCCTGTGTGATCTTGAGCAAATGAAGCGAGTGCTTACTTTCCTCATCTGTAGGATGAAAATACTATGAGTCAAATTTAAGAGAGTTGTTGGGAGAACTGACATGAGTCGATATGTGTAACTTGCTTAAAAGTGTGCCTGGCATTCAGTCATCTCGGCAAAAGCATTAGCTGAGGTTATTACTATCTGTGACTCCCATTTTTTTCTATACATACTCTGTACTCTGTTATGCCGACTGCAAGAGCCTTTCAAGAAAATGATCGTTTCCCATACGATGAAAGTCCAGGGTAGCCACAGTCATCCACATGCAGAGCTTTTCCTTCGTAAGACTGAGGCGCATATTCCTTCATCCCCACCATGTCCCTAGAACACATAGTTTATTTTCTTTGTTTCTTCTAGCCTTGCAATGTTTATTATAGCACCTTTCCAGTACAAAAAGAAAAAAGAAAAAAAATGATCTGACCTCATACACAAAGATCGTTTCTCCAAATCAAAAGCTACATAATAGTTAACTAAATAAACATGTAAAACAATGAAAATAATATGTTTAATGGAGTTAGATTTACTGATCAATGCTAACTTACCATTTATCATGAAAATATGTTCTGTAGTAGCAATAGTCCACTTGCCTCGCTGTGTTTCCCTGCAACGAGGTCTCAAACTATTGAACTTTTCATGAGGATCACTTCCCTCATCTCGTGTTCCCAAAACTTTTCTGTTAGGCACCGATGCTAACCTATAGTTCTTTTTCTCACTTCACTTTTGCTTGTTTGAACTTTTTAAGTTTTTCTTTCATTTCCTGACCGGATTGCTTTTCTTTCCTGGTGCAATGAGATTTTTATTATAGTTTTTGGATGGACGCTTGTGACATAAAACCAAACCCCGAAGATTAATCACATATCCAAAACAACTCTAACTTTCTCAACTTTCACTCTTAGCTTCTGCAACAAAGACACTTTGGGCCTTATTTCTTATTCGCAAGCCCTCAATATAAATCAAGACTATAGATGGAAACAGTAATGTATTTGAGCTATTTGTATTAATATGGCTTTTCTTTTAAAATTTCTTTATTTAAAACACATTTACCTTATAATCTCTTTCAGACTGTTCTAGTATGTTAATTGTGGCATTATTTCATCTGTTTCTGCATCTGCTGACTCTTCCTCATGGTGATTTTCTTGTGAGGTTTGCAGTCTATTAGAGTGGGCTTATTATAAGCTTGGTTTTTAAAATCTTGTTGGATTCCAGAATACTCTAGGTTGTGACATGATGGCGTGTGGCTTGCTTTTGCTGGGGACCCCGGGGATTTCAGTGATGTCGGATTAGGTTTTAAGGTTAACTTCTCAGATCATGATAACCTGCACCACCCAGGTGGTTAGAGATTTAGACCCCACATCAGCAGTGATTCAGACCTAGCATTTTTATTCCTCAGAGTGCTCTTTATTTCCAAACAAGTCCCAGATAAACAATGAGTTTGTTTACATTTTCCCTGGTTAATTGTTTGGATTTTTTTTTTTTCCTAGCTAGTGAAGACTGGAAGTCTTTAGAGATTTTGTGTTTCGTGCAAGACTCGGATTAAGCTTCTCTTTTTTTATCAGTGTTTGCGATCATTTCTCCAACCTCCTGGTGATTAAAATCCACCTCTGGTCACTGGGGCCCGTGTCCTTCCTGAGATGCATGTGAAATGCCTCGATATCAGCCTTTTGTGACCACGGTCACTCTGATTCCCTTCTTCCTTTTAGTTATAACACCTGGTGATATCTCTGTCTTTTGATTTTACCTACTCTTTAAAATCAGTATTTGAGGTTGTGCTCAGTCTGTTCACATACGTGTCGAGAAGTCTGGTTGCGATTTGATGAAATTCTGTAGGCTTCGCTGTAACCACTGGCTCTCTCTGTCTCGGAGAGTGTCCTCCGCGCTCTCTCGGGCGGCACCTCGTGCAGCTTCTTGCAGCGTGCCTCATTTTCGTGTCACAACCAAATTTTGCACCATGACATGGAAGGGATTTTAGACAAACACATGGGCTTTATTACTGCTCAACCTCTGAATGATAGTGCTACCTAAACCTCTTCTATCTTGGCCAAATTTCATGGATTTGATCATCATTTTCTAATAATAAGCAAAAAATTTAACGTTACCTGTACCTAAAGAGAAGATGACTATGGAATCAAAAGCAGCACAGCCAAGACGTATAGAATGAGCAGCTTGGGAAAGCATGGAAGGGCGGAGGACTCGGTGGCACAGGGAGCGGGGACGCTGTGGTCTCAGTGCTCTCACAGGAGGTGGGGTCCACGGAGCAACGTTCTCATTGGAAAAGGGGTTCACGGCAATGACCTTGTGTGACTGGGATGCAAAATGTAAAATTTTATTCCTTTTAACATACTTGGTGGTTCACCCAGAGATAGACATGTGGCCTGATTATACGTAACATTTCTCCAAAGATCAGAGATCGGGGGAAAAGTAACCAGATGCAGCTCCTGGTCGACTCTAACATTAACTCTGAACAGACAAGGGGATGACACATGTAATTTTAGCTGGGTTATAACATGTTCATTTACGTAAGAACATAATCGGCTGCTCATCGGTATGATGCTACGGAGAACATCGCTGGCCATACACATCTGCGTTCTTTTCCTTGACCTGTTTGGAACACTAAGACTCATGGTAGGAAAGGTATAAGTGTGCTCTTGACCAAGGAATGATTGTGACACAAGATGTTCTTGAGGAAATTCCCCATAAACTAATCTTTTATGACCCTGTATTGGTTCCTGCTTTGAGACCTGGAAGTCAGTACTGTAATTGAAAGAAAGGAAGGGACTAGAAAAAGCAGTGTTTCTAAACTGTTTACAGTGATCCTCATCATTTGTGGATTCCACATCAGCAGAGGCTCCTGCTTTCTAAGATCTCCGTAAGCCCAAAATCAATACTTGCAGCATTTCCATGAGCATTCACAGACGTGTGCAGAGCAGCAAGAAATACAAGTTGCCCCTCACACGTGTGTCCAGCTGAGGTTGAATAAAGCAACACTCTGCCTTCTTGTTTCGGCTCTCAAACTATAAACAAATGTCCTTTTTGTGGTCTACTCAGTGTCACGTTTTTCACATTTGTGTCCTTTTAGTTAGTAATTTTGCTGTTTAAAATGGCCCCCAAGTGTTGTCCCGAAGTGCTGTCTAGTGCTCCTGCGTGCAAGAAAGTTGCCGTGTGCCTCCGGAGAAAACGTGCTCTAGGTAAACATTGCTCGGGTGCGAGTTCTAGCGCCATTTGCCATGAGTTCAAGGTTAATGAACTACCAATGTAGTAGACCTAGAGGAGGGAAAAGAAAGTGCACCTGTCTGTATGTGAGACTGCTCTGTGACATGCCATAGTAAAAGCTATAGTGCGTCATAGAGATATGGGGGAAAACTTTAAAAGGTATTTAAAAAGAAGGCAGGTTATGGAGTTATAAGATGATCACCAATTAAAGAAAAAAAATTTTTAAATTTATTTATTTAAATTATTTTCAAGTATATAGAACATTGGTTCGACATCTATATACTTCGTAAAATGATCCTTCCAATTGCCCCCTCTCTCCCCTGGCCCTCCACCTAGCCATCGTATTAATACTAACTGCATTCCCTGTGCCGTGCTCCCCATTGAACAAAAAATGTTAAGCATAGTGAACAGCACTGTTGTAAAGCGGAAAGCCAAAGACATTTAGAGTCATGTTTTCCAGGATCAAGAAAACGTTGACTCCTTCTCGGCTAGCGAGGACCGGTTCGTGCGTTTCTAAAGGCGATGCCTCACAGAAGTGTCATTCTTGCAGGCAACGCAGGTTCTGAAGACCAAGAAGCTGCCATAGAATTTTTAAAATATGAAAAGTGTTACGCAGGAGAAAGGTTGTCTGGAAGAGCATATTTCCAATGCCGATGAGACTAGCTTGTGTTACAAGGACGTCGGCAAAGGAACCTCATACTCAATCGGCCTCCAAAGTCCCCGGATTTAAAACATTCATAGACCATCGAATTAATTATTTGTAAGAAATCTATGTTAAATAAGGCGTCCGTGATCAGAAACACACCAAAAACAACGTTATGCATTGATCATTCGACAGAAATAAGACCAGGGGCTCTCGGGAAGATAACCCCGTATTTCCCTGAGAAGCGGTGCTCCTGGATCCGCCAGCTAAGTGCCTACAGCAACTTTATGAAATGTCACCGTGAGTAATAATAATTGTCTATAGTGCAGACATTTAACCTGAATTGTTGTAACAGTTCGGAGACAGTGAGTAAATCTCGTTAATTACGTTCTAAGGGAATTATTATGTCTGATTGTTACACCAAACCTCAGATTTGAGAGGAGAGTGCCAGCTACCAGATATCTAGAGACCGCGCCACCCGCTTGCGGAAAGCAGTGAGACTGTCGGCCAGGACGAACTGGCCACCCGTTCAGCTCTGCGTCTGGCGTCCGGCAACCCCTGGGTCTCATCCCCACATTATCAGTGACTTCATCAGCTATTTAAAGTGACCGAATAACTGCGTTTCACTTTGCTTTCTGTCATAGCAGCTCTAGAATTCTGTTTTACTTATATCCTTTATGTCTATTTTTCACATTAAACTATAAGCTTCTCCAGCCCTTACTATTTTAGTACCCAGTGCCTTATACAGCATATGGTACACAGCAAGTGGTAAACATTTATTGAATAAAATTAATCAATAAGAAGAAAAATATAATTAATCTCCGGAGATAACAATAGATTTTTTAAAAATCATGATCAGAGTTCAATCTGAATTTCCGTGTGATTTCACAGAATTGTAATTATGTATAATACTGCAGTACATGTTTTTAAAATCATTACAATTACATGAATAATACAGGGATGCATAACTATGGTTAAAAATATAAACATTGAAGTAATGTAGGAACGAAGTGTACAGCTCCTTGCCACCCTCCCCATCCTACAAACATTTTTATATGACTGGATGGTAAAGAACTATAGCTAGAGGGAAAATGGTACAAACCACACACACAGAGACGCACACACGGTGTGTTTGTTAATTTGGGGGATTTATGATGTGTTCGAAATACCAATTTAGAAAGTATTAGATATCCAAATATATCATTTTATTTTGAACTACATCCTCCAAGATAACCTACGTATATATTCCTTCTGTGCTGTACACTCTGCCTGCAGTCTATTTAAACTCAAATGTGTTTGCTATTAAGTCTTTCCAATCAGTGAAGACATTATTGTGACTATATTTACACAACCTTTGCATCCTTCATTTCCTGTGAAGGTTCAGGGGAATTCACGAATCTGCCTTTTCAGTGCACTCTGAAATATTTGCTCCAAAGAAAATGTAATTTTATAACTCAAGAAATCTTCGAATTAGAAAGAAAAGGTAGATACTTATCGCAACTCAGAAGCTGTCGATGGAGTGCATCCAGAGTTTAAAGAGGCTTAGAAAAACCCAGGGGAGTGTTCATATGTCAAGAATTCCGCATCGCCAGCAAGCCGAAAGGACAGCCTATAGTTCATTTCAGAACTTGGATACAAACCAGTACAAAGGTTATCTGAATTGTAGAATTGATGCCAACAAAAGAGTGTCGCCATCATATTAGACACAAGAACCACGCAGAAATAAAGAAACATCCCATGGTGCCTTTCATCTGCTCGGAAAGGCTAGCACATCATCGACGGCTTATTAGAAACAGCAGAAAACACACACACACACACACACACACACACACACACACACACATCTAATTTTTTAAAGGCTGGCTTCAGAGAGAATGTTTGCCATTTTTACATACTTACCCCTTCCTTCAAATGAATTAAAATCCTTTTATAACCTCCACACTCTTCCACTATATTCATTATTATACAGGAGAAAAAGGAAAACCTTAAACTAGTTCACTTGAATTCTTTTTATATTGTTTCCTCCAAGTTCAAACATTTTCGTCTCCTAATGGCCAATGTCCTCTTAGATCTGTTAGACTGAACGCATGCGTAATTTTCTGTGTGGTTTTAGCCCTCTTCCGGAAAATTAATGGTGTCTGTCCACTGTAGGGAGCTACTCTGCTTTCAAGCAATAACTCCTCTTTTCCATGAGGCTAAAGTGGAATTATCTTTGGAGTTGGCGAGTTTAGGGGACATTTCACCATTTTTGTGAAAATAATCTCTGCCTATAGAAAACAAGATGATTAATGTAAGATTTTACTCAGAAGAGCTCATTAAGCACCAAGTCTGTTATGAGTACACAGTAGATAAATAATGTGAACACAAAAAGTGGTGAACAGAGTTACTTCTAGTAAAATGGTTTCTAATGTGAATCTCTAACCATTCTGCATGGCACTTATTAAAGAACTAAGTGATCCAGTGAATAAGTACCACCCAGTTGGGTGGAGGGAGCGTGAGGAGGGTGGACTTCCGTGGATGCTCGTGCTGTGAAGGAGGGTTACACTGCACCTTGAAGGAGCATCCGGAGCAGATGTATGGCGAGGAGGCGGGAGAAAGGCACAGGCGGCCTCCTGAGCCCGCGAGAGGAGGGTACTGTGTCCACTGCGAATGATGAGCAGGACTGTTTTGGCCAAAGCAGAGAGTTGGAAAGAAAAGAACTGGGAATATGGCAGACACGGAAGAGGAGGATAACCGAGGGCTTTGAATGTCACGTGTCTGCAAACCGCAGATCAATAGATCACCCCATTTATTCGCTATCCCAAAAACATATTTTCAGATATTCAGCTTGGCCTTGTG
>NW_006443225.1:15761511-15765042 GCF_000325575.1 Pteropus alecto | reverse complement strand
GAAAACTGTGGATTAAGAAAACTGGAGATCTTGTCGTTAATGCTCGCCCATGGAAGAATACTGACGAGAGTTAAGATGGTAAGTCAAAACTCTTAGTGGTCGGGCCGAAGGCTCTTGAACCGAGGCCAGAAGAAGAAAGAATCAGAGTTTGGGTTATGAGTGATAAGGACATTAGGCCAAAAATGGTGGTTTCTGAGCGGCCTGAGGCGGTGCGAGTAGCAGGCCGAAGGCATCAGAGCTGCCGTGAGCAGGAAGCTCCCATCCTGGCTGAGAAGTAGCCCCGGCGGGCCCTCCACGGCCTCTGCGGTAGTCAGGCCTGGGGCCGCAAGTGAAGAAAATGAAGGCCCGTGCGTGTAGGGGTTGGGGGGGTGGGGGGCAGTCAACGAGCAGAGAGTGGTGTCCAGCCCAAAACATCCGAAATCTATGGAATTCTCTGCTCTCTATCCGGATATTCTGATGCCACATGGACACAGACTGAGACCAAGTAACCAGGGGTGGGACTCGTGGGCAGTCATCTTAACAGCAATGTTTCCGATGCTGTTTTTGAGAACTCAAGTTCAAATTCCATGACCCCCGCAGCCTTCCCCGAGAAAGGCACTCTCTCCGGGAGCGACGTTTCCCCATTTGGTAGACGGCATAGACTTCTTGTTTTCTTAGCAAATTTCCGCAAAAGCCTTTGCAAGAGTTTTCTTTTTTCTCTATTCTGCATTTCCCTCCCCGAAAACACATTTTTAATAATGTTATAGATGGGCTTCTCACGGCTCTTTCAAAATGACTAGATAGAATATTGTATTACAATAGTACTTTTCAATTCTATGTACCCACTACTTAGAGATTCACAGATATATTCAGAAAGAAAACATATTTCTTCAGTGAGTAGAGAAGTTTGTACTACTGGGTCTGTTTCAAATAAATATAAGTGTGCAATGGAAAAAGAAAGAGACCAAAAGAGTATTTTGGGAGTCAAGGGACTCAGGGACCGTGTTTCTAAAACTTGGAATGTGTCACAGATCAAGAGACTTTAATCTGCCAATGGGTCTGTGAACCTGGATATAGACTTGGAGTTCCCTACCCCTACCCCTCTACTTATTGGTCATTCATATTGTCTCAGGACATAAAATTGGAGTATACTCTCAATTATTTAAAATTATGGCAATGATACCATTAATTTTTATGCTAGAATGTGCTTGTTACTCGTTTTAAACAGAAAGGAATGCTGGTGTCCGAGGGCAAGCCTCTTGCCTACTGTGTTGAATTTCTGTGTTAAACTAAGAAAGATGCTATAAATTTCATTATACGCGCAAGGGACGTACTAACCTACCAATATCCTTTTTAATTTCACAAGCAAAATTTGGAAACAATATCAGTCGTTTGATCCTTGGCCAAGTATTTTTAAGTTCCCAGAATTTGAAAGAATCACCTGGAACTTTTAGTTTTAATGAGTCAATGAAGTTATGGTTAAGGTCAGCACAATAAATAGGCCACAGTTTATCACGACTTTCAATAGGGAGTGGAAATATGTTGTATCTGGGAAACGTCACCCTTAGGTTCCAGGCAGACTCACACGCGGCTTTGAACAAACCCAGCCAGCAGGAGGCTTCGCAAAAGCCAGGTGCCCTTGGAGGACGCGGGACGCTTGGGCGCCAGGGGGCGCGTTTCCTTCCTTTACCTGCCGGACGCTGGAAAGTCACCTGCGTGCGCCGCTCTGCTGTGTCCTCGTTTGGAAGTGAGGGTTGGGGACTGGATACTTTCTAAGATCCCTTTCGATTTAAAAGCCCGTGAGAGAATAAGTTCTGTACGTAAGAGGTAAACAGCTTCTTGAGGGGCGGGACGACCCTGCTCACGTCCACACCTCGCGATGAGCGCGGTCCCGACAGTTTCTGAAAGGACCACGGAGAAGGAAGGACACGAACCTGCATCGTGCATCTTCTATGTCTACGGCCGAGAACAGGCTTCCTGTTTATTTCAAACATTGCATCGTGTTCCATCCTCGCAACTACCTTTATTTGACATTTTTATGGCAGTCTTACACCTATCTCATATCTTGGTAAACTGAGACCAGTCAAATGGTCCGAATTTACACAGTAAGCAAAAAACGTGGTTTGAACAAAGATACAAATGACTCATCATCTTTGCTGTCTGGGCCGTTAACAAATATGTTTGGTACAATCTTTTTTGCCTTGAGATAATTTATTTGAGGGCTGAATATACACACATGTACATTGGGAAGAAGAAATTAAAACAAGTTGAGAGAATAGATGTGGTTTTCAACTGTGCTCTAAACTTTTGCTGTCTCTGGGTCTCCTCTGAGACCACAGCAAGTTGATGGGCTGGCATCCTTGAAGGTCTCCCGTGGCCAGACAGGGCCCCCGGACCGCCGCGTGCTCCTGCCCCACGGCAACGGGCTGCTGCTATCACGGTGATGTCGCTGTGCCATCACAAGGTCCTGCATCTCTTCTGCAACTTGAGATGTCCCGAAGTCGCACAAGGTTTCACAAGCTTTCTCGACCCAGACGTCGAAGTAATGACCTACCCGGCTCCACTGTGATGTCACTGCCGCAGCGTGTCCTGAACCAAACCTGCTCTTGGACGCTTCAGAAATCGCTGCGGATGTCACAGCCTCCCACAGAAAAGAAGCGTAGAGTAGCGGCAGGGACTGGTCCATGGAGTCTTCTGAGTTCCTCATCCCTTTTATTTCCGGATCTAGGAAATAATTAAACAGACAATAGTCTCTTTGTGGTATTTGTCAAGATGTACACTTATAATGCGTGCTCCTTTTTATGTTATACTTCAGTGAAAATTTTGTTTAAACGAGCAAATATATACAGCACAAACTCCTAATTTTTAGCTTTTATAAAATTGCTTCAGTGATTATCCTTACACAAATAGCTGTGTGAGTGCGTGTGAGTGTATCCACAGGTAGATCCTAAAAGCAGATTTGCTGATCAATGTGAAGTTTTAAATTCTAACATCCAATATTAAGTTGTCCTCCAAAAAGACACCAATATCTGCTCCTACCCGTGTCTCGACTAATATTGAATATTATCCATTATTTTAACTTGATGCTAATCTTACAGGAAAGAATGGAGTTTTATAGCTTGTAGGTATGCAGTATACTTTGATCATCACTGGTAATAATAAGCCTCTTTTCGTATATCTTTTAGAGATTTGCATTTCTCTGTCTGTGAACGGCCTGCTCGTCCTGTGTATTTTGCTGCTAGCTTGTCTCTTCTTGTCAACAATAGCAGCTCTTTCCATAATTAGAATATTTACCTTTTGTCACATTGGCCTCATAAGAGCACCTCGATTTATGATAATCAAATTTTTGTATCATAACAAAGGAAATCTTTGTACTGCAGGAGCAGGAGGGCATGTGTCTGATCCTCTAAAACTAGCATTGGATGATTAAGGAAAAGTGAAGGAAATCAGCAGCTTAGGAATAAATGATAGCTTCGCTTTAAATCATTTAGGACCATGATCTTGTCTTCTGCCAGGAGCCCGTCACTACCGCGATCCTTACAGTGGAGTTAA
>NW_006443225.1:15757116-15761480 GCF_000325575.1 Pteropus alecto | reverse complement strand
ATGTGTTAGGTTTGCGTGTTTAGCTTTAACTCATCTTTAGTTTTCGCTTTACACACCAGTGATAGGAACATAAAAGCTTATTTGCACTTCCCATTTTTGGTTATTCATTTTTGGTTATACCACTTTCCCCAAATTTCTAACTGCTTGTTTCTTTTTCTGCAATCACCCCTTCCCTATTAGTTTTACGTTCATACGTTTATAAGTGTAGAACCCAAAAGTCTATGAAGGGTGCTGAGGCCCAAGGAGAATTTCCTTTACTTTAATGAGACCTTGTTATCCTACTTGGTGGAGGTGAGAGGAAGCTGATGATATCTGTGTCGTGTTTGCCTATCCACGTCGTTCCTCACAGATTCAGATTTGCATCTCTCTTGAGTAATGGTCTTTTTACACTGCTTTACAGGAGACTGGAATGTACATTTCAGGATATAGTTTTCTATCATGTCCCTTCCAACATTTAGGATCTGAAACACGAAGCTTCTAAATGTCTGGCTTAATTTTCTATTTTTATTTTTGACTTTTAAAAATCATATAAACAAAATAACCATCAAACTCAGCATTGAAGTATTTATCATCATTGTTATCCATAGTTCTCCAGTTTTAAGATATATATTATTTCACATTTTAAGGTCTGAAATTGGAGGGTATCTTACAACTGATAGCATGTCATAGTTTAAATGGTAGGATTTTTATTTATGTCCTATTGAATATTACATAAAATAATGGTGTCTTAAATGTGACGAGATTCAATAACAGCATATTTTAGAAAGCCATTGAACTTTTGTGCAAGTTCAGTCCTCCTTTCTAACTTTTGCTCTAGTAATTGGATTTTTGGCATTAAAACAAAAACTTGGAGTCTCTCTAGCAATCAAATCAAGGGAGCTTAGCTGTGGAAGTTTCTTTGTGTGGCTGTAAAATGCCTGCCCAAAATGTGTGAATAATTACAGAGATGTGGCTGTTGGAGACAGTTATTGGTTTGCAACTTGGGAAAGTATTATTAAAGTAGTGATAATATTTTTCTCTTTAATACTTCGAGGTCTTTAATCCAAATAATCCCTTGAATGTTTTATAGCCTGCAGATTAGAACTACATTTGCTCCTAACGAAATCCATTTACCTTCAGGGAAAAGTCTGGTGACTATTTGTGACAATCAAAGGCAACACTATGCAGTAAGAATAAATATGCAATAAGAGTTAATTCTGACCAAAGCGATAAGGAAAACTGGGAAGAAAATATGTAACATTTGTAATTAGAACTTAACCAAGACAGCACAGCAGATTTTCAATCTTATCATCACTAGGTTTTTGTAAAACTAAACTCTCTGCCTTGAACATTCCATTTTTTCCTGTTTATTCCACCTTTCTCACTTGGTAGTTACTCCTGTTGGTCATAGAGTGGCTCCCATTTCTTCCTGGGAGCCTTCCCTGATCTCCACAAATGGGTCAAGAGCCCCAATTAAACATTCTCTGGTATCCTGCATTCGCTCTTAGCAAACCGTATTGTAATCGTGTGTCCATTGGCCTGTACGCCCCACCAGACCATGTGCTTTCGAAGAGAGGGAAGATCATACACCATTGTATGTCGATTGTCTAGCACATACCTGGCCCATAAAAATGTTAAATAGTTACTGAATGAGTGAATAAGTGTATGACTAGCCATCTGGTCTGGAATTCCTTTAAAAAAAAAGAAACAAACAAACAAACAAAACCACAACCAACTCTTTTTGACAATCTCAAATTCCTGAAGCTATATCCATGTAGAAACCAAGGAAATGAGGAGACGAAGCCAGCCTGTCTCAGCCTGGGCTCAGTTACTTTAGAGGCTTGGTAAGGTAGGTACTACCTCAGGGACAGAAAGTAGCTGACCACACCAACTCACTGTCTATCTCATTTTAATCTTGGGCGATTACTTGGCTTGTTACGATACTCGCATATAAAGGACCACCTTGGCAATTGTCGTATGTACTGTTTTCCTCCTCTAGATTTCACTGCAAATCTTATTCCAAGGAAAGCCCCACAAAAACAACTATCTAGGGCCAAAGCCCCTGCTCAATATGATAGTGTGTGGGACATCAGATATAGGACAGGGCTCCAGGCCATTTGGTTGGCACTTTACCGATGCGTGACTTGTGGGAAAGTTCCTCCTACCTCACAGTGAACTCCTGGTACAGCAGAGGCCGTAAGCCAAACATCACAGAAATATAGAGCAAGGTCCTTGAAAAAAACATGGAGGGAAGCCAGCAAGTGTCACCACACCCAAGAATCATGACATGAAAATCATCCAAACACACCCCAGAGCTTTGAATTTATTGTTTTGTTTTTAGTGTTTTCTCCGTCTAAACATTCTTTCTTTTTTTATGTTTTCTTTTTTACAGCTTTACTGAGATATAATTGACAAATAAAATTGTAAGATATTTAAAATGTGCATCGTAGTGATTTCACATATGTATACATTGTGAAAAGAGTCCCACCATCTAGTTACTAACACGTCCCTCACTTCACGTTTTTCTTATTTATTTATGTATTTATTTATGTATGTATGTATTTAATTATTTATTTATTGGTGAGAACATTGAAATTATACCTCTTAAGAAATTTCAGTTATATAATACAGTGTAATCAACACTAGTTACCACATTTTACATGAGATCCTCAGGCCTTATTCATCTTATAGATGAAAGTTTTTACCATTTTACCAACCTCTCCCCATTTCTCCCACCCCCAGCACCCAGCAACCACTTTTGTACTCTCCGTGTCTATGAATTTGGCTTTTTTTAAGATTCCACATACGAATGATACAGTATTGTCTTTTTCTCTCTGGTTTATTTCACTTAGGATCATGTTTTCGAGATCCGTCCACGTCGCTGCAAAAGGCAGGATTTCCTTCTTTCCATTGGCTGAATAATATTATATATGTGTACATCTCACATCTTTTTTATCCCTTCATCCATTGGTGAACATTAGGTTGTTTCCATATCTTGGCTATTGTAAATGAAGTTTGAAGGGTTCTTGATTTCAGCAATTAACCAAGCAGGTAGATACATACTAAGTACTAAACTAGAAAAAATTCAAGTAAATGTTTTTTATATTTAAAAATCTAACACACCAACTTGCCTTTGGTTGTGACAGTTGTTCCCAAACCAAAATTTCTAAATTGCCCACATTGTGGCAAAAGAAAATAATGGTCATCATGTCACAGTGTCTAAACCTGGTATGTTCCCTTAGGCTACCAGGATGTGACCTTGAACAGTGTTTCTGACGTCTGGGCCTATTGAGTCATGATTTCTTCATATTTTACTGAAACAAATATGTAATATAATTAGTGAATGTACAATCCTGGAAATAAGTGTAATGAAGGACTCATGCAAATCCACTTGCAGACACTGCTTTGGTGCTTTCCTCATGAGACTTTCTCAATCGGTATAATCATGACTAATTGGCTGTTGTCACAGAATAATTGAATTATTGCCAGACACACAGTACAAGAATATGTTTAACTGAACCTTCATTCTTCTGTATACTCAGTAGATCTGAACTTAAAATTTTTAAATGTGCGTGCGTGTGTGTGTCTGTTTCTGTGTGTATCTGTGCGTGTGTGTGTGTGTGTTCAGAACTGGGGTGGAGGCACTGGATTCCAAACCAAATGTGTAAAACTTGATACCACTTTTTAACAGACATCATCTGTCTCTTCCCTTGGCATCCTGGCTGAATTTGTCCATACTGGCTGGGTTTTTTCCCAAGAACCAAGAAACAAACTGATGTAATGTTCATTTTCTATTCGAACTTGGCATTGGAAAGATAACAAAGTAAAAGCCAGTTTCTTCCAAAAACTAATATAAACATGAGTTATGCCAAAAAACCCTAAAACATACTGGTCAGCCCACGAACACTGTCACTCAGTGCTGTAAACACAGGGCAGAGTTCGGCCCCTGCTCCGCAACGAGACCACATTTACACGAAATGTGTTCTGAACGAAACCCAGAGGGTCCCCCCACACGCAGTGCAGCCCACCCCAGCCACGCCATCCAGGGGCTGCTTTTCCTGGTCCGTATCTGAAGACAGGGACACGACAACTCAGAGTCTGAACCATCACGGTGCAAGGATCGTTTGGTAAACCAATCCCGTCCTGCGTTCTTTCCTCCCCCAGGTTACGGGTCGTGCCCTGGGGAAGGGGCAGGAGAGGCTCCATCTCATGTAGTTTGTTTAACCCAAACTGTCGGATGAAAATCATGAAATGATTCTTTTTGGAAAGACTAACTAGTTGCCTGGTATGTGCACAACCACAGATTTAGAAATAACATTTTAGATCTCAAAGTCATGAAAGTAAAATAACCAGCAATCTTAGCACTGAGTCTATTTTAGTTTTAA
>NW_006443225.1:15715295-15757072 GCF_000325575.1 Pteropus alecto | reverse complement strand
AATGTTGAACTAATGTTGCAAACACGGTTTTGTAGTCTTCAGTTTCTAAGCAAATGATGGTCTCTGTTTTGGATACCGATTATAATTAGCAAGATTAAACCTATATATAGAGTTAGCAAGTAGCTACTATTTTTGTCACTCCCCCTTACAACAGCCCAACAGTCCCCATGCTAAGGGGGCATGCTGCCTACCCCACCTGGCTTGAACTAGCCCTCCTGGTAAGTTAGTATACAAAGGCAGGCACATAATCTAGAGAAAAGCAATTAAAATGCGCGTGGGCCAGTGTGGGCTATCAGAGATAGCAACGAAAGGAACTTTTATGACCTCTGACCTTTAGCATAATTTAAAAAGTGCTTACCAGCTTAGTACATTCAAGTGTGGGAGCCCTGGGCGGACCCAGTAGATTTAAGCAGTTTAAGGAAGTTGAGAGGACAGGCAAGCGAGCATCCAGCATCTGTTAGACCAGGACACGAGGACATCAGAATGCAACGTCTGCTGTCAAAGCAAAGCATGTGAATCAAGGGGGTTATGGGAACACAGCCAGCTCCGTCAGGTATCACTGTGGCTGTTATTCCTTCCAAAACAGCCCAGTGAGGAGAGAGCGTGCCCTGTCTCTCTCATGTTACACGTGGTGAACCCACGCCTAAACGGCCACGGGCCAGGCACCCAAGGTTTGTGGGAAAAGAAGAGCGGGAAATTGCCTGCAGGACTCCCGGGAGCTGTGCCGGTGAATGTACACCCCTCCTCCCTCACGCTTCGACCGTGAACCAGCTGTGAGCACAGGGCCGCAGCCACGTGGGTGCGTAGTGAACGTGAATGATGAGGTTCATCCCCACCACAGGTAGGAGAACCTCTGTTGGCAGGTTCCTGGACGTCTGCACTTGTTTTTTCGGTTTACAGTTAAGATGAGGTTCATCCCCACCACAGGTAGGAGAACCTCAGGTTCCCGGACGTCTGCACTTGTTTCTTCGGTTTACAGTTAACTTTACGTGTGTGTGTGTATGTGTGTGTGTGTGTGTGTGTGTGTGTGTGTGTGTGTATCCTCCTAGTCTGTCAAGCTTATGGAAACTATTTCACTCCATATTCTTCTATTCTTCTGTTCTTGCGCCAGAGAATTTGATATGACTTGTCATAAAAGTCATCTACATAGGAAGGAACTTTGAAAACGATCTGGGTGTGCTTATCACGAGGAGATACACCTACCTACCTCAATTCCCTAAGCTCGAGATAGGTGTTTAGTGCTTTCCCACAGAGATATGAAAGCCAGGAGGAATGGCTGGGACGAATCAAATGGCAACTAAAGTTGGAAGAGAAAAAATATCCAAGCGCCATTGTAAATGAGGGACAGACGCGATACTACAGTTCTGAATGCCTTTTTCATGTTAAGTCAAGGTCCCGAGAGTTCACTTAATCAAAATAAAAAATTAACGGAAGAAAAATAAATTTAAAGACAAGAACTGTCAAGCGGAAATTGATAAATTGGCCCTTTAAAACCAGAAATATCAAAATCGTGGAGATTTGAAATTGAAATCTCCTTATACATTAAATTCCATGGTATATTTAAAGAATTTACCAAAATAACAGACACGATGTGTTTGGAAGAGTTAGTCTGTATCACCACATCTGTGCAGACTGCGTGATGTCATAACCTTCACATGGTGCTGTCCTTCTCTCTGAAAAGCAAACATAATGGATGCTTACATTCTCCCATCTAATTCAGCTGTGTATACATGGAATTTCCCTGGCAAAGCAGGATAGGTTGACAGCCTAACAGGACACTTAGACTGTCACAGATATCACTTTAAATTTGTCAGAGTTCCTCTGGCTGGTCTTTCCCATTATCTCCAGAAAAATTTCGCAAGTAAAAGGAAGATATTAAGCAACTCTCACATTCTGCACCTGTTTAAAAAATTATGTTTCTGGCTTTAACATAATACTATTGCTAAATCATGTTTTTTACACAAATATGGAAAATGGCAGATGTTGTCTTACTTAATGGTTTACCAGATAATATTTGAGATAAATAGCTTTAAAAATAAAAGAACAAACCCATCATTTTTATTAAAAAATGAGCACATTAAACACAATAAAGCATAATTAAAACAATGAATGAGATCAGACTGTAAAGAACACAAACTCATCAAAATTTAATTGCTGGACAATAAAATTTCCCTAAAAGTTTAAGTGGCACAGAGTCTTAGAGTCATTTGGATGCTGGTTGCGATAATGCTAATCTGTCAGCCTCCCAACAAAAATAAGAAAACCACTCATTCTTTTTTAATTATTGCTTAGAAATAAGATAGTGAGCCAAATTCAGGGTGACAGTGCAGAACATTGTGCAGAAATGACACTGACCTGACCTGAGAGCTTCGCCTTACTCCATCTTAAATAATTTCATCCTAATCTCAAACGCTAATTCCATCCCAATCTCAAGAGCCCATAAACCCACGAATATGGATGGTAAAGCCAAGGAGAGATTTGTGTATCGAAGAGATCCTGTCAATATAAAAATAACACAATTTTTAAACATTTCTATAACAAAGAGAAAGGAGTTTGTAGTGGAAGAAACATTTCAATATGGAAAATGTAAAAACAGATTTAAAAATTATAGTCTGATATGTTCTGCAAGCATTGACACCTACAAAAATGCACAGAGCAATAAATACCCTTCAGGTAAACTGGAGAAAAAGATGATGTTTCATTAATTCCCCCCAAAATAATGTATTCGAAATACAGAACCTATTGTAATAATTTATTATTCCTGAACATGCAGGAATATTTTAGGGACAATGACTTAAATCTAACGAAAGGACCTTCTGGCAGAAGCTGCTAGGTGTCTCCCAATGTCTGTTCCTCCTCTTTCTTTCACGGTCACCGAGCCCCGGTATTGACCTGGTGCATTGCGACCCAGAATGTGGGAAGCAGTCTCCGAAGATAGTCCCCACTGCTCCCTCCCCTGCGTGTCGCTCCTCCAGAGAAGCGGTAGAGTCGATGTCTCTTCCTCTTGAACCTGAGCCGGTGGAGGCGGCTGCACCGCTGAGCGAGGCAGTACCGCGTGGAGCCAAAACTGCCCAGCTGATTCAAAAACATAAGCAAATAAACCATCCTATCTTTGGCGCATTAACTTTTGGAGTCTCAGCCATAGATAAGTGAAACAGAATAAAAACGACTCTTTGGAGCCTTCCTTGCAGCTGGGTATGGACGGATGACATGGTCTGGCTAAAGGGACACAAATAGAAATAAAGTGCTCATGTCCTGGGGTGACCCTTCCCTTGCCAGCGACTGGAACGCAGGTAACCTTGGGTCACGCAGACAAGGGCAACTCCCTCAGGGATGGCAGAGCAAAATGGCACAGTGGACAGATGGCCCTGGGCTGTCGGACAGCGTCTTCTCTTAATTCAGCTGCCATTATTTTTGGTCTCTGCTATAATGGCCAAACCTACATCATAACCAATGTGAATCTTGTTCCAAATGTGGGGTACGTCTACAAATCTCGGGGCTCGGCCTTGGACCAGGAGTCAGGTGGGGGACAGAAATGACACATAATGCGAGCCGAATGTGACTGTCCATGGCAAAACACTCGGCGTATTGGTCACTTGTGATACCGTGATGTACTTACTGTATGTTAACTAATCCTACAGTTTTAAGGAAAACAACCAGGAAATTTTCAATTTTGTGTGTGTGCGCGTTGGCTGCATATTGCTACTTTCAGCAAAGTCTTACAAGAGAGATGCGCTTGGGCTGGACGGACCAGTCCATAGGCAGACACTGCAGACGACAGAGCTGCTAGGAAGACTCATTCTGCTGTGGCCTGAATCGGCAGTGTAAATTGACAGAGAGTTTAGTAATTTGAAACCTCAGAGGCTAAAAAAACTTTAACCATTTCTATGTACAAACGTACAGAGATAGAGGAAGGACACGGCCTTCGAAGGAGCTGTGGCACCCGCGTTAAGCATTCTCCATCACATAACAGGAATCAGCCCAGGGAATAAAATGAGATTCAAAATATTGCCCTCACGCCCAAGCCTATTTCTTTTGATGACGTCAAAATAGCCACTGTTAAGCGGAAAAAGAGGAGGGCCGGGCTGAGCACAGAGGCAAATAAATAAAATGTCAGTGGTTTCAGGCTTAAAACTGGTACCTAGAAACGCGGTTGGTGACTCTTTGCCTGCACATGATATGGACCGGAAGCAAAAGTCAGCAAGCTGGGTTGGTTCTGATGGGGACTGAAATGCCGAAAGCCACAGCCAGACCTCCGTTCTGCCCTCGCGGGATGTGAGCTGTGACAGACGGGCCTCCAAACAGCCTCCTCCCCACATCCCCGTGCCCGCTTCAGACACGGCCGGAGAGCAGTGATGAGAGCAAAGGACGTGCCAGGCGATAAAGTCAGGGACCGGGAAGGACAATTGAAAGAGCCCATCGCAGACGGCAGACTGAGTGGCCGCCAAGGACACAGACTGAGGGGTGAAGGCTTCTCCATGGCCAGAACGGGGGCTCTTCACGATTCCTGCTCAGCAGGCTTAGGTATTTGCTAAAGATCAGTGCTTGCTATGCATTTGCCATGTTCCCTTCTCCCGCACTGATCCACTTCATTCACTTCATTTGGTATGTGTGGCAGAGGATGCCGATCATTTGTCTCTTAATTAACAGGTTATTGTCCTTTAGAGTCACTCTTAACATGAGGGAAGGGACTGAACACCACTCAGAACTCCAGGATTTCGAACTGGATACTATAAATGGATGTGTTTTCTCTCTCTTTGGGAACGGGTATGTTCTCTGTGTACAAAACACGTGCGTGGCTTTGCCTGACCCAAGAGGAAGATCCTGATAGAAAGTGCTAGTTACCTGTTTTCTCATGGTTAAAGGGTTCCTCAATTTTAGCCCAACACTTGTCACTCAGGAAAAAAAAAAAAGACTACATTTCCCAGCCTCCTTTGCAGGTAGGCGTGACCATGTGGCTAAACCCTGCACATTGGTTTGTGAGTGACATGTGTAACTTCTGGTTTATTCTTTCGAAAGGAAGTATACCCTCCCTTTTCCTTTCTTTCCTTCTATCCTCTCACTGGACTGCAAACAAGGTGGTGAGCCATCTTCAGCCTTACAGATGAGGGTGAACTGCCAAGAAACAAGCAATAAGATGTAAGAGCCTGACACATGGCCTGGGTGGCTTACACTCAGGTTGTAATAAGAAAGAAAAAGCAAACGCCGTCTGATCCAGGCTGTTATTTGGAGCCACCCTTTTCAGAATTAACTGTTATCCTTGTTAATATAGTTCCTTGTTAATATAGTTCCTTGAATTCATATCATAATACATATTTTAAGTTCATGCTGACACATTATAAAAACAATGTTAAAAGATAGTTTAGAGAACATAAAGACTATTTTATCACAGTGGACTGAGGTTTACTAACTCTTGATAAATTGTTTCAAGAGAGAAATGTTTTCATTGCCCCAGCAACAATAAGTATAAAAACCTCTAGCAGTAATATGCAAAATAATTTAAAGTAGAATGACCAACATAACATTGTATCAACACATATCACTACTCTTAATAAATATTTTTACTTTAAACATTTTATAATATAAATCATAAGAAGAAACTTTAAAATTTTTAGAATGATGTATTTATAGGATACTTTTATACAATATTGAGATATATAATCATAACTGTCATTGGCATACAGTGCATCTTTATTATTGTAATTTAAGAATAACCACCTCAGATAAAAGTAAAATATTTTGGCATTACTTATAATTGATGTATCAATTAAGATGACTCAAAGTAAGTCCTTAAAAGATAAGTCGTTTATGCACATACGTGTATCCAGAGACAATAACATAATTTTCCACCCATCATAAAACTATGATCTCTATTAACAAAAAATATGGGTTAATTTTTTTATACTAGTATAATATTCTATAAAGGGCCCAGCTGTAGACACAGTCCAGAGCTTGATTTAAAGCTTGCTCTTAAGCCAACTTCTGTCTCATGATAATAAGCAGGTGTAGCAGCTGCTATGGACACCCTTCCCACATCTCCCCAGACCCCACCGTTCTGATACACCGTACTGTAAGCACCCATTGCTCTCTGCGTGAGGGATTTCTCCAGTGTGCACGGCCAGTATTGCAGGGCAGGCCCGAGGCGTGGGAGCGTTGACACCTCCAGGTGTAGCCTCGCCCATGACAGGTGGGAGAGGAGACGACACCAGACCCTTGCTGTTCCGGCAGCACATGTCTGAAGTGTGTCGTACGCTGTCTCCAGAGGTCCCAGTGGGAGAGAGCCCGGTCATCCCCAGCAGCAGTCTGCTTATGAGCCCACCCTGTGTTGCTCTTTCTTCTACATTTTCCTACCAGAGCTTTCTGGGATCTTCTTGAAAGATTATTCACATCAAGTTCCTTTCCTCGGGGTCTGTTTCTGGAGAGACCCTACTCAGAGACACCAGCATTGAAAGCTCTTTCCAGTTGACAACCAGCGTTGCCTACATCTCTTATTTGAACACCAGAGAGCCATAGCGGAAGAAGTAGAGGGCCCAGATGGGCCCAGGGACTTTCACTGACGTACTCACAACCCTTCCCGCTAGCTTCACTGGCGAGCGCAAACATAGTCTCCTAGGACCAACGTTACTTCTTTTGCAAATTGCTTTGATGGGTTCTATTTGTTCCTGGCAAGAGATATCCTTGCTTGGGTCTAGTTACACACTCCATTTGTAAAGTAATAGATTGAGCAAAAACAAGTATGTTTCTTCTTTCCTCCAAATTTTTTTTTTTTTTAAATCTGTCTGCTCATTGGAGAGGAACCAAATGACCAAGGTGTCCATTTGAGTGTCCAAAATATAGAGAGCTCGCAAGTCACAAACAGAATGGGATCTTTCAGGATAAACATCTTTGAGTTCATGGTAAGGCCACAGGGGCAAGATGAAGAGGTTTATGTCTCGTGTGAGCCTAACTTTGACTATCCCATGGCAATTAGGCAAAAGACGCCTTTACCCTTCTTCCATGTATGAACTTGACAAAATTTCCTAAGCGTCTGTTGCCAAACTAATCTACATCTTCTTTTAGTTATCTCACGGCCTTGAAAAGTCAGAAGTACTTTGTAAATTTTACTAGGACCCTCTTTTAAGTAGCTGCAGCTCTTTACCTGCCAGTCATCAGATATTTCATGCGAACAAGTTTCGCATGCTTCACGGTGAAGATCATGTTAATTTGATACAACTGGTAGCAGAAATATTATAAGAATACATTCTTCTTGGAATCTATTCTCTTTTAAAAATGTTTGTCCCTGTTTTCATACCTATCTATTTTTTCATTCCTGAAGAAGATGTGTTTGATGGCAATAAAAATAATAAAACGGGAAAAAGTAGGCCTCCAAAAAAAGAGGCTTTTATTGCTGAGAAATTCATTTAGAAGAGCCATCCCATATCTCATATCCTAAAATCCTAACGCACACACTTGCAGGAAGTTTGAGAGAAAAACAAAAACAGTAGAAAACCAGACTGGCATGCAACCATCGCGGCCTTCCAGCAGACCCCTCAGCTGGGTTCATTGAGATCTGTGTAACTTTTATTTACTCACGAACGTACGCTGTATGTGTTATAATTTCTTTTTCTCTCTTTTGTAAACAGGTAAAACCCATGAAAGGATACTTGTCACACATATACGTTATTGTATTTGACAACAAGTTAATATTTGGCAAACATGATTTCTGGTTGATGAAAATTTGTTAAGGATCACCCGCGTTCATGTCAGGACAGTCCCCACTCCTTCTGATTGGAATACGGGAAAGAAACTTTCACAGCCCCCACCCCGGTGGTGCTCCCTGCTGAGGGACCTTTCCTGTCACATTCTCATCCTAGAAGATCCTCACTGAATCCTTCTTGAAATTAACTCAAAAGAGTGACCCAGTTTCAATTCTTGGAACCTAACTTAAGAACCTGATAGAAGCCCTAGCTATTGAATGAAGAAGGTGAGAAAGGTCCCACCGTATCTCTTAGGAATTCATGAACTTTTATTGACATTTAGCAAATATAATTTCTGATTATTAACTATGTTCCTTCTATTCTCCCAAAACAAGATTTAAGTGTCTTAAACTTGCTGCTTTTCTGAACCCAATTTGAGGTGATCTCTTTAATATAGCTTTATTTAAGATGAGGCATTTCCCAAAATATTTATGAAGAGAGTGTTCACATAAGAATCACCTTAAAAAAATTTGGTTAATAGGTTAGATTGAAGAATACTGCAGGATATACAATCTGGTATTTCTAAGACTCTACAGAGTGAAAACCAACCACCCAAACAAATAAAAGCTGTCTTTGTTTTACTCGATATTTGCTAAAACTATCTAACCATGAAACCATTTCCCTTTTTAAAGATGGATGTATTAGCATCCATAGTATCGTGATCTATGCACTGTATATTGGGACTTGTGAAAGGAGCAGTGGGAGATGAAGGAAGGAAGAGGGAGGGAGAGAGTTGGAGAGAGAGAGGAGAAAGGAGGAAGGGAAGGAAGGAAGGTGGGAGGGAGGGAAGGAAGTGGGAAGCAGCCACATCATGCAAGGCCTTAAAGGCCATGAAGGAAATCTGGGGGCTTCTAAATGAAATGAGAAATCATTGAGAGTTTTTAGCAGGCGTTTACACCTGTTTTATCGTTTAAGCAGTGAGTTTCGGCTTGCACTCATTTTCTGTCTGCACCCCCATTGCAGTACAAGTTCTTTAAGGCCAACACAAAGTCTCCTTCAACTCTGTGTCCCTAGTATTTAACATTTACTCCTACGTATGAAATACGGATTGAAAAATCAGTGGGATGCAGAACGCAATATCAAACAACAGTGGTCTCCACCTCGAAGCTACTCTCAGGTACATCTGAAGGCCCAAAGTGAACAGGTTTCTAAGAGAGCGAAGGCAGAAAACTTTAAGAGTTTGGAACTTTTGCCGGCCTCAGCAATAACCAAGACGCGAGTACAAAAGTTACGGATTCGATTTCAGGAAAACTGAAGTCTAACCCTGATCCAATGCCCACAGGCCCTTTCGTCTTGGTCAGAACTTCACCTTTTATCTTTAATTCCCTCCTCTGCTGAAGAGGCATATCACACCTCGGCCTGCCTCCTCCTAAGGGAGATTCTATAAACACAATAATGCCCGTGAGACAGCTAAATGAGAAATAGAGAGTAAATAGAGAGTAACCTGAGTTCCTTCCATTTTTCGATTTCTTTAGCCAGAATGATGAGCATCTGGAAACCGTGCCTGTAGTATGGGCTACGTGTTGGCCTCCACCACTGTCCAAGTCCCATGCTCTGTGCTAGTCATAATAAAAATATTATTCACTGAACATTTACTCTAGTAAACTCTTCTACATACTTTACCTGCATTCACTAATTATCCTTCACAATAACCCTGTGCAGTGGGTACTACCACCATCTCCGCCTTAGAGATAAGAAGGCTGAGGCACAGTGAGTTTAAGTAACTTGCCCAGAAAAAAAAAAAAATCAACAGTGACACATGTGTTGGTGCCTGCACCTTAGATGCCACATTCCCCTGCCTGTCGTAGCGAAGCACCACCAGCCTGGGGCATGGGGAGGCGTGGGACGACCTCTCTGGAAGCCTTCGTCTGGCCCTCCCAGCTGCAGCCAACACGCAGGGTGTCGAGTGCCATTTCAGGGCCATAAAGCATGCCAGGAGTTCAGCCAATAACCACCGCATGGTTGCTCCACGCTCAAATGGATGTATATCCGCTGTGATAATTTCCACTTCAATTTAACCAAAGGCCTTCTGAATTTTAAGGAGTAAAAGGAGATTGATTTTATCCTTCTAATTTCCTATGATGTACAGCCAACACTCCAACTGGTTAGTAACGTACAAACGTGAGGGGAGCTCACAGGGTCTGGAATATGGTAAACCCTGTGAGTGCGCTGAGCCGAAGAGCTACGGTTTGCCCACATCTAAAGGAGCGGGCCAGCACAGCAACCGTCTGCCCGCCCCACCTCGGTCAGCCCCCCGCCCCACCTCGCACTGGTACCATTGGCGGTTTGAAGGATGACTCACAGAGTTCCCCAATAATCAGATAAAGTCAGCAAATCTCATAAGCGATGGAAACCTGATTGAGAGCACTGATCACAAAGAGGCACTGGATTATCTGCCAGGATTCTGTGCGATTCCAAAGGAAGGTAGACTCCACAGTACCCTTTACAACGTAGACACATCTCCATTAGTCAAAGCTTCACATGATTTCTGTGCCAGAAACTCTGAGACAGGTAACCTCGGGACTCTCGGTACCAAATGTGCCTACCACACCACCCAAATATAAACACTGTCCTAAACTGTGTCATGGCTTCTAAGTACCTTGTCATGTTACAGTCTCTAAATTAAGAAAAGCCTCAACCTTCTCGCATTGTCTGCCGAAGAAGCGTGATCCCAACACCCGAAGAGCAGTCACGTCACGTTGCGCGGGCGCCGCGTTGCCTCGTATTTTATGCAAGTGAAATCAGTTTTCGATAAAAGTCATGGAGAAGCTTGCAACAGAAATGAGATCACAAAAGGACTAAGAAGGGGACTTTACCTCTCTCAGGCCACATGATGAGTCTTGGAAATACAGTCGAAGTCGGCGGACCCAGCTGCTGCCCGCCCGACCGTTCCTGACCTCCACTGGCGTCTCGTCCGATTGTCCCATCACTCCTCGTTCCTTCTTCCTGCCCCGACAGAAAACACACGATTGTCTGAAGCTTAGATCTCAATATTCCAGGAAGAGTAATGCAACTAAAATAGTTTCGGGGAACAAATCACTAGTTAAACTGACATACTTGCCATTTCTCGTTACGAGCATAGACGATTCGGCAACGTAAGTGAATGGAATGGCGCTGGCTACAGACTGCTCCCTGAAGACACTCAGAATCTCTGGTAACTGTCGAATGTACTACATTTTTGTTATTTACCATTGCCAAAAAATAGGCCATATGCATACAAAAATACGAATTCTCAAACATTACTCAGCCTAAGAAGTAAATCCACAGACATTTAAAAATTCCAAAGTAACACCAATGTACTGTATACTTGGAACTAATAATAAAATGAAATTTAAAACATTACAAACGGGAAAAGAATAAAATGAAATACTGTTTATCATAAGTAAAAAATAAATTCTGAAGTAAAGACAATATCTGTCTTATTCCCAGCACTCAGCCCAGGCCCTTAATCATAGCACATGTAACATACTTGAGGAATAAATAAATGACTTCTAAATAATTCTTAGTTCAGGCCACTATAACAGAATACTATCGACCGAGTGGTTCGTAGACATCAGAAATGTTTTTCTCACAGTTCCGCAGGCTGGGAAGTCCTAGGTCAAGGTCCGCTTCCTGCTTCATAGATGGTCATCTCACTTGGTCCTCACACAGTGGGTGGGGAGAGGGATCTCTCTGGCGTCAATTCATTAGGACACTAATCTCATTGACAAGGTCTCCGCCCTCATGACCTAATCACCTCCCAAAGGCTCCGCCTCCTAACATCACCACACTTGGGCGGCGGTGGGGTATGGGGCACTTCAAATGGGAGTTTTGAGGGGCACAAACATATAGCCCGTGGCAATAACGTAGGACACAAGGAACACATTCCTTGATTAACCTCCAATTAAGCATATAAATTAGGTTAAGTAACAAAAATAGAAACTGTGTAGCAGTACTAATCTAAGAGATCCTGCATCCTGACCCAAGCTACACGCCGACACGGAACAAACGCTAAATAATCAAATTGGCGGTTTAAAATAAAGTTGACTTTTTGTCGTCCATGCTCTTGGACAAAACAGAAACTGACAAATCATAGCAAAGGAGTACACTTTCTCCCTTTCCAAAAACTTCTTCGTACATGTAATGTCCCCACCCACTCAACTCCAAACAAACACACACAGTTTATGTGCTGCCTATTTTTAGGGTAAATTCTGTATATCCGGGCACTAAAGACTCTTTGAAATCTGGTCTTTTATCTTCACATTAGCCTCTCCTAAAGAATCTCCACTATGGCATTCAGTCTGCTTCCTGACTTCCCGACACACTTCGAGCTGTTCCTCCTCCACGCATCTGCGTGTGCCACAGCCCAGCGCTTTGACTGCTCTGCAGCTCACTTTACCAAAGTTCAGATGCTCTCGAGTCCCAGCTCCGATCTCACACCTGCGTACTGGCTAGAACCAACACATCGCTCCTTATCTAACGCAGCCATTCAGCACTTAACCAACCCCGCCTTACATCGCTGGTTATTTCTGCTGTGAGGAGAAGGAACGTGTTATCGTTAAAATCAAAGGATTTTAGGCCTGGAAATAACTTACATATCAATTAGGTCAATTCTCTCATTATCCAGATGAATAGAGAGATGAAGCCACCGACCTAAATCATTTATTGAGAAAGTCAGCACCATACTCAGTATTCCATCTTCAGTTCAATAAACTTCCCAATACACCATGCGCTTTTTAATTTTAAAATTTAAAATATTAATTTGATGTAAAACATTTAAAATTTACCAACATACATGTTGTATATACATAACTGTGTAATTAACCTAAAAGTTGCATTAACATTTTTCTTAACTTGTCATGTTCACACAATAGATTTAAATGTTCAACTAAGCTTTGTGGATCTTGATGATAAAATGTGCTTTCATTTAACGAATGAGAGCAGCGAGAAAGTATGGGTCCAAGAGTGATGAGGAAGAGATCCCTTGGGACTGAATGTTTGCTGTAAATAGTCTACAGTCGCGAGAGCCCGCACAGAGACTTGGGAACCATCCATCCTTTTAGGAGCCCCATGTTTTTCTGGTCTTCCTGAAAGCAGGCAATTTGAACTCAGGCCAGTGGCGCAGAGCATGCCGGTTGGGTCCTTGTGAGGCAGGTTTTCATCTCTTGGACTGGAACACCCCACTATTTCTAGGAACTGTGTTTGGAACAAAACACTTCCTTGTGATACAGCTACGATGAGTCATTCTTGTTAGATGAAGGGAAAATTTTGCAATGGTTTTTCCCATTCAGATGATGACTCCCCTGGCAGAGAAGGTTAAGATCCTGTGCGTGGGTTCAGTTGTATGCCAACTTATGGTGCCAGATCACAGGGTCTCTTCATAACATTTGGACGTTTCCCCTGGAGCAGAATGGTTTATGGATGGAGAGGGCCAAGCTCTCTCGGTTGAAGAACTTCCCTGGGTCTCCCTTTATTTTAACTTTTTGGGGGGTTTCCATTTACATTTGGAACCTACTGTTCTTTCATCTTGTCTCCTTCCAAGGAAAGTTCTCTTTGGTGTTTGCATCACGAAGACATCCATCCTCCAGAATGTCACCAGCATCTCCTGCATTGACCCAACTCTTTCAGCGCTACAGAGGCCTATCAGTTCCATCCTTGCCGTCATCTGATTTCTTTACTCTTATCTCAAGCATCAGAGAATTGCTCGATTCCCACAAGAATTATGGTCCATTGTATCTCTGCTGTCTTTTAGGCCAACTTCTATGTCATGTAAGAGGCGATGTCCACTCAACTGTTTATATCGAAATTACAGACAAGGCTTAGGAAGCAGACAATGCCTCATACACAAAAGCACTCCAGCTATATCGGGCCAGAAGTTTTGTCCAGTTAAGTGACAGTTTATGAAATGTAGCTCAATAGACGTAGTTGCAGTTAAAAAAAAAAAAAAATCCAAAGAATCCGAAGAGTCGCATGCTATGAAGGCACAAAGCTATGAAACTGTTTTAATAAACAGAAATTTTCCACTCGAATGGCTAACCTTGTAATCAGCTCTTTGTTCTGCTTCTGTAGACATGCTTGCCACATAGGCCAAAGGGCAGGATGACCTCAAGATCAACTGAAGACTCACCTTCCCCTTCGCTTGTTCTGCCTAATAACAGATGTATCCCTTTTGTTTGTTCTCTGTACCTGCCCGTAGCCAGTAGCAACTCCCACGCTCTGTAACCACCTGAGGACAAATTAACCAGTCAGCTCATACCAACTGTAACTGTGTGGATAAGCCCTGTAAAAGCAAGGCTACCCCTGGGCTGGGGGCCCAGATCTTCCGAGCGCTCGCTCTTCTGGGGCCACTGGCGTAATAAACCGGAGTTCTCCAACTTTCCAAGTGGTGCTTGGTCTCTCGCCGGTCTGATTTTTCTGCAACAATAACATTATGGCTAGAGAAAAACATTTTGAGTGGCTAAGAAAACAAAATCTGATGATTTACTCCATCTGATCGTGTAGCTTTCTTGGTACCTTTCCGACTCGACCACATCAGAAACACTATCATTGCTTGTATAGATTTCATTTTTATTTCTGGTGTTTCACTTATAACAGTGGCTGTCACTGAGTCAGCAGGGGTATATTCTGAATAAGACCAAGTCTCAACGGGGTAGACGCGCCAGTTAGACTCAATGGGTTTTAAGATCCTTTCCAACCTCAGACACCACAGCTTTATTGAACATGCTTTTCATGGTACCTGGCAGAGCATCTTCCACATATTTAGGTCAGATGATGAGTGTTCTCAAGTGATAACAGATATCAAAATCCAAGGGAATTTTGATTCACAACTTCTCTGATTCAAACACTGGCTGGAAATTCATAGAATCTAGTTATTTCGTAAATATTGAATTTTCATTGGTTACACTGACAAACACCATAATCAGAAATGCAAGACTGTGATGGAATCAAAAAGTTATGTTGTGCTCTTTTTATTATTTTCTAATGTATTTTTAAACGTGCACCTGACCTAAAGTGGGCATGTTGCTCCCATATGTGTCCGCTTCGTACGCTCACAAAATCTCTGCCTATGATTTCCTTTCCAGAAAACTACTCTCCCTGCCAAGAAGCTTGCGAAGAAAATACTTGACAGCTGTCCAGTCCATACAGTAAGAAATCATATTCCAGCTTCTACGTGTATAAATAGATCACTAATTGTATCCAGGTTTTTCTTGTTTTTACAATTGCTTAACCACGGATTTTGCTGTCTGCACATCTTTAAGAAGTCATCTTTTATACTACACAAACAACATGGTTTTCTTACCTGCTCTAGCTGCCAGCAAACGTAACAGTGATACAAGAGGACCGAAGAGCAAGGAGGCCCCTAGCGCTTTGGTTTCGGCAAGAACCAACATTGCGCATGATCTTGAGATGAGACTGAAATTCAGTGGGGCGGCAGCTCCAGAAATTCTCCATAGCTGGGACTTAGTGGCGAAGAGGTTTTTGGAAGTGGAGGCTAATTGATTGGTCGAGAAGCTACGTCAGGGCAAGCGTATTTGATTGCACTTAGGCTGCTCAAATTGTAAGTTTATTAGGGGTGACTCGGAGGGGGTTGTTCACGGAGATTTATGACTGGGGCCAAACCCCCGGTCTCCCAAGTGCTACACGTTGGCAGTGCCACTGCTAAAGCCCTCAGAAGTGCAACTACTCAAGTCTGTGTTTATTTAATAAATGAGAGTCAGGTCAAGTCTCTTGCCCACCCACATTGTTCTACAATTTCATATTTCCTTGTGAAATGACTTGGAGGTTCAGGCTGGATCCTGCCTTGGCTCTGATGCCAGACAATCATACTTCCTGCTCAAACCTCATACCAAGGGCAGAGCGGAGCTGCTTTGCTGAGCAGTTAGCATGTGACGGAACAAGAGTGCTTCTGTATTTCCTTCCAATAGACGATTGCTTTCTATTCCCCTGTCCCTTTAGTGAGTCATCTTCTAGAGCACCATTTTCTTCTAATATGATGTTTCCAATGATTTCTTAATCCTATGTCTGTAAACTATATATGGTGACATTTTTTCGCCTGAACATTTAGGAAGCTCAGCTTGTTGCTGATTCCTCCTTGCTCCTCATAGACTGAGTTCTCTCTGTAAATATGTTTTTATTTGGAGTCAGTTGCACTAGGATCTGCTTCTCCGTAATGGAAAGGAGTTGGTCTGCTGTGAACTGCCAGTTGTTTTGATAGCTGGTAACTTTGAGCTAAAGGGACATTACTGTTATCAAAACAGCAACTAGCTTTTCTTGGAAGTAGAAACTGACATGTTCTTTTTTCCCCCCGTTTTTTTTTTTTTTTTTTTGCCTGAGGTCGTATCCCTTGACTACAGGCACTCTCCGTGCTTTTCTGGAGCCTTCTCTCTTTCAAATCTCATAGGCCAACTATAGAGAGATCAGAGTCTCACACGGAGTCCTCCCGCAAGAGAGAACAGTCTAGGGCATCAAAAGGCCGTAAATTCAACCAGGGTAGTGCTATTTGGAAACAACGGTAAGTCCTAATTTTGGAATGAAAAATGGCTGAATTTCAGATCCAGTACAATTTTTGAGGTTCCCCGTTTTTTAAGATGGGTTGGAGAGAGAGGGCTGGCACATATCCTTTCAACTTGAACTATATGGAAGAACATTAAGTTCTTTTGATCTGACTAGGGGAAAAACTTGTCTGCAGAAGTACTTAACTGAGTAGGCTACAGCAAACATAAAAACTCAATTGAACTTTTTCTGTGACAATTTTGGCATGTCTGTACTCTAGATTTTCTTGTGATGTCAAAATTGGGTCATCCAGTAACAGTAGTCAGGCAACTTCTGATGCAAAACCGGCCCCATTGGTCCTGAAATCTTCCACTCGCAGGTTTAGTAATGACGTGGTCCCGTGCATCACAGAACGTGACATTATTCACAGTCACCTTCTAGACACACGTGACCCACCTAATCATCCCGCAGTGATTGTTCTAGCCTATGGAGGAAGGATGGTTTGTGAGAGGGTGTCGGCGTTAGACATGGTATATTGACAACACCTAATCATCTACTGAGGATATTACAGATTTCCATTAGAGAAATAAATTATTACCAAGTCAAAAGGACGAAACATACAGGACACCTCAGTGGACAAAGCACTTAAGCGAGTTTGAGGTGATGAAAAGTTTGGCAGAGTGATTGGTGAGGGAGCCGACAGAGTAGGGGAGCTGGAATTAAAAGCACAATTATCTGCACGTTGGGAACCCAAGACGATCGGGACGATTCACACTGCAGAAACCCAGAAAGGCGTGGGCACTAGATGTGGTAGAAGGTGAAGGACTGAGAAGAAGAGCAATGGAAGTCTACATAGGAAAAAGAAAAAAAAACTTGTCCTTGTGGCCAGAAAACTACCACGCTCCTCCAAACTCTCAGGGAATCAGCGTTTTGTTCTCTGTGGACAGAGTCAGGAAAGGCTCCATCTGTCCTTGGAATATCAGAGAACTGCAATGAGATAAGATGCAGAAAACTACTCTATGTCTCTGGGTCACTTCCTCAAGATGCATTGTCCCCAGGAGAGCACCGAGCATTGGTCACATGCAATTGCTCTCATTACCAAGAACTAAAGAGAGAAAATAGTTGTCTCCATAAAGCTTTCTTAATGGATCAAGGGGCTCTGCTCTCCACTAAGTCTCACACATTGGGGATTTCTGCAAGCAAAAAGACTTGGATATCAATTAAAAAAAAAACAAAACAAAAACTATTCCTTTGGTTGCCCATTACCCACAAGTTCCCTTCTTCCTATTCTTACCTTTTCCTCAAAAAATGTTACCATCCATTTAATTCAAATATCCTTCTTCTCTCTAAAAGGAGACAGCCCATAGTCTGACAAAGTAGTGGCTTGCTCCAAGTGCAGGATCTCCGGTTGTCATAAGCAGTCAGCACTTACCGGAGCTTGAAAACCCCTGTTAATCTTCTTCAGGGAGCTGAAGCCTTGGTCATATTGAGCATATGAGGTCGTATTTGTCTTCCATCAACTTTTACTAGAGAAGCAGCAGTATGAGAAGAGACCTCAAGACATGACTTGGCTCCCATCTGTGTTTCTCGGGGCAGACACATGGTATAGCAGAAATCCTATTCACCCCTGATGAACAAAACAAGAGCGATCACTCTGGGCCAAGCCCCTCCCCGTTCTCCCGTTTCTCCACTGACATGCAATGAGCAACGAGGAAAACAGCTACGAAATGTAGCTTGGGTACCATGGATCCTTTCATGAAAAGGGTGTTGGTCACAACTCCATTTGTGACTGGATTGCCCTACACCTGCTCTTATCAGTGGAGTACAGCTGTCCCCTAAATGCCTGGGACTTTTTGTTAGCTCAGAGCCAGTATCCAGTAGGTTCTGAAAACTTTGGGTATTTCCCACTCCCTAGTACATAATTATTTGGTAAATGATGACAGGTTTCTTTGACAAAAACTCAGATAAGGTGCTATCGAAGCATCCTTCCTCTAGTGTGTTTATTCTGAGAGCTCTGGGTGCCTGAACTGACTTACAGCTGGGAAGTGCATTCACGGGACCGAGCAAGGTCCTAGGTATCTCAAGGTTCAGTTGCCTCCAGTACTACATGCTCCCAGGCCACCACGAGGGCTACCTGAGAGCAAAGGCCTCCCATTACCTACCATGGTCGCCATATCCACGTTTCCTCTGATGGTTAAATACCCCTATGTGGCTACCCTAGGACCCTCCTACTCCATTCATACCAGGAAGCTCATTTCAACTGCAGTCTCCCTCCGACATCTGAAATGTTACAGCACTTTTCAGAGAATTCGATGCTCCTTCACCAATATATTTACCAAGACCTTGGTAAAGAGAATATCTTTTGAACCCTTTTAGCAAACGTGGTTAGGATGGACAAGCCGATCACAAAAGATAACTTTATTCCAGTAATTCTATCGCTCAGAAACTTTGGATCCTTTTTTATACATTTTGCCAAAGAATTTTTTGCTTCTCAACTTTATGTGATATAAACCATCTTTGAATGCAGGTTTTAGCCATTCAGCCAAGAAAATGCTCTGAGCTGGTTGTTAAATTCAGCATGATCTAATGTTTTTCCTTTTTTTGGTACCTCAGAATATCTTCCTATATATTGCTCCCAAATTTTTGTTACAAGAACTTTTTTGGCCCTCCAAGTCCTTCGAGGTTAAAATCTTCTCTTCTTAGTTTAATTTCTGATCTGGTCTCCTTTCCCCAATTCGAGTAGTGAGTTTGCAGTCACTGAGGTATAGAGAAGTCTTCAGAAGAAATGGCTTCTTCTGTAAATAAAAGAAAATCTCCTCCCCCCAAATTAATTTCACCATCTTCAAATCAGAGATTAAACAGCCTTATCAGACATTGGAGGCGAGAGAGCTATGGCCGGCCAGGGAGGCCAGTGAGAGTTAGGGTTCAGGGTACATCAAGGCCTTTGTATCTTCCCATGTCATCCAAATACCCGATTTATATTCTTTCATCCCATCTTAATCGAAATTTACTCATATGGGAGACCTGGAATTGCTGTAAACGCAAATGAATGAATGGATTTGGCAATCTGATTTTCAGATTTTGCATGTGGTTTTCAATACTGCAGCTGAAGATAAAATTATTTAGCATCATGGCAGAAATTTGCTAAATTTTAGTTCATACCTTGAGCCAAGGATTTTGAACTTTGACCTATTTTTCTCTGCACTCATTGCTGTCAGAAGCAAATACCCTCCCCCACGTCCTTGAAACTGTATGACCTTAACTCTGTTCTGTTATTGCATCGATATGGTAACCTCCAGGATTCGCCTTTAATGGACCTCATTAATGGTAACCATAGGTGATAAGTAGTTGTTTTGTCATTGCGCCTCATGGGTTACCAGACACTGACTGGGCATTAACTTGATTTTTCACTGCCTTCGACCCCAGTTTAATCATGGATAAGATTCTCATTGCCCCAAGGCTCTGAGGCTGATGGCCCATTTCCTGGTACTAATTTTTATAGAAGTCAGACCTTCCGTTGTAAATGCTTGAAACTGACTTTGGCTACTTGATTCCAAAATTAAACTAATTGGTAGATTATTAGTAGTTCAGAGAATTAACAGGAATGGGACTCAGAAAATGACAGGAAGCAGAAGAGACTTAGTGCCAAGAAAAGAGCCAATCGGAATCCAGGAACAGCCTGGTTAAGATGTCACCATTGGTACTACACACAGCCACTGGACACCTCCTCTGGAGCCACTGGGCTCAACCATGGCTGAGCCCAGATTCTTTGCCAAAACCCTGGTCCCCTGGGAGTGTGGAGAAGGAATATTCCTTTTTGACTCCTAAGCCCCACACAACAAAGAATTCTCTCCAAACAGAAATGGTGCTTGGATGGTGGGTAGCCAAAATTAACCAATATCTACTATATTTGTTACAAAAAACTCTAATACTCATTGCGATTATGTGTAGAGGCTTTCCTAAACCAGTCTTTTTCTTTACAAACCCCTTTCCTATTTCTATTGAGTAATTGACCAAGTTTAAAAGTTGGTAATAAAATAGTGTTTGATACTACGGACTGTATGCATCACTTTAAGTTTTAAATATTTTAAAAACTGAAAATGTACAAGTCATATTTTACATTAGATTCTAAATATTTATCAATTTCTCATTTGACAAAGACTCAAACTTTGTTTTTTCAGGCAATGGCTACTATTTTCTCTATCCTCTAAGCAACTGTGTCTAGTTCTCTTGTGTAATAGGTTTGAACAAGTAAGGGTTTGGAGAAAAAAAGTGCCCATACACTGTATCTGTTTATAACATCATAGAAAAATTCACTCGTTACATTTTGTTATATATATTTGTATATTTGTCTGTCTTTCCTCTAGTCTATTTTATGAGCTCCACCTGTGATAGAACTATTTCATAAATATATCCATAGTTGTGTATAGCAAGCAGGCAATCAATACATATTTGCTGAATTTGAATAATAACCACTTTGCTTTGGAATTTAGAATTCAAATATATTACTCCAAATGAAAGATTAGGTTGGATGCTTATTATCTTAAATTACACACGCCTTCAGTGTCTGTAGCTGCATGCTTTTCTGATGACCAAGTTTCCCTATTGTACATATTTGGTTATGCACAGCTCTACGTATAATACCCATGCACAGACACACAATTACACATACACAGCACAACACACACTGATGACTTAACCGCTCCATCACTGTCTGTCTATATATATGTTATAATGTAGCATATTGATAAATAATTAGTAGTTTAGATTCTAAAGACATGTAGATACTATTTGCCACTTAACAGATCTCTGAAAGTTATTTCATTTCTCTAAATATACTTTAGTTCCCTCATCTGTAAATTGGACAAAATTATTTTACCTCCATCATAAGGTCGTTAGGAGAATTAAATGGCATAATTCTCATCACCATGACTGATAAGAGAGTAAGCATTTCATGAACTTCGGCTATCATTATTATAAGTAATCAAATACCAAACACAATTTATTCTAGTATTGAAGTCTATTGTTCTAATTCTGGGTTGTTTCAAAACAGAAATATTTTGCCAGTAAGCATTATGCAAAGTAACAAAGTATTTCACAGTGTAGAAACCATTTCCACTTGACTGGACCCTTATACCATCCCTGTGAGCTGGTCATAGCAGGAAATAGTGTTATTTCAATTTTATAGCAAGAAAAATAAAACGAGGACACTGAGCTGCTCATGGTCAGCTTGTCAATCTGTATTTCCCAATGACACATCCAATTCTTCTGTCACGACATGATAATGTCTTTTTTTTCCCCCCACAGATAAACTGTGCTCCCTTCCGGCCTTGGAAAACTTACACCTTTTGAATCAAAAGCTTTCTCCTATTTCCAAGATATATTTTAATCTTCACATGCCATATCTTTTTTTGACCAACTCATACCCACTGCCATTGACTCGATTTTAGAAGCTCATCATCGCTTCCTTGAACTGTTCGATTCGACACATTTTTTATCCGGCGCCCATTCTATTCGTGGCTGGATGCCCGTCCCCTGGAGATCCCAGTAAGACTGGGCAGCTGCTGCCTCAAAGGAGCTCACAGTCGGTAGGAGACAAGCCCAGAACCGACCACAGGTGGTGATGGGGCCGAAATAAAGACGTAACTAGAGGGCCCTGAACAGCGGCGCGGAGGATGACGGTTCCGCTCGGGGAGGTTGCGCAGAGCCTGGCGCAGGTGTGAATCGGGCCCTGACTGTGCCCGCAGCCTCCGAGCCGGTCTCGCTCGCCGGCAGCCAGCACCCGGCCCCACCGGCCACTGTGTCGCCGCCGGAAACGAGGCTCCGAACTGAAAGTCAGCGTGGGCCACCTTCCCTTCTCGGACCCCTTCTCCGGCCGAAAAGCTGCCCGCACAGGCCTCAGCGTGCGCTCGGGTGTCCACCTGCGGCCCCGGCGGTGCGCGGAGGCCGCGTTACCGGCCTCCTGGGGCGTCCCCCACCTGGGGCGTCCCCCACCTGGGGCGCCCTCGTCGCGGGCCACTGTCTCCGTTTCGCTGCCCCTTCCTCCAGAATTGCCCCGCAGCCTGCCGCGTGCCGCTCCCGGCTCCCCACCTGTCCCCAGGGAACGGCTTTGAGGCGCGAGTTCACCGGACGCGCAGCACGGGCTGCAGACCCGTGACGCCGTCCACACCGCCACGGTCACCACCACGGCCACGGCCACGTCTCCGTACGTCGTGTGGCCTCTACTGCAGCGTTTGTTTCTGCCGCTTGGAGCCGGTGAGTTGTTGCCATACCTGCCTTCCTCGTGGCCGTGCGCCATTTTGTATTTCTCCCCCTCTACACCTAGAGTACGTGGGGCTATTTCTCAACAAAAATTAGAGATTCGGTGAACAAGCACACCTAGGTTTAAGCAGATCTGCGAAACTGCTAGAAGTAAACTTCGCACCTGTTTCGCAATGCTCGCCTTTACCGCTTCTTTTTTTCTTAATTTTATTTTATTAGTTTTGGTTACACTGTACATTGGTTAGACATTTATATAGTTTAATAAAATGATCCCCCTAATTGCTCTTTCTCTCCTCTGGTTTTCCACCTCGCCAATATATCAATGCTGAGCGCATTCCCACGCTGTCTCCCTATCCCAGTGACCATCTATCAACAACTGTTTAGAACTTCTTTAACCCTTCGCCCCATTCTCCCGGTCCCCGATCCCCCTTCCCTCTGGCTGTCACCAAATTGTCCTCTATATCTGTGAGTCTGTTTTTGATTAGTTCTTTTTGTTCCGTAGCTTCCGCATATAAGTGAAATCATATATTTATCTTTCTCTAACAGTTCACTCAGCATAGTAGCCTGTAGGTCCATCCATATTGTTGCAAATGGTAAGATTTCATTTTTTAAATGGCTGTGTAATATTCCATTGTATTCATGAACCATAATTTCTTTAACCAATCATCTGTTGAGGAGCGTTTACGTTATTTCCATGTCTTGGCTATTGTCAGTTGTGCTGCCACGAACACAGGGGTGCATAGATCTTCACAGATTATTGTTTTGCTTTTCTTTGGATAACTGGACCAAAAGGTAGATTCATTTTTAATTTAAGAGAAACTTTCGCAGCAGCTGTACCCATTTGCAGTCTCACCAACAGTGTGTGAGCATTCCCTTTTCTTGACAGCACTTGTTGTTCTTTGATTTATTGATGACAGCCATTCTGACAGGTGTGAGGTGATATCTCATTGTGGTTTTAATTTGCACGTCTCTGATGATTAGTGACCTTGAGCATCATTTCATACGTCTATTGACCATCTGTTTCTTCTTTGGAGAAATATCTGTTCAGGTCTTCTGCCTATTTTTTACTTCTTTCTGGGTGCCTCCGATACCTCCCCATAGGTACCAGGTCTCTTCATTTTATTTTCTCCCATATTGAAGTTTGCTTTCAAGATAAGTGTGATTTTTTTTTTTTTTTAAATCGAAACATGAAAGGCCTTTCAGGACCTGAAAAAGCACTCAATAAATGCTTTTCCTGACTTAACACTGTGTAATCCCAAATCTAGCGACGTAGGACCATTCACCATGCACTAAATACGTCTGCATATTAGTCTGTACATTAGCCCACACTGATTTCGCCTTCCAGAATCCTTCTCTGCTGGAACACTGGGAATCCTTCATGCTCAAATGGCATCTCTTTCATTAAGTTATCCCTGATGACACCAAAGAGAATGATTTCTTCCTCTATATTCTCATTTCCTGTGTGACACCCAACAAATAATAAGTTGCTCTTGTGTATTAGATGTGCTACAAAATGCTGCCCATATTTATACAGCACATAATAAAACACAGAAAAGAAACCGATTCGTAAATAGGATGATGGCTGCACTTTCCCTTGGCCTCTCCTGCGTACACCTCTACTAGTGCTCTTATCATGATGCTTAGTCATTGCTTAATTTATGGTCCATCTTCATTAAATTGTCAACACCTTGAGGGAGGATCTTCTGTCTTAGGAGTGTCTGGACCATACAGGATAATCGTAATTTTTTGATAAATATGTCAGCCTCATCAACTGTGAGGACATGTAACGTGCCCTGTATTTTAGATATTGTTCATATTCAATTCTTGTCTAGATGGAAAGCAGCTTACATGAAAGGGTTATGACCCATCCTTCCTTAAAATTTCTACCCTGCCTATCAGATTATGGCTTTTAATACAGAATTATTCAATTAAAGGGAATTTTTTTCTATATGAAATACATGTCCAAAGATTATAGTATGAAGTATTAAATACAAAGAATTCAATTCTGGTAATAGATTTTTAGACTTAGCTAACTAATACTTTGGGCAAAGGAAAAAAAAAAAAACTCTTAAATCATATCAGTTAGCCTTACATGAAACATTTATTGGGTAACCAAGATGACCTTCTGTAATGAAAGGGCTTACAATGCTTATTAATAGTTTCACAATCATACCAAATTAAATTGGCAAGAAAGGAAAAATAGAGAATCACACAATTCGTGGTATAATGAAAATCATATTTTTCCTCTCCTAATTACTTGGTTACTTTTTATGACTTAAGAACTCTTATTTCTCATAAAATTGCAAATAAGAGATGACTCTTCCCATTCTAGAGGTCTTTTTCTCCTCACTTGTCACAAACCCTCTTCCTCTGAGACATCCCAAGCATACATCACCTCAACCTTTCTCAGACTATGAACTGCAGATATCTGTAGTTGTGTCTACACAGCATCAAAAGAATGAAACAAGCAAGCTCCCCAAAATCAGTTAATTCAGGAAAAATAAATCTTTTATTTGACACAAGGTGGAGATAATAACCCATTGACAATGTATTCTTTTTTCAAACTGTGTTTTTGATGATGTGAGAAACTAATTCTTATTAGCTTCCTCATTGTGAAAAGCAAGATTCAAACTTGTGTATTTAGCTGTGCTGCATAGCATGTTGTCCATATTTATGCATCATCTACTAAACCAAAGAAGAAAATTCAGCAGCCATAAAACATGCAGACAGTGCACGTTTTCTTGGCCTCAGTCCCTCTTTAACGCCCTGTGTATACCCCCTGCTAGCGTTATCACAGTGGTTAGCAAATGTTTGTTTCTGGTCTCTTCCACTAGATGATCAGTTTCTTGAAGACGTGAACTGTCTTCTGCATCTGTATCTGTATCTTCTGCATCTGCATCCTGAGTGCCTAGTCTGTGGTAATAAATGTTTGCAGATTTAATAAATGAATGAATATAATAATGGTTTATTTTACAGTATATACTAATGTGATACATTTGGATCATGAGGACAGATCTTGATTGTAATTTAAACCACTTTAATTCTGCTAAAGCTCACGCAGCTGACTACTCCTCGGCTATCGCTATTAAAATACCATCTCGTTGTATGTTATAAGACTGCATAACATAAGGTAAAGAAATGTAACTATATGAGGACTGCTCATATGCACACCCAGTTTGCCCGCTAAGCAACAATTAGCCCTTTTGAAGAGTCCTTATTATCAAGTGAAGAAATTTTAAAGCCGTATAAGCGTATAATATTTTTAGCTCTGATACAGAATATAATAAATGACCCCTTGAAAGTCAGAACTATACCTGTTTCTGACCGTCAAAGTCCATGAAAAAAAAGAAAAAGAGATTTTGCAAACAAAAAGAACTAGATTATTGTGAACCTATGTCTTAATGGGTTTTGCAGTGGTTGCAACTACTTTTCAACATGAACTGCCCCTCTGGTTTTATCAGGATGGGTGATCAATCTGGAGAAGGCCAAGGACCAGGACAGGAGTGGCGACTAAACAGATCTGAGGACACAGGAGTAACATCGTTTACAGAATAACCCGTGGATTCTCTAAGCAACATACATATGTGCATTATGTAGTCCTCAAAACAACTCTTATAAGGCACTGTTATTGTTCCCATTTTGCAGATAAGAAAACTGCAGGACGGAAACTTGAAGAAATTGGGCCAAGGTGACACGACTGGTGAGTAGCAGAGCCTGGATCCAAGTGCTGACAGGCTGTAATTTCTGGTTTTCTGGTTTCTTTTTTTTCCCCCTGTATGCTGGGGCATAGCAGAATGTCTGGCACAGAGCTGGCACTCAGGGGAAGGAAGGAAAGGAAGGGGAAAAGGAAGGAAAAGAAGGAAGGAGTTGAAGCTAGGAAGTCCTGTAAATTATGCTATCAGTCAAGTCAAACAAAGTGAATACTACTTGGACTTACAAAATAATAGTATTTTGACTAAGAATTATAAGTTAGTCAGAGGCAGGTACTATTTTTCTAGGCAGGCAAGGGGTCAGTGTCGAGGACTAAGACATTAATTAAGGATCAGAGTTTGACCTAGTGGACTTTGGGATTAAAAAAATGTGTTACCAGGAGACAAATGCGAAATGCAGCTTTGAAAACGTTGTAGTCAAGATACAGGCAAAAGAACCAGGGATCAGTATCAGTAAGGACAGTAGAAGCTGAATTTCTTTTTAAAGCACCCCCCCCCAAAAAAAATCTTCTGAGATTTAGTTCTTTATAAATGTTTTCCTGGGATCACTTTTCTTAAAATATAGGCAGAGCGATTATCTTAGATGCAAGGAAAAACTGATAAGGCAAGGAATAAATGTGATGTCAACTCACGTCACCTAGATCTCAGAAAGCTGTTTCTGAATGTCCTTAAAACAAAAATTTTAAAAATTTAAAAATTGGTAGGACTCATCTGGCCATTTGGAAACTAGTGTGTTTTTCTGTATAAGAGTTTTATTATGCTTACAAAGTCGATGGATACAAAAATCATTTGACCGACTATATCCTATACGTTCAGGCTCAATCATTCCCATGAAACAATCTCTTATGGATGTTTTGTTTCCTTATTATTTAATGAGTTATCTGGCTGTATGAACCCTTCTAATCCATGGGCAATTGCTATGACTAGAGTCTTGCTGTGTAGACACATTACGGTATGTGGGGTTTTCACACTGGAAGGAAATTGTACAAGTGGAAGACCTGTGACCAAGAATTGAAAAGTTATGTGACCTAAACCAAATGCTAGAGAGCTGTATAAATTTCCAGAATGGAAGCAAAAGATAAATGCCAGATTCCAACCACACATGGTTGTGAAAATTTTCAAAGGAAAATTCCAAGAAGCCAAAATTCTACTGTTTCCTTTGTAGTTATTTGAAAATAAAGCAACCAGCTGGGATCCCTTTATTTGCACATCTGAAAGTATGCAGCACTGTGGCAAATGGTTTTCTGAAATGAATAAATAATGTCCTTGTTGGAATCATTGAATCATAGGTTTTGAAGAGTTCCTAGGAGGATATCATCCTATTTTCAAGTGAAATTATATCTTAGCCATCTTAGAGAAGAGAAATTCTGTTTTAAGAGACATCCAGGAAAGTCTAAAATACTCCTTAGAGTATATTAGAAATGTTTCCAGAGTGATAACTGCAATTTCTTGAGTGTCAACTGTCTAATATTATGTTAAGTATTTCACATAGCCATTCAAAGATCATCACAGCATTGTCTCAAGATGACATTATCACTGCTTTATAGACTAGAATGTGAGTCTTAGAGATTCTGAGCAATTTGCCAGCTCACACCTGGCAGTCACCAGGAGAGAATTCAGAACCAGATCTATCTGCTTTCAAAATTAGAACCCTTCCCAACACACTCCTGCTGACTGCCATTTGTTAGATTGACCCCAAATTCATCATGCTGGATTGTAGATTACTCTCTCCAATCTATTATCAGAAGCGCAGAAGAAAATACTTTGTCACTGTCTCAATCATCTGCTGACATCTCATTTGAATCCACATTCCCTCTAAAGGGTATGTAAATTGAGGGCGGCTATTGATTTCTCTAACCTTAGTGATGGTTTGTAACTGCTATGTGAAATGAGGTTGAAAGTTGTAATGCAGCTTTCATATTTACTCTAAATGCTTCTTTTTTACCCTTCTATTTTGATTTTGAATCATATAATGAGGGTTTTGAGTGAATTGGATGATTCTTCTGATTTCTTCATTCGCTTGTGTGACCTTGCAATATGTTAGAATGGAAAGAGAATAACACACACACACACACACACGCACGCACACACGCTCGCATGTATAACTTGCTTTAGCCAACGGAATGTAAGTGGCCGTGCCTGGAATAAGGGCCATAAATGTGTTTGGTTTGGCTTCTTGCGTTCCTGTGATCTTCAATGAAAAAAATAGACCCGAGATAACCTTGGATCCAGGAAAGATGTGGAGGTGTGTAGAGCTAAGACCAGCAAATTCCTAACCTAAAGCAGACAGATGAGTAAGAATACCCAATGTATGTCGTAAGCCACAGAGTTTGCGGGCTTTTACACGGCATTGTTTTGGCAATGATTGACTAATGCGTTCATGGTGTGGTCTCGAGGTAGAAGTGAGTTGTCAGGGCCAGTGTTCCCAGAAAGATCATTGAAATAATACAAGTCGCCTGAGACCTGTGTAAGAGGAGAGCTGGAACCTGCCACAGGTTATGGAAGGGAAGTTTGTGCAAGCTGTAATTGGAGTCCCATAATAATCTAGGTAAAAATAAAATCAATTTTCACTCTGATGATAGCACAGCCCTCTGGCTGCTTGTGGCCCAGGGAAAGAAAAAATATAAAGAAGATACAGAGAATGTCACCAGTATTCTTTTTAAAGCAAAAGGTATATTAGAGAGTCATACTCTGATTTCACAGATGGGTAAAACCAACCTAGGGAAGATAAGCAAGTTGTCTAACTAGACCCAGAAGAACCCTGACACCAAAAGCAGATCGAGCACCTACTCAGCTGACAGTACAGCCAGCTCTCCCATTGCTACTTAAGTGGTACTGTGTTTCAAGCACCTCCCAGTTATTTGTCCGCTGTAACTGAGTTTGTGTTCGTTTAGGGATCGTGTTAGTGAATCCAGTTTCCAACCGAAATTAATGAAACTCAGGAAGACCAAGTGATTTAATGAGAACATCAGTCATGTTCAAAATCATTAAATATTTTACTAGATTCTTCATTCCCATTTCCTTCTTAAAACTGTTCACCTGAGTAACAAATATTTTGAGGATTTCAGAGGATTTTTGCAATGTTTGATATATTCATAAGAATATGTATGTTCACATTTGGAAGACTCCTAGTAAAACTAGGAACTCTTTCCAAACCCTCCCATGTAACCACTATTCAGAATTTGTGTTTTTCATGCCTTATTTTAGTGCTTTAATTATATGTGCATATGTATATCTGAACATATACTTAATATTGCTTGGTTTTGAACTTTATAAAAGCAATATAATACTTTATAAAAGCAATATATACGCAATCTTCTAAAACTCCTTTTTTATTTCTAAGACTTACCATGATGATTTATGCGTGGTTGTGGTTTGTCTTTTGTTTTTTGTTTTTTTCATTTTTGTTGCTGTATATTATTCCATCGTCGGAATACACTGTAATTTATTAATTCATTCTCCCATCTTTGGATGGTTAGGTTGTTTTCAGTGATGGTCCATACCAACAATCATTCTATAAAAAGTTATTGTACACTTCTCTTGATGAACATAGACCAGAGGTTCTTAGGTTTATGTTCACAGAAGTAGATTTGCCAGTTTCACTATGTACAAAAAACGTTCCAGGTGGTTGCACCAGTAGACTCTACCACGGAGCATGTGAGAATTCAAAACACCTGGCACTCTCTGGCTTCTTAAATTTTTGGCAACGTGTGTGTTAAGTTGTGTCTCGTGTGGACTTTATTTGCATTTTCCTGATTTCTAATAAGGTCGAGCATCTTTTTATAAGTTTTTCTGTTTTATGTGTTTTCCTATGTTTATGTTTTCCCTTTGTTGAAATGTCTGCTCATATCTTTTGATCATATCGCTACTGAGATCTTGTTAATTTTCAGTAGTATAACATTTTATATATATTCTTAATGTAAATTCATTTTCAGTTACATTTCTTCAATATATATTCTTGAGGTTTTTGCATGATGTAGTTCGATGAAATGGAGTTATTCATTTTAAAGCAGTTAAACTTAGCAGTGTTTGTTCTTTTGTTTAGAGATTTTATGTCTCATTTAAAAATCCTTTCATATCCTGAACTCATAAAAATAGTCATCTTTATGTTAGCCTCTAAATATTTTAAAGAGTGCCTTTCCCGTTTACATTTTTAATCTATTTGGAAATGGTTTTGAGAGTACTGTGTCATCTGTCCCTTCTAGGATAACCAAATGTCTCAGCACCATGTATTGAATATTTGTTCCTTACCCTCAATGATCTCTAATGATATCTGTATCCGATATCAAATTACCATAAATTTACAGGTCTGTTTTTCATCTCTCTACACCGTTTATTGCTCAGTGTTTCTATCCCTGTGTTAATGCCAGGCCCTTTCTCAGATATATGATTTGCAAATATTTTCTCCCAGTCAGTAGGTTGCCTTTTCATTTTGTCGATGGTTTTCTTTGCCTTGCAGAAGCTTTTTAGTTTGATGTAGTCCCACTTCTTTTTGCTTTTGTTGCTTTTGCTTTTGGTGTCAGATTTTCAAAAGTATTGACAAGACCTATGTCAAGTTGTTTACTGCCTATGTTTTCTTCTAGAATTTTTAGGATTTCAGGGCTTTAATTCATTCAAGTCCTTAATTCATTTCGAGTTATTTTTTGCATATGATGTAAGATAGTATCCAATTTAATTCTTTTCTATGTGGGTGTCCAGTTTCTGAACACCATTTATTGAAGAGACTCCTTCCTCCATTGTATGTTCTCAGCTCCTTTGTCATCAATTAACTGACCATGGATTAATGACAGAACAGAGCACCCAGAGATATGTTAGTGCGGTGTATCACATTGACTTATTTGTGGATATTAAACCATTCTTACATCCCTGGAATAAATATCACCTGACTATGGTTTGTGATGCTTTTAATGTGTTGTTATATTCAATTTGCTAATATTTTATTGAGGATTTTTACATGTTCATCAGGGATATTGGCCTGTAATTTTATTTCTATTCTTTATCTTACCGTGCTAGATAAGACATACATTAAAACACTAAATAAAAGAGGTTATAATGAATATTCTTGTCCTGCTACTAATTTCAAAGGGAACACTTCTAACATTTAACGATTAAGAATTGTATTTGGCATAGGTTGCTAGTAGATTTTGGTACCTCTATTCTACTGTATGATATCTTCTATTCCAAGTTAGATAAGTTTTATCATGATGGAATATTGAATGTCATGAAATACTTACCTACATTAATTGAGAGGATTAGTTGATTTTCCTTTTTACCCTTTTAAAAGGTGAGTAGAATTTATAGGATGATGATGATGATTTTCGATGAGATTTTTACTGAATATAAATTAATTTGGAAAGAACTTACATCTTTAAAATATTAACTCTTACAGTCCTCAGATTGTAACCTCGTCATTTTTGTAAGTCCACTAATTTCTCCCAATTATGTTTTTTTTTAATTTTCAGTACAGAAGTCTTGTTTATCTTTTGTTAGATCTGTTCCTAGAATTTTAAAGCATGTACTTTTTATAGTGTAAACTTAACTTGCTCATTAAGAATTATCTTTTTTTATACATGACTGGTCAGACTTTCATTTATTTTTTAAAATGAGATTGTAACTTACACTCCTTTCTCATAATGTCCTTCTCTAGTTTTGGTATCAAGGTTATACTGACCTCATTAAATGACTTGGGGAATATTGCCATCCTTTCTTTTCTCTGGAAAAGCATATGAGAATTATTTTCTCTTCATTGTAAGTTTAGTAGAACTGGTATATAAAACCATTGAGCAAGTAGTTTTCTTTGTGGGAAGGTCTTTAACCACAAATTCAATTAGTTAATGTAGGACAATTCAAACTGTCTATTTTCCCTACGATTAGTTTTGGTATTGTATGTTTGCTAGGAATTTATCCATTTTGTCAATGCTATAAGACGTTTTCAATTAATTTTCTTGTAGAAATCTAATATATTTTCAATTTTTACTCATTTCATAATATAAGCTTTCTAATTCACAATATTTGTAACATCTTTGTTACCTCATTCTCATCAGAGGTTTGCTCAATTCACCTTCTAAAGAAGTCACTTTTGGCTTTACTGATTTCTCCACTTTTCTTTATTATAGCTATCATATTCTCTCTTGGGTTTATTCTGTTGTTATTTTTCTTATTAACTTGATGTCTAATTCATTCGATTTTAGCCTTTCTTCTTTTCAGATGCTAGCGTATTTACTCTATATATCACTTCCGACGTGCTCCTTTTCCTGCATACTGTAGGTCTTGACCTATGGTAACCTAATCATCATCCGTTTCTCCAGATATTTTTATTTTATTATAATTTCTTGATATATGAATTATTTAGAAGTATTGTTTTTAATATTCAATTTTTGATATGTTAATTTATCTTGTTGCAATTTACTTCTACATAATTGGACTGAGATGGACTGTGCGATACTAGTGTGATATGGTTTGCACGACATCGGGTTTTTAAAGTGTGTTGAGATTTGTTTTATGGGTTAATATATACATGGTTGATTTTTTGTAAATATTCTTTATGTTCTTGAGAAGAATGTATGTTCTCTAATGAGTAAATGATTCCGTGCATATCTATTGATTTAAGTTTGTTAATTATGTGGCTCACATGTTACAATTTGCTATCTTTTGTCTGTTTGTCCTTTGACAGTAGAGTATTGAAGTTCTTCCTGATTGTGGTGTGCTTATTAATTTCTCTATAAATTTCTTGTAAATATATTGATATGATTTTATTACGTGTATATTGTTTAGACTTATATCTTCCTGGTGAATTCGATTTTTTTAATTGAACTTTTTAACATTATATAATCACCTTTTCTATCTCTACTGATAGTTTTTGGCTTTTAAATATATTTCGTGCTGATACTACTCTAGTTACACCAGTTTTTTTCACATCCTTTCATTTTCCACCTACCCCAATTCTGGTTTAGATGTTTTTCTTGTCTAATTCTTCCTGAATTTTAATTTTTAAACCTGTCTAATGAGCTCTTATTTATTGCGATTATCAATATATTTGAATTGTTCGTTCACCATCTTCAGATACTTTGTCACATTCTTCTATGCTTCTTTTTCTTCTTTCTCTCCTTTGTGGACTGATGGAATACTCTTATCATTCCATTTTCTCCTTCTGTTTGGAACTTGCATCTTCTACTTCAGTTTTTTTTATTGCTGCCTTTGAAATATTACCATGCAAAAGTTTAATATTGCAATCTGAACAATACTGCTCTGTGAACAATACTAGAACCATGTATCATTTTAACTGTAATGAAACTAATCCCAGCCTACAAGCTAGTTTTGCCCAGTGTTTCAGTTTTTTCTATTTTTAATCTGAAAAACTAGACAGTGTCATTATTATTTTATACAGCGTTTGATTATTAATTTCTTGTCCATTTCTTTTCACCTTTACTCCTTTTTTTTGAAACCATTTTCCTTCTTTCTCAAGGATTTGCTTTAGATGTTCCCGTAATAAAGGTCAGTTGGTAGTCAACACTCTGCCTTAGTTTTTGTGGGGAAAAAAACATTGTTGGAAGATCTTTCTCTGGGTTCACAATTCTAAGTCGAAGGTGATTTTTCTCAGAAGTTTGAAGATATTATTCCACAGTCTTCTGACTTTATTATTGTTTTCAAAAGTCTCATGTCTGAATAATTGTTTCTCTGGTTATTAAACACAGCTCTTTCAGTTGAGGATATGATTTTTTTAGTAAGTTAACATTATAAAATTTTAGAGATATATCAAATAGATACTAATGACACTTAAGAAATATTTGCTACTGGGGGCTGTTGTACGTGTAGGAGAAACATCATACAATGTGATTTCAAGGTCATTAGACTGTTTCCATCCTCCCTAATGCCTTCCTGTTTTATTGAGCTTGAAATTCTACTCTTAGTTTAAGTCGCGTTTTCTATGATATTTCGTATAGCTGGATCTTTCATTTTTATTCAGATATTTTAATGTCATTCATCAGAAAGGCCTTTCCTAACCACTCACCCAAACTAATTATTTGCTGATCATTTATCCTAATTTAGTTGATTATTCATCATCATATCTTCCTAATTAAATTCTCTGTACAATAATTACTACTATCCAGTATTTTCTGTTTTTGCTGTCTCTTTCCACATTAACAAGTCCCATGAGGACAAAAACTTTTTTTATTAACCATTGTAGCCTGCCCTGACAGTTTAGAAAATTTCGAGGTACACAGGAAATTTTTGATAAATTTGTCGAATTATTAAATAAAAATAAATATAAAATGTTTATAGTCTTAATAGTCTTGAAATACGTATCTACTTCAGTTAGTACCTGTTAATCAGTGAGATGGAAGAACTCTTTAATTATGGTTTAAGATATTTTAGCAGCCAGAAGGTGAAAAAGATAGGGAGGTCATTGGAATATGAGGGAGATATAAATTATGACACCGAATAACTAGAAGACCACGGAAAGTGGGGAACACTAAAGGCACCCCAGTTCTCTCATGGCTCTTCCTTCTTTGAGAGAGAAAATGAAGACATGCTGATGAGAGCACAAGTTGTGTTCTAACAAGACCAGAAAGTCACACCTTTTGACGTTACGTTTAGTCTCATGTAGAATTCCTTCCCTTACTTTCTTGCATCATGTATCATTATGGTGCTCTAGTTCTCCGAATGCTTAATCACTAAACTCAGTCGGTACAACCCAGGGGTAGGGAGTGGAGTGGATGAGGAGTGGGAGGTGAACCAGTGCTAGAATCATTACTCTAGATCGTGGGTAGCAGATAGCCTTTGCTGCTACCGACACCCATGGGAGACGTCACTAATCAGTGATACGCTCATTCTGGATACCGTCTTCATCAACATAATGACCCAGGCGGAGGAGACAAATCCTACTTGCCCTCTCTATGTGGGATCGAGAGTATAAACCTCTAGTGTACCCCGTCTAAAGTACGTAGCATCACGTCAGGCGTGTAGCAATATCTGTAAGGATGACACAGACTGATCTGGGTGAAATTTACACGAGACTTCAATGTTTCATGACAAAATAGAAAGATGTGTTGACTATTAGAGTTAATCCCAAGCACAAACTGGCAAAAAACTTAGGGAAAAATAAATACCCTTTAACCTATTGGACACTGTACCAGATGGAAAACAAGCCATCCTGAGAATAAAGGGAATTGACTTTCTAAGAAAACACATTAGAGCTTTTTAATTAAATTTATTAGTTTAGCATTGGGTAATAAGATTATGTAAGTTTCAAGTGTACAGTGTTACAATACATCATCTCTGTATTGCATTGTGTGCATGTCATCCAAAGTTTAGTGTCTTTCCATCTTAAAGGAGGGACAAATATGAATGAACTGCAGTATGTATCTTAAACTCTCTTCTTGCCCAAGAGTTTTGGATTGAGAAACAAACAAAAAAAAATTTGAAATGACTTAGCGATAATGGAAGAAAATTATGTATAAACCTTCCATGCTTTGAGCCTAGAAATAAAGTATAACACAAACTAAAAGGTTATTTACCTCTACTTCAATTCATCCACTCTTAAAGCTAAAAAAAAAGGCCGTCACTGAAGTAACCAGCAAGATATGAAACCCGTTTCGGTAGCCAGCCATGGCAGTCAGCACTGACAATGGGAAAGAATATCAGTTCGGCAAATCCTGGTTTATCTGTCTGTTCAGTGTCAGAACCAGCTGAGGAGGTGAGTACTAAACGTAGGAAGACAAATGCATTTGTGGTCCTCCAGGCTCAAGAGAGACTCCCCAGGGACTCACTAAACCAGCAGAGAGAGACTTGGAAAACAATGAGGTTCCACAGATTCTTCCATTTCCTTACGGTTACCGTGGCCCTGTTTTCCCTTCAGGCTCGGAGGCCTTTGCAAACAGCTGTCACATTCATGTTTTAAGAACGTCTACCCTTTTTAAGAATACATAATGATCCAAACAGCTGGAGTTCCTTCCTCTCAATAAAACCCACAGTTGTTTTTCTTGTCTCCTCTTCCATTACAAATTGTCTCATTGATGAGAAGTGTCATCAGTGGATTGAAGAGAAGGCATCGTCCATCCTGCAGCTGTGTGCATGATCTCTGTTCTCTGTGATGGTCAACCAAGAGGCATATCGCCCAGTAAGGAGGCCACCAGAGCATGGGACTTATCTCACTAAGCTCTGAATAATTCAATTTATATTTTTGAGAAAGGCAATCCTTTGTTAATGTGATAAGACTACAGTTATACTTTTTTCCACTTTTATTGAGATACAGTTGACATACAGCACTGCAGAAGTTTAAGGTGTACAGCAGAATGAATCAACTTACATACATTAGGAAATAATTACCACAATAGGTTTAGTTCACATCCATCATCATATAGATACAAAAAAAAAATTCCTCTGATGAGAACTCTTGGGGTTTACATTTAACAGTCTTCAAATATACCATGTTGCAGTGTGAACTACCATCATAGTGTTATACATTATACTCCTAGTATTTTTCTTACAACTGGAATTTCGCACCTTTGGACAACCTTCATTCAATCCCCCCACCACCCCACCTCTGGTAACCAGAGAGCTGATTTTTTTTTTTATGAGTTTCATTTTTTTGTTTTTGTGTTTTTAGATTCCACATATAATGAGATCATACAGTATTTGTCTTTTTCTGACTTTTTTGCACTTAGTATAATGGCCATACATGTTGTCCCAAATGGCAGGATTTCCTTCTTTTTATGCCTGAATAATATATGAAATAAGTTCTTTACCCATTCATCCATCAATGGAGACTTAGGTTGTTTTCATGTCTTGGCTATTGTAAATAATACCGCTGTGAATGGGGCGGGGTGCAGATATTCTACACAGTGATTTTATTTCCTTCGGGTATATTCCCAGGAGTGGAATTGCTGGATCATGTGGTAGTTCTGTTTTTAATTTTTGAGGTACTTCAATACTGTTTTCTATAGTGGCTCTACCAGTTTACAGTCCCACCAGCAGTGCACGAGCGTTCCCTCTTCTGCACATCCTCGCCAGCATTTCTTACCTCTTGTCTTTTTTATGATGGTCATTCTAACAGCTGTGAGGTGATTATCTCATTTCCCTGATGATTAGTGATGTTAAACACCTTTTCGTATATCTACTGGCCATGTATCTTCTTTGGAAAAATGTCTAATCAGTTCCTTGGCCTATCTTAAAATTGGATTATTTGGCGGGGGCGGGGCGGTTCTTACTGAGTTGTACGAATTTTTTATATTTTGGATATTAACTTCTTATTAGATATGCTTCGCAAATATTTTTTCCCATTCCATAGGTTGTCTTTTCATTTTGTCGATCATTTCTTTGGCTGTGCAGAAGCTTTTTACTTTGATATAGTTCCACTTGTTTATTTTTCATTTTGTTGCTTGTGCTTGAAGTGTCATATCCAAAAGTTCATTGCCAAGATCCATATCAAGGAACTTATTCTTTCTTTTTCTCTAAAAGTTCTTTGGTTTCCAGTCTTACATGTAAATATTTGATCCATTTCAAATTAATTTTTGTGAGTGGTTTAAGATAGGGTTCTAGTTTCATTCACTTACACTTTAAAACAATACTTACCAGAATATGAGAAGAATTTAGAAGATAGTAAAGCCATAAAATATTGTGTCTAAATGGACCATCCATGATATTAAAATGTCATTTGTATGAATTTTCAAATTCTGGAATGATATTTAAATATTTATAAACTGCTGGCTGTCACATGTTTCTTCCCATCCTCCCTGAATTTTTACTGGACATAGCACCTGAATTTTTATTTTTCTGATTACAGGCCATTTACAGATATTGGGAACCATCTGCAGGAAACATTCCTGCAAACCCATTTAACTGTTAGGACTAGTAGCCCATTTTACTACTATTTACCCTGCACTTCTAAAATACCCTTACCTGTCTAAAAGAACCTTTCCTGTCACCACCTGTCTGATATCACTACGTGATCCTCTTTTTCTCCCATTCACCTCTGTATCTTCCTCATATCATACTGAGATTCGCCAGGCCGGCAAGCTGCTGACACAACATCACGCTGACTTCCTGTGCTCCGGGTTCTTCAGTGTAAATGTGCTATGTCTTCTCTGAGTTCAGCAGACACTGGACTTGCAAAACCCCGATAAACACACCCTCTGTTAGCTAACATCTGTGACATTTTCTATGTTCTAACATCTTTGGGAAAATGCGATGCACAGAGGCCAAGAAATATAAGGAAAAGAGAATTACAAGTATATTATTTAATAAATATTTTATATTCATATGTGGATAGAACAGTAATCTTAGCTTTGTTGTCACACGCTGCCAGTGCAATTTGGCGTTTAATGTCAGCAGGGTTTACAGAGGAAGACGGATACTGCTATTGCCTTAAAATTCACCTATAAAAAGACATCCCACTTGGTGACGTTTTCCTTCTTGTGCAATAATAGCCCTTTTGAAAGAGATCGTTTTTCTTCTCCTGAACTGACCTGGAGATGTTTGGCTTGGTAGGGCCATGGAAGCCACAAAGTGGACTCCTCTTAGTGGGTTTCTGTTAATGGGAATTGAATCTTCGAGCAAGAAAATGATAAAATTCAACCTTAGTGCCAGATCAGAAAGTACAAAGAGTCGATATTGTGCAGAGCAGCACCAGAGCTGTGTTGTCTTTGACCATGAAAGACCATGATTAAGGAAACCTCAGCCGCCGCGAAGGGCCCTACGCAAATAGTTCTCTCATTTCGGGCCACTCGTTGTTACCAGCAAATTCCTCTTCAAACAGCCCCGTGCTCTAACTTCGGGTTTTGAGACCAGTTGGATCTTAATAGCGTTTTTTATCTCCAGATGAGAAAGCACATAAATTCTACTTTTAGTTCCTCAGCTTTTTAAATGAGGGCAAAAGTACCTAAAGTAGTTGTTTTACTAATCTCAAATTCACCACTTTACTGAACAGAAACCTATCTATTAAGACCAGAATTAGACTTGCAAGAACTACAAAGCAAGGAAAGCTATACTTAGAACATGTATAAAAATACCTCAAATAACAGAATCAGTCCTGGTCAACCAGAAATGACAGTGATAGAAAAAAATGTAGTCTCCTTAAGTCGTAACGAACAAAATGCAGAGGGATTTTTTCTAGATACCTCATAGATAACTGACAGCAAAAGAGAATGATAAACTTTCAGATTACAAGCCAGAGCCATAACGCTGTCTTGCTGCTTCTCCCCACGTCCCTTCCCTGCACACTCCCTGCCACTGACATGCGCATCACTCGCACAGACACAGGCACACACACGCCTGACCCCAAGCTCCTTGCAGGCGAGGCCCGTCCATCTGCTTTCATCTACCTAGGAGCGTGTTCGAATGCCATGGAGCCCATGATAGAGCTTCCGAATGGTTGAAAGAGTCACAAACAAATGAGAAAGAAAAATGAGAGAGAAAAAAGAGGAGGAGAGGAAGGAGGAGGAAGAAAAGGGTGGGGGAGATATATTTCTGCGAAAATTAAATCCAAACCCCTTTCCCTTGCATTCAAGTCCTATGAAAATCTTCCTGCCTTGAATTTTTCAAGCCTTTTCCAGTTGGCTTGTTTTAATCAATGTCTGATAAACTTACACTAACTTCTTGACATATTCTTCTCTTAGATTGTATAAATATTAGAAGTCTTTCCATGATTTGTTTAAGTCTCTATCTTATATTTTTTACCAACTTACACATAAATCTACGATATCCTGAACTCAGTGATTGGATCTCCCCCGAGAAGCTGTCCAGTCTCAACATTTGTCATTTGCAGTCATTTTAGATCCTGAGATTATCCTCGCACAATTTTATAAACTTAAAGAGATGTTTCCTACTTGTTCTGTATTTTTGAATGATTTAGGCTAGGAAAGTTTTTCTAGATGGACAGCCTGCCACAAATAAATAGCAGCACTCAAATTTATCATACAACCATCCTTTCCCGCAACCTACTTTTTGAGGCAGCTGTCACCACGTCAGTTAATTTATTCCTATGAGGTGCCTGCAACACAACAGATGCTGTTCCTTGCCCTGGAGATGCAGCAACAAGCAAAGCGTATGACACTCTACCCAAGAAGCGGCTATGGTACTGTGAGAGATGGGTAACAAACACATAAGCCAGCACGCAAATGCGTTGTCTCGCCATAACAAAATACCAGAATGAGTGGCTTGAACAACAGAGATTCATTTTCTTGAAGTTCTGGAGACAAGAAGTCCCGGATCGGCGGCAGCATGGTTGCTGGCTTGTAGATGGCCGCCTTCCAGCTGTGTGCTCCCGTGGTGGTGGGGGCAGGTGGAGGGAGAGGGGAAGAGAAGGAGAGAAAAAGGGAAAAAGAAGAAAAAATATGTGTTTGTTATAGGCCCACGGTGTTGCTGGATTAGGGCCCTGCCCTGTGACCTCATTTCACCGTAACTGCCTCACGAGGACTCCAGACTCAGCGACGCTGGGGGTTAGGGCTTCAACATATGAATTTTGTAGGGACACAATTCAGTCCAAAGCCACAAATTTCAGGACTTGTGGGTGCCGTGAAGAGGATAAACTGAAATCAAATGATAAAAGCCCCTGGGAGTCGCCTCAGGCAGGCGGTCAGTGTGGTCTTTCTGGAGCAGTGACGTTAGAGCTTGAAGAAAGGAGACGGTGCCAGCGAAGATCTCGGGGAGGCGTGGCCCAAGCAGCCGTCGCTGCGAATGCAGATGCTCCGATGCGGCTGGGGTCGAAAAGGAATTAGCGCGCACAGCAGAGAGGAAGCTGAGGCGCCCAGAAAACAGTGAGGCGTCAGTGGATCGTGAGGTGTGTAACACGGGCTCCTCCTTTGGGGCTTCAGCGAGCAGTCTGGGTTCGATTCCTGCAGGAGGAAACCATTAGAGTTAGTCAGGAGAATGACAAGGTCTCATTTAAGTGTTAGATGAGGCGTAAGTAGAAGGGCGGGAGAGGAGACAGATACGGTTAGGCGACTGGGCCGTGTGCCAGGTGGGAGCCCGTGGCGGCGTGGATAGGGCCGCAGCAGTGGAAATGGGGACAGTGACTGGACTCGAGACGCATTGGGACGGTAGAGCTGGCAGGATGCTGACCAACAGGATCTGGGTCTGGAGGAGGAAACCAAATCAAGGGTGATGGTTAGGGTTGGGGCAGAAGTACCTGGATGGCCGACAGCAACACTCACTAGGCACAGCGACTGCAACGAGAAGGGTAGCTTTCAGGAATTCAGTGCTGAACATGATAAGGCTGAGAGGACTTTTAGAAATGCAAGCAGATGTGTTGATTCAGCAGCCTGATTTGTGAGTCTACAGCTCAAGGAAGATGAGGTCGGAGATGGAAGATGCTGCTTAGGTTCCCCAGGAAGCAGATTCTGAGACACGTTTGGTGTGAGCAGGGCTAGCACACGTGCTCTCTGATCATCTCTCGTGAAAGGAAGATGGGGAGACTCACGGAGGAGGAGAGGTTGAGCTATAATTTAAGAGCAACGCAGGAGTTCTGAAGGTGGCCTGGGCCTCCAGAACACATCTGAGTGGACAGCAAGGGCCAGCTTCCAAACCCACTGCCTGAGTTAGTCAGTGACTGCCAGATGCCCCGTTAAAGGGATGTGACTTTGGGCAAGGCGACTCTCTG
>NW_006443225.1:15707833-15715105 GCF_000325575.1 Pteropus alecto | reverse complement strand
GACCACCTCAGGTTCCTTTGGGGGCAGCCCTGCCAGCGGCTGGTGTTATAACCCCACCTTTCCTGAAGGGAGATCTAAGCAACACAGCACATGTCCCCCTCCCACCCACCCAGAGAGTTATAAGCTGTAAGTAATATTTAAAGATAGGAAGCTGAATAAAATTAATATTGAGAGACTATGAATAAAGAGGCAAAGGAGCCTGAGAGCAAAAGCCACAGACAGTATCCTACAGTTCTGTGACGTGCAGGAACAGCTGCTCGAATTCAGGGCCACATTCTGTAATCAAAGAAGAATAAAGGTACTGCATCCTGTTAGGTCCTCGAATTTCCCAAATTCATTGCAAACAAACAATGGATCCTTGTAATATCTTCTGGACTCTCCGAGCAGAGGCAGTTTAAAAGAATTTTTTAAAAGCCACCTTCTTGATTCTCATGGCATACGTAGCTTGAAAACATTAAAATTTCAAAAGTTGGCCTATTTGTGCATTTGTCGTATAGTAGAAACAGGTATCACGTTTAAACAAAGACGCAGGGAAAAGGATTTTGGCAGACGACAAGTCTGCGTCATACAGCTCGCAGTCTCACGTCTGCAGTGTCCCTCTGGGGCTGCCTGTCCACCGTGCTGGAAAGACGGCCCGCCACCGCAGCAGCCCGGTCTCGGACCATGCAGCTCCTCCTGCACGGCCACCAAATGCCTTCTGTCCCCACGTCAGTCATCTCCCTGTGCACACCTACATCTCCTTCTCCCTCTCCAGATTTTCTGGCATTCATGCCTAACAACATCTGGATGTGTTGCCCCAACAGTGTGTCCCAGCAGTCACAAAGTAAAGCAGACCCAACAATATGTGGCTCCCTTACTGCCACCGTCACTCCCCGGCTGGAGGTCAGATAGTCGGTTACAGGCCCTTCCCAGAGGTTTTCAAACCACAGTCAATGGGGGTGGTTCTCCTGAGCTTTCCATGCCCATGATTAATGGAGTGTGGCCGCAGTTAAAGATACAGTGTGTGTCCTTGGTCATAAACGCAGGAGGCCAGGTGATCTGGTGGGGGTTTCAGGGTTATTCCACAAGTTTTGAAAGGAATACTTTAGAAAAACCAATGTCAAAACAGACCACGAGGAGAATTCCATTCGTGCTTGTGGATTCATATAGTAGCATACAAGAGATGGAAGATACTTTAAAAATGGAATTTATAGATGTAGTTAAAATAAAACTCTAAAATTATGATAGGATTTAAGTCTAATTGTTTTACATTTTTAAAATAATGTTATATTCTTTTATGTTCTCTTTAAATAATAAACAGAACACCTAGATTTTAAGAACCAGCTAAATTCCAAGAAATATATGTCATGTTAATTTTCCCCGTTGTCTTTTGTCATGTAAGTTCCCTTCCTGAAATTTTAATTTCTGATCGTGTTCTACCATGGAATTGGGAATTCTGGCTCAAAACCCAGGTGTCATCTTTGGCTCCTATCCCTTACTGCCTCGTCCTGCTGTGTGGCTCATCCCCACCCGTGGTCGCTCCGCTCCAGAGATGGCCTCCAGCAGCCCCGCCCTGCCATCCATCTCATGCCGCTCCTCCTCCATGTGGGCCGAGCACCTGACTGCTTTGACCAAGAGAAGGCAGACCTGTACTGCACAGGAGTTCTGAGTACAGGCGTTAAGGATGCCTGGCAATTTCTCCTCCTGTCTGTGTTTTTTGGGGTCGCTCAGTAGTCATGGAAGAGGTCCAGCTTCCTGCTGGAGAGACCGCATGGATGGGGGCACGGAGAGGGAAGGGCTGAGATGACCTGCAGCCCGAGGGGTGTGGCCCTGCCTTCCCGATGCCAGTTAGTGCCTCCAGATGGTTCCAGCATCCATCTGACTGCAGTCTCGTGAAAAACTCCAAGCAAGACTAGCAGAAGAACCACCCGGCTGAGTCTAGTCAGTCAATACATAGAAGCAGGAGAGACAGTACAAAGGTTTTTATAGTTTGATTTACAACCAGTGTGAGCAAAAGTGTGGATTCGTAGTCACGTTTCCTACACTGTTGATGGGAGAGTAAATCTGCGCATCTTCGTGGCTGGCAATTTGAGGCTATTTTTTGGAAATTTTAGATAAATATAAATTTGAGCAGTCACAGAATGCTAGGAATTTAAAGATGCATTCTCTCTCTTTTTTTTTTAGTAAGAACTCAAATAAAGATCTGCCATCTTAACAAATCGTAAGCGTACAATACATTATTGTTGATGACAGGCACAGTGTCACAGCAGGTCTCCAGAGCTTATTCATCTTGCTTCACCAAACTTCATGCCCACTAATTACAGCTCCCCAGTGCCCGGCGGCCACCATTCATTCCGCCCCTTCACTGTGCAAATCTGCCTGTTTTAGATATCCCGCATAAGTGGAATCATGCAAGAGTCGTCCTTCTGTAACTGGCTTGTTTCACTCAGAAGACTGTCCTCAAGGTTTATTCATGTCTTCACGTATTGCAGAATTTGCTTCTTTTTCTTTTAAGGCTGAATAATATTCCTTTTTATATATACATATGTGACTATATTTATAGTCACATTTTCTTCATCCATCCATCGGTGGACATCCTGGCTATTTTCACTTCTTGCCTATCGTAAATGGTGCTGCAACGAACATGGACGACGTGCTAATATCGCTCCAACATTCTGATTCCGATTTGTTTCGCTAAATACCCAGAAGTGGGATTACTGAATCACATGGTGGTCCTATTTTTAATTTTTTGAGGAACCTCTCTATTATGTTACATAGTGGCTGCACTCTCAAAAGTTCTGCAAAATATTTATTCATCCACCGTACATCGAGGCTCTCACGTGCTGGGCACGGCCCCAGGTCCTGCAGATAACAACAGCTGAGAGGAATACGAGGGGCCCTGCTCTCAGGGAGAACGCGTCCCAGTGAGGAGAAGCCGATGCCAGAAAACAGAGACAATCTGGAAACACATAAGCCAGAAAAGAAGCAATCGAATCAGGATCCGTGCTCTGCTGAACGCAGAAGAGTGATCCAGATGGACAGGATGGTTACTTCGGATGGGTGGTCTGCAGAGCGCTCTCTAAGGAGATGAACGCCAAGCTGCCATTCAAATGCCACCCATGCTTTCTAAGCAGAAGAAAGAGTTGGTGCACATTCCCAGAAAAATCTTTAACTATGAGAGACAGAGACAGAGAACAGGAGGGGGAGGCGGAGGGAGAAGGAGAGAGAGAGAAAAAAATCATCCAAAGTTACCGAAGCTTATGCATAAGGAAAGATGGAGAACAGGAGAATCTGGATGGATAAGCAGAGACCAGAGGGCTTCGAAGTCAGTTCTAAGAAGCTTTTATTTTAGGTGCCGTGTCAAGCCATTGGAGAGTTTTAACTAAGAGAGTGATATGATTTGATCATCTTCTTTTAAAACGTGTCTCTGGATGCTGTGGAGGGAATGGATTATGGGAAAGAGAAGAGTAAGGACGGAGTCAGGTGTGCGGACGAGGAGTCCAGGTGAGACATAACGATGGCTCGGACTCGGGTGATGATGGGGATGACAGGGACCACGGCATGAATGTAGAAGCTGCCGCGAGAGCAAGCCGTATGCCACGGCAACACGGCCTGGAAAATTACGGTAAAAGTAAGAGTAGAAAATTAGAAATGTCAAAATGATATGAAGAAGTAAATATAAAATGACGCTCAAGGGATATGAAGAAAATCGAGGATGAGGGAGAGTTTAGAAAAATCAGACAAGCGAATAGCAAGAAAGGAAGTGACGGCTAACGGTTTTGGATATCACAGCGAATGAAGTATTCTGGGGAAAGGACACTGATTCCATTAACTAGGGGCCATGAGAGACCTTGAAATAAAAGGCTTCATATAGTTGTGAGAGAGACTTGAGCTTTACAACGGACTAAAGAGTAACTTGGAAGTTAACAGAAGGAGCCAGCAAGGCCACAGGGCACTCAGAGTGCCCGCTGCGGGCCAAGCAAGTCCGTGCGAGTTTTGTGGTCGTCGATGCTAACTTGATGTTTGAGGATGTGGGAAAGTAAATGTTAGCAAATGAGGGACCAGGAGACAAGGGAAGCAGATTGAAAACCCAGCAGTGCCCTGGAGGAGAGGGTGGGTATTGAGATAGAAGCAGAGTAGGAACAGTCACGGGAAAAGCATAGAGCATCCCTCAGCATTCAAAGAAAAGTAGAAGAGAAGCAATTCAAAGAAGACCAGGAAATCCATTGAGAATAGAAGGGGTCAGGGTGAATTTGATTTCTTGAGAAAAATGGGAGAGAATTTGGTGGGGTCCCTGGGATCTACCAGAAATCTCCAACAAAGATCCGTGGTTCTGTGTCGAATTACTGATGGAAAGTCCAGAAAGCCGTGGGGGCGGAAGGCAGGACAGGACAGTTGATAAGGTGTAGGATGGAGAGGACAAACTAAAGGAGTAAAAAAATCCAAATAAATGAGCTTCCTGGATATTGTTTTAATTCCATACATGTGAATCAGTGATTGGAATCAGCGTCGTCGTGCTGAGCTTAGGCTGCCGTTTGTCCCAGAGGTCCGTTCTTCCTCATCACCCCTGTAGCTAGCCAGTTTTTCATGGAGGAATATGGAAAGGGAAATAACTTTCATCTTGAGTGTAAGAGTGTTCAGTGTCCCGTTTAATCACTGTCACCTTAGTTCCTGCGTGCTCAGTGCCTTGTGCCTCCAGACTCACGGGGAGGCAGTGCGGTGAGGGCATCCAAACTTGTAAAACTACAAACTCTCCAGGGCTAAGACTCCGAGGTAAATGCTAAAGTGTTTTTTTATGTGCTGCTCACATTCCCAAAGAACACTGAATAAAGATGACTTATTGGATTAAATAAGATCAAGTTCACTGAATTACTCTTCGCCCCCCGAGATTCTGCCACTTTTGTGAAGCTGGGATGCTTTCCTTCATAAAAGTCAGTTAGCCCCATTAGCGGTGTTTGTAAACGGGTCGTCGTGGGGTTTACTTTTGAACAAATACTCGTTCCGGACAGGAAGAACTCAGACCTACAAATGGCTTCTCTTTCATTTAGTTTAGAAACTTTCTCAAGCACATCCAGACTTCCATCCTGGCTCAGCAGATTTCCTAAGAGACTATGAATTCTCTCAGTTTTAGTCTCAGTAGGTTTTACGAATTTGGATAAGAAAAACTGCAGCAAACAGTTCAAAACACGGTGTTCTCAAACAAGCTGCAGGCCCTCCCTCGCCCTCCCTGGCCTGCGCATCAAAGCACCCGAGTCCGAGAATCGGTCCGCCAGGGAAAACCCAGTAAACTTCATCACTGCTCAGCTGCAGCGGGACATTCGGTTTCTTCCTGGGCAAGATCAGTTGGTATCATTTACATCTTCTGTTTATATTCACTTCCTTTAAGCGTGTTTATCACATTGGTACTTCCATGTTACTGACGGTCATTACGGGTAAATAATGCTAAAGGGCCTCTGGATTTTATGCCCAATAAACAGAGACTATCTTGTTTCATGGCTTATGTAATAATTCAAGATTAAAATAGGATGCAATTTTGTATTAGTTTATAATCTTGGCTATCACATTGGACCCGAGTGTAATAAAAGTGTATGGTACTGTCATGCGTCCTAAAAAATATTTTCCAAAATACCATATAATAGATAAAGTCATAAAATTATAGCTGATACACATAAAAATATGAGTCATTTCTAGGGAAAAGGATTTCTTTTCAGTGCCTTCTTTTTACATCCTCTGCTTAGAGGCCAGAAATACCCACACTGCTCCGAGCCCGTCCTATCATAAAAGAAACCATTGTAATAGGCTCATTTTTACTAACATTTTAAGGTGTTTTCCATCCTATAAATATGTGTTTTAAAAAAAAAAAAGGAAAATTCTTAAAATTCTTAACCTGAATACCAATTGTCTTTGGACACGAACATAGTTTGGCCTTTCTTAGGCCCTCGAATTATACCTTGCCAGCCTCTCCCCCTTCTGGGGAGCACGCCCTCTGCTGGGGACCCAGGGTCCCTTCCAGAGACCGAGATCTTACAGTGTCCTTGGAATATCTAAACAGGCAAATATCCAATGGATATATTTACAGAAGTGAACTGATGCCTGTGGTCGACATTATCATGAGAGAGAAAGTCAACTACTGAGAAGTCAAAAAAGGCTCTAAAATTATCATCTTGAATCTTGAGAGCCAGGAGTAAGTGCCGATGCTCGTGACTGCTTTCAGAGAACTTCTCTTTCGAAACTGTGATACTGTGTTTTGCCGTGAGGAAACAGCCTGTGTTTCTTGGATTGAATTGGAGCAGTTATGCCTAAAGGTGGTTTTTAACCTATATTATCCGGGGTTTATATCCATTCTGTGCTATGATCGATAAACCTTTATTTTTGTCACTGGTAATATTTGCTCTTTTTCTCTTGTAATTAGTCTCAAGCCTAGGTATGCAGTTTTCCATTAATCATGAGTTGGATTATAGTGATTTGCATCTCTTTTTGAATAATAATTGGGATGCTTTGGGTTCGAGCTTTCTTTAAAGGGGATATAAAAATATACCTAGTTCAGTTTCTCAGTTACAAGCTCAGAATTCGCCAATCGAATCAGATTTTCTTTTTCTTTTTGTTTTGTTTTGAGCCATTCCAGCTTAAAGCCATTCCATGAGGGATAGAACTTTAAATGCTGGTTCGAGTGTGATACAAGATGTGGAAGAAATCCTTGTTTTTTGTAAAATTCCACATAAATATATTTACTTGGTGGGCAGAGGAAAGGAAGGCTATGAGTCCTCAGAATGTCACTTCTTAGAAATGAGCAGTGAACCACTTGTACAGCCATGGCCAGTGGCCCTGGATGTCCCTTTCTGAGATTTCTCTCTAATGTTGAGAAGGACCCAAGCTGGCGTGCCACCTAAGCTTTTTCTCGTTACCAGGGAACCAAGGCAACGCAGCCGGTAACTGGCCCAGCCGAGGCCAGGACTCAGGTCCCCCTGTCCCTTTGGTCTGGTGTGCTTTCCCATGCTGGTTACCCTGTCCCCGTTATGGATTTCCTGAACTCCCGTTGCCAACAGAGCAGATTTTTGTCTAAATCCGACATCAGAGTTATATATATATTTTTAATTATTATTATTTTTCTCTTCTGTCTTCTCCAGGCAAAATAAAACCTATTCCAATTGTTATCAGGTTTTCACTGGATCTCCTCCAACTTTTCAAGTCTGTCTTTTTTTTTTCTTTTTTTAATATAAACCATGTTATGAGATTAGCATGTACCAAATCAGAGATTCCTTTTTCAGGGAGTATTTCAGGGACTTAGGAAGA
>NW_006443225.1:15704825-15707823 GCF_000325575.1 Pteropus alecto | reverse complement strand
GTGTGACTTTATTTAAAACGATATGATAAACTGTCTCCAAAGACATGTCCCTAAACAGTTATGTAATTGGTGTTGTTTTCTTAAAATCCAGATGGATTAGATGAAATTCTGTACTTTGAAAGCTATCCACACCCTTTCCAGTTTTGGCACCCTAAATACAAAAATGTAAAACATCTCAATTCTTGAAAAGAGGAACAAGTAATATCATAGTTCCCAAAGAACATATTTGGCAAAAATATTTTGCTGGAAATTATCTTCTGGCTGGTGGATCCCGGAGTCTGTATTTAGTGCACTTGAACCTGAGCATGAATCTCGCCACCTGTTCACGCACTTCCCTTCTGCACGGGGAACCGGGCCTTCTCAGCCACAGCCGATTGCACCCCGTTGCCCACCCGTAGGGTTCAGTGACCATGGTTCAAAAATGAGCTGAGCCGATCAGAGTGCTCTCTCAGGAAGTTGACACTATAGAGTCTCAGGCAGATAGCTGTAGCAACCGAACTGAAGGATTATAAAGTCAGGCCAGAGGCACTATGGGTCATTTGAATCCAAAGCTGAATTCACAGAGTCAGTAATCAGCAGAGTGAGGGGAAACGGTTCAGATGAGCAGAGAGAAGCCATTAGCAAAATCTCACGAGCAAGATCGGCCCTTAGCCACCTCAAGTGGCCTTCCGGTTCCATTTCCCTAATGCCGTTCTGTGGCCACGTGGTTGTGGGTAACCCTGCCCAAGGACACGGGTTTGTTCGCAGCTCCACATCTTTGCCTGTTTCGTGAACTGGTGTCTGTGTGTGTCTGTTCCTTGTAACCAGAAGAACACTAAACAAAGCTCTAAGACAAAATGCTTCGCCATGCCTTATATTAAAATAGAAGAACCCATGAATAACTTTAGACTATCCTGATTACATTGACAAAATATTTACCTTGGGTCAAAACTGAGAGATTAGAGCAACTCGATTATTCTGAAAATATTTTAAAAGAGTTTATAAATAGGAAATACTTCCCATCAGAAAAGCACATAGCAAACATGACCTTCAAGTCAAAACATGGTAAAAACTAGAAAAGTTTTCTTTCAAACTATACGTGTTATTTTTATACTTGAGAATACAAAACACAAATTTTTCACTTGTTTTTCAAACGTGTGGGTCTCCATAGCTATGTAATCCATCTGTTTCTGATTTACTTACACTTAACTCATCGAAATGCTGTTTTATAAAAATTACTTGTCCAAGAAGCCCTTCGCGTCTTCTTTATGAGCATATTCAGCCTTTCTTAGAAACAGGTCGTCTCGCCAAGAGCAAGTGAGCTCGTACAACAAAACATTCAAATTTGGATGGAAACAGAAAATGATCAGGTTCACTTCTTTGGGGGGAAGGCAGTACACATAACGTTCAGACACTAGTCTTGTTGAAATGGTGTTGGATGAATCTGTGTGTGTTTCCTTAGCCTCTCAGGAGAGAAGTTCATTTGGCCAAGTATGAAAGGATTTATTAAATTGTTTTAAATAAAGCTTCCTTTATTGAAATTGTGGAAATGAGTAAAAATTCATATTCTTCAGTTGGAATAACTTCCATATTTTGTTCCACGGCCTGCATAAATGCCAATAATAAAATAATGTACTTTACAGGAATTTGGCCTTCCTTAGAGAAATTTTTTTAAAAAAATTATTTTAAATAGTTCATTTAACATGTATTTATTAAGCACCTATTATGTGCCAGGCATTACTCTATAAACTAATGAAAGACCAGTAGGTAAAAAAGACAAACATCCCTGCCATCGGCGATTATATTCCCAGGAGAGACAGACAATAAACATAATAGGTAAATTCTACAGTATGTTAAAAGGTAGTAAATGTTCAGAGGAAAGGCGTAGAGTAGGGAACATTGGGGCTGCTGGCCGGCAGAGATGCAGTTTCAAACGCAGGCCTCATTATGACTCGGTCTCATTAAGGGGAATAAAGGCGAAAGATGAAAGAGGGGCCGTGTGCAGATATTTGGGGAAAGGTATTCGAGGAAGAAGGAATAGCCAGTGCTGAAGCTCTGGGCAACAATGGCCGGCGTGCTTGAGAACCACCGCGACCGGATGGAAAATCGCGAGTGTTGGTGGGTGAGCTGCACGAGCTGCACGAGATAACCAGGGGTGGGCTATAGGTCACTGCTTCTCAAACTTTAAGAACCTGTGAATCACCTGGGATCTTGTTAAAGATGCAGGTTCTGACTTAGTAGTAAGTCTGCAGTGAGGCTTAGGACGTGGCGCTTCTAATTAACTCCCAGGTGATGCTTCGAACCACCCCGTGAGTAGCAGGATTGCTGGCCACGAGAAAGGACGCTGGCTTTCCCTGTGAGAGGGACGAGGAGCCACTGAAGAGCGATCAGTGAGGAGCGATGCAACCTGCCATAACGCAATAAGCAAAATCCTACACTTTGTTTGCAGATCGCTTTCTCTCCCCGCAGCCTGGTGCTGCTGCGGCGGAAGCGGACAGTGCGGGCAGGGGTGTGCGGGCTTCCTTTCTGCGTCCTCCGACAGCGCGTCCTGCCCACCAGCTTCCTAAGGAGGACGAGGGAAAAGCAGCAGCGCCGAAAGCGTAAATGGTGCCCGGGTGCTGGCGCTCGCCCCACGTGCCCCACGGCGGGGCCGGAGCTCGCAGACTTGGCTCCTTTGGCGCCCCGCAGACGAGCGCCGGGCCCGTGGGCCCCTCTCCCCTCCTCTCCCCTCCTCATTCTACTCTGCGCCTCTAGGTAGAGGAAGGACGGGTCCTACTTTACTGGTGCTCTCTTCGGCTGGCACCGGTGTTCTCTGGGGTTATTAGGTGTCTAGAGGTGATTATCTCGACTCGATGGACTGAGCTGGTTCCTTTCCTTGGGTGTCCTCACAGCTCCTTCTCACAGGCTCTAGAGATCTGGACTCGGCTGCACGGAACCCTGCGCCATGTGCTTATACCCTCTCCCTCAGCCCGGAAGCAGGCCGTCCTCCCCAGTGGGGTCACTTTATCTCCAGGGTGTC
>NW_006443225.1:15685383-15704792 GCF_000325575.1 Pteropus alecto | reverse complement strand
GATCAAAGATGACCCCTCAGCCTAACTCGGTCGCATGGAAACGCTCACCTTCCTTGGTCTCAGTGCAGACAGTGCAGCCACCTTCCTTCCTCATAATCTAAGCAGCCAGCCCAGTCTCCCCTGTAGATTTCTCATGAGAAGAGAGGTGCCAGCCCATTGAGACCTCCCGACTGAGGGGCACACACCAGCTCCCGGAGCCCGTTCATTGAAACCTCTCTCACTTGACTTAAGAGGAAGAACAAGCACGTCTAGGCTGCTCCTCTGGAGAGCCAAGGGCAGGCATCTTAGTGGGAATACTCCCTGTATCCCTCGGCCTCCAGGCAGAGCCGGGGGTCACCTGCAGTTAGCGAGAGCTGGTTCTGTGCTACCTCTGCGTGTGCGAGGAGATGTTGTTATTAAATGCGCGGCTTAGTTTCGTGGTTTGGCATCATCAGAACTTGATGTGACTCCTACTCTTCCCAAGAAACTATCCATTGTAACTGCGTCTTTCTCGATAACCTTTTGCCTGTCTTGTTGATTGGAAGTAAACGTTCGTATTGTAATGTCGTGTCTTAAATGGGCGCATTTAATTACCGCTGGAGGGAGAGATCAAAAAGTATTTCCCTATATACTTCCCACTGGACTTCTAATGAAGCGATGCAGTTTATTTCGCACTGAGACAGCTTTCGTGTGTATTTCGTGTAATGATCTGTTCTCTGTGAGCCTGGCACGCTTGGTTTAAGCAGTTTCTCTGCTTTCTGCCTGTGATACCATGTGCTGCAGGGGTCCCACGCTTACACCAGTTGGCGCTATTGAAGTGTATTGAGGGCCTTTCCTCATAGCCTGTCACTTAACCTTTAACTAGCACCAACTAATCTATGGATAAACTCCAACACACCCCACCCCCAAAGTCACATGGCCAGGAATCAGAAAACGAAAACACAAAACTTAAAAATTTTAGGTGTGTTTAATAACTAGCAGACCCTCAAAGAGTATATCTTCAGCTACAGTTTGAGACTATTAAACTATTTGGTGAAATAATAAATCCTGAAGTATCAAATAATGACATAAAGGCTTGAGCAAGGTAGAAAAAAGTTTAGTCTCTGCCCGTTTTGCATCGTGGCTTGATGTGGGGACAATATGGAGACAGAATGAAGACTGGGAAAGACAGTTTCCTTGCCACATGTAGAACATGGGTGAACATTTCTCTTTGCACAAGAGCCTTGCGAATTCTAATGTGGCTAATATTTGTGTTTGTGAAAAGAAACACAAGAAAATGTGACAAGAAAAAAAAGTCAGGTATAGCTAAAGAAACAGAATGAGGTGAGGATAAACGAGGGCAGTGCCGTGGACTCTGACACGGCGCGTGCTGTGGCTTGCCAACCGGATCGTTCACAGCGCCTTTACCATTTGAAGAAATTGCTCGCCGTTTAAATGTGGTCGACAGTCATCTACCTCCCCGGTTCAGTTCTTTCTGCTTCCTCCACCATCAAAACATACTCACCTGTGGCGACTCACGTAAGCTCTGCTCTCCGTGGGGTAGCCTGATACGCACACGCCTGAATGGCCGATCTGACTGTATAGAAACAGGAATGCGTTATATGACAGACATTCAGTGCAGGGCTCCTTCCTGCCCCTACCCGCTCCTGGGAAAGCTATTGTTAAAATGGTGAGATTGCACATTAATATCAAAGGTCACGATACGTTTGATCAGTGAATTCTTTTTCGAGGAGTAAGAAACTGCATATGAGTCAGCATAGATGTTATGCTGTGCTGACGAACCCCCAAATCTCAGAAGTTTAAAGGGATAAGGTAATCTCACATACATTGCATGTTCAGTGCAGGTTAGCAAGAGGCTTTATTCCACGCGGTCGTCACCACAGGGCCTAGGCTGACACAGACTTCCTTTTAATGCATGCTTTTTAATGCATGATTGCAGAAGCAAGGAAGAGAGAATGTGAAAAATGGCATATTGGCTCTGCCCGGAAATATTACATGTTTGGGGGTTGTGTATTCTCCACTCAATCGTAGCCTTCTTATAGAAGTAGCACCTTGTTTCAAGTTTCCATAACAAACGAAGCCAGAAATATATTTGTTAAATGCTATTCTCTTTTATGACAAATGAAAGAAAATAATCCCTTTAAGTTTATGTAGCCACATGGAGTGATGACAGCTGTTTTAGCTCACAGAAGACTTCTGTGCAGACTTCCAGGCGCTGTCTGTCACTGTCATTCACCTTGCAATTTAGTAAGAACTGCATCTTTAAAATAAATATTCCGAAAGAGAATGGAAGCTTCTTGATAACATTATACAATCAGCTCCCGACAGCTCTGGTGACCTCATGTATAGAAAATTAAAAGGAAAAAAATGAGCAAAAAGAGAATTTTTTTACCAACCCACTCCAAACATAAGAAAAGAAGAAACACACACACGATTTCTAAGTCGGAAAGGAAACAAAAGCATATTTTTGTCTAAAATATGAGGGATGACACAGAATTCAATAAAACAGATTTATGATGAGACACGTTAAAATGGCAGCATTTGAATTACTGAACTGAAATGGATATACTTTAATATTTTACTTTATGAAAAGGAAAGTATTTCAGTACAATAAAACTAGGCCTTATATATTCCAAGTCTGTGCTGGTAGCTGAGCAGACCGAGAGCGCAAGTAAAATTTGCCTTCATTCTGTCTTTTTGATGAAGAACCTTTGTTCAGTCACATGCTAATCCATAACTTAAAGCTTTACATATACCCTCCGGAATAACTAAAGTGAAAACAACTGACCACACGCAGAGCTGTCGTGGGGGGCGTGGGACCCCAGCACGCCTGCACTGCCGGCGGAAGGCACAGTGCCACAGCCACTTTGGAAAACACTTTGGCAGCGTCCTAGCTGCCACATCGTGTGCATGTTACACACCTGTCGCACAACTCAGAAATTCCACTCGGAAGTTTTTACGCCAGAGAGATGAAAAAATATGTCTCCAAAAATACTCGTGTGATAGGTCTATAGCAGCAACATTCAGAAAGCTAACAACTAGGAATAGAAACATTAAATATCCATCAACTCATGCACGTACGAAAGGGCCGTGGTAGATCTAGGCTGCTGGAAGAGTATCCCCCAAGAAGAGTGAGCAAACCACTGACGCGCGCAACGCGATCGAACCTCCACAATATTAGGCTGAGCGGAAGGAAAGTCAGACCCAAAAGACTGCACGCATTGTATCCTTTACTTCGTTGCAATTCCTGAAAAGGCGAACTGTAGTGAGATGGGGATGGTCTGAAAGTGGGCATGAAATTTTTCCGAATCTTCCGCATCTCGATTGCGGCGGCAGTTACTCAGCTCCGCTACTGCTGGACACTCAACGGCGAGACTCCTCGTGCGTGAATTACATGTCAACAAGTGGAGGAGACTTCGTGAATATGAAGAAAGGTAAAATGAGACAGCCTACCGTAGAAATAGTTAAAATCAAAATTAATCGCTAACTTAAAGAGTATCATGTTAATCATACCAAAATTGAAATCCTATTTCCAAATATACACAGTAAAAGAGGCATTTAGTATTCATGATACAGGCAGGGGCAGTGAAGGTCAGGGACCAATGTCGGCAAATCTCTGGATAGGCAGAGTTCTCCGGGGGGAAAACGTGCGGTATGATATAAACATATGAACGTAGCAGACCCGACAACCGCTTGAACCTAAAAATCACTCTTCTGTGATGCTACGACGTGCACGCCTCTGAGCATCCCTCGTTCATTCCCCAAATCCCCAGGGGAAACGTAGCTCATGGTGTTTAATTCACAGTGGCACTTATTACATAAAAGTGTAGATTCTTAACATACTTGTATTTTTGTAAACAAAAAGTATTTTTAAATGAATTCTAGATTGAAAATATTTTGAAACCAAATGCTTAAAACTAAGGCATTTATTATATAATCAGTCAGAGTGCGTAATTATGGTATGGTGTGTGCGCGAGTGTGTGTGGGTGCGTGTGTGTGTGTGTGTGAGTGAGTGAGTGTGTGTGTCTTCACGTTGGAAAGTCTGTGGCGGACATTTTGTTTTCTTGAGAGGTTATGCCCCCAAGATTTCCTTTAAAAATTTTTTCGTCTTTATTTCATTTAATCCTTAAATCCCACTACCAAAATCTCAGCACTGTTTTTGAAAAATATTTTTAAATTACACACAAAAGAATGCAATTCCACACCAAAAGAAATGACAAGAGAAAAATGTATTCAAGGTGTTATTTCCATGAAATATTCCAGACCACATACTCAAAGCTCTATAAAGTGGTTCAAGAAACCTGTAACAGTGTCTTGGAATACAAACGCGATTTTTTATTTCTTTTCCTCTTTCCTAAAAATCGATATTAATCATATTATCGACATTATCTTTTAAATTACCGAAAGCAAGCTAAACCACAAACACCCCACATGATAGTCGCAGCACCCTGACAGTGGGCATCGTTGATTTCTGTGATTTTAATACGATTTATCCACTGACGATGATAATATTGAATTTCCAGCATCAGACGTGGATACCCAGCAGTACACAGAACATTGTTCTCTCGCAAGTAACTCACATGTACCATGTCATCTCCTCACGGTCACTGCCTTGTATTTGTTCTCTCTGGAATGGGCACCACATATCCAACCACTCAGTTGCCCAAAACCAGAAAACCGATCGCTTCCAGCAGTACCTCCTCCCGCGGTGCTTACGTCCCATCAAACACCGGCATAGACTGGACCTCCTGCCTCTTAAAACTCTCCTCTCCTCTGCCTCCGCATTCGCATCTCCGTCCCTTCTTGTCTGGAGCACTACTCTGGCATTCTTAACGACCTCCCTGCCCCTGCGCACACCCCCCAGCCCGCTCCTCATGCCGTAGCTGGAGTAAGCACGTGAGGACTTAAATGTACACGTCTTACTTCCTCTAGGAAGTCTACCCTGAGCCCCTGTGCCTGGGTAAGGCGCCCTCTTCTGCACACTACAGCACTCTGTACTTCCCCAATCACGCCACTAAACACATGGTTTCACGGACGGCTTATTTATTTGTCCCCCCGCTGGACTGTGAGTTGCAGTGGGGCAAAGCCTAAGATATAAGGAAGGAGCGAGAATGTAAGAGAATTGTCCATATAAGGACCACTTTGTTACCCACCTATAAAGTTTTGAAAACCTTTTCTAAATTTTTATCTTCTAGATCTTATTATCTCATTATTACTTCAGCTTCTATTAGATTTACTGGTGTCATAATAAACATATAGTAGTTCTTAGAATAATTTGATACTTCTTTCCCGACCTGGTGAAGGAGACTCTTTATGACCGAAGTCATTTTGTGAACTAACAGGCTTAGAGGACAGGCTGGAAGGTGAACCGTGAGAGCTGCAGAATACCTCTAGGCTTCCAGAAACACTGGCGAATATAATTCATATTTTCCCTCAACCATCTTCTTTTAACTCTGCCCTCGAGTTGCTCATTCTCTGAAATGATGTCTTAAAAGAAATTTTTTTTTTAATTCTACTGAGTTTCAAAATGCTAGGCGCATACAAAGAGGACCAAGAAACCATATATTATTACCGGACTTTGGGGGAGAAATGATGGGATTCTGAAGCAATCGTCCAGGGCAAAAGCGGCAATGAGAACCGTTACTGAAAGTGTAAGAACGATTTTCTCTTAAAAGACAGACAGGTTGCGAGTGAGCAGACAATTGGCTGTTTCTACCTATGTATCCTCTGTACCTGAGGATCTGACGAAGGGTTAGAATGCCCCAGAAGGGAAATGGACACATGTCTGGGAACGTGTGAGATAACCTATATTAGTAAAGTTTTGCAAATTGTGGGAAGAAAGGAAATTAAGAAAAAAGGTAAGGGTGAACTGCCTGCCACCATGGCACTCTGGCCAGGTGTCATTGGAACTGTGCCTCCCTGCCTTGTGAAACTCTCCAGTGCTAGTGGGCAGAAACTAAAATCACATTCGGAATTTGGGGGACAAATGCTCCCCACGCTTGACAAGTGATGAGGCAGAAGTAGGAAGCAATGAGAGCCGGTTACTCGGTGTAGATGGGAGCTTCGGGCTGCTCGGTCTGTGCCACTGCAGAGAAGTACCGTGGAACACAGGACCTGAGTTTGTCCTGTCGTCATCTAGTGAAATCAAACAGTCACAGATAGGCTCAAAGGGCAAGGGAGCTAATTTTTGGTGGTGATCTCTCCTAAATGGTGTCGTTTCGTATTTAATTGCAATTTCCTGACAGCTAGCAAATTTATAAAATATCACTAATATTTTTAATTTAAGTTTTGCCGCTACTTTACAATTATTAACAGTCATCCTCCCTGGTACACTATTCTTAAATCGGACCTGGTGAGGGCGTCCGCCGTCGGAGTCGTCGGCGAGTGTCTATTTGATTTGCTGCTCTTTCTCCAGTGCCCAGAACACCGCCCAGCCCTGCGCCGGCGGCTCGGTAAATGTGTGGTGAATACAGTGCCCAAGAGTCAGTGTAGGTCCCAGTAGATTAATTACACATACGAATCAAACTTCCCAGAATCTTCGTGACGTCCTCCAGTCTGAAGAAAGATGTTGGCACAATTCCATTTTCTTGAAGTATTCCGATCCTTGGAAGCAGCCAAGTGCCACACTGTGACCACTGTGACCTAAACCTAGTGGAATCACTGTGAACTTTAAGGTCAGGAAAACGTATTCACATCCCACTGCCATTTAACCGTTAGAGATCCGAGCAAGTTTTGTGAACTTCGGTGTCTTCACATTTAAAATGGAGTGATAAAATCCATCTCACATTATAAAAAAGGAGGATTAAGTACTATAACATTTGGAAAGTTGTCGGCACATATTACGTCACCGGTCACCCACACCACCGGCACCCGCCACTGCCTTTCCTGACCCCCGCCAATGCCTCCTCAGCACCACTCACACCCCTGCTCCCCACCGAGCATCTGCACAGGCCTTTGCCCTCCTTCCCCTAAACAAAGTCGGCTGAGGCGATATATCAAGGTAGCGAGCATGCTGTGATGTTCTCAGCCTCTAAACATTGTTAATGCATTTTGATTAAAATATATACATTAGGTCGTTGACTATGGCCTACAGTGATCTCACTCGAATAATGTACTTCAAAAGGAATCAGGAGGAATAAGTTCATGTGCCTTGATTCAGAATTATTCACAAAGAAACACTGTATTTTGTTAGCTTGTCTTTTACTTATCGAGTAAGACATGATATGTTTTCTCAACTTCCGTAATTGTTTTCATACTGAAAAGAAAATTGAACCACAATCTGTTCTGTTTTGCTTTTTAATCAGTCATAAGTATTATTCAAGAAGAAAGAATACCAATGCAATTTCTATAGTTTACCAGAGAGAAAATAGGTACTGTATGACAAGATGAAATGAGATTCTTTTGCCTTTAACCAAAGTAAATGGAAGAGTTACTCAATGTTCCAGTTCAAAATAATCAAGCAATGATGACTTGAAAATAGCTATGCTTTTACTGCCTAAATAGCTTGCTCTAACAGCCTTGAATTCATGAGATAATTATGCAACTCATCATGTCTTTTTAGCTATATGAACACGGCCACAATGCACCTGAGATAAATATAAAGGCTTTTTAGGACTCAATCAAGAAAATAAAATATCTAAAGAAATGGCATTTGGAATATAAAATCCCTCTTTCATCTGGCAGGATGATGGGAAGGCAGTTTTTATTTTCAGTAACTCACGAGTCTAAATCCATTAGCAGTTTCTTACGCTGACTCTCCTCATTATCAACACAGCTTTATAATTATCACCCTCACATTTTGCATCTTGTTTATGCTAATACTTAACACCATTAAGAAGGACCCTCTTCGATGCCGTTGGCCGCTAAAAATTCTGTGACCTAAGCGAAATTACAATCCACTCCAGAAACAGGATGGCTCTGCTCTCAGTCCCTTGGCAAAGGCCTGGATTTTAATGACCTTAAGCAGAGCGGACATCACACTGCCTGAGAACGCCAAGGCTTTTTGCACAGTTTATTCCTGTCGAAGCGAGCTGAGGCACAAGCTTTGGGAGCTCTCTGAACACGGGGCAAAGGGCTTCGAGTAGTTATTTTTCTGCACGTAACTCTTCATAGCTGAGTGAGAAAGGAGGGTGTTTATAGAGAGCTTCGCCTGGGATACTGTCAGACCTCTTCCCCTGGATGTGGCGCAAAGGAAGCGTTCTCAGCTGGCACTTACCTTCCCCAATTTGTTCTTTAATCCTTATAAGAGCATGCAGAGCAAGTGGGTGCATGTCGGGGGCAGGGTATGACTTCCTGAAAACTGGCGGTCCCACTCTCCTTGTCCTTGGTTTGCTTTCAGGAGTTCCAAGTGAGGACAGGGAATCACTGCCTGCCCCTGGCCTCCCCTGAGAGAAAGTCCATGTTCAAAAGGGTAGAATTAATTGAAACATTCTTGGTTTTCAAACTGCGGGTTAAAGAAGCAGGAGTAATACGATACGTAAGCGACTGAATACGAATAAGCTAAAGGCATTAAAGGAGCTGCCTGTGGCCTCAGCAGCCGCGGTGGAACCGAGGCAAAGAAAACCCACACAGGTTGCCGCGATGGTCTCAGTGGCTCCCAGTCGAAGTGCTGCTGGCAGGAGGAGAAACTAGCACACGCTTCCCAGTGCCACCGCGCAAACCAGCGCAGTAGATATAAATGCCCGGACGGCTCGTCAATTTCTCAGTGGGAATCCTGGCGAAATTTTTATACGTATTTAAAGTGGTAAAGATAAAGAAATCAACATGCCATGATGCAACCTATAATTTATCAAAAATATTGAAGCTTCCAACAGGAACATCATTGAAAGCATTTTTCAGCAGAGAAAAATTAAAACATGAAACAGACAACATTTCAATTGGTGTTTTTTTACATATCAGGAGCTAAACACCGAGGATAAAACCATTCACAGAAATGAAACACAGTTCTTGCCTCTCAGAGCCCTAGGACTGTACCAGGATGGCTGTCTTAAAATCCTACAAAGGCTGGTAAAAACTACACGTGACCAGTTGTGCAATCTGGTTACTTTCCACTAACTCCTTGTCACTCAAGGCGAAGTCCCTGTCCTCAGGCAGCTTTCCAGACCTTTAGGAAACACAGGCCCAGGTGATGGAAAGGTAGCCTGTCGCAAAGCCCACATGAGGTGCATAAAATCACAGATGTGCATAAAGTGTGAGGAAGTGTCCCCAAGCGAAAGCTCAGAAGGTTTTTATGAAGCAGACGCTGCTTAACGGGCTCTTAGCAAATAGGTGGGATTCTGGAGGAGCAGAGAACACAGCCGAAGCGTGGGCCAGGAGCCAGGAGAACAGTGTGTTGGCCCTGAGCGAGGTCGCCCATGACAGAGCCCTCCAGAGAACACACACTCGCAGGTGTGTATCTCAGGCCACCCAGACATGTCGCCCCAGAGAACTGCTTTTCCTTCTTGAAATACTCTCTCCTTTCGTCTTCTGAGTCATCATTCTCTCCGCGTCTTCCTCTTATCAGTAGTAGCTCCTTCTCGGATTCCTTTATATGGTTTATTTTTCCTTTGCTCGCGTCCTAATGTCGAAGTTCTTCAGAACTCAGTTCTCAGCCCTTTAATCTTCCCAGTGTACCTACTCCCCCAAAGCAGTCTCCCCAGTTTCCATGGATTTCATTTCTATCCAGCCACCGATGACCCCAGGTTTATGACTTCAAGCCAGGTTTCCGCCCTGAGCTCCAAACATACACCCCTTACTCTCCACTTGATTCAGATACTCCGGAAGGCCTTCGAGCGTGTGTCCAGATGTGAGCTCATCTTCTCCCCTCAAAGACCATGCTGCTTCTCCAGTGCGCCCAGCTTAATGAACAGCCTTTGCCCAAGCCTGAAATCTTGGCGTCACCATTGATTTCTTTGTCTCTCGTGTTCCCTTTACCCCCCAAGCAGTCCTCAAGTGTGAAATTACCTTCTCTCTGTATCCACCGCCACCATACTCATCCAAAGCACCATCGTATCTCACCTGAGCAATTCCAAGAGCCAGTCTTCCACCTCTCACTTCATCCGCTTTAAGCCATCCTCCATCCGGAAGCCAGTTAAGACAGTGTTAAAAGGTGAAATTGTTTCTAGTGTTTCCTGCCTAAAACCCCCCAGTGAGTTTTCCATTGCATTAGGAATGTTTATGTTCATCAGCAGAACGCAGCCTTCCGCGATGGGCCCCAGCCGAGTTCTCGCTTCTCGCCACTCTCCCTCTCGAGCTCCGTGATCAGGCACGTTGACTCGCCACGTGACTGGAGGGCCCCACGCTTCCTCGGCAGCCCACGGTGCTGCACGCGGTACGAGCTCCTCTCTCCTTCCCTCCCCCGCTCCCGCCACACGGCCCTGGTCAACTCCCTGTGTTTCTTCAGGTCTCGGCTCGAATGTCACTTCTTCAGGAACGTCTACACTTATCCCTGTAATGTTACATTTCTGTCACAACGCTCATGACAATTTCTTGCAATTACTTGTAAGTCTCAGTCAGCTCCTTACTGTTATAAGCTCCTTTAAGTTACAGGTCTACTTTGTTCAAAGCTGTAGCCTCGGAGTTGAGCACATACTCTGGTGTAGAGTAGGTACATTTATTATTCAATGAATGAAGGACGAATACTCTTCTGGCAAGTAAATCATTGGAGGAAATCAAGTAAGAGATGTGCTGGAAAGGTAATTGGAGCTAAATCATAAAGGACCATTAATGCCGTAATAAAAATTATAGATCTTGTCTGGAAAAATGGGGACCCATTCACGAAGCAGCTAAACTCTAAGGCAGGAGAATGTGGCAGCTTTGAGGTCATCTGCCTAGAAGAGGCTTGAAAAGCATTTGTACGTTTTTCAAAGTGACACTCGTGCAAGTCCCTGAGAGTGCTTTTACAGTTAGTTCCCTTAGAGACTCCGAGTTACAGAGTGAAAGCACAGCGTAAGGCCGGAAATGCACTGTTACGATCGACAGTGTATCTTCTACAGATGAAATTGATTTGTGAGCCAGCAAAACGGCAACATGATTAGGACCATTTGTGTGTGCATGTGCGCGCGAGTGCCGTGTATTTTATTTAATTTTTATGCCCCGTCTCCTAGCCTGCGAAACACCTGGACGTGTGTGCGCGTGTGTCCTGTGGGAACTCAGCTAATTAAGCTCGTTCCCTTTTCTATCTCCACCCTCTTCTCACTGTGCACCCCAGGGCCCAGCCAAAGGGGCCCGTGGCGGTCCACACATTCTGTCTAGAATATTCTCCACGCCTGCTACTGTCCTCCAGTTTACCTAAAAGTCTCTCCTGTGACATCTTCCTAAACTTCTCCTCTCCACGAAATGAATCCCTCCTTTCCGTCCTCAGTGAAATATGTCTATCACTGTATTCCAGTCACTTCCACTGGCTTTTCACGTGCCTCATGTCCCCATTGTATTGCGAGTTACCCTAGTAAAAGAAGATCGCAAGGAGCTTTGCTACTCAAAGTGTGGTCCTCGGGCCAGCACACCTGTGAGCTTGTTAAAAATGTGGACAGCCAGCCCCCAACTCCCAGCCCAGACCTCTTAGTCGGCCTCCTGACGTATTTCTGGTTTCCCTTCATCACAGTAAAGTTCTAAAAGTGCAGCCCTAGAGTATCCAGTATGGTTGGTACATAGAAGATGCCCAGTGGAGGCTTGCCTGATGGATGGGCAAGGCATAGAGAATCAGGGAGAGGCACTTATGCACCCAGCTTAGTGTACACATGTGATTTGGGAGTTATCTGGGGGCGAGCAATAGATAACCTGGACAGCGCATTAAATTGGTGGGCCACAAAACATCACTAAGAGCTGTTGGGCAGAGAATGTTCTAAAGTATTCTGCAAATGGAAGGTCTTTTTGAAAATCACTACAGCGTGACATGTTTTGGATTAGAAGTGTTTCACTGCATTCAATTTTTTTTTTTTATCCCTGCATAGTTTCTTCTCCCTCTGCTCCCTGCATAAATTTATATACGCAACTTAGTTAACTCAGACTGTCAGTTGGCTTAAAACTGTCTTCAGAGAAAAATGTGGAAGTATACTAAACTCGAGGACAGGAATTTGCAGGGTCAGTGGGTGATCGGGGCACCCCACAGTCAGAAGCACGCGACGAGCTCCAACGCCAGCGGTACTGGGAACAAGGCCGTGCTACAGAAAAGGTTGGAAGAGAAACAGAGGCCAACCCGCGAACCTTCCAGGTCCCTCCTCTGGAAAAAGTAAAGTGAAATCGCCCCCCATTATTTTCAGTCACCGAGGCCACGACGGTCTCACTAAACCCCAACATGGCATCTCACCCCTCGTGGAAATCAAAACCCCGAAGCGGGGGCAGCCGAGGGCATCTCAGGGGACAGGACATGGACTAGCAACAGGGCCTGACGCAGAAGCAGATCAGGAAAGAAATGATGACTTTGTTTTTTCTTTCTGTGAAAGTTTTAATTCCCACATTTCCATTACTTAATATGTCATTATTTTACTTTTCAGCAGCTGGCAAACCAAAAGCATTCCACCATTTATTTTAAAATTGATAGTCAACACACAATACATCAGATTTTTATATTGCCTCAAAGAAAAGTTCTCAAAAGAATCAAATCTGAGGCTTTGCTGTAAATTTCCCTTGGGAAGCTGATCCTGAAGCCCCAGTATGTACTCCTGACCAAAGGTTTAATTTCAGAAGTTAGATGACACAGACTGATAAAATCCAACTACATATTCTAGCCACAAAGTATATGTCAACACTGAGGGGAACACATTTCATTGCCTGTTAAATAAAGGTCAAATCTCCAGCCTGGCATTGAAGGTCCTTATAATGTGGCCCCGGCTTGAATTTTGAATCCTATTTCCACAACGTTCCTACACTCTAGCCGAGTAGAACAAATCCCGTTCTGTCTGCATCTTCCATGTACTGTCTTTGTGATTTCGCTGATAGCTCTTTTTACTTATAATTCTCTTTCTTCCCACATCTCTGGATCCCAACCCAATCAAGCGGTTAAGACCCAGCACAGATGACACTTCCACTGAGCCTCTAAAGATCCCCGGCAGCTGAAAGTTCACTCTCTCAAATATCTCACAGAGACTCTATCAGCTTCATCTCACATTATATTTACACGTGTGTCGAATGCAACTCACTAGACTGAAAGTTTCCCGAGCGGGAAATCATCCACCTTCGTGTTCTCGTTCGTTCGTGACGCAGGGGTTTGCACGCGTGGGATGATCATAAGTATTCAGTTGAACGACGAGACGGTTCTAACCGTTCGGCGTGTCTTTCTCTTTTATTCTCGCATTTCCATTCTTATCCCGCAGTCCCTCTAATCCTCACGAGTCTTTATCACTGCAGCTTGTCTGGCTCCTCACGGGAGTCTCAGGTGAAACCTGAGTGATGCACAGCATAATTCCCTCCCTTTGAATAAAATTCGACAATAATTCTGGCGCAGTGCCAATACCTGAACCTTAGATGACCTTCAGTGAATATGTGAGGAGCAAATCAACCAATCAGTTCTCCTGCCAAAACAGCAATAAATCTGGCATAATTAGCATAAACTTATGGAGTCACTCAGTGATTTTTTTTTTTGGAGGGGGAGGCCATTCCTACCCTGTGACACCGGTAAACTAGCCAGCATCTCCAGATGGTACCAAGTGGTCTTTTGTATTTCCCCCAAGCTTTATTGAGATGTAATCGATGTATAATGTGGTGTAGATTTAAGGTGTAGAACATGATGATTTGATACACATATATATTGATAAAACGAGTACCAAAATAAGGTTAGTTTACACATAAATCGTATAACTACTATTTCTTTCCCCTAGAAAACATTGAAGATCTACTCTCTCAGACACCTTCAAGTATGTAACCCAGTATCGCCAACCGTAGTCACCACGCCGTCCGTTAGATGCTCAGCACTTATCCATCTTGTCACTAAAGTCTGTGCCCTTTCACGAGCACCTGCCCATTCCCCCGGCTTCTGGCATCTTCCATTCTTCTCGCTGTTTCTTGCAGTTCAGCTTTTTTCAGATTCCACAAATGAGTGAGATCATACGGTAGCCACTGTGCCTTCGTCTGACTTGTTTTACTGAGGATGATGCCCTCGAGGTACATCCCGTTGCTGCAGATGGCAAAATGGCAAGTTTCTTCTGTTTTATGTCTGGATATTATTTCATTGCGTGCGTGTGTATGTATATGCATATGTACACACACACACACACACATGCACATACACACACCACATTTTCTTTATCCACTCACCCATTTATAGACATTTAGGTTGTTTCTCTCTCTTGGCCATTGTAGATAATGCTGCAGTGAACACGGAAGGCAGGCAGATACCTTTCTGAGACAGCGATTTCATTTCCTTCAAATACATGCACACAAGTGGGATGCTACGTCATATGGTCATTCTGTTTTGAATTTTGTGAGGGGGACTCTATACTGTTTTCATAGTGACCACACAGTTTGTGTTCCTGACAGTGCACAAGGGTTCTCTCTTGTCCACATCCTGGCCGACACTTGTTAGTTCTCACCTTCTGGATGATAGCCATTCTGACAGGTTGAGGTGGTACCTCATTGTGGTTTTGATTGCATTTCCCTGATGATGAATGATGCTGAGCCATGTGTATGTCTTCTCTAGAAACCTCTGTTCAGTTCCTCTATCAATTTGTTTAGTTGTTTGGGTTTTTGCTGTTGAGTTGTATGAGTTCTTTATATATTTCAGATATTAACTCATTATCAGATATGTGATTTAAAACATTTTTTCCCATTCTATAAGTTACCTTTTCATTTTTATTGTTTGTTTTTCTACATAGAAGATTTTTAACTTGATATTGTCGCATTAATTTTTCCTTTTATTGCTTGTGTTTTCAGTGTCATAGCCAAAAGATCATTGCAAAGGCCCATGTCAGGAAGCTTTTCCCTGCGTTTCGTTCTAGGAGTTTTATAGTTCAGGCCTTACATTTAAGTCTTTAATGCATTTTGAGTTTATTTTTATGAGTGGTGTACGTTAGAAGTCCAATTTTATTCTTCTGCACCTAATTATTTAGTTTTCTCAGCACCACTTATTGAAGAGACTATCCTTTCCCCATTTAGTATTCTTGGCTCCCTTGTCAAATATTAGTGAGCCACATATGCATGGGTTTATTTCTGGGTTCTCAGTTCTGTTCCACTGATCTATGTGTGTGCGTTTATGCCAGTACCGTACTGTTCGATGACTGCAGCCACATAATATACTTTAAAATCAGGATGCGTGATGCCTCCAGCTTTGTCGTTCTTTCTCGAGACGGCTTTGGCCATTCAGGGTCTTTTGTTGTTCCACATGAATTTTAGGATTTTTTTTTTAATTTCTGTGTAAAATGCCATTGCAATTTTGGTAGAGATTTCATTGAATCTATAATTAGCTTTGGATAGTATGAACATTTTAACAATGTTAATTCTCCCAATCTGTGAATACAGGATATCTTCCCATTTATTTAAGCCTTCAATTTCTTTCATTAATGTTTTGTAGCTTTCAGTGTACAGATCTTTCTCCTTCTTAGTTAAATGTACTAAGTGTGTTACTGTATATGGAATTGTTTTATTTATTTCTTTTTCAGATAGTTCATTGTCAGTGTATAGAAACACCATTGATTTTGTATGTTGATTTTGCATCCTACAACTTTACCGAATATATTTGCTAATTATTTGGTACTGGGACAAGGGCCTGCCTGGGTCCTTAATGCATCTATTACCAAGTTCACGAACGGATGTAGCTCTCACAAGATCCCTCGGAGGGCTCCCGCCTGGTCATTAGATGGGTCCTTGGGTGGGCAGAACTGGCGCTGGACCATGGCTGAAAGGGGCCGGAATCAAGCCCCGTGGCTGTTGCATGGTCTTCAGCCAGAAACGAGGTTCGCATATCTGTCTCTGGAGGTACAGGTGGGCACGTCTCATGCCAGACTGCACTGGGATTTCAGTCTCCTACCTGGACCCTAAAGTTCCCACAGAAGCACTTTTGTCTGTGCAGTCATGCCATGGGCCAGGAGAAGCCAGTGTCTTCCCGAGCGGAGACGGGTCTCGACCATAAGTGTAGTCCGCCATGGAACCACGCGTGGGAAAACAGCCTCATAGCAGGCAACGCCTAATGTGCAGGGTTCTCATCCTCTTAAGTTCCTCTTGTTGAGTGTGCTCAGTATACTCCTACATGGAAAAAAAGGGTTTTCAGAAGTTATTTCTACCTACCTGCCCAAATCAAATTCTTTCCATCAATTCACAGGGGCCATTGATACCAACAGCCTTTGAAGTATCTTAAATAGGTAAAGATGAGATTAGGTAACTATTATGACACACTGAATCTTCTGTGTACGAGAAGATATAAGAATTTTAGTTGTTTAAAGGTCAAAAGGAGAAATAGAAATACATCTCCCTAATTTGTGTCAAAAGAATAAAAGCCAAACTAGTAATTCTCGAAATCAAACTTTCGGGAAAAATGCGGAACTGACTATTCAAATATATCACACATTGTTTTACATCATTCCTTCTGCCCTGAATCATTGTTGCTGCAACCGATAATGTTCTCCCCGGGTTTGTCGTTGGAAAGTAAAGAGGCAGATGCATAATTTTTTTTTCCGCCTACGGCACTTGATTTTCCTAGGTGGTCTCCCATCCAAGTACTAACCAGGACCAACCCTGCTTAGTTTCCGAGATCAGACGGGATCGGGCATGTTCAGGGGGGCATGGCCATAGACTCAGATGCATATTTTCCTCCAGCTCCACAGATGACCGAATACAAAGAGCTGGCTGTAAGCTGTGACTCGCTGGCCCACCAGGCACCAAAGGCTCCTGTTTATTCTGAGCGTGCCCTGACCGGGGTGTGCATGGGCTGCGGGTACTGTACCACATGCGATCGTGGCATTGTCCTCAAATAACTTTGACATGAAAGTTTCTTCTTCATAACCAATCACAATTCAGAAAAACCTGATCGCCCCTGAAGTCCTGGATCTGTGGGAAAATGGAGGGTTGTATTTTGTTTTAGGTACACTTGATTACTTTTAAGTATCGATGAAAGAATATGTCCCTGAGTAGCTGTATGAGCTTGAGCAAACTACCGAACCTCTGAGCGCCGGTGTTCTCATCTTTATAATGAAGAACATAGCAGGGTGTTCAGTCTGAGGATCGCATGAGATGGTGTATATGAAACACCTTGCACAGGAGCTGACATGCAGGAGCCACTAAATCCCTTAACACTTTCCACCCTCCTTATTTGTCAGTTGTCCATGTAGCACAAAGAGCAGATGGCTGAGAAGAAGTAGACATGGTGACATGCCCTCTGCTGCTCCCTGCCAAGAAATTCCAGCCAACCTCTCCTTCCATTTCCAGATGGCTTGTCTCTGAAATCTAAGTTGCATGTTTTCTCTAGCTAGCTATCTCTAGAGAATTCCTTATCGTCAAAGATTTGTGAGCTGAAGTGTCCTTTTTATTTATTTTTTTTCTGAGAAACTTTTTCTGTACTTTTGTCCTTTCTCTGAAGATTCCTTCCCCTTTCTGGAGGGAAAGGCTGGCCCAGACCATTTCATCTGTTTATCATCCTGATCGGATCTGAACTGCCACTATAAATTCATTGTCAAGCTCATCCCCCATGTTTCTGAACAACTTTTTCCTTGCCCGAAATACACTTTTCCTCCTTCAGCTGGAGAAATCTCAGTACATTTATTCATTCGGCGAACAACTATTCGGGAAAACGCCTGGCTGGATGTGTCAATGGGGGAGTCGCCAGGCCATCAGAAGGTGGTGATGAGTTGCAAACGAGAGCAGTAGACGTGGCTTAGGGAGAAATGTCAGTTGTGAGAATGAGGCCAAGGACATTTCCCGGGAAACGTCCATGTTCACGCTGCTTGAAAACGGGCTCGACATTTGACAGCTCCATTACTCATCTCCCAAGCTCCCTTGCGGTTGATTTGGCGATTTGGTTCACCACCCAGACCCCCTCTACCGGGCCCAGTGCACCGTCCGCGGCTTCTGTGAGTGTTGGCTGCTGAAGGCTCACAGCTCCTCCCTTCAAACACTTGCCCTGGCTGGCAGGAGTTCCTGCTCCCTGGAGGGACTGACACCCTCACAAAGAGGCCCACAGCCTGTGGCAGACTCCACGCTGGAGGTCCAGGCCCCCTTGCTGTTTCATGTTTCCAGGCCTTCGTTAGTTTTCCTGTCCTCTGGAGCATCATCCCCGCTCCCTACCCCAGGCATCACCGACTGCAGAAACCTTCCAAAAGTCCCCTCCGCAGTGCCCTCTGCGGCTCCTGTGCTGTCTCCTGTCCCTTCACCGTGTTGCGATTGTCTAAGCCTGGCTTTGTTTCTCCGCTCAACTGGCAGAAATGTCGGATTCACCTCAGAATTCCTAATATCGCGAACACGTCTTGGCTCATAACATTCGTGCGACAAAATTTGCTGAGTCAAGGGACGAAGGAACATGAGCGCCACTGCTTTTGCAGCGAATGGTTTACCTTAGCCTGACAGGCACAGAGGCTCTGTGGTCAGATAAGTTACATGCCAGCATCTTTAATTGTTTAAAAATGTTTACGTGACGTTTAAATGAAAGCGCGTACTAGAGCAGTCAATTAATGACAAAATGCACATGGAAGCAATTAAGACACTGGCTGCCATAAGAGAATTCAGTAAGCATCAGCCCAGCAAGTCGGTGAAGGAGGGGAGGGTCTGTAAAAAACCTTGACAGGTATTGTTCAAACAGAATGCCCCCCAGATTATTGGGAAATGTGTATGTGGCCTTATATCATGATACAAGATACCATTTTTTTTCCTTTCTCACCAATTCTCAACTTCCTGCGCCATCACAGCCTACTCTGTACTTGACACAATTTTCAGAGAAAAATTATCACCAGAGGTCCCATCAGAATCATATAATAGCACCTTCCCCTGAATTGCGCCTTATAATATTTCTCTAACTACGACTCTGTTAAGTACCTTCCTTACCCTGCTACTGAACTAGAAAATAAATTTCACTTCTCATAGAGCTGATAATCGTTAAACATAACTCAAGACCCATCGACGGCCTTTGAGCAGTTTGGCGCCTGAATGGCGGAGATGAAAGCCACGAGAGGTCTCCACCGAACACCCCGTTTCAGGTCTGCTAATCCCGAATACCTTTCCCATCGAGATACCTACAAAAATAGAAACTGCTCGTCCCCAGGCACCTCTTCCCTGACTCAAGTGGAGCACAGGCAGGTTGCGAGCAGGGACCCCTGCCATCCCAGCCTGCCACATGTCCCAGCTTCTGGCACCGTTTTTCATCTCTGACTTTCACCTGAGCGCCATGAACACACCTTGAGATTTCAACCTTAATTCAGAGATTATCGTACTTTTTTCTTCTGCTCATTTCTCAAGGTAATGTTTTATCGCATCAGACGGTTCAAGCTCTTAAAGAATATTAAGTTTCAGCTCGCATACAAAGCTTTGTCGGA
>NW_006443225.1:15627573-15685356 GCF_000325575.1 Pteropus alecto | reverse complement strand
TCGGTTTTATGCTTCTCTTATCATTTCATCTCTCTCCAGTGCCCCAAGGCCAAATCTTTCGTAATCGATATTTGTCCTAATTTTTAACTGCCCTTTAATTCAAACATGAGTTATTCTCTCTTCCGCTTGACTGTCAACAATGAGAATAAGCAGAACAAGGCAATCAGAAGGCATCACTCCCACTTTCACTGAGAATCACATAAATACTAGCACTAATGGAAAAGGAGGAAGCAATTCTTATCACAGATGTCGAAACATAAGCCAGCAATCAACTGAACATTTCTGCAAAGTTGTGTGGCTGTTAGGCTTGGTAGATTTGAACTTAAAGGCTTTTTAGATCGTTCAAATCCCTGATTGTAATCATGTTAACCGATAAACAGATCATTAACAGAGTGGAGATTTAATAGTTTTACTAAGTATTTTCATTTTAAGAATGTTATTCTATACTTTGATTACATTAGGTTGACTGAATTACATTCAGTGTACTCATGTAAAACAACAAACACATAAACATATAGTCACATAGATTCCCAGGATGTTGAATGGGTATCTGACACTGTTCCTCAGGTAATACAAAGCAAATCCGTTTTTACTTCTTCTTCATTACCTATCTCATGTAAAAGTAGAATTTGGCTCTTTTTTTATCTGCGATCTGAATTACCCAAGTAAGAGCTTTAATTTTCCTTTTTTTTTTTTTTTTTAAATCTAGACTCAAAATAGGAAAGTGTTATCTAAAGCTTTCAAATTGTCATTAGATCCACTTTATTCCACTGGAACTTTTTTTTTTCAAGATGTTTCTGTAACATCCAAATTATTCTATAATAATTTAGTTTGGCGGAATTTTCGTGAACCCATATTTTCAGTTATTCAACAGCATTTATCAGCCATTGGTCAAGTGCTTACTAAGTACCAGTTTTAGAGATAGAATAAAGAAAAAAAGAAATTTCCTTGTTCTCATGCAGCTTACAGTCACGTGGGAGACAAATGTGAAACAAATAAGCACACCAGTGAATGTATGCTTATCAGCTGTGACGTTTCCTGAAAGAAAGGCACGTACATGATTTCTTAAAAATATGAAGCAGAGGAATCCGACTAGACTGGGGCTTTTTATAAGATGCTTTTGTTCTAAAAGACGAATGAGTGTTAAGGAGCCTGTGGGTGGAGCAAGAGGCAAAAAAAGGTGCCAGGCCACGTTCGGGGCCCTGACAGAGACCGCAGCGGCCGCAGAGCAAGATGGAGGAGATGGGGACAACTGAAGGCCGGAGAGTTAGGCAGAAACTAAAACGAAGGCCTTAAAGCCATATTAAGGACTTTTGTTCTTTTTCCTAAGAACAAATGGTAAGACCGCGTTCCAATCCGGTGGGCGTTTGTAAAAGCTCATACTGGCTGTAGTGTTGAGAATGTGCTGGGGCACAGAGGGCATGTAGAGCAGGATGGGGCACAGTATAGGTGTGAAGTGATGGTGACCTTGGCCTTATTAGCAAGACCTGAAAACACCGAATGACAAAAAAAATATGGAAAGGGGTGCATCTGGCTGGTGGCCAGGTGTTCTCTGTCTCTGGCGGACAGTGGTAAATTGCTCGTATTTCCATCCCCAGGGAGGGTACCCTTGGCCGAATCTGGCCCAGCCTTTGGACTTCAGCACGCAGGTTTTTGGAAGGTAGTGATCCCCTCAACCCTTAGCAGCCAAGTCAGGACCTTGAGGAACAGAAATTAGGGGCAAAGTCTTATTGCTGCCAGTAGCCTCATCCGAAGATCCTAGGTGGGTACCTCAAGAGGAGAGGGCTTTAAAGGGTTGTCTAGTGATTCTTACTGACAGCAGAGTAGAAGCCAAATCCAGCATTTACTGCTCGGTGCTGGGGGCATGGAGCTGCTGGAGAAGTTCATAATTCAGGCGCCCAAGGAAAGTGCATGCAGCCCAAGGAGTATGCGCTGGTCTGGGGTTGGAGAACGGAAGGGGGCCTCTTTCGGCCTCCTGCAGTCACGGATACAGGTAGCAGGCCCTTTGCATTTTGTCTTTGCATTTTGACTAATTTAAGGGCATTCAGGGCTGCTGTAGGGTGAGTGTTCTTTTAATGTATGCATGAAAATTATAGACTTGTCTTATTACTTGAACCTTTAACATTTCACTCATCAATGAAAGTTGTGATAATATGTAAAATGTAATTTCAGTTGTTTAAAATCTTATTACTTGAACCTTTAACATTTCACTCATCAATGAAAGTTGTGATAATATGTAAAATGTAATTTCAGTTGTTTAAAATCTTAAAATGGTTGCAGTTTTTTTTTTTAATTTATTAATTGCTTACGCAAAGTTTCTCAATGATGGTACCCATTAGGACTTTGGAGAGATGATAATTGAAACAAGCCTTATATGTAACCTATCTAAAATGTAACAGATAGAGGCAAGCTCGGTTTTCTCCAAAATTTGTGACATTTTATCACAACGCAATAGCCATGTATTCCTTAAAATTTTTTATTTTAGTTTTTATAATGATATGTCACCAAACACTATACAGATGCCTTCAAATCTTTCCCAGTTTACCTCAAACTACTCTATCATTATCATGCACTTCCAAAAGGGTATTAAGGTCCCATAATGGCAGATGGCAAGAATTAAAAAAAAAAAAAATCACCATTTTTCTCCTGAACCCTTATATTTTAAGAATACATGTATTTGCCTCCCCAAGTTTCGTCAATCTCCTTCCATACTTCCTTGGCAGCTAAAGCTCCAAAAAGAGATCCATCTTTCCTTCTTCTTTCACATTTCTGTTTAATTATTTTAGAGACTGAGTGAGGAAAGTGTATGGAATCTTGTAGGCAGCTCCAATCAAAAAGAACAAGTCTCAGAGTATTCAAGTATCAGGAATACATAAAGCACATGCAACCCAAATGTAAAACTGTCATGATGCCTGCAAAGGACGTATTAAGTGGAAATACCTCGTAAATATGAATCGAAAAATAGAAATGTCAACAAGTCAATCAGTTGCATTTCCAAGCATTTTTGTGAATGCGTAAATAGTGGTTTTTAGTATCTGTCAAATATACAAACTCCAGAAAATTCTTCACTCTTGCAGAAGGTCAGTTAGAAAACAGTTGGGACTCAGGATTTAAAAATGAATGAATGAATGAATGAATGAAGAGCCAGTTGTGTGGACCTAAGAGTGTAAGAACCTGATTAGTAGCAAATGCTTCATCTCGGTGACAGACAGGTTCCACAGAAACCCTCCAGTGTATTTACGGTGAGCCAGTCTGATCAGATCACACTGTTCGCCCAGAAAAAAAGACCCAGAACGTGCTTGAAGTGAAATCAGTCTCTTCTGGAACTTCGGGCAAAGTGACATAAGCCCAGGAATTTGGCTGTAGCAACAATGATGTTGAAAAGAATGATATGCTTTCAATTTGAAGAGAATCGTTAGGCCATTGGGTGATGCCCTAGAAACTATACAGCGTGTTTGTGGCTAATTATTCCCAGAACAAAATGGAAAATCAGTTGGACCAAAAGGACCATGATTTCCATCTTTGCCAAAGTCCAAATGTATATTAGTTCTTTTCTAAACATTGCCAATTAGTCACAAACTGGCTCTTTTTGATAGTGCTGTAAATAGTTTTTGGAAAGGTACTAGAGCCAGGAGGCCAAGCATAATGGGGTGCATGACCAGAGTAGGCAGCGCTAGGCCCCAGTGCTTCTGAGATGGGTAAAAGGAAGTACTTTTCTCATTTCATGATTAGAAATTTCGCCTTTCTAATTTTGTTAACTCAAGCAACCTTAAACAAGATTTCTTTCACTGGCTTAATAACGTTCATATAGCTCACCAAGCAGTTCAGTGATCAGCTGAGATAAAGACCTACAAGAAAGAATATTCTGAGACTCAGGAGAAATGAGTCGCAGACCCAGTTCACTTCTTTTCACATCTCTGCGATATTGACTAAATCCCTAACTCCCTTTCCCCCGCCAAGTCTTCGATTATTTGATGGATTTAGAATATGTCGACTACAGTCCTGAAGAGAGAAGACAAGCCTGAGCTTGGTACCTAACTCCATGAAGAATGTGGTGTTTAAAAGTTCCTAAAAGATGAGGAAAATTCTGACATGCAGAGACGTAGAGGAAAGCTGTTTTCGAAGAAAGGAACAAGCTCCAAACATACGAACATGAGTCGTGAATAGAGAGCCAGTCATCCTGGTTCTGTTGGGTCAAATCAGAAAGTTTTGCAAAGGCAAAATTAAGGAGCGAGTCTGGAAAGGCAAATCAAAGCCACGTTGAGACATCACTTCACACTGGTTAGAATGGCTACTATCAAAAAGACAAGAAATAACAAGTGTTAAGATATGGAGAAAAGGGAATTCTGTGTACCGTTGGTGGGAATGTAAAAGCCACTATGGAAGACAGTACAGAGATTCCTCAAAAATTCAAAAATAGAACTACTATAAGATCCAGCAATTCTACTTCTGGATGTTTATCCAAAGGAAATGAAAACACTAATTTGAAATATATTTGCACCCTTATGTTCATTGCAGCATTATTAAAATACCCAGACATGGAAACAACCTAAGTGTCCATGGATGGAGAAATGGATAAAGAAAATTTGGTATATATAAACAACGGGCTACTGGTCAGCCTTAAGAAGGAAATCCTGCCATTTGCAATAACGTGGTTGGATCTTGAGGACATTACGCTAAGTGTAATAAGTCAGACAGAGAAAGACAAATACCATATGATCTCAGTTACATGCGGGATCTGAAAAACAACAACAACCTAACTCATAGGTACAGAAAACAGATTAGTGGTTGCTGGAGGTGGCAGGTGGTGGATGAAATGGATGAAGGTGGTCAAAAAGTACCAACTTCCAGGTATAAGTAAGTCCTGGGGATGTGACATACAACATGGCGACTACAGTTAATAACACTATATTATATATTTAAAAGTTGCTAAGAGCGTAGATCTTAAAAGTTCTCATCACAAGAAAAAAATTTATAACCAAATAGTTAACTAGGCTTATTGTGGTTATCATTTCACAATATGTACATATATTGAATTATGCTCTATACTTGAAACTAATATAATGTTTCATGTCGATTATATCTCAATAATAAAAATAAGTGAGGCTGGAAAAGTAGGATAAAGCTGTACTGGAATAGACTCTGAAATTATCAGGCTAAGTAATTTGAATCTTATTCTATAGGCTATGAGGAACCACTAAATATTTTACATAAGAAGGTAACAATGATCAAATGCTGTTTTAAAAAGGGTTGAACTGGCAGAAGTATGTAGGGTAGGTAACAGGATAAACTAATAGCAAGAATATAAATTAGGATGTATTCTTTAAAAATCCTGATGCAACATAATGAAAGCTTAAATTATAACAGTATCAACACTAGAGACACTGGATAAAAGAGAGATTTGAAGTAAGAGAATCAATAAGGTGTAGCAACTAATTGAACACGATAAAGAATAAAACATGGTAAGTCTTCAGCCTAAATGGCTGAGAAGTTGGTAAAACCATTAAGACAATTAAAGAAAATCAAAGGATCTGGGAGATAAGATGATTCTTTTCGAGACTCTAAGTCCAAGGTGTGGCCATCTTATGCAGATACTTAACAGGTAGTTAGAAACTTAGATCTGTAGCTCAGACAGATGTTTCTGCTGCATTATGGTGGCCGATATAGCTGTGATGTGAGTGGGATCGCTGAAGGGCACAGGAGAGGTTCAAGAACACAACCTTGAAAAATAGCTACTTGGATCAGGAAAATGAGCTATGAAACATGACAGAGAACGTGAGATCAGAGGAGTCAGAAAAAAAGTATAATTAATTGTAGGAACACCTCCAAACTCAAGGTAGGAGGCAACGGACCGGGCAGCGAAAAAGCCAGATGGCACAGGGCTGAACTTCGGTGTGTATCAGAGGGGGAATCTCAAGTTTAGACGTCTCCTTCTAGAAGTTTGGAAAAGAAGAATAGGGATAGACAAAGCTTGGGCAGATGGCAGGTAAGTAGAAAGTTTTGGAGGAATTTTTTGGCAGAAAAAGAAATAAGAGTTGGGAAAGATTTTATTATATACCCCCAAAGAAGAGAGAAAGAATATCCAAAATTGCATTCATGGATAATTCGCTTCCATCACTTCCTAAGCCTAGTCCTTCTGTACAGTTTCTTACTTCAAAAAAAAGGCGTGCCAGGGACCCGGAAGTCATCCTCGATGTTTCTCTCTCCTTTGTGCCACATACTTAATATTTTACTGTCAAGTTTATCTCTGAAATGGCTCTCAAATCTATCCATCTCTCTCCTCCATCACACATCCCAGTCTGTATGATCAAAGTTTCTCTCCTCATCTCAGTAACCACTTAAACAGCTTCCCCATGTTCACGTCTCTCTACTTCAGCGAGAGTAATTGTGAACTTCACCTCCAATCATATTACTCAGCTGCTTAAAAAATTTGAACGGCTTTACATTTCCATTACAGTAAACTCAAAAATGAAACCATTGTTCACAGGATCTGCAGAGTCCTCGGTAGTTTACGTTCCTGCCTATGTCCTTAGCCTCGGCTTGCATTTCTCTCCACACTCAGCGTGCTGTCTTCTGCTGTTCATGTTGATCATTCTGCTGCTTGCCACAGGGCCTCTGTACGTCTTCATTCTGTTGTAATGGACCTGTTTTGCTTGATTATAACCTACTTATCTTCAATTTAATCGTCACCCCCTCCGGGAAATTTTACTGGCCTTTCTAAGTCACATATACTCTAATTTTACCATAAGCCCCTCCCTTCTGATTCTTCTTCTTCTTCATGAATTCATCGATGTTGACAGAGTGCCTACTATGTGCCAGGTACAATTAGGGACACTTGGGATATTATCAGTGAACAAAACAAAGGCTCTGTCCTGATGGAGCTTTTATTCTGATAGGAGGCAAGCAATCAATAGGCAAATCAATGTGTAAAGAACAGATAGCGATAAATACTCTGGGGGAAAAAAAAAAAAACGCCAAAAGGACAGAATAAGACAGAGAATGATGGACAGGTGTGATGTTGGATAAGGTGGTCCAGGAATACCTGCTGTTAAGGAAAGAGCCGAGAGAAGAGAGCTGTGAGGAAAGGTTCTAGGTAGTATCTAAGGCTGTGGGACTGTTCGGGGTCACCTGGGGAATAGGTGCAGTTGGGGAAACAGAGCCACAAGTTCCAGCAGTATGGCACTCCACCGCTTAGAGGCTGACAAGATGAGCCGAGCAGCAAATGAGACTGACAAGAAACAGTCAGAAAGGGAAGAAAATCAAGAAAGTCATGTCCCAGGGGCCAATGAAAAAAAGGAGGTATTTAATAAGACAGTATAATCAAATTTCCGAATGATGCTTATGGAACATGAATTCGAATTGAGCAGGGAGTTTTCTTTTTATTTGCTTTTATAGCCCCAGTATCTGAAACCGCTGTCACATGGCATTTGCTCAAAACATTTGTTCAATGATAACTGGTCAATAGGACGAGGACCAAGATCTGGCCATTGGATTTAGCAACGTGGAAGCCAGGTCACTGGTCACCACATCAAGAACAGTTTGGGTGGTGTCGTGAGGTCACAAGCCTGAGTGAAAAGTACGTTTGAAAGAGAAAGTCAGAGGGGAGAAAGCTGTGAGATGAAGTCTTTATCTGTTCTTTAGTGTATGCATCCTTCCTTAATCAAACGAAGGCTTGCCATAGGTCCTCAGTGCCTGGCATTTAAGAGATGTTAGGTTATATTTTTCTATGAATGACATACAAAACCCAGCAACAGGGACAGAAAATAGGACAGTTCTGCGGCTCCATAGTCACAAAGTACGCACAGCGTAGAGAGGAAGGTAAGGTATCACATAAGCATATAATTTAACAGACATAGTAGATAATTCTATGAAATATGGAAGAACCAAAATATTAGAGAACCTAAGAGAATAAAGATGTCAACATGGAAAAGCTGAAATGAGGAGCCGATTATTAGGAAAAATAGAGATTATGTCTTGAACCGCTGAATGTGAAGAGCGAGGCAGGGTGATGTGAGACTAACGGAGGCCTGGATTCCATGCCCAGCTCCGTCATCAACGTGCTGTGTGACTAGGACAAACGTTCTGCCAGGTCTGTTTTCCTGGTCGGCAAGAGGAGGTGAGCAGTGGACTCAGCTCCCTCCGGCTGCAGTAGTCTTTGCTTCTGTGGCAGCAGCTCTTCTGGGCAGACGGCCCGCTCTCAGGCCAGCGTCGGTGCTGGGCTGTAAGTGTGGGTATAACCAGCAGGAAGGTAGGAGTTGGAGTTCCGAGATCGCGCGATTCTGGATGGTGGCTAGAGCCCCACGTCTCATTAACTGGCCCCCTACGGAAATCCGGGCACGGCCTGGCTTCCTGCCCATTGTTCTCGGGCCTGTTCACATGGTCAGTGCAGACAATGAAGAAGCCGCAGCCGTTCTCGAGAAGACAGAGCACAGCAATCGGCTGACGGAAGGAAGCAAGGGAATGGGAGATGGACAAAGAGAAGAAAAATTGAAAATGGTCCACCTAGAGAAGCAAAATCAAAAATAGTTCACGTAAAGAGAAGTAATACTGAAAATGGTTCTCCCTCGAATGCTTTGAGCTATAGACAAACTTTTAAACTTCCTAAAGAACTTAATAATATCTTTAGCCTCATGGCAAAAATTATGTTCAAACTATTAAAAAAAAAAGATGAAATGTCTTTTCTGCAGGTGTGTCATTGAGAAAACCATAGAATTTTCTATGGCTCTGTGAAACTGGGTTTTATTTACATTCCTGTGACGAGGAATGAGTATCGATATTCGATGAGCACAGACGCAGACTAGAACATTCTTCAGGTTGCAGCGGCCTGGTTCGCCATCAGCAATCAAAACCCAGCCAGGAAACAGTGAGCAGCCAAATGGCCAGCTGAGGTGAGGGCGGTAACAGGAGAGAAGAGAGAAGATGTGCAGCGCCCCGAAACAGGCCTCTGACAACCGCGGGGTGCCCGTGTGACACGCCCCCCGACGGCCCAGCTCATGGGCGTGAGCACTTCCGGCTGTGTCGGAGAGCTCCCTGTTCTCCAGTTCACCGCGTTTCACTCAGAATTATGTTTAGCGATCCAAAGAAGCAATACAGCCCGTCGATAGATAATTGTCACTATTCGTTATACGTCATTGTCTTCTAATTGACTCATTGAAAATTTATATTTTTAAAAATGGTGTACACATACACACATGCATACACACACATTCAGAGAAGCAGAAGCACTGGAAATGAAAAAGAATAGGAAGCGTCTCTGGGAACCACGTCAAGCCACTGATGTCCCAGAAGAGAACTGTTTAGTGTCCACTGCGTGAAAGGCCCGTGTGGGCCGCTATAGGAGTGGACACAGGTCCTGACACGTCACCTCCACACGCACGGGCCTGGGAACAGTCACCGCAGGGAGATTGCTGACTGTGTGAGGTGGGGAGGCAAGAGCCTGCCCCTTTATAACTGCTGTTACACCAGACCAGGTGAATTGCTGATAAAATGTTTGTAGTAGCATAATGATTAAAATTCAAGTGATAGTTAAGACTAAAGAGAACAATTGAAAACTACAGAAACGGGTTTAGAGTCAGGTATTCGTGAAAAGCAAAGGTAACAGGATAAAGGAGAACCATGGAAGATTACAGTTCACTTCTGCTTTTCTCTTTACTCAGCAAACATTTATTAAATGCATATTAAGCTCTAACCTCTGGCTAGGTGCTTGAGATACAAAGATGAACAATGTACAAGTGCCACACGAAGGCCATTAAGACCCGGTACTTACGTTGACTAAGCCCTCAGTAAACATCGCTACCAGGAGGGAGAAGGGAGGAGCCATGGAGGGGACAGGGAACCACTGTGTAGCTTTTCCCACTAAATACTTTTGAACCTGGAAGGAACTTCCGGATACCTATGGATTGATTTAGGAATTTAAGGTCAACTTCTGAATAAAAGTGACAGAGTGAACCCATGGCACAGGGACTCTTTCTCCCAGTAGCTACTGAAAACTAAGAGTAATAGAGAGTCAGAATTCACAAGCAGTTTCTAAACCATGGAAATGCCTTGGGCCATAGCCCTTTGAAGAGAAGTATCAGCTTCTTACCCAGCTCCTGCCATTTCAAAGAAATATTGAGGAAAAAGTTAAGAAGATCATGAGAATTTTCACTAATACCCTCAATTTGAAAGGAAGCAGACTACTGGTTTGACGAGGTAGCAGGAGTGTGGGGAGGAACACCAAAACACATCATAAGAATAGAAGGATCATAAACCATTCTGCAGTCTCGGCAGAGGGAGCAAGCATTTCTTTTCCAGGGCGCTGTCCTGAGCCGAGAGAATTTCTCAAAGCCAGTGGGTGTGGGTTATACCCTGCCTGCATGGAGCGGTCTAGAATATAAGACCTATCAAGGGACCTCATGAGTAGGTAGTCAGGGGCCCCTACAGTGGCTCGTTGACTCACCCTTTTCCCCTCACACCCTTAAGACATGGTGGCATTCACCAGTGTGGCGACAGCAGACCTCAGTCTCTTCTTTGATGTATCCCTTAGTATCCCTTGATTTCCTCGGAGACACAGCTTTTATCTGTACCCCTTGCTGTATTTATATTCAGTTAAATATATTGAATATTATCCATAGTGGTGACAGTGTCGAGAAATATTCACCTACACTGTATCAGAGCAAATAGTTGGTCTGGAAAATCCCTATTGCTAAAATGTACTAGATTAAAAGAAGTGGCATGTATTTTTTTAAGAGGAGAATGAAAGAAAGGGAAGGGAAGAAAAGTAGAAATTAGAATATGAATTAAAAAAAGAGAAATGGAAAATACCATAGAAAGAACCCAATCTAAAGAAAAATTACCTAAGAAATAGAAGATAACTTCGTAAGGAGTTTAAGCTGTAAACAAACTTAATGAGAATATAAATTCAGTAAAACTAGGACTGAAACATATTTTTAAAAAGATAAGATAAACTGAGCATTTAAAGGCACCATTCTAGACCAAATAAATCAATCAGAAAAGCAAGGAACAAGATAGCTACTGTCAAAACTCAGATTACTGCCTTGGAGAACAGGTGTAAGATAGTAATTGCGAATGCAGAGAAAAGTTTAAAAAAATCAAAGTAATCAGAGAGAAAATAATAGATTCAAAGGGCCAACAGAGATTCTCTGAGAGTATAATTGGTGTTTTTAGAGTACAGAGCCCCGTAGCTGGATCAGAAAAAGGATTCGATAATACGTAGTCATGCGCAGCTTAAAGAGGGGGATACGTTCTGAGAAATGCATCGTGAAGTGTGCTTTTACACACTCCTACGTGGTCCAGTCCACAGCACACCTGGGCCCTGCGGTACAGCCTCTTGCTCCTGGGCTACAAGCCTGGACAGCGCGTCATTGCACAAACCAACGTCAGGTTAAATCAGTCAAGCACAAGAGAAAACGAGGCAGGCAGGAGACGCGGTGAACACGACATGCGCGAGCGAGGCTGACGCTAGTGTAGAGCCGCGTGCTGCTTTACGGCGCGCTCTTGTAAGTAGAAAGACTAAACTCTACAACAATAAGTATAGTAAAGACATAAGCCATTATTGTCATCATCAAGCATTATGGACCGTACATAATCGTAGGCGCTGGACTTCCACCGGACTGGCGACACAGGAGGTTTGTGACGCCGGCACGCCACAAACACGAGTAACGGGCTGTGCTATGACCTGACAACTGCTGTGACGTTGCTGTGCAGTGGGAGCTTCTCGGCTTCGTTCTAAACTTATTTGACCACAGGGGAACATGTACTCTGTCGTGACTGTAGGTCTCCACAAGTTATCACGTGTCGGTTCCAAAACCAAAGTTTCAACAATACAGAAACTGTCAGTGTGAGGTAGTTCAGTAAAAGCACAATATTTAAACCATCTAAACAACTGTTTCAATCCTCTAGTTTACTTTGAGGAAGATATGAAATTACTTATTAGGGTTTCTCAAATTAGAGAAAAAAGAGTCACTGATAAAGGCTGAGAGGACTAATTAAGTATCTAAGACTACTGTCTCCATCACCTAAATTCCTGGAAATACCTAAAATTCGGAGAGTAACCTGTACACGCCCAATTCACAGCCTATACCTTCTGACTAGATCAGACTGACACAAACTGCAAAACCAGATCGACAAATCCTGTTAATGGCTTAAAAATCACATTTTTGCTCTCAAGTCTTTTAAACTAGTCCTTGTCGTTTCCACTCAGCGTCATGTGCAGACGAGAGAAACAGTCTTTGTTATTAGCCTAAACTCATGTACTTTCTCTTCGCAAATGGTTCATACCTATTTTGAGCCCAAAATACTATATTGATCATGATTTTATTCTTCACCCTCTTGAATACTAAACTGAGGTGAATGGCTCTCTACCCACAACACTGCGCGATGTTTATGAGGGACTGCTCATTACAAAGAGGCTGTCCCTCAATCTCTGTCTCGACTGTCCAGCCTCAGCTTTCACAGCCTCTGAACGGAGCCTTCACCTACGAAACTAGCCACAGCCTCTCTCATCAACAGCGACCTCCCTTTGCTCCCTCTTTCCGGGTTTCACTGTCTGATTCAAACAGCTGTCTGTCCCTTGGGAGGCTTGTCTTCCAGCGCGGCACAGCTGCGCTCCGGCTCCCCCCGCCTCCTGCCCAGCTCTGAGTCCTTCACGTGGCTCTCCGGAGTCGGCACCTGTGTCTTTGGCCATTGGAGTCTCACAGGAACTGGAGAGGAACATTTTATTTTTAACAACTGCATCTTAGGTTATGTTCTTCTTTTACTCCATCGCATGAGGGGGGAAAAAAGTAACTGAAACATATTTAAAGAAATATGTTTTAACACCATAAAATGACTCTTAAGACCTCGGTCAAACTAGTCATCGGGTCATTTAAACGAATGGTCCGTGTCGCAAACTTTCCGAAGGGCATGGTGCTTAGCAGAAGTAGTCTTCTTTACCGGGCATAATTCATGCTTCCAACTGCGTCTCGGTTTTTCCAGATAGAACGTAGAAATTACCAAACAGCGAGCGTGGCCTGTGTCCAAGCAGAAGACAGTCAGGACAGCTCAGTCATCTACCAGCTGCCACTACCCCTGCCCCCCCCAGCCCCAGAGGAGGCGCGTCAGCTCCTTGTTAAAATCCCTGTCTCACTGCTCAGAGTGACCTTAGAAACGGTGGAGCCACAGGCACTGAAATGTAGTCACACGGGAAGTGCTGGAATAGACCTCTCAAGATATCCTCCCTTCCTGACTTTCCAAAAGAGTTGAAAGTCCCATCAGTCACTCCCTAAATTTTAGTCTTAATTTCTGATCACTGGATCAAAAAGCGTATTACGAGAATGAGTATATAATTTTGAAATTTACTAATTCAAGAAACTCAAAACCAGGGAACGAGATGATGACTCAGATTTTAGCAGGTGTCAGAATGACCTGGAAGGAGGCTTCTTTTTTATATACACTTTTATTGAGATATCGTTAACAAACAATAAACTGTATGTTTAAAATATACGTATCCATGAAATCATGACCACAGTCACAGTAATGAGCGTACAGTTGGGGTAATGAGCACATCACTACCCCCAAGGCTTTCTGGTGGCCTTTTATAATCTCTCCTTCCTATCCCTCTCTGCTCAGCACCTTCCCCTACCACTGTTTCCTAGGCAACCACGAAGCTGATTTTTGCCACTATACTTCGGTTTACGTTTTCTAAAAGTTTATGAAAATGGAATCCCACTGTATGTACTCTCGTTTGTTTGGCTTCTTTCACTCAACATGGTTATTTTCAGACTGATCCATGTTGTTGTATGCGTGAATAGTTCATTTCTTTTAGTTTCTGAAGAACATTCTATTGTATGGATAAACCATGTGTGGTTAGCAATCCACCAGTTAATGGACACTTTGTTGATTTATACCTTTTGGCTCTTACAAGTAAAGCTCGTATGGACCTTCATGTACGATTCTTTTCATAGTCATATGCTTTTACTTCTCATGGGTGAATAAAAAGTAGAGTGGCTATGTCACGGTAAACGTATGCTTAACATTTAAGAAACTGCCAAGTTCTCTCCCAAAGTAGCTGAATTATTTTACATTCCCACCAGCAGTATATGAAAGATTCAGCTGCTCCACATCCTCTCCAATACTTGGCACAGTTGCTCTTAGTAGTAGACATTTGTAATAGGTGTGTAGTAGTGTCGTGTAGTGTTTTGATTTTGCATTTCCCTAATGAATATTGATGTTTAGTATTTTAATGTCTTTATCTGCCATCAATATATCTTCTTTGGTGAAGCATATGTTCCAATATTTGGCCCATTTTTAGTTTTTTTCTTTTTTTGAACTTTGAACTTTTTAAAATATGTTCTGGATACAAATTCTTGATCAGATGTGTGATTTGCAGATACTCTCTTCTAGTCTGTCTTATCTTTCTATTTCCTTACAGTATCTTTCAAAGAGCTATCGTTCTTCATTGTGAAGTTCAATTTATTGCTTTCTTTTACAGATCACGTTTTTCACATCGTATCTAAGGAATCTTCACCTAATCCCGTGTCCCCTGTGTTTTCTTCTAGAAGTTATATAATTTTAGATTTCATACTTAGATCTGTTCTCCATTTTGAGTTTATTTTTGTACATGGTATATTTGATTTTGCATAGGGGTAGTCCAACAGTCCAAATGGTAGGCAACATTTATTGAAAGAGACTATTTGTTCATTGAATTGCCTTTGAGTCTTTGTCAAAAATCAAGTAACCATACATATATGAGTATATTTCTGGACTCATTTCTTTTAATCCTGATGCCAGTGTCATACTGTTTTAATTACTACAGCTTTATAAAAAGTATTGAAGTCAAGTGGTGTAATTCCTCCAACTTTGCTCTTTTTCAAAGTTGACTATTCCAAGTTTGCATTTTCATACAAATTTTGGAATGAGCATGTCAATATTAGAAAGAAAAGACCTGGTGAAATTCTGAGTGATCATATTGAATTTTTAGACCAATTTGAGGAACTTGACATCTGAAAAATACTAAGTCTTCCAAACTATGGACATGATGTATATCTCTATTTTTTTTTTAGGTTTTTAAAATTTTTTCAGCCATATTTTGTAGTTTTTATTGTATAGGTCTTATATATCTTTTAAAGATTATTCTCAAACTATTTCATATTTGGGAAAGTTATAGATGGTATCAAATTTTAATTTCAATTTACAGTCATTGGTTATGAGCATATAGAAATACAATTGAGTTTTATATACTAATCTTATATCCAGCAACCCTTATTCTAGTATCTTTTGTAAATTCTGTAGTATTTTCTTTGTAGATGATTATTTTTGTCTACAAATAAAGATAGGTCTACCACTTTTTTCCCAATCTCAACATCTATTTTTTTTTCTTGTTTTAGTGCGTTAGCTTAAACTTCCAGTACAGTGTTGAATACAAATGGTGAGAGTGAATATCTTTAACTTTTTCCTGATTTTATGGGAAAAGAACTCAGTCTTTTATCAGTAACTGTTATGTTACTGGTAGCTCTTCCATAAATGTTCATAATAGGTTGAAGATTTTTCTTTCTGATCCTACTTTACTGAGACTTTTTTTAAAATCAGTAATGGATAATGGATTTTTCAAATGACTTTTTACATCTAATGAAATGACCATATTGTTTTCTTTTTTTAGTCTGATAATTCGTTAAATTGATTTTCAGCTATTAAACCAATCTTGCATTCTTGGCATAAATCAGGCTCTTCATGTTTTATCATTGTAAGATATTGTTGAATTTGATCAACTAAAATTTTGTTAGAAATTTTTACATCCATGCCCATGAAAAATATTTGTATGTAATTTTCTTTCTTTCCTTATAATTTCTTTGTCTAGTTTCAATGTCAAAGTAATGCTGGCTTTGTAGAATTTATTGGGAAATATTTTCTCTTTTAAATTTCCTGGAAGAGTATATACAGTATTGGTATTATTTCTTGCTTAAATGTTTCACTAAATTCCCTAGTGGAGTCATCTGGGTCTAGAGTTTCCTGGGAGGGAAGGATTTTAACTACAAATTAAAATTATTTTACTCAATATGAGACTATTTGGGTTATCTATTTCTTCTTGAGTAAACTTTAGTAGTTTTGGTCTTTCAAGGTATTTGTCAATTTCTTGTCAGTTGTCAGATTAGTTAACATACTTTTTAAATAATGTTTCTTTTAATAGCTATAAATTCTGTAATGATGTCAGCGCTCTCAGTCTTGATACTGGTAATTTTCTGCTCAGATTGTCTAAAAGTTTAATTTTATCAATCTCAAATAATTTCATTTTTTATTTTTGAATTCTATCATTTAATTTCTGTTTTGGTCTTTATTATATATGTTCTATAACATAAATAATTATTTGGGGGATGTGTTGGCCGTTATTGTTCTAGCTTGGAACAATAGATGAAAGCCGAAGTCATTAATTTGAGTCCTTTCTTCTTTTCTATTATAGGTAGTTAGTGCCATAAGTGTCCCATTAAGTATTGTTTTAACTGCACCTCATAGAACTTGATATGCTGTATCTTCATTTATTTAATAATACTAACTTCCATTTGCCTTTTTCTTTTACCCACAGCTTATTGAAACCTGTGTTTATAATTTCCAAATATCTAAGGATTTTCCAAAGATTTTTTTATTACTGAGTTCTAATTGTGATTTGACAGTATACTTTGTATACTTTGTATTTAATTCTTTTAAATGTATTGAGTCTTGACTTATGACTGGTAAATATTTAGTGTACTCTTGAAAAGATTGTGTCTTCTTATTTTATTTTATTTTATTTTTTGCATGAGCTGCTCTATAATAGTTTAGTAGATCAACATCATTGATAGTGTTATTAAGACCAATATTCTTACACGTTTTGGTTTCTGCCCTATAAGAGGAGGACGTTGAATCCCTGAATAAATTGTAGATTTGCCTATATCACCTTGCTATTCTGTCAGTTGGGTTTTATATCTTTTGACACTGCATTATTAGATGCATAAACTTTTAGAATTATTATGTCCTCCTGAAGAATTCACTCCATTTATCATCATGAAATAGTCATCTTATCCCTGATATTATTTTTATGCTCTGAAATCTTTGTCTGAAATTAATATAGCCACTACAGCTTTCTTTTCATTAGTGTTAGCAGGGTAAACCTTTCCCCATTTTTTTCACTTTCAACTTATTTGGGTCATGATACTGAAAGTGGATTTCTTACAGACTGTACTAATGCGATATGGTTTTTATATCCAATCTATTTTTTTGTTTGTTTTGGCTTTTAATTGTGTTTTTTTATGTCACTTACACTTAATATAATTATCGATATGGTCAGGTTTAAATCTACCACATCAATATTCGTTTTCTAATTGTCCTACTTGTTCTTTGTTTAATTTGTCCGATTTTCCTGCCCTCTTTAGGATTAATTGAGGGTTTTCTTATCATTTCATTGTATCTCTTTCTGTTCTTACTAGCTATGTTCTTTGTTATGTAATTTTCGTGATTGTTTTAGGATTGATAGTATAAATTTTTAAACTTAACACAGTGTGTCCTCAAGCGATATCAAACTACTTCACACGCAAGTTTCTTCCCGAGAGAAATGCGCAGTAACGTTCTTTCACTTCTTCCCTCTGGGCCTCTGTGCTTTTATTGACATACATTTTACTTTGATTAAACTTCACAATACATTGACACAATTTATTATACAACACAATTTATTTAAAGTTTATTTTCTTTTAAAAGGACATAGATAATAATAAAATAACATTTTATATTTACCCTTGTAACCATTTCCCATGCTCTTCATTTATTTGTATGAGTCCAGTTTGTTATTCATTCAAATCTGAGTTTTTGACTATGAAAAATAATTTTTTCTTCATTGGAACGCCCTTTCAGTACAAATTACTTAATTATTTACAAAGTGCTAAAATGCCCTTTCAGAGTTAGACTGCAGCTCTTTTCCTCATTATGGCTTCCCAAAACACAGACATTATTTTCAAAGCATCTTGTTTCCAAGTATTTTCTTCTCAACTAGCCCTATTCATAACTCATAAAATTCAAGGAGAACTCTTAAATAGGAAACTCACAAGCCTATTTCCAGTTCCCTCCTAAATGTCAGGGGACCACAGTGAATGGGAAACTTTTTACTGATTCATTGTGAAATGCCCTAAGGAATCAAATCAGTGAGCAGCGATATTATAAGTCCCCTGCTTAGCTCCAGATTGACTCCCATCTTTCTCTTGCATCTGTATTTGGCCCATGTTTTAAAGTGAAGTTCTCGTGTCAGATTGTAAGTGTTCTCCCTGGGCAGACTTTGCTACGGCTATGTCGTATCATAGCTAATTAATATTATAATTCTGTCTGATCATCTATTACCCCATTGTGTAAAAATGATATGTAAGTCATGATAACCTAAAATATAGACTGTGCAACTTTGGAGGGTGGAGAGGTAAGGGCCTAAGGAATCCAAAAAGAGGAACTGTGCTCTAGAGCAATAAAATTAGGATGCATCAAGGGGTCCACATGACCGCTGATCAAGAGAGGCAGAATGTGGGTATTAAGACTTGCTGACAAAAAAAAAATAAATAAAAATCACTGAACAGTCATTTCAAGTGTGAATACTAATTAAGAGTTACTAGAGCAGAAGTTCCAAAATGTAGGCGATTTGTGATTAATCTGCTTTTCACATGCTCAGTGAAGTATGCTTCTTGGTGAGAAGATGCTGGGATTTATTTATTTAAATGTGATCAATAATTCTCCTGAGTAATGCAAGAAAAGCCAGTCAGACTCTGGTAAGAATAAGTATGCCAGCTAATGCCAGCTCACAACCAAATTAAATATTTATCAAAACTTTGCTTTCCTAGGTATTTTGCTGTATCCCAAGGGATACAAAAATTAGTAATACCCACTTCCTATCCTAAAATAAACTCTAACTTAGTAGGAAAACAAGGCTTTATACACATAGTAGGAATTAAATATTTGTCAAAAGCATTGATTTTAGTCCAACATAAAGTGTGATCAGTACTATATCAGAAGATCCATGGGGAAAAAGAACTGAGAAAGATTTATTTCAATTGAAATCACTGAAGAAAATTTCCTGAAGAACTGGATCTTGAAACATGTAATGATTTCATATACAGATAAGGGGGTAGGACAGTCTCTTTAGGAGAATGGGCAAGTCTACCATCCACAGCCTACTGATGGTGTGTGGCCATACTCTCTTACAGAGAGTAGCAGGGACGACGACACAGGATGAGAACAGAAAGAACGTGTCCAGGAATGGGAAATTCCAGTTGGGCTGCTTTGAGACATAATTAGGTCAGTAAAGCTTGAATGACTGATTGCAGTCAAGCAGTGGACTGTGAATTTAATGTTAAGAGATTTAGTCTCTTCTATAAAGAAGTTTGTATAAATACAAATAAATAAGAATAAATCGAGAAAAGAAAACAAATTGCCTGAGTTGGTACAAAGAGCCATAGAGATACTCATGCAGGACTTTAACAGGAAAAAATGTCATCATCCATGGGACGCTAGCTAGGGGACTCAGATGATTCTTGCCTCCCTAGTTGAGAACAATTAGGCCTGGACTAAATGCTGCTCTGGCTCTTGCTAAAAAATCTTAAGAGGAAGACATCGAAAGACCAAACTGTTTCTGAGTAGCTTAACCACATCCTAGAACGATGCTCAAGCTGTGTATAAGAAAGCAGAAATATGCAGCACCCAACAGGATAAAACCCACAGTATGAATAAAATCAAAGATGGTCAGGCATGCAAAGGAGAGAGAAAACATTAGCCATTATGACAAGAAAAATCAATCAGTCGACACCAAACCAGAACAGACTTAGATGTTAGAATTAGCAGACAAAGACAATAAAACAGTTGTCTTCAGTTTTCTAAGTTTCTTTATTCCTTTTTCAACACAACAGTTTGTCATTTTATACAGATTTAATAGTAAGACATTTACCATGGCCAATGCAACAAAGTAAAAACAGATATTCAAACCAAGGAAAACCTTGAATTTAAAAAGTTTTGAACCAAGTTGCTCTTTTTAACAATTACTATATAGAATTTTATTTCATGCTGACTCCCTTTTAAAAATTTAATTTAATTTAAAGTATTAACTTTTTGTGGAATCAGTGACAGTTCTTATTAGCAGTTCTCTTTTGTCTTTTTTTATATGTCATTCACTGCTTTAGACCTTTTCTCCAAAAATTCCTCTTTAGGGTAACCCATTACTTCTCGAGTAGGATGAAGTTTTAAAAAATTGTTCCTGTCTTACTTCACGTGGTAACTTGTTATTCGTCATCTGATTGACAGGTGGTAGAGCGGAAGCTTTAATAAGTCTTATGTCTGGGGGCAGCAGGTCAGACCCCGGCTTCCAAACATAGATTGCATCCTTAGAGCAGTTAACCCAACTTAGCAGTTCCCAACTGGGCTGCACACCAGAATCACCCGGAGAACTGCTTACAACATGCAAGGAACCAGGCTCCACTCAGATCAGTTAACTCAGAGCCTTTGGGGGTTGGATCTGGCCATCACATTTTTTAAAAAGCTCCAAGGTGATGTATAGTCCAGGCTAAGGACCACTGAGCCCTGACTTCTCAATTGAGGGTAATAAGACTGATAATACCTTGTTCACTTACTTCATGAGCATCAAAAGAGAGAACATATAAAAATATATCAGGCCTCAAAACAGTTAAAAGCCTCTCTCATGTCTAGTTCCTAAAAAAAAAAAAAAAAAAAAATGGTATTATATCAATCTCATTTTTGATAAAGGGACATGAATCTTCTTTCTATTTCCAAACCAATGATTCTTGACCTTTGGGTGTGGCCGGGGAGAATGGCAGATCGGACGGGCAGAAGGCTTAGCAGAGATCCGGTTGAGAATTTAAAAAACTGTGGATCTTCTTTCAAGAAAAATACATAGACACAGAGGACAAACATTGGCCTGTGTCTCCAGGGGTCCACACGCGCCCTGGCCTGTCTGCGTGGCAGGTCAGAGGTGTCTGCCCCGGCTTCCAAAGTGGATAGCACTTCCTGTTTTGTTCTTTTTGTTTTCGAAAGGCCTCAACAACAGAAGCCAATTATTAAGACTTCAGGGAATTGTTTTCATGCTTATTTTATGGTTATTGGAATGTCACTCAAGCTAAGCTATTCATAGAATGTCTCTTCCTCTGGTAAACAAGCTCATTCCTGATGAAAACAATGAGCATTCCTTCTCGTCAGACAAGGGGAACGGGACCTGATCTAGGGAACATAGCACTTTGCTTCTAGGGGATTCCTTCAAGCTCAGTTGCTGTGATCTAAGCTCCGTCGTATGTGGAGAGAGCAATTCATCACACAGGAGCTGGCCCTCCGCCGTCCGCAGTCATCAGCAAGCGAGAGCGCCATGCAGGCAGTTCTCTCGTTGTTAGGGAGAAACCACTAGCTGTGGCTCGTTCCCTCCCCCCAGACTAAGCCGCGATGTGAACCATGTGTTGGCAGACCCGTAGGCCTCAGGACAAGCTGTTCACTTACTGCAGTGATTATTGTTCTTTGCTCGTGGTCAGAACTTGTCATAATCACATATGTTATTTCGTTAAATTTTTCTATCATGTCAGTCATTCCTACACCACCAGCCTCATCCTCTTTTTCGCCTTGGGACTGTTGAGTGCAGCAGGAGACACATTTATGGCTTTCATCTCACCAAGTAAAACGCTCCCATTTTCAAGTAGTTTTCTTACATTTAACTCTCGCTAATGCCTAATTATTTATTTTCTTGTCCAAAAGCATCTTCTTCAAAATACTAAAACATATATCAAAACCCTATATTATAAAATGAGTTATCCGGAGGATGCGGCATTCCAGGCCAGCTGTATCTGAGTAGCATGCTGGTAAATGTTTAACAACCAGCTTTCCAGATCCCAAAAAACTCAGCTCTAATTTGTAACATTTGACAGTTTCCATGGTATAAACACTCCCACCATCACGGCTAATTTTAAACTACTGAAATGTCAGCTATCTAACAAAACTCTTGAAAATTTAACAGCCATGCAATACCAGCCAACTCTAGATACACCATTGTGTCTGACTTCCCACCTTATCTTCCCGCGTTCGCTTGAAGAACCGTTGATTCCTTTTCCCCTTGGAATCCCACCCCTTTGCTCTTTCTGCTTAACTGGAAAGCACTTGCTTCATCAGCAGTCGTAATATTAACTACCCTTCAAAGATGAACTCCTAGAAGATCTCTTCCAAGGATATTATGCGATGGTTCCAGGACAATTGAAACCCCTTCTGTTCTACTGTGACCTTACATTTTATAGTACATTTCAGTATCGACTTTGCATTAATCTTCTTTATGCAGATCTTATTTTCTCTAAGATAGTGTGTGTATTTTCAGGGCGGGATCCATGTCTAATTTGTCGTTATAGTTCTTAAAATACTTAGAAAAGTTCTTTTTCATACTAGGTGCAACACATGTCGTTGTTAATTAAACATAAGAATGTGAAATTTTGACGGTTGTGAAATATGTAAGAATATACAAAACTGCTCATTTTAAACCAGATAGAAGCTAAAAGTTTGAAATTAAATACATAGGATGAATTAATAGGACTTTGATTTAAGCCACATAAATCCTGGATAATATAATAGGCATTTTGCTAATTCATAAGACTACAACTGTGTTATAGTATCTGATTAACCAGAAAAATGATAAAACCTGCTCAAATGATTTAAGAAATATAAAACTTCAGAATAAAGAATATGATCAGTGTAAAAACTGAGAAATACCGAAATAAAAGTCATCAACACGTACACAAATACACACACATATAAACCAAGGAACTCTTGAAGAATGGGTCTTTTCTATTTCCTTTTGTTATGTATAAAGTAATATTTAAATGATACATAAATATTTATATAAATTATATTCTTCCCGAGATTTTCTGTTTCAACAATTAAGATGCCTAATCTATTTGTTGGAGAGGACCTATAATTTTGCCGAAAATTTCAAATCAAATTCAACCAAATTTTAGAAAGTCAACTTTTATAGAAAACTCGTATTTTTAGGAATAGGTTTCGAGTATAAAAGTTAACACAGTCTCTTGCTTCAGTTCCACTTATTTCTTCTGTCCTATCTTTGACCAAATTATTTTTTCCCATTTGTATTATATTTGCTGAGATCAAAGTTAAATTTTTTTTACCGAAGTCAAGTCAAACCAATGTTACTTCCTCATTTTGAACCCTGTGATAACAAGAAGTTAGGTTAGTGGTGCTGACTAAAATAAAAAAATAATTTTCTCCCATAACATGCATTGATACTTCGTTGAGAATTAGTTCCTGTGACAAGAACTTTCAAGATGTTCTCTCTTACCAACTTTCAAATATACAAGAGTATTGTTAACATTACATTCCAAAACCTATTCATCTAGTAACTGGAAATTTATACCTTTGGACTACCTTCATCCAAGTCCCTGACTCCCAACACCTGCCTCTGGCAACCACATATCCGAACTCTGTTTCTATGAGATTGTTTATATATAGTCTGCATGTTTTCTCTTGTGCTTGATTTAAGCTCATGCTGTTTTGTATAGTGATGTGTCGTACAGGCTTGTGGCCTAGAAGCAATAGACTGTATAATAGGCATGGGTGTGTAGTAGACAATACCAGCTGGGTTTATGTTAGTGCACTCTGTGGTTCCACAGTGTCAAAATCACCTAACAATGCATGTCTCAGAATGTATCCCCATCGTTAAGCAACGCATGAATCCACTGTAAATGGAATTGTTTTATTTCTTTTTCAGATAAGTCATTGTTAGTACATAGAAATGCTGATTTTCGTATCCCGCAACTTTGCTGAATTTATCAATTACATCTAATAGTATTTTAGTGGAGTCTTTAGAATTTTCTATTTTCTCTATTTCTATATAAAACCATGTCATCTACAAATAGAGTTAATTTTGCTCCTTTTCAATTTGGATGTCTTTTATGTCTTTTTCTTGACTGATTTCTCTGGCTCGGACTTCTGGTACTGTGATGAATAGAGCAGGGAGAGTGGGCACCCCTGTCTTGTTCCTCATCTTGGAGAATAGCTTTTGACCTTTCACCATTGAGTATGACGTTGGCTATGGAATCGTCATGAATGGTTTTTATTATGTTGAAGTACGTTCCTTCTATATCTAATTTGTTGACAGTTTTTCTTTTATCATTAGTGGATGCTGAATTTTGTCAAACGCTTTTTCTATGTCTATCGAGATTATCATATGATTTTTTATCTTTCATTTATTAATATGGTTGATCACACTTATTGATTTGCATAGGTTGAACCACCTCCGCATCCTGGATGAACCCACTGGATCATGGGGCGTGATCCTTTTATTGTGCTACTGAATTCAGTTTGCTAGTATTTTCCGGATAATTTTTGCATCTATGGTCAATTGGGATATTGGCCTGTAGTTTACTTTTCTTGTATTGTCCTTACCTGGCTTTGATAGCAGGGCGATGCTGGCCTTGTAAAGTGAGTTTGGAAGTGTTCTCTTTTCAATTTTTTGAAGTTTGAGAAGAATTGGCCTTAATTCTTCTTTAAATGTTTGGTAGAATCCACCAGTGAAACCATCTGGAATTGGCCTTAATTCTTCTTTAAATGTTTGGTAGAACCAGTGAAACCATCTGTTCCTTGGCTTTTCTTTGTTGGGATGTTTTTGATTATTGATTCAGTCTCCTTACTTATTATTGCTCTGTTCAGATTTTTGTTTGTTCCTAATTCAGTCTTGGTAGGTTGTATGTTTTTAGGATTTTACCCATTTCTTTTAGGTTGTTAGCATGTAGTTATTTATAGTAGTCTCTTATGATTTTTTGTATTTCTGTGGTATCAGTTGTAATGTCCCTTTCATTTATAGTTTTTATTGATTTGTATCCTCCTCCTCTTTTTATTTATTTATTTATTTATTTTGGTTTGTCTAGCTAAAGGCTAAAGGTTTGTCAATTTTGTTTATCTTTCAAAGGACCAACTCTTTAGCTTCGTTAATCTTTTCTATTGTTTTCCAGTTCTCTGTTTCATTTATTGCTCTAATCTTTATTATTTTCTTCCTTCTGCTAACTTTGGATTTAGTTTGTTCTCTTTTTCTAGTTTCTTTAAGTGTAAGGTTAGACTGTTTATTTGAGATCTATTTTCTTGATATTTGTGTTTATCAATATAAACTTCCTTCTTAGAATTGCTCTTGCCTCCTGCCATTAAGTTTGACATTTTCCTTTGTCTCAAGAAAATTTATTTTCCTTTTAATTTCTTCTTTGATCTGTTTCTTGTTCAGGAGAATGTTGTTTAATTTCCATGTGTTTTGTGAATTTCCCAGCTTCTTCCTGTTATTGATTTCTAATTTCATGCCACTTGGGTTAGAAAATATACTGGGTATGATTTTCATCCGTTTAGATTTGCCAAGACTTGTCTTGGTCTTTCCTAGAAAATGTTCCGTGTACTCTTGAGAAGTATGTGTATTCTACTATTGTTGTTTGGAATGTTCTGCATATATCTATTAGATCAATGTGATCTATAGTGTTGTTCAAATTCACTGTTTTCTTGACGATCCTGCATCTGGATGACCTATCCATTGTTGAGAGTGAAGTATTAAAGCCCCTAACTATTATTTTATTGCTGTTTATTTCTCCTCATAGTTCTTGTTAGTATTTGCTTTATATATTAAGGTGCTCCAATATTGGGTATACAAATATTTGTAATTATTATAACTTTTTGGTGGAGTGTCATTTTTATCATTATACAGTGACCTTCTATGTCCTATAATGTTCATGCATAATTTTCTCAATTTTGTTTAGTTATCTGTGTGTACTTGCAATGCACTAAACTTCTTTAAGAGAATTTTTTTGAATTCTTTGTCTGACGGTTCATAGATAGCCATTTCTTTGGGGTCTGCTATTGAGCTTTATTAGTTTTCTTCGGCGAAGTCACATTTACCTGATTTTTGTGTTTCTTGATCCCCTGCCCTGGTAGCTGCACATCTAGGTGAGTGGCCCTCCTTCCCAGCTTCACAGGTTCGTTTGGGCAGAGACGTTTCTTCATCAGTCACCTCAGCTTAGGATTTTAGACGGGTCAGCTGCTACTGTTCTTGGGCAGGTGGACTTGCTGTTGGGTCTGTTTTAGGGCACGGTCACTGCCCGAGCTCTGAGTGGGGGAGGGGGCATTAGCCTTCACTGGGAACAGTGAGCTAGGACTGCCGGGTGGTTTTCCTGCCCGAGCATGGCTGTAGGTGGTTCCGCCGTGGCCTGGGTTCTCTGGCCAGGCTTCCGGTCAGGTGGGACTTGGTAGTGTACTTGGCAGTACGCAGGGCTATAAATAAGCTTCACTGCTCAGGCAGCATGGCAGAATGGGCAGCTTGTTTTGGGACCCAAATCAGGCAGAGTACGCTGGCCAGATGGGGCCACTTACCTTGCTCTGCAGACAGGCAGAGCCACTGGCTGGGCTCCCTGCTCACATGTAAGCAGGCAACAGAGAGTCATAGCACCCACCTTTCAGATAAATCCTGCTCTCACCAAACCTAAACTGGTTAGTTTCCAACCATCTCATCACAGCTTTGGAGTGCGTCCTTTTTATATGTAATTTATTCCATAATATTCCTACTTGCTGTGTTAAAAAGTTTTTTTTCCAGCCTGTTTTCAATTCTGTCCCTACTTATGAAGTTCCCCCCCATGCCTAAATTCCACATTATCTATAATATTCCACGATTGGTCTTGATTCACAGAATAACAAACTTAGCGTCTGTCGCACTTCTGGCGTGAGCGATCATGAAGGACTGGAGAAGACATTTTCTGCTATGTACATAGATAATTAAAGAAATCTAGTCCAAAGGAAAAAAGAAAACTGAAGCAGAACAGCAGAGAGAAGCATTGACAAATAATCACGTCACATAGAGAAAGTAACTTTAATGAACATCCTCCAGTCCCTGATTTTAGTCCCTTGTGAGATTGTGATGATCTTTCTGAGTTTGATGAAATAGCTCTCTTGGATAAATCTCTGCTTCATCTCTCAATTAAAAAAGAAAAAACTACTCTGAATGGAGTTCTGTGATCTACAAATAAAGAAGTTCAGTGAGGCTAATATGTCAAAACAGTATAATTTTTATAATATGGGTGAAAATTCCAAAATATTTTTTTAAAAATAATTTGGAAATGAAGGTAGAAATGGGTCTCAATAAAAAAGTTAGAGGAACGTTAAGTACCACTTTAAAAAAAATCCTCATTTTTGAGGTGTACCTCTCCCTGTCCTTATCTCCAAAAGGTTAACAAAACAAGGAAATAGAATTTAAAGGGCTTTAAATCCTTAGGGAAATCTTGACCTTACCAGTTTAGAAAGTTACACGCTTCTTCTTTCAATTAATCTTTCCAATGACGCTCCTGTTTTCAATATGGTATTTAAGAAAAGGAAGTAACTCAGTGACTCAGTTGTAAGTCACCAAGGTCCAAGTTAGATGAAAACTGGGCACAGGACAAAGTAACCCAAACAAGTACAAAGCCATGGGGGGAAAACAAAAACAAAAACAGAAAGGACAAGTTTAGGGAACTAATGGTAATAGAATGAAAGTATGAGTAGGTGGATATGTGGTCAGAAGGAGGGGATGGAGAATTCTTGGAGAATTTTCAAAACTCAGGGGACAAATTAAAATGAATATTTTTCTGGAAAAGAAGATCATAAACACAGATGGTAGAGAATATGGTCCTGTTTCTTTGAGAAATTGACTCTGGTTTAATATATAGAATCCCCTGAGACTTGGAAATATTTATTAAAACGGAAAATGCAATAGTCAAACAGGAAGGAATTTTAAGTAAAATGTCTGCCACCTGTTAGACGGCGATGCAATAGGACAAGATTCCATAGGCCATTTTTTCAAACACCAAGAAAGGACATTCCACTTGGACTACTACATAGGAGCCACCATGAGCAGCTGCATAAGAAGGAGAAACTATTCCTCGTGGTCATTTAAATTTATTTTGGGTAATTTGAGTATTTTTTCTGAAAACTCATAATTTTTTTCTCACATAAATATTTGTGGCAAATGAATGCCTTGAAAAATCACTTTAAATTCTTTCTAAATACATCTTCTCTCCTATGCAAATGTAACAAACGACATTTTTTATACACCATCGCATTGATTAGAGACACTGCCTATAACTTTTTACCGCATCATGAAATCCATTCCAAGTTCACTCTTGGCACTATTGGCTGCCTTTTAGACTATATCCCGGGAAGGTGGCTGTAAAAGTCAATACATTCTGTGTGTTCTCATAAAGGTGCATCAGCTCTTGGTTTAATTAAGATTTGACTTAATATCCTCAGTATAGCTATTAACGTATCTGATACAAATTAGTCAAGAACAGAAAAGACATGTGTAGTTTCGTACTGCTTCTAATGAGCCGTGCTATTTCATGCTTACACACCTTCACTGGCCTCTGCCTGACAGAGCCTCTGCCAGCACTACCCTCCCATCCCCCTCTGTCTGGCAGCACCTGCGCAGGTCACCTTCTGTGGACACCTGCCCTGGCTCCTCCGACTGAATTCACCGCTTAAAATCCCTACCGTGTCCTCTTCACACACATTTGCAATAGGTTGTATTTGTTTGTTTACATGCCTATTTCCCCCCACACGCTGACCATATAAGATCAAAATTATATTATCTATCTTTTATTATTTATCTTTGTACTAAGCCTATTAATCCTAGAACAGTGCTTCACAGACGCTCTGTAAATGTTACTGGCTGAATAAGTATATAAAACTTTGTAATTTTTCAAACTCATCGTCACATTTTGACCTTACTATATCATAGCTATCTGGGGCAAACGTCACTTATCCCATTGACAGTTAAACCAATGAAAGCTCAAAGTGTCATCTCCTGTCCAAGGTCTCAGAGCTGATACGGAGCAGATTTCACAAGTCTCACCCCCCTGCTCTCAGAGAACAACAAATCGCTTCTCATTGTCCTAAACCACCTTTTGCTGGAGAGCTAAAGATGTTTTTCGAAATTGTATTTTTTAAAAATTACAAATGATTTTGGCAGAGCTCGCCATATATCGCTTGCTACACAAATTTGGATATGGAAATGTGTTTTTAACTCCACCTTTAAAGTAAGCCTTGCCAGATCCAACCAGTCCCACGAGCCCGAATTACTCTCAGCGTAGCATTGCACGTTATATGATCTCACTGGTGAGATGAATGTGCACTCCAGCCCCAAATGCCTCATCTAGTTTGTTTTGACTTTTGGATTATTTGGGATTTTCAACAGATGGTTTAATGCTTCCTTGTGTTCAGCCCTAAGGTGAACTCATGCCATGTAAGATGATCCCAAGAGATGGAGGCCAGATCCACTGTCACACCTAACACAAAATGGAAAAGGTGTTCATGGTCCTGAATTAGAGCTTAAACTTTGATGGAAGACTGTCTGGGGTACTGGAGATGGTTTTACCAAGTGATACTCCAGAAAACAAACAAACAAACACACAAACAGGAAATCCATTTCATTATAGAGGTAAAAATAACACTGCTTCAGCAAACAAATGTTCTGTCATGGCGACCTTTCTTGACTGTGCTGGACACAAAAATGAGAGGACCGTTATTAACAGTTCGGTGTGCCCCTTCTCTCCTGGTCACCTGGTGTCAGTATGCCCCATCAGAATAAACTGGAGAGTTAAAAAGCAAACCTTGGATTGGCTGATCCAAGTAATATACCATTTATCTGTGATGAGTGGAAGTTCCCAGCTAACATCCCAAGATCACCAGAAGTATTTCGTTATTGGAAATTCAAGGCTAGAGATTATTCTTAAGCTCAAGCTAAGAGGTTCAGTACAAATGAGCTCATTCATTATTTGATCTTTTTACATTTTCTCTCTGCTTAGCCTCTATCCTGAGATACCCAAGTAATAATGGGGAAAAGAAAAAGTAAAATAAGCAAAAAAATGTGAACAAATGTGCCTCAATTTAAGAAAAGGCAATCCCAAAAAGTCTACGGCTAGAAAAGCATCCAAAACAGGTGAAGTAGAGGGCTCGATCCATGTCACAAATGAATTTTCTGAAGAACTTATCTTCAACCAACTATTCCTTCAGTGGCTTTAAACACAAAGTTCCATTGACTTAGATTTTTTAATACAGAAATATATTCATCGATTGACTAACATGAAATCCATAGAGGACATGGGCAAAGAAGCAAGATGAACAGCAGCATTTTCAGAAGACGTTATGAATTACGTGCGCATGAATTTCTCCCTCATGTTCCTGTAGTTTAATTTGCCCCCAAGCGTGAAAGTGTATCTCAAAAATCTTGGTCAAGAGATCTTTCAGTTTTAAAAGATTAGATGATAAAGAAGTCTAAAAACAAAATAAGAAAATGTTTGCGCTTAGGAATTTTCCTAAGGAAGTGGCACCTCATGGTCTTTGTGAGAGAAACTAAAACCCATTCGAGAATGATTGGCCCTTAAAATTAAACAAAAACAAAGAAAAAATGACAAAACTGATCCCTAAAACTTTAGTTTCTTTCAAAATAAAAGTTTACAAAAGAAGGGTTGAAATAAACATTAAATCGGAACAAGATTGGTCGTCCCTGTATCTCCTTCTCTCCCTCCTCCCCACCTCCCTCTCTCCCATCTCAGAAACTGGTTTTCTAAATCAAGTCCAGACCACTCTGCACCCCTCTTCCTTTCCACTGCTTTCCCTGTGTCTCAACTTCGTTACTGTCTCTCGCATACACGATACTGACAAAACCCTTCCGTAAACCCCAGTTCATCTCCGTAAGTACCGCACTTATTTTGACAGTGGCTGAACTTTCTTACCTTTATCCAGGGACTGGTAAACTATGACTAGTAGTGGTCTCAATTCTGTCCTCCATCTGTTTTTGTAAATAAAGTTTTATCGGAACACAGCCCATGCCATGTGTTTATGCATTGCCTGTGGCTGATTTTGTACAATAATGGCTGAGTTAAGTAGTCCAACAGAGGCCTGGCGGCCCACAAAGCCTAAAATATTTGCTGTCTGGTCCTTTGTAGAAAAGGCTCGAGACCCTTGCTTGGCAGTGAAACACCCTGAATCCTGAACAAGCGTCTACACTCGCCGTTCTACCGCTTTACCCCTCATCGGCCCTTAACCCACCACGCTCTGCCTTCCACCATAAGCGTTCCGAAGCGACACTACGTTTAAAAATTACCATCACACTCCTTGAAAATCTCCAAAACACTACACCCTGTTTCTCAACCTAAATTTTGATCACCCTTTTGTCTCTGGCTTCTGTTGTTCTTCTCAATCCTCAGGGTCATTATTTTATGTCTTTTCCCGCTATTCTTGTCTCTTTGTCTCTATTCTAGTTCTAGATAATCTTACCTACTTTTATGCCTTCAATCGTTGACTCTATATGGACAGTTTCCAGATTTCTCCAGCCCTGACCTGTTCCCCAGGCTCAACATTTCCAGTTATATACGGGACACTGAATGCCACTTGGAAAAGTCCAACTATCAAAAACAGAACATTTTATTCTCTTGTTCTCCTTTATGATATTACTAATCTCCTAGTTCCCAAGGCTGGAAATTTTGGAAATATCATGCTCTTCCATTGTGACCGTCCACGTGCTCACCAAGCACCGTGACATTGACCAGTTCTGCATCCGCAGTTGCTTTTGTGCCCATTCGCCCTGTCCATCCCCCCAGCCCTGTGTCCAGCGCAGGCCCTGGGACTCTTCGGCCTGGACAGTCGTGCGTCTCCTGTGCGGTGTCCCGCCTCCTGCACCCCGTCTGTGTGCGGCTCCCGCGTTCACCTTCGCCCAGCACGGTTCAGTTCACAGCCCTCCCCTCACCCTCTCTTCTTGCTGCCTTCGAAGCGAAATCCCAAGTCCCAACAGGAAACAGATAACACACTCCAGCTGGACCACTGAGGAGCGTTTAGAAAATTCTGACTAAGTGTGGGCAGGGCGTAACATAGGACCTTAAGGTGGGCGACCAAGGAAAGCCTCACAATGCCTGATCCTGAAGAGGCAAGAGGAAGGCAAAGTTCCTGGAACCGGGAGGTGGGGCACGTGGAGAGGGCTGCCTTACAGGAGTGCGGCCTGCTGTGGAGGGACTTCCCGCAGGGAAGGGACCCTGGAGAATAAACCCCAGACTTTACTGCCCTGCCCTCTGTGCCGACCACCCCCAGTGCTTCCTGTTGGCTGAACCCCAGTGGGACCCAGTGACCAACAGAGAGCAGTTCGTACAGGGCAGCTTCCTGGGGCAAAGCGTGGAGAAGGGTGGGAAGCGGCTCTGGAGGGAAGATACATAACACATGATTAGAACAGTAAGTGGCTCTCTGGTCCAGCCTCAGACAAGCATTTTACTTTATCTACCACAAATCCCCTCTACGCTTCCTTCACTCAAGCCAAACTGTTATCCTCTCTACACATTCCAAGATTTAAATTCCATAATCTTCCATAAAAAATTAAATTCCATAATCTTCTCACATCCTCAAAAACTTAGATGCCGTTAAGTGTGAGTTTCATCATCATCTCACAGCTCTGCTTCTGAACTCACCTGTCACGCTGCTGGGTTGTTTTGATGACATCACTTAATCACTGCTTCTTACCTCTGTGGTGCCTTCGTGCTCTGATTTGGGCTGGACATGAGACCAGTTTGGGGCAGTGGAATAAGGCAGAAGCAGCAGAGCACCAGCGCCTAGGCCTCAAGACATCTTATGTGTCTGCTCGTGCTCCTGGGCCTCTGCCGTCACCACAGACTTGCCTGGGCTTTCCTACGGGGACCGGAGGAGAATGAGGGAACCATGGAGCAGAGCCAGCATGCAGACGTGTAACCGGGCCAGCTGAACCACAGATGCATGAGGGAGCCCAGCCAGCATCAGCTGGACCCTACGGATGCATGAGAAATCACTGGTTATTTTTATATGCCACAGGCTTTGAGATCGTTTGCTAAATATCAAGCGATACAAGGATGATGTACGTTCTCCCTGCCTTCCTGCTCTCTCACAGAGTCCTTGCTTTTCCCCCACGTCACCCATCCTGCCTTGTCCTCAACCCTGTGTGTAATAATCAGTTCATTTCAAGATACTCTCGGAAAAGAAATCACCTTTTCTTTCCTCTGTCATCTTTAATCTCTCTTTCTTCGCTGATTATTTCCTCTCCACCTGCAAACATACCACCCAACCCATGGAAAACCTGACCTTTCACACTGCGACAGGCATAATTCTGAGATTAACTCTAATCGCCCAGGCTTATCTCTGATCTTCTCTCATCTGAGTATGAGAGAGACCTACGAGTGTCAGTCACCGAACATCACTCCTACGATCAGCTTCTGTTACATGGCACGGTCGACTTCAGGAAAAAGAGATGAGTCATGAAGATCCCGAACTAATCGGGCGAGCTCTTAGAAGGGATGGAGCTCTCTCCTGAAGAAAAGATTTGAAGCGAAAGAGATCTGATGCATGAACTTTCTATGGCTGCCTCCAAGATGGAGAGAGGTACGTGACAAGGGACGTGCATGACCCCTGGGGGCCGAGCGCGGCCCCCATCTAAAGCCAGCCAGGAAAGAAGGAGTCTGCCCTGCAGCCTCAGGGAGCTGCATCCTGACAACAACCTGGAAGGGCCTGGAGGCAGAGTCCTCCCCGGTGAGTCCAGAAAGAAACGCAGCCCAGCCGACGCCCTGACTTCACACGCGTGAGAAACAGCGGGGAACTCGGTCGAGCTCCTTCTGGCCTCCTGACCCACATGACGTGAGACAATGAGAGGCAGTTGCTTTAAGCCTCGAAGCTTGTGCTCATTTGTCGTGCGGCGATAGAGGACTAATACTCACCCCTCTCAACGTCCCTTCTCAGACGCGCTCCTTCCAAGCGCAGTGATGAAAATGGCCAACACTCATGGAAGACGCTTCGCGTAGGCCCACTCCATGCTCAGTGTCTTACACACAATATAACACATTTGCTCTCACAGCCGTTACTACTGCCGAGTTCCAGATACGAAGGTCGTAGAGGTTCAGGCTGGCCCGAGGCCACAGCGACTCAGTGGCAGGGCAAGAGCTCGAAGCCAGGCCTTCTGTTTTTCGAAGGCACGCGCTAGACCACGATATTCCCGTCCTCTGCTTCCCAGTGACTCTTTCCGCCGCCCCCGCTGCACTGTGCATCCTGCCCTCAGAGCTCCGCTGCCGCTTCCCTGGCGGAGACGCGGGTCTCGCTGATTTCACAGGCAGACACTGCGCCTCGGCCTTCATCTTGTTCCATCCCCTGGGCGTTCCTCTCCGTTCACCGTTTCCTCCTCTCAGACTCTGCCTTGACTGTCTTCCTGCCCGCGGACGTGCTCTGTCCCTGACACCTCAGCCGTGAGTTCCGTTCCTCACATTTAGTCCTCGGCCTGCTCACTGGACAGAAATCCCCTGAATGGCCTCGACTCTGTTTGTGACGCTGGCTGCCATCCACGTGCCTGTGACATCCAAGTAGCATGGCCTTTTCTCCAGAACTCAGGATCCAGGGTACCAGTTAGCAGCAATTTGATATCGCCCCCCAAACACAGCGCCTCCACGTACCTGTCATCCAGCCCTAACCTCTCTCTCACCCGCACCGCTCGCCCGTCCCCTCCTCTCGATCCCATGGATTTCCTGTTTCCATGATATTTTCTTCCTCAGAACCCGTTCTGCCCTTCCCCCTAAGCGATGGCCCACTTCAAAACCCACGAAATAGCTTTCCCAGGACACACCTTCATCTTTTAGACCCTCAGACTCTGCTGGGTGTCTGTGAAACAACCCAGTAAACCGATTTCTACAAAAATGACAACTAGCTATCCATCTCCGGATTAGCCAGGCCTCAAGCAAATAACATAGCCAGGCTGCCTAGGAAATTCCTGAAGAAATAAACCCGATGCTAAGATTTAATAAAGCAGAGATTTATTTGGGGAGACAACGAGTCTTTCATATGTGTTCCTCACATGGAACCCCGGTGATTTATCCGCACCTCGCCGTATCCAGCGATTCAGCGAGACAGCTCTCCGGAGTCTGGGATTATGCTTCCGACCGGCCCCGACCCCAGCAGCCGTCACTCCATCACTAAGATCGGGGACCCACAGGCAGCTTCTTCGTCCTGTGGCCACCACCATGGAGGATGCTAGAACCCAAGGCGCAGCTCTGCTCCCCCCGATAACAAAAGCTGAAAATTCTGGTTTTCACTCGTCGTTTGAGGAACATCTCTCTCCTCCTCTTGGGCTGCGTAGCAAGCCTGAAAGCATACATCTAATTTATAAGAACGAACTTACTCGGGATGTGGTCCAAGTTCTTTTCTCAGCCCTCAGATATGCCACTGTGAGAAAGGCGGTGAGGTAATTGCCGTTCACCCCACATGCTCGGCCGTGTTGCCAAGAGAATAAAATGCACGTCCTCCAGGGAACGGGGGCCTCTCGATGGCGCAGAGCCCTCGGCTCGGCCTCGAGAAACACAATCAGGCGGAACCAATATTGCTGGAAAACGGTATTAAAAGAGCAGGAACCAAAGGTGCAACACACTGTGGATGTGAACTGAGGTCAGAGTGTGGATCCCTTCAAAGCCTCAGGTGACCGCGTGGTCCGTTGCAGCACTGCCTGGCGACTTCCGTGGTAGCCTCGTGCTGCGGAGCTACTGGACCCTAAGTGACCAGTAGACAGTGAGACGTTCCCAGTTCATAGGAAATGGTCCTCAGTAACTGCAGGCTGAGGGCTTTGATGATCTGCCCTCAGTATAAAATTATAATACTAAGGTTGCTTCTCCATACATGCACACAGACATCTCTTTGAAGTATAGTAAAAATGGTAGGGGGTAGGAGAACAATTAAAATCAAGTAAGACATGCCAAAATATAGTGATGGAGGTTGTTTGAACTTGAAATTCAGAAAATGACACATCTCCTTCTCATAGAAATCAAGTACTGGATTCTAGTCCTGTGTCCATTGTCAGCTCCGTGACGCCATCTGTAAAAGGAGCCTCGTCTGTGACATTAGATTGATAATAGTAGGTCACAGACTAATTAGGAGCAAAGGAGATCATGCACATAAGAGCGTTTTGATCCTCTGGGAAGCGCCGTGTAAATGGGTGGCATCACGACAGCTGGTTGTAACCAGGGTACCTGTCAGAAGCCAGCAACCGCGAGGCCAAGAACAGCAGCGGGCGGGAGCGGTCATCGCGGCGCGGCCACTCATTCCTCCGCACCCGTGGGAAGCTTCCTAGAAGTCCTGCCCTCTCCGAGGCGTGGCCAAACCCAATGGGAATGGAGTAACTGGTTTTCTAACCCATACTTTACTTTTCAGTTGCTGCCTAACTGAAGACAGTTGTAATAACACTTCTGAGTGTGCGGATGAGGAATGTGGATTTCCGAACCGGTGCCGCCTGCACTCCAGCCTCGGCTCACGCCGCGGCCCCCCAGGCCCCCTAGGTCCCCGCCGGCCCCCCAGGTCCCCGTGCGTCAGAAGGGGCTCGTCGGGGCCACCTCCCGGGCTCCCAGCACCAGCCCGAAGGCGCCGCCCCTCGGGGCTCCCCGATTCAGGCGCCGTCCTCGTCTTCAGTGCCACTCTCGGCGGCGTGGCCCTTCACCCCCCTGGGGTCCCATCCCCGTTTGTACTTCGGATTCGTTCCCCATTTATTCCTCAGATCACCCGTCCAGCTCACCTCCGACCCCGGGGTCCCTGCGTAGCACCTGCCCCGTTGACAGCTGCCCGCTCCTCATGGGTTCATGAGAGGCTCTGGCGAGCACCTGAGCAGGGCGGCGGGGCTGTCTGCGTGGCACTGGGTGTCGTGAGAAGCCACCTCACTCGGCGTCTCCTGCCCCCACTCCTTCCCTGTGCTCGTCCCAGCCCGCCACGTGCACTTGCTGCCCACGCGCTGCCACAGCCAGAGCACGCAGGTGGCCACAGAGTTTCCCTCTGCCGACGTGGGCTTTCCGTAAGCTCAGCCCCGAGGCCAGCGTCTGCCTGCCAAGGCGCTGCTCAGCCTCCAAGCTAGGGCTGAGGTCATCGCTCTCTCCTGTTTCCCTTATGAGATAAACCGCAGCAAGCCTTTCCCGACCCGCCCTTTTGGCCCACACTTGCGCGTTGCAGCCACGCTTCTCCCTGCCAGAGGTGTTGGTGTCAGATGCTGGCTTGGGGAGAGTGGATTCTGTAAACTTGCCTCATCAGTAGGCTTTGAGGAATAACCCCGGGAAGCCAGCTATGTACTTGCTGCGAGCTTGTTTTTCACAATTATTGTCCTCCCGGGAACATCTTGGATTTCGGCCTCAGAGATAAGACAACTGTATCTCACCAGCGTGCACTGTGTGCTGATAATTCTAGGAAAAGCAGAGGGCACTGCAGACATACTTCCTCCTGCCTACTGGTCGCCTGAGGCGGGGCTAACCGGGGTGGCACATGCATGCAAATGTGAAGGCTTATCTTCAGGGAGGTGAGCTCTCCTGTCTTAAGGACATAAAAACATCTTTTGTTGTGATTTATGTTGTTAATTTATTGTTTCCAACAATACTATCTATCATAAGCTCTCGCTTTTTTTTTCTTTCCTTCCTTACTGCCCAGCCTTAGGTTCACGTTGGTAACTTTTGCTGCTGACGGAGTAGGGAAGCCCCCTGTGCTTCGAATGAGTGAATGTGACCTCTCCCAGGTTCACCTGTGATCTGACGTACCAAGTTCGTAACATGGGCTCCGAAACACTCGGGTCACTCCGAGGTGCTCGGACATAACACGTGCCTCGGTGGCTGTCAAAGTGCCAGAATGACAGTTCTCAGTCCTCCCCCGATTAAATGCTGCTTCAAATGGTACTGCATGTCCAGAGGCTTTTGAGGGTCAAAGTGCCAGAATGACAGTTCTCAGTCCTCCCCCAATTAAATGCTGCTTCAAATAGTACTGCATGTCCAGAGGCTTTTGAGGGTTTTTTAATTTTTTAATTTTTTATTTTTATTTTTTATCTTTTGAAACTAACCGGGTATATTCCCTACTGGATACACTGTCTTAGGGCAGAGCCTGTTCGCTTAGAAAGAGCCCCACATAAATACTTAGGTTAATATGGTATGAGGTCTGTAATGTTCTCCAGTCAATAAAAGAGGATGGCGGAGACTCCTCAGTAACCTAGACTCAGCTAAATTCCCTGGTGAATGTTTATAAGTGTTCTCAAATTCCTTTACAAAAACCTCTCAAGGTAGGATTACAGCTCTAAGGGATAAGCGCTGTCATGGCTCCATTTTCCAGATGGGCAAGCTGAGACAGGATTGAGCCAAGTCAATCCTAGAAAACGTAGAACCAGGACGTGAATGACATATATACGGGTTTATTTCTGTTCCATTAGTCTATCTTTCTGCTTTTTATGCCAATACCATACTGTTTTAATTACCATAGGTTTATAATATTTGAAACCAGGGAGCTTGATGCCTCCAGCTTTGTTGTTGTTTCTCAAGATCACTTTGCTGTTCAGGGTCTTTTGTGGTTCCATACAAATTTGAGGATTATTCACCTTGTTTCTGTAAAAAAAAAAAAAAAAAGTCATTGGAATTTTAATAGAGATTTTATTGAATCTTCATATTGCTTTGGATATTATAGACATTTTAAAAATATTAATTTTTCTAATTCATGAGCACAAAGTATCTTTCCATTTGTATCTTTTATAATTTCTTTCATTAATGTCTTGTCGTTTTCATTATAGAGGTTTGCAACTCCTTGGTTAAATTTATCCGGAAGTACTTTATTTTTTTTGATGCAATCGTAAATAGGATTGTTTTCTTAATGTCTCTTTCTGATAGTTTATTGCTAGTATGTACATACATGGCAAATTTTTACATGGTGATTTTATATCCTGCAACTGTACTGAATTTGTTTTAACTGGTTTTTGTTGGAGTCTTTAGGGTTTTCTACATGTAATATCACGTTGCGCAAATAACGACTGTTTTACTTCTTCCTTTCTAATTTGGATGCCTTTTGTTTCTTTTCCTTGTCTAATTGCTCTGGCTAGAACTTCCAATACTGTGTTAAAAGCGGTGAGAGTGAGCATCCCTGCCTTGTTCCTGATCTTGGAGGGAAAGCTTTCATTTTCACCACTGAGTATGATGCTAGCACGGGCTTGTCATATATCGCCTTTGTTGAAGTATGTTCCCTCTTTGTTGAGAATTTTTATCAGGACAAGACGTTGAATTTTGTCAGACGCTTTGTCTGCATCCATTGAGATGATCATATGATTTTTATCCTTCGTTTTGTTACTGTGTTCTATCTCATTCACTGATTTAGGGATGTTGAACCATCCTTGCATCCCTGGAATAAATCCCACTTGATCATGGTATATGATCTCTTTCATGTACTGTTGAATTCAGTTTGTTTATATTTTGTTGAAGACTTTACATTTATGTTTATCAGGGATAGTGACCCGGAATTTTCTTTTCTTGTGACATTCTTGTCTGGTTTTCTTATCAGAGTAATGCTGGCCTCATAAAATGAGTTTGGAAGAATTTCTTCCTCTTATTTTTTTGGAAGAGTTTGAGAAGGATTTGTATGAATTCTTCTTTGAATGTTTGGTAGAATCCACCAGTGAAGCCATCTGGACTTGGACTTTTGCTTGTTGGGAGGGTTTTTTATTACTGATTCCTTAAAGAAAAGACGGCTAGAAAAAGAGACTGATGGCAATTCTGTTTCGGGGGAAAAGCTACATTGTATTTTCACAGAGAAAGAAGGTCATGCATGTCAATGCTGTGGGAATCTTAAAACCCAACGTTTAAGAAAATTCAGCCCATCAACTATGAATATGTGATACCTTGTGCTAAAGCCACTTCGTTTGATGGGATCAGGAAATAAATTAATTTAAAAGTCCAAAGACACAAATGGAGGGAAAAAATGAGGGACTATTATATTTTTACAACTATCGCTAAAATAAGATTGAGATAACAGACATTTCACAGTGTAGCTTAGGTACTATCTAATCCCTACATGTTTTCATAACCCCCTATACTTCACATATAAAATACCTTGGGTTTTTTCTTGTCTATCTCACTAAACTCTTAAGGGGTCCTGTTTAGCACTGAGCACTTAACCCAGCACAGTATCCAGCATCTAATGAGTATTCAGTAAACATTTTGTTATAGACTGAACATTGTGTCCTCTCAAAATTCATATGTCGAATCCGTAACCCCCAATGGGATGGTATTTTGAGATAGGGCTTTAGGAAGGTAATTTAGGTTCAGACGAGGTCATGAGGATGGGGTCCTCATGATAGTATTAGCGCCCTTATAGGAAGAGGAAGAGATACCAGAGACTGGAAGCCGGGAGAGTCCTCACCAGGAATCAGTAATCAACATCAGCACCTTGATCTTGAATTTTCCAGGCTCCAAAACTGTGAGAAATAAATGTCAGAGGTTTAAGGCCGCAAGTCTATGGTATTTTGTTACAGCAGCCTAAACAGACAAATAGGTATGTATTGCTGACTGACGGCGAATGAACAATACCTTCTAAAGCGATAGATGTAAAATGCAAGTGAAGATAACTGTGATTATTTCCAAATAGTGACAAAAAAAAAAAAAAAAGCTTTGATTTTGTGCTTCTGCTTTACCCTACCCTGAAATTAAAACTATCTGCATCCTTTGAAACCCTTTGGCACTTTTGAAGTTTTTTTTTCCTTTTGAAGGAAAAGAAGTGTCCAATATGATAAAAAGGAGATATCTGATCTTCAAAGGCAGTCGTTCATGTGGTCAAAGAAGTGGTAGTAGGCATGCAAGACAAGATACAATGACATGGTGGCCTCTATTTGCAAGTTTATTTTATTTTACAAGTCAGTCTTTGTTTTAATCTAAGCCAAAAATACTTCTATTTTTCACTTTTTAAATGGATCTATGTTCTTGACTACACATTTTAAATAATGTTTGAAAACTACTTTGAGTCCGCTGATACACTTGATGTGTTTCTCATGAACCAGTCCGATATTACTTGCATCTAGAGATGTATTAACAGGAATGGCACATCACATGGACAGAGGAGAATAAGCCAATGGCTCTACTGCTTCCTGCAGATGAAAAGCATCTGACTAGTTTATTTTGATTGATCAGTGTATTACAGCTCTCCAGAGTTGTGGAGAGCTGTTAGGTCCAGTGTACACGCAGTGATGAAAATTATCTCAGCGACTCAGGGTCTTATGCTGTGAGGCCCAGTGTGCAGAAATTTATTGCTTTAAATGTGTCAGGTTTTTTTTCTCCTTAAATTAACTGAAAACAGCTTGGGAGGAGGAACTTCAGAGGAACTTTCTGGCTCAGCTCAAGGACAGCCTAGGACCTACTGGCAGAAATGTCATAGGAAGTTTACACTCATTGTTCTGCAAATTGGATCAATTAAATAGAACAACACAGGGGCCTTTTTCAATTAGAGTAGAATGCCCTAGGCAAGCTGTTGGATGGAGATTCTTAGGATTCATGTTTATCATGTTTTAGAGTGCATAATTTCCCTTTGGAGTTGAAAGGATGCAAACCAGGAAAGCTCCAGAGTGCAGAGAGGAAAGAATCCTTTCAGTGAGGATTTTTCTCCTATGAAAGTAGGAAGACAGCTCGCTTGGAAAATAAACATACGAATGAATGAAGCCAGAAACTTCTGGGGCCCATCGGTAACAAAGCATCGCTATCTCTTTCTTAAATCAACCCAAGGAAACAGCTTTCAGGAAGTATATGGAATGAAGGGGACTGGATCAGTTGGTTGAGATAGTGGCGTGAAAGGGAAAAACCAGGTCAGATATGGTCTCTCTCCCATTATAAGTTCTCGCTTTTTTCACCCCTGGGTATGCATTTTTTACTTGTTCTCTGAAACCTAAGAAAGAATTTTGACCCCGTTAGGAATTTTTACTCCCCTCACTGGGTCAGGAGGTGTTGAAACTAAGCTAAATAAAATGTCGGTGATGTGTCGTCTCTATTGTATAACAATAAAAATCACATAGAAAGCAGTAAATAGACTGTGTATGAACAGGTTTAAATATGTATGATACAGCCATTTTGAAAATTCTATGAGAGGTAATTTTTAAATGTCTAGAGACATCAAGCTAATGGACCAGAGTCATAAACAGAATGCGACGACACCCCCAGGCGATTATCTGACACCATAAAAGGTGAAGCAAACACAGTTCTTTCCGTGAACCCACCCATCAAGGTAGAATATAAACATGTTTCATAATAAGAGGATCTTAATGTGGCAAAATCATGTCTCTGACACTGCAAAACCAGAGGAGAGCGATTTATGTTCCTGTTGCCTATTACCTGGTATATTTTGGATATTAATCCCTAATCATGTGTGGTTTGCAAATATTTTCTCCCATTTTGTAGGTAGCCTTTTCATTTTCTTGGTCATTTATTTTGCTGTGCAAAAGCTTTTTAGGTCGTTGTCTACTTGTTTATTTTTTGTTGCTTATGCTTTAGGTGTCATATCTGAAAAATCACTATCGAGATACTTTTTTCTTATATTTTCTTCTAGAAATTTTATGGCGTCAGGTTTTACATTTTAGTCTTTAATGAATTTTGAGTTAGTTTTTGTGAGCGATGTAAGATAGGGATCTAATTTTATTTATTTATTTATTTATTTTTGCAGCAAATATCCAATTTTGCTAGCACCATTTATTGAAGATACTGTATTTTCTCCATTGAGTTTTCTTGGCTCCCTTGTCAAATATTGATTGATTATATATGCGTGGATTTATTTCTGGACTCTTGACTCTGTTCCATTAGTCTATCAGTCCGTTTTTATGCCACTACTATACTGTTTTGATTACTATAGCTTTGTAATAGAGTTTGAAATCAGGAAGCTTCAGCTTTGCTTTTCATTCTTAGGATTGCTTTGGCTATTCAGGGCCTTTTGTGATTCCTTACAAAGTTTAGGGTTGTTTTCTCTGTTTCTGAGGAAAATGCCATTGGAATATTAATAGGGATTTCATTGATTTGGGGTAGTAAGGACATTTTAACAATGTTAATTCTTCCAGTTTGTAAACAAGAAGTGTATTTCCATTTATTTGTGTCTTCTTCAATTTCTTTCATCAATGTCTTATAGTTTTCCATGTAGACGTCTTTTACCTCCCCGGTTAAATTTATCTCTAAGTATTGTATTGTTTTTGCTTATATTATAAATGGGATTGTTTTCTTTATTTCTTTTTCAGGTAGTTCATTCATTGTTACTATATAGAAACACTGCTGAGTTTTGTGTGTTAAATTTGTATCCTGCAACTTTACTGAACATGTCGATAAGGTCTAACAGGGTTTTTGGTGGAGTCTGGAGGCTCTTTTATACAGAAAATCGTGTAATCTGCACATGGAGACAATTTTACTCCTTCCTTCCCAATACCAGTGCCTTTATATCTTTTTTGTGTGTGGTTGCTCTGGCAGGAGTTTCCAGTACTATGTAGAATAGGGGTGGGGAGAGTAGGCACCCCGTCATGTTCTTGATCTTAGAGGAAAGGCTTTCAACCTTCACCACTGAGTATGATGGGAGCTGTGGGCCTTGTCATATATGGCTTTTATTATGTTGAGGTATGTTCCTTCTAAACTTAATTTGTTTAGAATTTTTATCATAAAATGATGTTTTGTCAAATGGTTTTTCTGCATCTATTGAGATGATCATATGATTTTCACCTTTTGTTCTGTTAATGTAATTTACCACGTTTATCGATTTGCATATGTCGAACCATCCTCGCGTCCCAGGAATGAATGCATTGTTCCAGAAGAAAAGAAATGATAAACTGTGTGAGACAGAGACATTATGAATAAAGAATAAGGATTCATTCAGCATGGAAAATGTTTAGAAGTAAAATTGAGGAACACAGCGGCTAATTAGATGTGAGAAATAGAAAAGCGTCCAAAATGATGGTAAGGGTTAGAATCTGACTGTTGGAGGGAATGTAAGGCCATAAACCAGCATGACCAAGAAGAGGAAAGGATGAAAGGAAAATAACGAGTTCAGTTTTGAAGATTTTTATTGACAGTTTAAGGAACATCCAAGTGGATCGCAGAGAAGGCTGGGTTATTCCATATATCATCAATTATTTTAGTAGGAGATAAAGGGAAAATAAGAGTGAACAAAGCTATGAATATTTACTTAATGCCCAATCCGTGTCTTCCTCCCCTAGGTACTTATAGTCTAGAAAGAAAACCGAGACTTAAGCGGGTGTTTGTGACAATCATTAAAAGAGGCGACGAGAGTGGCAATGAGCCAGTGTTAAGTGACTTCTGTTGTTCTTGGTTATCTCCATAAGGAAATAGAACAAAAGGACCAGAGAATGCAAAAGGGCTCCGCGCTGCTTTACCCTCCAGCCACCTTACGGTATCAGAGAGCCCTGGCTTCCTCTCATTTCTGTTCAGCATGGTTATCAATGCCTAGGACAAAGGCACTGATGACAGTTTATCAGATGTGAAGCAAATATGGAGCTCCATGGCAGGGTCGAGGAGGCCTGGCAAAATGAGAGTTCAAAATTATCTCTAGCAGCTAAAATAATAGAAGCCCGAGAGAGATGTTTAAATGATAAATGTTTGGAAACTTGGTTTGGTAATATTTCATATGAAAAATAGACCTGAGGTTTTCATTGAACCCTAAGTTCAATAAAAGCCAAAGTGTAAACCTGGGCCACATTAATAAAAGTTAAATTTCAAAATCTTGGCAAAAAAAATAATAAAAACACATCATATTATTTACTGGTCAGGACACATCTCAGTAGTTTACTGAATTTTAAGTATTAGATTTTATATCAAAACTGGCAAATTTGGCAATATAAAGAGGATAAGAAAGATGAAGGATGTGAAAAATTATAGTTTTTAAAAGAACTGAGGATATTTAGCCCAGAAAAGAGTCAAAGGGGTAAGGGACATAATATTGTCTCAAAGAATTTAAAGGGTGGGAATGTGGAAGGGTGAGGAAGCTTCCCCCAGACTGGGCCAGAGAGCGGAACCAGAAGCAGACAGCAGGCAGCCATGGGAGGGACGTTTCACTCTGCTTAGGAATGAGCTTTCTAAAAAGGACAGCTGGTTAATGGGATGCACCATCCTGTAAACAGCTCGACTGGGATTGTCAAGCATGTGTCTCTGCTGCGGAAGGAAGCCATGCATTAGGTGGGAGGTCGGTTTTCATAACCACATGCGTAAGATCCAGTGACCCTATGTCTTCCGGAAGATCACAGGGATAATGAAGGACCTTCCATGTGAGAACAGTTGTAGTGAATCAGTCAATGGAGTGAAAGATCGAACTTAGAGTCCGGAATCTTGGATTTGAATCTCGATTCTGCTAATTGCAAGTTGTGTCATTTCACAAAATTCAGTTTCCTCGTGTAAAAATGGTAATGAGGGTCGCGTTTGTCCTACCTTACGCTTATGAGAGGGTCAGGTGAGACTGCATCTGAAGTACCCTGTATTCGTTTTGAAGAGATGTGATAAATAGGTAGTTTTTATTACTAAAGAACTATCAAAAATTAGTCTCAAATCTGTTAATTGGGAAATTGAAAACATTGTGCCCTCATTAAACTTACGTTCTAGGGAAAATTTGGTTTCTTCTGCTTAGTTCAGACCAAGCATCTTAAAATGTCAAGTAACATGATTCCGGGCATTAATTAAAACCTTGTGTAAACTATTTTTTTTCTATATGTCATTTAGGATCTATTCCTTAACTTTGCCTATTGCTAAAAATCTCTAAAACTTATCAGTTGTTACCAAAAAAAAAAAAAAAAGGAACTATTTGAATATCATTATGTGCGTGTGAAGAATTTATATTGTAGAATTTATTTTTCTATAACCAATAAGTACCACATTTTTCCATTTATTCAGTTTTGGCTTTGATGTTTTATAATGTGCTTATAAAGATCAGGTCTCAGACACAGTGCTGACTCGAAGTTATTCTGCTTTTTCCTCTATTCCTTAGAATTATCTTGTTGCTTTAATGCTTTCCAGATTGGAATAGCTTTTGAGAGAGGAAGAGGGAGGGAGGGTGAGACAGGCAGAGACAGAGACAGAGAGGCCTGATACTGGTTTGCTCATAGCAGAACCCCTACTAAAACAAGCTGCCAAGCCAGCCGTGGGTGCCAGGACCATGATGTAAGATCTTTGCATACAGTTTCTCCAGCAAATGCCAACTCTTTTTCTGCCCTTTCCAATGTCCTGCCCGCTCGCCAATTATTCCTAATATGTTGCTGTCTGATTTATCTGTGAGTTGGAGACAGAGCTGTGTTTTACCTTTGGGGGCAATGGATGACCTCAAATCCCAAAGTTACACAAGGATTTAGTCTCCTAGGTGAAAGGTGCAGAATGAAATGTAATCTGAGAGTGTGTCGTGTGTCAGAATCAACCAAATACCCGATGGCGTTCATCCTTCCCCTCTCAGGTATGCTTAGAGTTAGTCTTACAATTGGAAATAGCGAGAGGACTAAAATTATATTCATAACACAAACTAAAATCAAAGGAAGCACAGTTAACAATTTCTTTTTATTTTGTGGACTTCATCATTCATCTGGGAGCAAAGAAAGAATACCATTACATCCCTTCAAATATCTAAGCAAGCATCTAATTTTTGTGTGTGTGTGTTTTCTGGAATTTATTCCTCCTTAATGTTGAATATAAAATCTGAGATTTCACCAATGCCTTTAGAGACAAATGAGTATAAACTGAAATCTAAAATCAATAATGCAAATCAATGTGGGCCCTGACACTTAAGAAGAGCTGTTGAATGAAAAAACATTTCTAGAAAAAGCAAAACCATATACAGCAAAATCAAATTAAAAAACAAAACAAAACAGAAAAAAAGCTTTGGTACCTTTCAATAACAGAGAACAAAAATAAGTTTAGTTCATTATGTAGAATTTCACGGTTTCTATTTGGGGGGGAATTCTGACTTAGTTTAATGAAAAGATGAATGAGGAGTTTCTACACCTGGATTCTATTCCAAGCTCTGTTGAGTAACCACGTGAACATGTGTAAGTAACTTGACCACTCCATAACTAGCTGTATCATCCACATGATGTGGGAATGTGTTAGTTTCCTTCAAAACTCCCCACCAGCCAGGATGGTCTAAGATTTGCTCTTCTGGGGGTTCAATGACACCCTGCTGAAGATAAAAATATAAGTAATTATCTCAAGTTAATAACCTTTTATCTAAATAAATCAGATTTGAAAGTGGGGGAGGGGTGGAATTGTTTTGTGGTTGGCACATGAAGCCGAATATGATGAATTTAAACCGAATGGCCAGCAAACCAAGTAAATAGTCTCTAGCGTGCAGCAAAAGCTAGTTTGTCTACCTAACTATGCATAAGTGCATGAGATGATATGCAGAGGACATCTCTTTCTGAGAGGACTAGACTCATAATTGATACGGTCTAAAATAATACATTAGGTGGTGCTTTTAAAATGATGCTTCAAAACAGCTTTTTCATGCATATCATCTACTGAGATTTCCCCACCACCGTAGCTTCGACAGCACCAGTCACATCTTACGTCTGAATAGCACTTTCTGTTCTACAAGAGCTTCTCCATCTACTATCTCCTTATTCCAGACGACTGTCCTGGGAAGTGGATTATCTTCCCCACTTGACAGCCGAGGACACAGACTCAGAGACGTTTGGGCCTGTAGGTAACAGCAAGAGCCCTTGAAGAAGGCAGGGTTTGGGGCTCTTTAGAGTGTGTGTGTTTCTTGATGTCTCTCTCATTCCTTTATTTCTTCCTAATCTCTATTTTTCTTAATATAATTCAACAAATATTTATTGAGTACCTAGAAGTCAGACGTTGTATTAAGTGATAGGTTAGTACGAAAAAGGACACCATATATGAACCCAGGGCCTTGGGGTTGTGATTTAATGGTTCCAGTGAGCGCCAGAAAACATTTCTCTACCCCATTCTCGATTCAGGGGCGATAACTTTGCATTCCTCCTTCCTACCCACGCCCATCACACAGAACTCAAGAACATGACACAAGCATTTTGCTTACATAAAATGAATCATCATATGTCATAGCTTCCCAGATATTTTGTTCCTTTGACCTAATATTTCAGCCCAGAAGGTGGAGGCAGTGGGCTCCCACCGGACCTCACGCCCAGCATCCCGATTTCGTTCCTCTGTTCGGTCTACAAGCACCAAGTGGTTGGTGGTTAGATCGATCAGACTATTATTACCTTTTAGCCAGGGCTGTTATCTGCGATGATCTCATTCTGTTAAATAAATTCACCAGTGCTTGTCAGGAACGCAGGACTGTTCTAATAGGGGAAGTGCAGATGTTTACTTGATCTAGTTACCAAAGCTGAAGTCCAAGATGTTTCCCCTGCCTCTGAAAGTAACTTCCTTGTTCGTTGTTCATTATTAATCAAGCTATCGATAATTTTTAAACTGTTGAGTAATTTACACTATTTTAGTGGGAAAGAAGTAGAAGTGTTCAAAAAATATTCCAAAAAATCCAAAACATTTTTAAAAGTTGGTGATTAAACAATATCTGCAAAGGTTTTGTAAGAATTCTGGCCTCATCTTTTTGTACATTGGAAGCTAGAGTTACAGGCATAATTATGCTTCACATTCACAGCATATAGATTCTTCAGAGAAAATATAGCCCCTTGAAGAAAAAACTAGAACAGGTTATTCTCTTAATGCACTGGGCCAAAAATGACCTAATTTCTCCATAAGAGAGTTCAACGGTAATAACTTCCAAAGGATTTTCTTGCAAAAAAAAAAGTGTCTTTTTCTATTCTTCTTAATATTATCTTTCTGATTATTTAAAATATAGCCTGTCTTATAGTCAGTAAATGTGGAATTCGTCTAATCTCAGGGGTTGGGAGTTTTAAATAACAGATAACACTTTTTGATAGATACATCTAATAGTTTTTTTCCTCTAACAACAATGCATATTTGTATACTAAAATAGTCACATCGATGTACCTTAGTAGTCTAAAGACTAAGTTACCAGAGCCTATACAACAAAAGTTAATTTTATTCCAAAAAGAGCTGTTATCATCGTAAAGGAAGTTATGCGCATGAGTGATAAACCATGGGTCGGTCAGTACTACCTGCCTTTAGAGATTTGACAATGAAAAGTAATTATTTATGTGACTTTGGATCTACTGAATATTTCTGAAACAAGAAGTCATCATACCGTTTAAGATCATCTTGCAACGCTTTAGGACATGCAATGGTGGACTCCACACGCCCCCCCAAAATTGTTCATTCTGATATTCACGTTGTATCTGGAAAATATTTACTTCATCTTTTATATGCTACTTACTATTTACCTGCAAAATTTGGACTTCTGGAAATAAGCTAAGTATTTTCAATTGAAATAAAAGGTAAAGCAGTAAAGAAATCAAGATGACTTATATTCCCCCTTCTCTCTAAAGAATAATATATTTGCTCCAAAAAAAAAAAAAAAAAACTCTACTACCTCATACATTGTCATTTTATTAGCAGTCCAAAGTCAGTTCTGCCAAACACAAAAGCATTAGATTGGACAAGGGCCATTTAGTCAGCCTGGTTCATGTAAAGCCATTTTAATAGCTCTTGAGCAGAAGAATCAACTCCTGGTTAGCAACATAAAAGCCAGCAACAAATAGGGAAATGAATATATCCCAGTGTGCAGACCCCTCACTGTGAAGCAAACAGAATTCCAGTCAACTTTGAACAAATCTGCCTCCTTTGCCAGTCATTACATGAGTCAAAGTCAGTGGCCTTTTCCAGCACTAGCTATGACAGTTGGCACAGGTGGTTTTAATCGGCGTGTTTTTTCACAACTGCTAAATATAATTCCAAAACAAATAGGCATTGAAAATGTATTTGTTTTTAAACTACTCAGAGTATCTCACTTAATCTATACGAATTTTTTAGCGCTCTCCAGAGGTTTCCTGTATTTTGATTACGCAATCATTACAAAAATCATTACTCCACACCATTATTCAGATACTAAAAGTGAGAACGTCTTCCAGATTGTGAACTGAGACGTTAAAGCAGAAATGTTCTCAAGATAATTGTGAGACATTCGCTCTTTGCGTTACAATATATATGCGGCTAGCTATTTAGGAAGCTTAATTTTTTGAAAAGAAGTAGAACATTCTAAAAATCCTTATTTTCCCTTGTCTTCCGCCTCCACTCCTTATGAGAGCTTGGCGAGATGGGGCTCCACTTTGACAGGCGTGTCCTGTGCATCACCACAACTCCAAGAGTTCTGTATCTGAGACTTCAAGACGAGAACCATGTAACAGGCCCCGTCTTTCCTAGAACAATGACAAGAAAACCTTATCTACGTCCAAAGACTTTTAAGCACGTGATAGGCTAGGATTAGTAGATGTTAGAGCAAGGGCTGCATCTTGTCTCTGTTTAAGCCCAGGGCCTGGTGCAGTGCTGTATCCTTATAAATACTCAGAAAATATTTACTGACTGAATGAATGGATGGCAGATATTACTGTATTTTAATTGCAGGAGATGGGGGAGGGGGTAGCCTGCCATCACTGACTTAAGGAATAAAGCAATGCTCAAGGCTCACGTGAAGTCCACGCATACGAAGGCCAGCCCTCTACGCTGCACTGGATTTTTTCACCATTCTCTGTCACCGTGACCCTGTGCAAATCACAACGTTCCTGAGTGTCAAGCAAGATGCTGTCTGCGTGGAAGGTGACAAGGTCTTAACGCCATGTGGAACACAGTCATGTGCATGCTCACCCTTTGTTCAGAAAGACAGTGGTGGGTCCTGCAAAATTCTAAAACCGTCAATAGAAATATTTTACTAAATATGCTAAGCTAATGCTAGAAATTAAAAATATTGCTTTCGTAAATTTTTTATTGTAAAATTTAGAACAAAATAGAGTTTTCTGGAATTATGAAGATCAACTCTCAGGAAATTCCATTCGAACCATATTTGCGAGGAAACATTTTTAATACGACTTAACTATTTAAGTAGAAATCTAGCAAAACACTATGAGACACTCATATGATGTGACGCAGCCTAAATAAAGGCACACTTGATTGTGCTGATATCTTAACTAAAGAACATTCCTCACCCAAAATCCCTACCAGGAATGATGAACTTACATCCTGACTGGGGATGCCACTGGCGATGGCCTTCCGCTGCCATTCGCCTGTGGGAGCTCACGCCCCCTTCCCGGGGGAGCCCACCTCCAATGACTGGTTGACGCAGGGCCCCTTGCACTGCCTTCGACAACTCTGAAGCTTCCCCTCAGCGTCAGAGCCCCCACAGCCTTAACCGAGGCCCCACTGGGACAGCCTCACATCTCAGCTCCTCCCGCAGCCTCGGTCTGTTTTCTTCCCTTTCAAGGTATGGATCTCAACATCACTCCCGACTAAACCTCCTGCATCCGCTTTCCGTCTCAGAATCCGCTTCTCGTGGAGCACAAGGGGCAGCAACTCTCAAAATAAATGGAGTAACTTTTGCAAATAGAAACCACTGCATATTCCCAAGACTGCACGACAGTTGCACAGATGTAGTGTCCTACCTTGGTTTTCCATAGCACTTTAACCCCACGAAGCACTCACACATTCCTGTTGTATTGTGGTCCCTGAAACAGCCCTTGGAAGAAGGCAGAGCAGATAGTATCACCCATATTAAATACGAGGAACTGAAGACCAAAGAAGCACGTAACTCGACCAGAGTTGCTTCAACCCATGAGTGAGTAGGTGGTAGGTAGGTGGTTTGGTCATTCAGTTGGTGCCAAACCTGGAAGCTTACCTTAATTTTCTGGCTTTTCGTTAAGATCTTACTCGACCGTACACCGTTTTTCCTCAGGAAAACTAAATCTGTGTTTGGGGTTCTTATCCCATGTAACTAGTATTTCATGACTCATGGACAATTTTAGGAGTTCATTTTGAAATATCTTAAAACCTCTTATGAAACCTGCCAACACCCTTAAATATCAAGATACTTGAATTGGAAATAAGCGTTCTATGGTTAGAGATGATTTCTTTCCATGTTTTTTTGTTGTTGCCAAATCTTGGAGTTTCATTTCCTGACTAATCTTTACTCATAATAAAGTGTTCGGTACCTTTAGGATGTGTTTCTAAAACAAACAAACAAACAAAATAATGTTTATTTTCTTCATTTTTGTGAAAGATGAAACCAGGCTCTAAACTGTGTATGATGACTTGGCCCCCAAGTAGTTTTATACGTGCTATTTTAATCCTACAAACTCTGTGCCTTTTTATTCACATTCTTTTAGGGATCTAATTCTCAGTGGCTTAGAAGGTTTTTGTTTGTTTGTTTGGGGTTTTTGTTTTTGTTTGGTCTTTGAGTGGCCACTAGTAGGAGGTAGCTTAAATAACAGATCTGAAAAAAGGAAACATTAATCTCAACACAGTAACAAAATGCTCTGACCCCTTATTTCTTAGCTCAGTGATGAAAATCAAAAGCGAATGATCTTCTCTAGCAGATATCCTGTAGCAAGAAATTTCTTAAAGATATATTTTCCTGACCCAAAACTCTGACTCGTTTTTGAATTTCCAGCCGTCTCAGTCTTTCTGAGTAATTCAGTCCACAGTGGGATGTGGAGTAAGTAGCCTTTTTAAAAGAGCAAAAAGTGGGAGAGGAAAGCACAGTGGTGGCAGGGCTCAGGGGAGCCAGTCACTGTCCTGTAACTAATTTAGGGAATGTAACGGAAAACGTCCGGGGGACGTGAGGACACCAGCTGGCGGGAGGTACGAGGGACTCCGAGGTGTTTATAGAGACCGGAGTGATGTGATCACATTGGGATGTTCCACACCTTTTTCCAATAATGACACAATTAAAAGCCATTATACAACGAAAACCTTGGTTTTCCAGGCAAAATTTAAATCACTTAGACCGAAAGGGTCCATGTTCGGGCTCTTTTATGAGCACGAGGCAAGTAACCTCAGTCTATACAAGTTGTAGCTTAGAAACGAAGTTCCTTCATTGTTTCGGTGCCTGAAAGTTCACTTCCAAGGAAAATATCTTACTTGAAATGATGTCATTTGTCTTACATTTAGTCTAGTGCTTTGTAATCCTTTGCTGGAAGATCTGAGTAGAGATAAGTTCCATAATCATCCAAGAGTAAGCAAACTCTTTGTATTAAATGTCAACGTTCTTAAAATGACAACTACCTGAAAGCCACGATACTCAGCAGCATTAAATAATTTGTCCTGTATTGTGACAGTCCAAAAAGCAATAAGACTCGAATGCAGACTTTAAAAAAAGCCTGGGCCTTTGATCAGTGCAGAAGGTCTTTGCTACTCAAAGCTCGGTCTGTGGACCAGACTCTTGACTTGGGAGCTTATGAGAAATGCAGAGCCTCAGGCCCCAGCCCAGACTCCCTGAGTCAGAAGCTGTGTTTGAGCAAGCTCCCAGGCGACTCGCATGCACATCAAGTCAAGAGGCCCTGCAAGCATCTGTTTCATCACCTCTCTTATATCTGACTTGGTATCTGTTCACAGGATCCTTGTGTTCTAGATCGCTCTCCTGTAAAAGTCTGCTAAAACCACATTAACAAATGACATGGGAGCATCGTGATCCCACGTGGCCCATGAGTCTGGGACCTCAGTTTGTAATCATTGTTTGATATGCTGAAGTCCTAACACCTGTATCGGCCCACCAGACTTCCCATCTGGAGGAGCCATAAGCACAAATAGGATCTGAAATTTAAGGGCTCAAAACTCTGGTCCAGTATGTTTTCCCATGTTTATTTTTCATCATTTCCTCTTAAGAGTTTTATAATCTAACTATAACAGCTTTCTACCATTTTCTTAAAAAGCTTTGCATTATTGTGCCACTGGGCCTTTGCTCATGCCCTATCTGTCACCTGGAATGATAGTTATTGCTTAATAAAATCCAGTTAATCTTTTAAAGATCAGATTATATGTCACCTGTAAAATGACCTTGATCTGACCAAGTAAAAATACCCTCCTCTGCACCCCAATAGCAGTTTGGTTATACTGGTCATTGAACAAACGTCACATTACATAGCTAATTGTTTATATTAGTCTCTCGTCCTTGAAACTGCATATTTCCTAAGGACAGAGAAAGTGCCTTATGTTTGTAAATGTAACATGTACTATAATCATAGATGGTTCTATCAGTAATTATTTGTGAATTGACTTAAAATCTTATTACTGTGAACGCAAAGGAACTGTCCAAATTCGGTTGTCATCTGAGCATTTGGTTGTAATATATTTTTTCCAAGACCAACATATAGCTTGTTGTTAACTAGAGATTTTTAGGATTATAAAATTTTGGAAGAGATTTGACATCAAGGCAGATAACAAAGCCACCAAAGTTCATATTTAAAAGCAAGAGAGTGCATACGGAAGGGGAAATCTTCTATGAAGCTGCGAACTTGGCCTTCTTTACTGAGTAACTTTACAGTCTCCTGGAGGCACAGAGGCAGGCCCATGAGCTTCAGTGCATTCAAAAGAGGGCAAGTTATTATGAGTAATTCACCAAAGCCTAGCTTCTATTTGGAAGGAAGCATGGGGTTTGGGGAATTCAAATCAGCAGGTTTGTGTCCACATTCCCAATGACTTCAGATTTTTTTTTAGTATCCTCTTTGGCAGGAAATGGTCCAAATCATTGTACTTCCCACCTATGTAAGCTAAAGATGATAATACCAGTCTCACCTATTTCATAGAGACTTTATAAAAATCAAAAGAGGTTGCATGCAAAATCACTTTAGAAAACGTTACCAATGAGATTTACTGAATAATTGCAAAAACATGACTCTGTCCTAGGTGAAAACATGCCTATGAGTAAACATTTTTTCTCTCTACTAGAAAAGTTGCTCTCATTGTTGACAAAAATAGAGACTGGAAAATGCTTTTGGTAGCCTCTTTAGGGAGATTCTTAAAAGTATGTTTATCCTAAACATGAACAACATTTCGGGTGCTCAGATATTTTAAACGCATGCCCGAGGCTTTCAAGGCAGGTAGTTAAAGAAAGGCTTGACCGCTTATCATATGCTAATCACCAGGAATATAACAGTGAACAAGGTACTTCCTGTCTTCATGAAGTTTCACAGAATAGTGGGGATGCAAATAAGTAAATAGAATTCTTAAATCCCTATACAGGACATCCTCACTTATTGTCATCGGTAGGTTCTGAGACTTTAAGCGAAATAATGTATAACAAAACCAGTTTTACCACAGGCTTATTGTTGTAAACAAGAGTTAAGTTTCTTTGGTAACTCATCGTCATTAAAATGAAATGACGTTGAACTAGAGGATGTTGTTTGAGGACCTGCCGTATTCCTGTTTTAATTTTACAAGAAAGGAAAAAGTGATTATTGATAGTCCATAAATTTCTAAACCGACAATTAAGATGCATAAAAAATCAGAGATGGCAACCAGAATTATAAGAGATGTCCAGAGGACGCTTTGGAGAAGACCAAGGTCAGCCAGAGGTGGCCGCTGCTGATTCTGAGTCTGTGTTGTTCCGATAGAACCCTGTACTTCAGATGTCCTCGTCTGGCTTCTTTATTATCTGCTTTATGAATGGTTTTTACGCACATGTTTATTTGGAAAGACTCAAGGAAAGAGAAAAAACAGGATAAGAATCTATTGTGTATTTTCCTTAGTTTAGGTCCTAGTGTGCCTCTAATTAAATGTGTGATTTTGGACAAATCACCCTCAGTTTGCTCTCTGAAGGAGTATAAGCTAAATAAATTATTATTCCTCTCCTTATTCTAATATTCTCTCTCTTATTAAAGTAGGAAGTTGGTACGGAAAAATTAGAAGAAAACATTTACAGTTCTATAATAAATAAAGGGTATGGGTTGCCTAGAACATCTGAAAGTAAACTTTTTAACATCATTATCACAAAGATAACAAAAATATTGTTCCTCATAAAGTATGTTTATTCTCTTTTTTTATCATAATTACTAAAAATATATTTATGAATCCCTAGCAAATCACCTCCAATAACACATCGTACATAACTTCCCAGATAAAACGAAAACGTTTTCCACCCCTTTTCTAGAACTCCGAGGATGAATTTAATTAATACAAAATGTTTTAAGATAGCTAAGTTCAAAATGAGTTCAAGCGAGAGCCACAAACAGAGGAGGCCGGGCGGTCTTGGCCTTTGAGAGACCGGTCCACTCCCCTCCAGTCGAGGAACCGATGCCTTTTCCAGGTGACATGGGAGGCCTGGTCCCCACTGCTGTCTCCATGCCACTTTTTTGTCGAATTCCTTTGCAGTGGACTGTCTCCCTTCTAAAACAGAAGGCACTTGCGTGTCTTCAGATGAATCCTTGATTCGGGTGGCACCTGGTCCCCGGACGCTCTGTCGGACTCGCACACACTGACAGCCGGGAGGTGACCAGGAGGACCGTCTCAGCCCTCACGGGACCCGTTCCTCTCCGCCACCGCCAGCTCTGCTACGCTACTTCTGCCACCGCCCTCTGCTTGACCACATGCTTTTGGGAAAGCCCACAGGCCACTGGTCACTGCCCACTCCCCGGTCAGCGCCACAGTCTGCCTCGTTGCCTCCTTGGCTTTCCCTTCGCTTGAGAGCGTGAAGCCACTTGGGCCCCCTCTGCGAGTTGGGTCGTTTGGTTGAAAGTTTATCTGAAGTAATTGGTGGTTTGTGGTCAAAAAGCAGGCAGTCTATGACTGGAACACCTTTGGAGCCCGAGGCAGACCTGGGACCGCGGACTAGCAGGGCACAATGGACAAGCCACAGCACCAGCCATCAGCCTTCTGAGCAGAGCATCTCAGCTCGTCTTCAAAAACCACTGTATGAAGAACTCAGACGTCACGAGGTCACACTTTACTTGCATTTCTTTTGCTAAAAGTAGTGCGTTCTGATATCCCCAGTGGCCGGCCCCTTTTTCTTGTTCAAAACAAATCCCATAAAATTGGTAAAACACATTTAAAAGTACATTTGACTGTGGAGGCAAATCTCTCAGGATCGATGTCTCGTTTTCTAAACGGATTGCTCCGGAAGGGACTGAAGGGTGAGCAGCGGTGGATCATTGAGTTTAACGAGACGTCTCCAAGGAGGCTGAAACCTGCGAGCGCTGTGCTTCGTCGGGCCGGTGTCGGGCCGGTGTCGGGCCGGTGTCCAGTGTCGGGCCGGAGTCGGGCCGCAGTGCAGAGCCAGGGGCACCTGCTCCGTTCCGCGCAAGCATCTGCTGACCGGCGCATCGCGGTCCAGGCGCAGACAGACAGCGACCGACGCTCCTCGAGAGCTCTTGCTCTGCTTCGGATTCTGGGGTGCGGCCGGGCCGTGGACCGCCGGCTCAGGGTGGCCGCTGCGCGCCGCTCCTTCGCGCGTGTCCGTGAGGACCAGCGGGAAAGCAGGAGGCAGGGGTGGGTCCCCCAGCCTGCGCAGTTCGCTGCCTCCTTAGAAACCACTGTTTGCCCAGAGTCACAGTTCATAATCGTGGAAATGTGACTCAATCCTGCAACTTTAAAAGCACGTAGGGAAAAGACAGTTGCCACAGGCCTTGAGATGAGTGCTATTTGGGCTTGACTTTGGCCTTCCCACATCCCAGATGTGCCCGCTCTCTTCCGCATAGCGGCTCTGACAACAGCTGGCGAAGGGTCCTTCAGGATGGAATAATTGGAATGGCTGGAGTGAGCGGCCACCTCTTGTCATTTCGGTCTTAGTAACTACATGAGGTGGCGTGCAAGGCGGTGGACTGCTCGGTCAGTTCAGAAACCAGCTCGCTGCAGTCTGCACCGTGGCTGTGTGCGTCCAGAGGCAGCTAGCTGACGGAAGAGAGGAAGAAATGGCATTTTAAAGGGGTTGCACTTGATGACTACTCACCATTGTTTAAACAGGTCCTGCTGTTGCTTTTCAGACAAGAAAAGGATCGGAAGCTTCCATTTCTTAATGTCATTCAAACATCTGCTATAGACATTCTACCAATTGGGTTACGAGCCAGAGAGCCAAGTTGTGAATGCCGGT
>NW_006443225.1:15599680-15626429 GCF_000325575.1 Pteropus alecto | reverse complement strand
CTCAGCCATAAAACTTCCTCTGGGTTAAAATCTGGCATCCAAAATAACTTGGAATCTCGAAGGCTCAGCCATGAAGGAAATAGTTGTGTGTGAGTGTGTGTTTATGTACCTTTAGAAATAAATTAATTTGACAATTGTTAAAGAAACACCATAAAATATTTTCCCTCTGATTTTTAAGTGTTAATTTTTAACTCAAAATTTCATCTGTACCCCATTAAAGGTGAATTCATTTAAAATGCTTTATCTATCTATTCAGTGTAAGATAGAGATATCTTTCTCTTTATCTTTATCTCACCTCTTTATCTCTTTTCCTGTCTCTCAATAACTGCACATATGAAGTAAAGAGATTCTAATTTCTTTGTGGTTAAATAAATCCTGTTTCATTACCCTGCTGTCAAAGCTTATCTAACTTTTGTGTAGCTAAGTCCATGTATCTAATAGTATCCACAACACAGACCAGGATATGGCACCGGCTTCTGAAATCTGCCATTTGTTCATCTTTTTTCTTAATCATTTGTAAAAGATATGAATTAAGTCAACAAAGGAAGAGTCCTTGAGGGATTCAGGAGATGGGGGAGGGTGGGAATTGGAAGTAGTTTGAAAAGTTTAGTCTCATCTCTCTCTCCCCACTAACTTTATACAAAAACTCTAGCAGATTTCATAACATCTCTGGAAACTACGTTTTTCATTTATCGAAAGGATGCATTTGGACTTTATGGTCTCTCGTCGTTGATACTCTCTAAGAACTGAGAGTGTGATGACATTGGCCCCTCTGTGCTCTCCAGTACCAACACCCAAATACTCCTCCTACTTGTGGGAAATTCCATGGGAGGCAGGACCATACCTCGAGGGGAGGCAGTTCCAGCAGTTAGGGTAAGGACCGTATTTCAGCAGAGTGAATCGGTGTCTCAAACCTACAACTTTGAACTTGTTTAGAGAATGCTGCAAAGTTCAGGGCCAAAGGTTATTTGCTGACCTTATAGCAGCCCAAAATCCAACACTCGCTGTGGGCAGGGGCTTACAGAGCTGATGCTGGTGGTACAGTCCTGAGCAGACTATTCCTGAGATGATCTTGGCCATGCCTTCTCTTCTATCCTGATGGCTTTCTTGGACATAGTTCTCCAGCATCTCCATTAATGCCGTGAACTATCTCCTTGTAATGTAGTTTTTTTCTGAACATCACCAGAATAATGTTGGCATTTTTTTTGTAATGAAGCACGATATAACTCACATATAACCAGAATGAACAGAACTTTTTCCAGAGCACATTATTTTCTTTAGAAGGCATGTAGGATTTTGCAGGCAGAACCAAGATCTTATTTATCTTTATATCCTGCTAGCATCTAGGCACTAAAGAGAAATCCAATTTTTTTTTTTTTTGCATTAGAGTTCACCAATTATTTACATATGTGATGCCTTTTAAATTTTTACTTCATTTATTTATGTTATTTCATATCCCTGCCCAGGTTGGTTACTTTTTTATTCTGGTACTTACACTATTTTTCAAAAATACTAAGCAGCAAAGAGTCTTAGACATCGCTGGTGGCATGTATAACGGAAAATGCCAGGATTTGCACAGAGCGAGTCAGGGCGGAGCCACATCCTCCTGTGACCTGGGAATGCATATGTCACCTCCTTAACGCTCTAAACGAAGCAGTGTCACCCCACTTTCAAGATGCAGAAACAGAATCTGGGAGAGCTCCGGTGTTGAGCGGGGAGCCACAGGTGCTCGCTGAGCACGGAGGCTTCCTCATTCAGGGCTGGTAAAAAGCCGTCTTCTGTACAGTGTCTTGGTAGAAAGAACAGATGATTTAGAGTCAAAAGATTGAAGTCTTAACATTACCACAAATACTTATTATTTGTGGAACTGACAGTAATTGAGTCTAAGTTGACATTTTTTAATCTGCAAAAGGAAGATAAGCATCACAGATAAGGGAGTTCTATGAAAAGTACTTTGGGGAAAAAGTAAACAACTATAAAAATGTAGCTGCAGCACCATTATCAGCTCTCCCAGCTGATAAGCAGAGCTTAGCAGCCGTCTCTGTCTTACGGTTACAGATGAGAAATGCCTCCTAGGATTCGCCTTGTGGGAGCGTGGAGGAGAGGGCAGACTGCTAAGCCAGTCCCGTCACAGAAGTGATTCAATGATCTGCCTTTGCTGTTTAAATTTTCCAAATCGTGCCACTTTTCTGTCTGTTCTGTCGTTAATGAAGGAGCCATGTTAAAATCCGCTGCTATGATTGTAGCCTTGTCTACTTTTAGCTCTGTCATCTTTTGCTCTGTGTATTTTGAAGCTATGTTATTAGGTGTGTACAAATTTAAAATTGCTATGTTAGAGGAAATATTTCATTATCTCTGGCTATTTTTGGCTTGAAGCCTATTTGGCATTAATTAAGATCTATCAAATTTGTATAATATTTACATAGTGTTTTTTCTGTCCTTTTAAACTTTTCTGTGTTTTTACATTTAATGGTACACAACTATGCTTATGCATAGTTTTTAAATCCAGGCTGACCGCCTGTATCTTGGATTTGTTCATTTAGTGTAATTACTGGTATATTTTGTTTTATATATACCATCTGACTATTTGTTTCTATCCTTCCTCTTCCAGGTTTCTTCATCTCTTGCCTTGTACTTTACTATATTATATATAGTATTTTATTATTTTGTTTCTTGTTATATTTCATTATTGTCTATTAGCTCAGTAGTTACTTTACTCTTTGTGTGTGTGTGTGTATTTACTCTAACATTGCCCTGTCAATAACAGCCATTAGCCATGGGTGGCTATTTAAATTTAAATTAAAGTCCTATTGGCAACACTACAGAGATTACAACATCCATTCTTAACTAAGATAAATTAGCGATGTTATCGCCTTACATTATTCCCTTTACTCCCCTCCTAAATCATTTGCTAGTATTGTTGTTCATTTTAATTGAATATGTAGTTTAAGCCCCACAGAATATCGTTATAGTTTTATATCGCCAATATTTACTCAGATTTACCTGAATATCTACCTTTTTCGTCGCTCTTTCCTTTCACTATATCTGAGTATTCATCTATTTTTCTCCTGCCTGAATACACTTAGGTGTTTCCTTCAGGGTGGATGTTTTGCTAAGAAACTCAGCTTTGTCTGAAAATGTCTTTATTTCACCCGTATGAAGGATATTTTTTCTGGCTACAGAATCCTATTTGCCGGTTATTTTCTTTCAGTACTTTGAAGATATTCCATTTCTTTGGGGCTTCCATTCTTTTTGTTGTTGTCGAATCCTTTGATGCCTTTCTCATGTCTGATTTTAAGATTTTCTTCATTTTATATTTTTTAGACATCTTGGTATGCTGTGCCTTGGTGCGATTTGTTTATTTGTTTAAATATCCTGATATAGTTTTCTAATGCTTCTTAAATGTATAGATTTTGTATCAGTTTTGAAAAATCTTCAGTCATTACCTCTTCAAATATTGCATCTACCCCCATTTTTTCTCTCATTTTAACTCAGTAATTCAAGTTGCATGAATGAAAGATTTTTTTTTTCCAATATTCCTTTAGCATCCAATGCCCCCCCCCTTTTTTTTTTATTTTTTTTTTATTTTCCAGGTTTTTTTCTGGATTTACTTCAGTCTAAACATTTTCTTCCGGTTTATTTTCTAATACTCTAATTCCCTCTTCAACTGTCTCTAATATGCTGTTATACTCATCCTAAGATGTCTTAATTTCTGTTGTTATGTTTCATTCTGGAGTTTTCACTAGTTCTTTTTTTTTTAATGCTTTTTCATCTTTTGCTGAAATTTTCAACTTTTATTTTACTTCCTTGAACACACTATGCATGCTTATTTTGAAGTCCAGGCCTGTTAACTATCATTTGTTTGTCCTGTGAGTCCGTTTTCATTAGAAGTTATTTTTCTTGGTTTTGAATTATATCTTGTCTTTTCATATGATCATGTAATCACTTGAACTCTTGGCTCTGCAAAAGTCTGTCAGAGTAAACAGACTTCATCTATTATATGTGTCCTCTCCGATTTATGTTCTTATTACTAGAAACTGCGGGGGGAGGGGGGGGAAGGCAAGTGTTTTGCAAATGTTCCTTTCTCTGTTCAAATGGACTTTACATGAGAATTATTTGCTACCACTTTACACGTTTCCAAATGATTCGTCTCATTTTTTCACTTAGACTCTGCCTCATCATTTCTTTTTCTTTACAAATACAGATAAATATCTACCATCTGAAGAGCCCTGCTATTATAGTGGACAGAAAAGGAACTATAGTTAGTGTTAAGGTAGATTTTCACTTTGGGATAAGAAATTTTAATTGTTCCTTAATCATTTTCTCTTACGTGAATTGTCATTAGCTTTAAAGATCTCGCTCACGATTTTTTATCATTTGAAAAACAGAGAAAAATATACCAAGAACCTTCCTTGAGGAAAAGGTAGGAGCTCCCCAGTGTGACCCCTTTAGCACACACATTGTGCCCACAGTACCGCATCTGATTCTCTACAGCGCTTACCTTTCCTCTTTGAACAGTTTACCTTTGCTTTTTGAAGGTCCCCGAGAACATTTTAAAAATACAGTATAAGTAGGGGCCATCACTGAATGAGCATCACGGTCAAAAACCACAACATACCAATCCACATCTGATGGCAAAGTCCCTTATAAACCAGTCATCTTCTGGCTTGTTGTGTGTTCTTTTCATTTAATCTGTGTCACCAAACTTCTTACTTTTTTCCTTCCAATTTTGTCTCTTGTCTGTAAATTCCATAGTGCAAAGATCAGGTTTTCTAAATTTAGGGTTTCACATGCACAGCCCTCGTTGCTAAAGGAGAGTGAAATGGGCCCCTTTCTTGATTTTTTGCCTTTAGGCAAACAGCCAGGACTAGAAAAATTGTACCTGGAGCTTTTCACAGCCTTGTTCATAGCGTAGGGGCAGCCTGCTCTAGTCTGATGCGTGCTTTCTCCTCCTCCTCCTGCACTCAGATTCTTTCCTGTTTTCCATTTCTCTTGCCACCATTCCGAATTGCTTTTATATTGTCTCTTTCGTGTCATACTGTCCCTCTTGTAAGTTCACACTTTCATCTTAACTAACATGCTGAGTCTTTTTTCCCGTTGTACACATGGTCCCGCAGCTGTCTCCCCCTGCAAGAGGATCTGGGCAGATCATCAGAAAACCATTCCTGAACCTTCTTTCCTCCTGCCTTTCCTGTTCTAAATCTGGGTAATTAGAGAAAATATTGCCTCCCTTACAAAATTTTCCAACATATTTCAATTCTACCTACGTATATGTCTCACTAGATGCTTTCTGGAGCCAAAATGTTAAGAAATCTGAGGTGAGGTGCTTAATAAATATTTGTCGAATGAGTAATATATTTTCATTCATAACAGGTATACGACTGCCTCTACTGCCCAAGTGCAGTGTTCTAGACAGGAACAAAAGATTTGGGCCTAGTCCCTCTAACTTTCCCACATTTACCTTCACACCTACAATTTGCCAATATATTACTCAACTAAATTGTAGTACTGAATTCTTCTTTTAGCTAAGCCATCTCAAACAGACATTGAACTTCTGGATGAGGCAGTTTCCTCCCTGGCCTACACAGAGGTATTCGTTCAAAGTAAGCCATCTGTTCTCAATTCTTTTCCACATATTTTTTTCCATATGCAGCATTCATTGCCCCAGTCTTATAATTGACATCATTTACTTCATTCCTGGCCTCTGAGGTCATCCCTCTGAGTCTCATTTAGCTAGCGAGCTGTCCTTCACGTGGTATGCAACTATTCGGTAAGTCGGTAAGGTCTCTTCCTCTTTGGAACTTCTGTTCCTTTTTCTGGTTACTTGTAAAAATAAGATAAATAACCAGATACTGAGATGTCCCTCCCCATCCAATAATTTTAATTGCAGGGCCACAGGAGCCCAGATGCTTTAAATAAGACCGTATGAGAGAAAATGTGTACTAGGACAATCGACTGTGATACGCTGCATAATGAGTTGTAATTCTTACCTGCTGAGAAGAAACCAAAACTTAGGACTTCAGGACTTTTCTTCAGGAACCATAGCAAGAGTAGTAAACTTTGTCTAACACATTAGCCTCAGGAATACTCACTACAAATGAAAACAAGAGCTTAGTATAACCTAGTATTTGTTGAGTGTTTACTAAATGTCAGGCACCCTTAATTCCTGGGTGGGTGGGTGTGGGTGTGAGATCTTGTTCACCCCTCACAAAAACCCTACGATGTAGGGGTAGTCTTCGTTTTATAGTGAAGTCAACTGAGGATTAGAGAAGTGACTCACCTAACACCTCGGAATTGTTAAATGATGAGATCGAAACGAGTCTGTCTCTAAATACAGTACTTATCAACCCATACCCTTAACTACCATGCCACAGTACTTTAAGAAAATGAAACACGCCTTGGTTAAATGCTAGCAGAGTAAGGAAGAATGGAGAGTCACACTGGGCAGCTAGAAGGCACCGGGCCCCTGGGGAGTGGGGGCGCGCTCACAGACTTGGAAGGCTTCACAGTCCCATATCTACATCCAGTATTTATTTTTTCTTTTGATTCTCTAAAAATAAAACATTTTCACTATCCATCACTGCGAGTGCTTTGGCAAGTCGCTCTTTCTCTCTGTGCTTACAGGCAGTATATTTGTGGAACAGAGGGAAACATCACACTGAATAACACAAAACTTTTTCGCTAGAGTTCTCATTAGACGTAAAAAACCCACAATGAACACGGCGTGTTATGTATTCACAGTTGGCTAGAGTATAAAATTTTATACGGAGAAGGAAAAACCCTATAAAATCTTATCTTCAAATGGCTAAAAGAACAGACAATGGCCGTTCTTGTTCTTTTTACAATACTTTATTGTTCTACAGAGTTTCGCTATGAAATAAGTTGCAATATCTGGATATCGAAGTAGAAATTCAAGCTCTGACTCAAAAAATAATTAACTTAGCCTTGTCTCTAGCAACGGCCTACCATCATAGGCACTTCATTGTCGTCCTAACTTTATACGTTTTGAACTCTCAGGGCTCCGAGACAGTAAAGGTACATTGCTTTTGGCTCAGCCTGTGTAATTCCTGCCGCGGTAGATTTTCATCCAGCCACAAAGGCAGCCTGAATAACTGAAATGGAGACTACAAGGAATACTTTTTCATGTCGAGGTTGAATATCATCTTCTAATTATATCAACACAGACACCTTCAACCTCTGTGAAATTCCAATTCACAATTAATTTAAAAAGCAAAGATTTAGCTTAAATTTTTTTTTCCAGAGTCATTAACCTCGCCATCTTAATTTCCAAAAGTAAGAACAATCTCGACTGTCGTGGGAACGGTAGTTCATTTTTCCGGGAAAATTGACTCTGTCCTTCAGTATTTTAATTATTTAACCCTTCTACTCATACTGACCAAGGGAACATGTCTGTTTTCCAGTGGAATCCTTTAGTTTCTTTATCATCTTGAAAAATAGAAGAAGTAATTTGAACCAACTGGACCAACTAAAGACATTTTGAAAGGAAATGATATTTCATTTATTGTATCTTTGCTGTGTTTTAAAACGAGACAGCCCAAATATAAGTATCCCTGAACCGTGACACCTTCTATTTTAATTATTACAAGCACGAATTTTACTATATGTTCTTCTCTCTCCTCCCAAATATTTATACTTTAAAAATGAATAAGCAAAGGCTTATTCGTTTTGTCATTGTTGTTTATTTTCCTTAGTGGCTTCTCGTGCTTCAGTTTCTTGGCAGGCTTTTAAAAAAGTTGTTAAAAATCTACTCACTGAAATATGCAGTGTTACTTTATACCTTTCCAATTGGAGTAATAATCCTTAGGAATTAAACTTTGCATAACATTAGTCTTTTCCATGCAGGCGGACCTATTGCGGTGTGGCCAAAGCTCATTTTCAAATAGCTTGCCTTTAAATTCGCCTCTTTATCTGTGTTCCGTGCAAGAAATAGAACTCCCACGTACTCACATAACTGGACAATCAAGAGTCTCTGCCCGGAGCCCAGCCAGTGATTTTTGTTTTCACTCCTGTCTGCATGATTTACACACCTACAGAGCATCTTACACCTTTCTCTTCCTCACCTCTTAATTACTCAAAGTCAGTTTATAAACAAGTTCTGTCCGCTCTGCCGTAAAAGCAGGAGATCAGTGAGCTCGAAGGGGCAAAATATTACGTCTCTGTGTTCAGCAGCCTCTAACTGCAACGTCACATTTCTTTGCATCATGAACGCTGTCGTCATAGTAGCAGTGTCTTCGACATCTTCGCCAGTAGAAATCATAGATATTTTCATATCCCGTTACTACTACTGCTGCTCTGTTGGAATAATGTTTATCACAACTTTGAAATTACAGTGGTTATCAGACCCACTACTAATCCTTATTAGTTAATGGATGACTAAGCCGCACATATATTAGTATTTCACAAATATGAGCTTTTTTTATATATACTTTGATGACTACACTTTGTAAATCCTATGTATTGTAAGTTATGCATTTGAAACCACGATTCTAAAAGGGTCTCATAAGCTTCCCCGGATTGCCGCAGCGGGGAAAAGCTATCTTGAGTGACAGGCTCCCTCACCGTCTCCGCTGCCGCCAGCGCAGTCAGACCCTTTGTCGTGTGCAGCCCGGGTCACTGCAGGGGCTGGACTCACTGCCTCTGCGTGCGCTCTTCCAACATCCGTTTCCACAGAAGAGCCAGAGTCGTCACATTTTTAAAAAGTGTAAGTCGAATGGCATCACTCCCCAGTTTAAAACTTCAGATGGTTTCTCAAGGCACTTGAAAAGGTATCCTGATAACGGTCTCCAGGTCCTGTCTTCCTCTTAATTTCGGCCTCTTCTTCCTCCCTCACTGTGCCCCGGTCGCTTTGGCCGCTTCCTCTTCGTTAACCACATCAAGCCCTGCCCTGCGGCAAGATGCCTCCTGCTGTCCCGGGGGACCTGGGTTTCAGCTTGCAGCACGCAGGTCTAAGCTCAGACATCACCTTGAACTCCCAGATCACAGCCTCTCACCCCACCCGCCCACGGAGCTGTGTCGTACTTTATTCTGTTCTCTTCTGCAGAATGCTTGTCTCAACCTCAAATTAAACTCGTTTATTGTTTGGCTCCCCAGCAAAGTAGAACCACCCGGAAGGCAGAGATTTTTATCTTTTTTTCCTTTTCTCGAGCTGCACTTCTCATGGCGTGAACTCTGTGAGATTGTGTGTGTGTTAACTGTAAGAAAAAATGAGGCCGTCCCGGCTGCGAGCCTTCAGCAGTGGCACAGAACTCTAGGACAGTAAGTTGACAGAGCTCATCATGTCTGTAAGGCACCAGAAGGCGGGCCTTTGACACACAACCTGTGTGTGCGTTTGCTTCCCCTCCAATGACACCCGCCTTTACTCCAAATACACGTGGCCCTCCTTTGTCAGGCCTCCTCTTGGGACCTAAGTCTTGGTGCAGCAAAGACATACACCAGTAGAGGGCGAGCTAGGACAGGCTGCCCGTCTGAAAATAAAGCTTGTTCGTGTAGCTAGCAAAAGAGGAAAGGCTACATATGGACAGGCTTGGCTAAAATTCATTGTGAACGGAATTGCTAAAATAAATCTATACCGTTATATTCTTAGGTTATACATTGTATGCTTAATTTTCATTTAAGTCATTTAAAGTGTGTCTCTATATTATTTTTATATCTTGATGTGTTTTCATAATATGAGCGAACATATAAAATATCTTTGGACATCAGTTTTACAAAATCACTAGACTGCAGACACGCGCAAGCACTGGTTAGTTGTAGTAACATCAAAATTGAAATGATAGGGAAAGGATGTGGTTGCTGGTTGATCTAAGCCAGAGATTGCAAATAAGTGGCACATATAGTCTTCCTTTTCCATGCCTTTTTCAAACATGGCTAATCATTCATAATACTCCCCCACTATCCAGATACAACCTCAGAACCTTCCAGAATATATAGCATGCAAAATAACTCATTACCAAGCACGTGGCAATAAGAAAGAAAACCAAAATACTGACCGTCTCTCTTCTAGGTAACAGTATATATAACCAAATAAAATTAAATCAAAGATAACCTATTTCCTGAAACAAAAATTGGACATACATCAGAGGCACAATGGACTCACCGCTGTTCACAGGTCGGCTGTTTCTCACCGACTTTAAATGCTTTTGCTCACTTAACCTGCAGAAAAGCCCCAAATTTATAATTAAACCATTTAATACAAATCAAGTTAAAAGTGATTCTTTTCTTTTTCAATGTATAGCGCTATTTATTATCAATCTAAATAATCAAATAATCTAGCATTCCTGACAATTTAGGTTCTCAATATAAATGCAGTCTCCCAAAATCTAAGGTTGATAATTTTAAAGTCCAATGTTTAATTTTTTTTTTTTGAAACTCACCATTATAAAATGTATTGTGCTTCCTCAACCTACTTAACAGAATGTCCTGAGCCTACTTTGTGTTCTTTGGGATGAATCTAAGTCAGTATTATAAATTGTATAGTTTATGCACAAAATTATTTACTGTTCTTGCCATTTACCCATTAGTTATCAGGTCTTAAAATGACTGTTGTTTCCACCTCCGTCTCTTGTAGATGACTGCCTCTAACTGACTCATTGTGAACTGTATATCTAACACTCTGAATGAGTAGTTCAAAAACGTTAATTTACAGTCGTCGTATTCAAAGGAAAAGAAAGCCACGTATTGGAAGGTCTTTGGTTTGAATCCCCCTCCCAGGAAACCCAGTGATGGAAAGATTGTGAGAGGGCCTGGGGCAGGGGTGGGGCTTCTCTATCCACGACCAACCATCGGAGTGACCTTGACAGATGTGATGCCCTCTGGACTCTGTTTTCTCATATCTAGAGAGTCAGGCTATATGTCCTCCAAGTCCCTTCCTATTCTAACATGTCGGAGCCTGTAGGAGATAAGTCCAGACTATATGTTTCTTATTATTTCCCATCCAGAGACCCTGACCAAGTGTAAATTTGATAGTCTGGCTCCATGCACCTAAAACTGAAATTCCTTCCTCTCCCTCTCTCCGAATGTACCTCAAATAATGTGCTCCCCACACATGAAAATCTCTATTTCGCTCAGAGATTCCAATAATGAAGCAAACATCCTAGAATGCTATTTTCTTGATTGCCTCTACGCTGCCCCTACTCAGTCAGGTTTGTCTGGAACAAAAGCCGAGAAAATCATGAACTACAAGACCCTTGGATTAACTCTCCATGAGTCTTTATCTGCCCCAGGTAAAGCGACGTGACCCAGCAGTTAACCCCGTTGATTCCATGTACTTACCATTTTAATTCTTAAACAAAAAAAAATAGCGATTTAGAATTCAGTTTGTGCGTATACACAGATATAGAATTGACTAATTTAGAATTCAGTTTGTACGTATACACAGATATAGCATTGACTAATTTAGAATTTTTTTCAAATTAACCTGAGGCCGAATGGCGTTTACTTCATTTCCTGAATTGTGGGGTTAATTAAATTAAAGGAAAGGCTTCCTAAGAATATTAATGATATAGTCAAACAACTACAAGGAGAATGTTTAACCTAATTCAGAATATAAAACAAATATTTTAGCATGTTAATTTTAGTTGCAAATTGAATGTTAATAATTAAGGAAGAATTTTATCTATTTCTTCAAGTGGCCCTTTACATGAAATTACCTGGTTATTCATTACTTTGACTATTTTTCTTTGAGTAAACTTGTCCTAAGTTTCTTATAATAGCTAAAATTTTTCATTTTCAGCTGGTTTAATAAAATATAGAAAACTTAGAATTTACATATGCAGATTTTGTCAGGCAGGTAATTTAGATCAGAGTATTTTCTGCTGGAAATATTAAAAGCCAGGTAGTTTCACTTTTTTTTTTTCAAATTTTCAGAGTACGAAACAGTGTCTAGTACATAATGGGTCATTAACAAATACTTAGTGAATAAATAAGTTCTCTGCAATTATATACAAGCTTTTAATAATAATTTTAAGTTACAAATCCAGAGATTGGGTATGATTGCATCAGTTACACCATATTCTAGTAAGGCAAAAATATTTTTACTGAAATAGATGAAAAATGAAATGATAGATTTTATAAACGGCATTCATACGGTTATTGTAGAAGAAGTGAAATTATGTGGTATTTAAAGAGTATATACTCTGGAATCAAAAAGAGCTGAGTTTATACCCTGAGCCAGTCAATTTTTAGCTGTATGACTTCAGTCTAGGAAATGAACCTCTCTGTGACGTTTTTTCTGTAATAAATTAATGATAAAGATAACTTATACCCCTTAACATTATTATAAAGACTTAAGAAACCTAGTGAATACAAAAGCAAAGAGAAAAAGGGTTCTGTGGCATGTGACAAATATTTGCTTTTATAGAATTCAGAATTAGTGTATTGAATATTAGTATTAGTATATTTTTCTCAGCACTATAGGCCAGCTAATATTCGTGTAGAGATAACAATGTATACTTGACATTAAACATATACAATTAAAATAATTAAAACATATACAGTTGTTACAAATATAGCTATGGAAAAAAATGTGACTTTGTTTCTGTTGCTACTAAAATTTTAGAAAAAGTAGTTGAGTGGATAATGCCACTTTGATGACTTCAGATACAAGGAAACTGACTAAACCAACCATCTTTATAGTTTCTTTTTTTCATTTAATTTTTAAAATTTTTTTGTGCTTTGTAGACTATTTCTAAGCTATAGACATCTCTTCCGTTGCCACAGTGTAAGTTACGTGACGCGTTTGCCGGCATTGTCTCCATCCTGAGCAGGGTGACTGGCACCTCCCAGGTACACGACACAGACCTGTAAAATAGATGGGCGGCAAGGAATAAGACAGCCTTACACATCCATAGGTGTGTCATTCATAAAAGCCCAGGTAGCGTTTCCATGTATGCCCGCACATTCAACATCAGTGCCTTTTCGGTGAGTTTTGATGTGAATCAGAAAAACTTAGATTTCGGCGGCATCTACACATATAGTAGCCAACTTCAGCTAATTTAACAACAACAACAAAAAAAGTAATTAGTCCCGGTACGTGCAGGGTTTTGTAAACTTGTCGATAACACCATTTGCTGTTGGTGCAGTAAGTGAAGGTGCGCAAAGTGGTTTTCACGTCTCTTCCGGCTCCAGCCTCTTCACCCACTTTTGTTGTCTTAAGTCCGTGTAGGATGGCAGACGGCTTCTGATTGTTTCCCCTGGCTTTGAGACGCTGTTCTCAGGATTTATGCTTTGGTTTTTGGTACCACAACCCAGGCAGGAGGTGTCTCTGCTAAACCCCACAATCCAGGAAGTTAGTGTCATACTCCCTCCCGTCTCTGCTCCGTGGTCAAAAGCATGGTGATTCTCCTCTCATGGTGATTCTCCTCTCTGGGCTTCAAGTTCCTTATCCGAAAGTAGCAGAATAAGTCATTATCTTCCCTGGCTCAAAATAGCGCGCGGCGAGCACAGGAGATGAGAGACGTGAAAACCACTTTGCGCACCTTCACTTACTGCACCAACAGCAAATGGTGTTATCGACAAGTTTACAAAACCCTGCACGTTTCGAACTGTGCATAGGAACGAATGAGAGGGAAGGGCGGGCAGGACGGCTCGCTGCGTGCCCGCCGAAACCCGGCGGGGTGTCCCCGGACACCAGCCATGCTCTGAAGCAGTCGTTCTTCTCACCTCGTTAACCACGAAGGCGTGAGCTTCGGAAAAGCTAAGTGTCTCGTGAAGGCCACAGAGCTCATTCTCAGTGTCGCACTGAAAATTGGAAGGTTCATGTGAATCTTTTCGGTGAAAGTTAGAAAAGGAAGAAACTAGAGGAATGCTCCGCCAAGACTTGAGGGAACAGAACCCCAAGAGGTGGACAGGGCTGTGGCCGGCACGGAGGGCAGCATGCAGGGCGGTGGCCCAGGGTCCGCAGAGGAGGGACGAAGGCCTCAGGGCAGGCTCGGGATCTGAAGGGGACAGGGCTGCGCACACCCCTGGGAACATTCCCGTTTCAGCCAGCCGAAATTCCAGCTACGTCTGTCTCTGAACACCTTGATTTTCGATATTAGAATTTTTGCCTCTAGGATATGGAAAATTAAGGAACCTTCTTCTGGGTTTCGTCAGTCTAGGAACTCACAGTAGATATTTCAGGCCAAAATGTCTGGGCTTCCTCCCAATACTTAATGCAAACGTTCTGGGTAATTGCACTGATTCATTATTTAATTCTCCTATGCACAGACGCCCATTCGCGTATGGGAACACGTTACCCATGAATATCAAAAAAGCGTGGCGTGCACAGTCCGTTTGGGAGAGTGGAGTTCTGGAAAGCAAGTCTCTTCCCGTGGTCAAACTGGGGTTTCAACCTGAAGTGACACAGAAGCATTTTCAAGAGTAGTTACATAGGGTCAGTGATTTTTCCCACTGTGAAAGCTGGATGAGGAATGCATTTCACAGGGAGGAAATTTTTGACAGAAACTTGAGTTTAATCAGAAGTAATAAAATTAGCGAATGAAGAGCTTACCTTTCTTTAGAGAGAATTTGGCAGAAGGATGTATTTTCAGCTCAGCCTTACCAAGCGGTGAGAGAAAAGTTGTGTTGTTTCCAAACAAAACTTTACATCTTAACACAAAACACCTTTCGTGTTTTTGACCCGACGAGTAAATTGCACAGTAGACAGATTTAGACGGTTAACGTGAGTCGATATGTCCCCTGGAAACGCTCCGCAGGCTGGGCATCCGTAGACGCACTTCACCTTCTACGAGGTCCCGTTGAATCGGCAAGAGCAGGGGGCCGAAAAAAGCAATCATGTTGTCCACGGCCACGTCGCCAGGGCTGGGTTCTTGTGCCAACCTTTCTTTTCGCAAAGCAAATCGAAATAGAAAACGGAATTGCAACGAACGGACTGATTTACAGACAGCAGCTCTCGCACTTGGAGTTATTTTTGGCGTCACTCTGTGCTTTCCTACCCGGTGGACAATTCAGTTCCTCTCTAACCTGACCCAAAACCAAGAGAAAGGAAGGAATACCGACTACGGGATGCACTCGAATAAAGATCTCTTCTTCACGCTCTATGTCTGGCGTCCTGGACGTGGCCTCGTCCCCGCACGCCGCGCCCGCACGCGGCCTTCCAGCTGCGCGCCCCGCACGCCGCTCCAAACCTCTGTAAGGCGGACGGCCTCTGGGTGGTGCGGTCTGTGATGTAACGAGCGAGTCTCGCGGTCACGAGTCCACCTCTGTCCCGGCTTTTTGTGACGCGGGCCCCCCGGTCCGGTGCAGCGCTGTGTGGGACCCCACGCTGGCAGACCGGGCACTGTGAGGCTTCAGTTAACGGTGCAGAAAAAGAAGTCGACACCCGAATGCGTGTCCGTTCCTGTGAGAACAAATCGCCAACCCTTCCAGAATGAACGGCTCCACCGCAGTCAATTGGCCATCAGTGGTCAGTTGGTCTCCTCGAGGAATGTAGCCACTCTGGGGACTGAGGAGGGACTCTGTTGCCGGCAGGGTGGACATTCAGCAATGGCAGCAGCCAGATCAGCGGTGGCCACTGGGAGCGCCGTGTCGCGCATGCGCAGCCTGCACCTCCTCCATCCCGGCCACTGCTTCCATGAGCCCATCAAGCCAGCTGTCACTTGGGTGGCCGGTGACAGAGGCTGGCAATCATCGGTTGGCCACGTGATTTTGTTGACTGGGTTATTTACTGCCTCTTCCACGGGGGATGTTCCCTGGCGGGTGTCACGTGCAGCAGGACCCCCACGTTTTGAACCCACTCCTGTATGTTAATCCACTTGCCTTTACCCCACACCCCCTTGGCCCTCTCTTCCCTTTTTCCCCTTCCATCTTCCTAACTACAAGTCTATCTATCTTCTAATCTCCAACCATTTCTTTTTCCCCACAAAGTGGTTCACGACGAGGAATTTTCCTTATCATCACTTTTCTTTCAAGACCACACCTGTGGCCTTCGTGCGGCTGCCATCCATTTGCAGCTTGTGCCCACATACTAGGCTGGCTCATCTGTGAAATTAAGCTCAGGCTTTTTACTCCTGCATCTGCTGGTCATACAGGACTCCCCACATGGCCACAAGCTGAAGAAGGGGCACTAGTGCCACCATAGTGGATGACATTTGGGCCCCCTGCTCATGTACCCGCTTAGGACCCAACAGAGTTTGTGCCTCCTCGTTCATGGTGGGAAAGGCAAGAGACACTAATGTGTCTTGCATTTCGAAGGGGATATCCTGGCATGACCCCCACCACAGATCTCCAAACGTTTTTCAGATATGGATTGTCCCTGAAGCGTTGCAGAACTATAAAACTCCTAGAAGATAATGTAGAAGGAAATCTAGATGACTTTGGATTTGAGAATGACTTTTTAAGTAAAACACCAAAGGCACAAGCCATGAAAGAATTGGTAAGCCGAACTTCATTAAAAATTTAAATTAAATGTCAAGAGAATGAGAAGACGAGCCACGGACTGGGGAAAAATACTTTCTAAATACACATCTAATGAAGAACCGTTATCCAAAATATACAAAGAACTCATAAACCTCAACAATAAGAAAGCAAACAACCTGAATAAAAAGTGGGACTCACTTACCCTCTTCACAAAAATTAATTCAAAATGGATCATAGACTTAAACGTAAAACATAAAGTTCTAAAACTGCTCATAGAAGACAACGTAGAAGAACACCTGGACCACCTTGGATATTGTGATGTCTTTTTAGACACAACACCAAAGACGTGATCCATGAAAGAAATCATTGATAAGCTGGACATTTTTAAAATTAAAAACCTGCTCTGCAAAAGACAAGATCAAGAGAATGAGAAGACAAGCCACACGCTAGGAGGAATTATTTGTAAAAGTTATCTCTTTAGATATATACCTAAAATATACAAAGAATTCTTAAAACTCAACAATAAGAAAACAACTTGATTAAAAAATGGGCCAAACACCTTAACAGACACCTCACCAAGAAAGATATCTAGGTGGCAAATAAGCATATGAAAAGATGCTACATATACTTCACCAGACAAATACAAAGTAAAACAGCAGTGAGATACCACCGCACATCTATTCGAACGCCCGAAATCTGGAACACTGACAGCACGGGATGCTGGCGAGGATGTGTAGCAACAGGAACTCTCATCTTCGCCAGTGGGAATGCAACATGGTACATACAGCCACTTTGGAAGATAGGTTGGCAGTTTCGTAAAAATCTAAACGTACTTTGACTACAGTCCAGCAACTGCATTCCTTGGTATTTACCAAAGGAGTTGAAAACATGTCCACACAAAAACCTGCATGTAGGTGTTTGTAGTAGTCTCATTCATAATTGCCAAAACTTGGAAGCAACTAAGATGCCTTTCGGTGGGTAAATGGATAAATAAACAGTGGCGCATTTAGACAATGGAATATAATTCAGTGCTAAAAAGTGAAATGAAATGAAAATAAGCTATCAAGCCACAAAAAGTCATGGAGGAACCTTAAATGCATATTACCAAGTGAAAGAAGCCAATCTGAGAAGGCTACATACTGTATGGTTCCAACTCTATGACCTTCTGGAAAAGACGAAACTGCAAATACAGTAAAACGATCAGTGGTTGCTGGGGGCTTAGAGAAGGGATGGATGAGTACAGCTACCTCCTATTGATGATGCCCACTGAGTTCTTAGCCAACTCTAACTTTTTCCACCTATGTGGCTAAACTAATAAGGCACATCTTCTCCATCCTAGCTTGTGCAGTGGTGCTCTGGACACACTTGTTTTTCCTTTGCTGGAGCGTAGGAGAGTATAGATTTCTTCATTAAATGTAATCTAATAATTTCACCCCATCATTCCATCCTCACAAGATTCGTCAGGATCCTGATTCTGACATTGACCGTAAGGCACGCTCAGTTTCCTGCCTTCCGCAGATTTGGTAAAAGACACATTCTTACACTATGCAATTCACTAATAAAATAATAACATGATAGGCAGAATGTGCCACTGTGGTATTATAACAAATAATAACTGTGACAGAGCTAAGGAAATGCCTATTAAAACCTTCCTTTCAGGTCATATAAACTTATCAGTACTTTTCCAGAGCAGCTATTCTGCTCTGCTGCTGGGAAGATGTGCTTCACTCGCCCATCATCCAGTTGTTTCTGGTCCCAAAAGAGGTGTTAAGAGATGCTGCCAGAGCCTTGTAAAACCCGGCTGCTGGGAGTCTGCTCCATCCCCCGGTCCAGTTAACTGGTAACACTGGTGAGAACATGGGTCGCCAGCCTTTAGGACGTGGTTCTTCACTGAGCCGAAGGAGGAGCTCGAGTAAGATTCGAAAGTGTCTTAAAATTGTAATATCTGTGATAAACTTATTTCATTAAAATAAAGAGAACATGAGGTATTTAGGAGTCAAGTCAAAGAATTAATCGAACCTGTGGTTGGGCTAGCGAACCTCGACTTTGGGGACAGCTGGCTTTTCCTTTACATAAAAGATACGATTGGCCCGAGTTTGGAGTTTTTATATGAAGCGAGACAGAGTGCTTATCAGTGCTGAGAGAGTGCTCCGTGTCCCACACAGGCAGGTGTGGGAGTGGCACTCAAACTCCATTGCCTTTCTGGAATTGAGAGAGTGCTCCGTCTCTTGAATGTCTCATATCCATGTCGCCCAGTCTAACCTTTAGTAGACTCCTATGGCCCCCACCTTTCTACATCGAAACTCTCTAAGCCTCGGCGACGGTCTCCGAGCTTAGAAGTTTAACCATGGAGGGTGATTGGCATTAGACAGAGCGGGGACGGTAGGGAGGGGCTGTCCCATCTTCTCCCCCAGCTCACTCTGTCCTTCAGCACAGAGGATGCACAGCAAAACAAGAGAGCTTTAAGAAATCACCAGGAATCACACGCTCAGTTTACAAGCAGGCAGGTTGAGACACTGGAGGATAAAAGTCCCATCTAAATAGGACAGCAGTTACCCATGTGCAGCCAATTAGTGTCACATAAGATCACAGGCTCAAAATTATTCAGTCTTCTGATTATTTTTAAGAAAGGCCAGAAATCTGCTTTTTGGTGTCCCTGGTACCTTTGAGGACCTACACCAGCCAGATGTAGCACCAGAGGAAAGCGGGCAGCTGGCCGCTGAGGGATCTGCTCTAAGCGCTAAGCTGTAAATGATGGGAAACCGACGTCCCCCAGCGTTGACCGGGCTGTTGGTAGCAGCTCTCCGGGGCGGGAGCAGCAAAAACTCCGACCAGTGCACAGCGTGCGATTGGTCGGAGCAGCCTCATCCTTTGGACCTTGACAGACTCTTAATAAGGTGATTAAAATGCTCAAAAGGGACTAAGGCGAAATGGTTTTCGTTCCTCCGATGCCAGGCTTTCTTGCGTCCCTTGGCAGTGAAGGAGCGAAGACGGGGCACTTCTCCTGCGCCGGGGAGCGTGGCCCCCCATCGCTCCCGCGTCACTCCGGCCCCTCCCCGCAAGAAGCCAAGTCTGGAAATGAGCTTAGGGATCCAAGACCCTAATCCTTGCACTAAAAAACAAAGCTATAAATATGGCTTCATAATTTCAAACAATAAATTTGTCTTGAATTATATCATTAAATTGATCATTTTGTGTTAGGTCCTGAAGTAGGCGTGGAGATGTAATCATCGTCTTAATGTGGGTTCTCCCAACGGTAGACGCCGGAGCAAGGGGTCGTGTCGGAGCAGCTGATTCGGTTGAGGAGGAGAAGCTGGCTAGGACGGCGGATGACTGTGACTGTTCCCAAGGAGACTCCAGACCATGCACCAAGGAGTTACACTGCCTGAGGGGCGAGGGAGCTGAGATTTTCATACACCAACTGATGTTATTTAGGGTGGAGGGGAGCTGGGGAAGGTGGAGAGGTATGAATTTCCCTGTGTGAGCAAAGTGGCTTTCTTCAGCTTAAGAAGAGCAATTCTTAGGCAAAGAGATTGAGGTCAGCTGGTGTGCCTTGGAGGAATAAGTGCTCTGAAACGTGGAGAAAACACAGCACTGTTCCACTCTGGAATAAGCAGACGTCCTACGCAGCTTGCAGCTCAGTACGGAGAAGCTGGAAAATAAACACCACACTATGTGCACATCCATTTAGAAGTTAAATTTTCTGAGGGATCTTAGGAATATCAGTATTCTATATTCATTTAAAAATGATCATGCTGAAATCCCAGCTAGTATTGTTTGAATATTTATCAAGCAATTTATTTGTTCCTAGCCTTCTTCTCTGAAGTATTTAATTCATAGTTTCCCTTTTTCCTAGGATTAATACCCTTTTCCTATGATTAACACCAATTTCTAATGACGTTGCTGTGCCGTATTTTATGTACCATTTTAAGCCACCGTAAATCCTGTTCCGAAATAGAGAAAAAGAGATCACACCATGAACAAATGAGAGAGAGGAAGAGTGGAAGGAGGGAAAAGGAAATAAAAAGAATAAAAGATGAGTCTCTTTACTGATGCAGTGGACCTTTGAGGAACAAAACAGGTTTGATAAAACTCTGCCTTTTTTCTCACTTACATCATTTGTGGTTTCCTGGATTGGTAAGGAGGTAGCAGAGGATTTTTCTTGTGGGGGAATATTTGTTCTCCTCTAGAGCGTGCCTCTTAAATAAGTAAATAAAAAGCGGATGGCCTTCCCGGAAGAGCCGATGAAAAAGTTCATAGTAGGTAGAAAGGATTCAGAAAACTTTCAAAGCCGATCAAGTGAAGTATCCTGGGTGATTTATCTAAAATGTTTTGGTTAGAAGTATTATGTAAAAAGAAAAATGCTTTGAGGAGTGTTGACGATGGTCTCATGAACCCAGAAAGCATGACTCACAGACAGGACGAAGCATTATGCCCTCGTCCCAGAACTACCTTGCCGCACGAGGGGATCTGAGAGGTGTTCTCAATGGACGTGAGGTTTCTGTGTGAACACTGGCAGGACCATCCACGGCTTGTGCCTCTTTGTCAGCAAAGGTGTATTTTTTCACAGCCGACTATGGAGCTGTCAGTCAAGACAGTCAATAGCGATTGCGATAATCGAATGAGGTAAAGGCTGTGAAAGCATTACAAATAATATTTGTTAATATATTTCTCCCCTGTCAAATTAATCAAAAAAAAAAAACAACGATGTTTAAGATTCTAATGTAGTTGTTATCAGAGAAAGTAGGAGTATCTTGAATTATAATTACCCTTTTATACTGTTCCTATCTCAACCCTGTGTCTATTGAAACTAGATAGTTTTAAAAAGTAAAAAATGGTTCAAAATCGTGTCCTTTCTCCCCACTATAACATCTTGTTTTCTAATAACCTGAACTTAGCGTAGTTTCAATATCTGAAATGCTTCTGATGTGGGAAGAGGTATTTCTTTCTTGTCAACTGCATATAATAAACAATTGTGTGTTTGCTTATCATACGCAACGTGTGTGTGACCCTAGGCGTACCTCAACCTGAAGCATTATTCTGTTATCAAACAGAATGCCTGGCATGGCCTAGCCTTTTAAAGACCCACAGCCTGTGTGACTGCATGTGCTTACGTGTGCCAGGATAACACGTCACTGAGAATATTAGGTCTCGATTCAAAAGCAGTCTATCTAGTTAATATCCCTCAAGTTATATACATATACTACCATTACTTCGGGGCCAACTTCCTTCGCTTTGAATTTATCATGTATTTGGTAAGTTCTAATAACTAAGGTTTTTATGCTTGAGCTTGCTGACTTCCTACTCAACTTTTTTAAAACACACCCATAACTCTCTACATTTGGCATGTCATCGTGGTACAGTTTGACTCAATCGAGAAGATTCATTGACTACTTGACTTTGAAAACTAATGTGGGACCAGAAAGATAGGAAAATTTCCACACAATGATGATTACATAAAATAAGATAGGAAGGGGAAGAAGAAGGCTCCAAACCTGTTTATTCATCATTGGCTAATAAAATTTTAATAATGGACTTGCTGAAATGAACCCAAGTCTCAGGTGCCAGATCAGTTCTGTTGTTGATACGCTGTCTAGGCGACCAGTTCTGCCAGTCCTCTGTTGTCTTTGGCACCAAGTGAGGTATTCTGACATCCGTACACTGGATGGAAGAAGCTAGAAATAGAAAGCAAGTAAATCAATTGGATAATTGCATCAAAATAAATATGGTCTTCAAACATCTGATGAGATAGTTTGTAAGAACACGTTAACCAAAATCAGTCTCAGTGCGTATGTGAAGAGAATTCTTGTGTCAGTAGCGGCTGTAACTCACTCTAGCCACATGATGGCCATTACAGACCACAACCATACTTACTTCGTTAGAGTCCAAGAAATGTCCTTCTTATGCCCCATATCAAAACTGCTACTTCTAGGCAACTGAGGTATTTTGGGAGAAGAGCCTGTGTCCATGCTTAATGTTAACAATAGCTAATGTCACGTGAGGGTTAACCATGTGCCAGCTCTATACAACACTTTTCTCAAACTTTATTGAGATGCAATTGGCATATAATAATGTCAGTTTAAGATATACTACATGATGATTTAATACATGTATATATTGTGAAATGATTAAAGTAATCCATCACCTCACATAGTTATCATTTGTGTGTGTACGTATGTGTGTGTGTGTGATGAGGTCTTTTAAGATCTTCTCTCTCATCAACTTTCAACTACACAATATGGTATCTGTAACTGTAGCCACCATGCTGTATATTATTCATCTTATAACTGGAAGTCTGTACCATTTGACCATCTTCACTCCTGTAGCCACCATGCTGTATATTATTCATCTTATAACTGGAAGTTTGTACCATTTGACCATATTCACCTCTTTCTCCCACCCTTTGAACCCCACCCCTGGCAACCAAAAATCTACCCTCTGTTTCTATGAGTTTGGTTTTTGGCAGGTTTTTTTAGATTCTGCACATAAGTGAGATCATGCAGTATTTCTCTTTCTCTGTCTGACTTATTTCCCGTAGCACAATACCCTCAAGGTTCATCTGTGTTCTAGCAAATTGCAAGATTTTCCTTTTATGGCTAAATAATATCCTATTGTGTATATACGGATATACACAATATTTTCTCCATCCAGTCATCTGTCAGTAGACACTCACGTTGCTTCCATGTCTCGTGAGATCATGCAGTATTTCTCTTTCTCTGTCTGACTTATTTCCCGTAGCACAATACCCTCAAGGTTCATCTGTGTTCTAGCAAATTGCAAGATTTCCCTTTTATGGCTAAATAAAATCCTATTGTGTATATACGGATATACACAATATTTTCTCCATCCAGTCGTCTGTCAATAGACACTCACGTTGCTTCCATGTCTTAGCTGTTGTAAATAATGCTGGAATAAACATGGATGTGCAGATATTTCTTCAAGTTAGTGAGTTTATTTCCTTTGGATACATACCTAGAAATGGAATTGCTAGATCATAAGATAATTCTATTTTTAATGTTTTGAGAAACGTCCATACTGTTTTCCGTAATGACTACACCAATTTACATTCCCGCCAACAGTGCCCAAGGGTTCCCTTCTCTCCACATCCTTGCCAGCACTTGTGATCTCTTGTCTTTTTGATGACAGCCATTCTGACAGGTGAGATATGGTACCACATTGTGGCTTTGATTTGCATTTTGCTGATGATTAGTGATGTTAAACACCTTTTTATGTAAACCTGTGGGCCATTTGTACATCTTCTTTGGAAAAATACCTCTTCAGGTCCTTTGCCTACTTTTAATGGGATTATTTGGATTTTACTATAGAGTTGTATGAGTTACTTACATATTTTGGATATTAATCCCTTATCAGGTAGGTGGTGTGCAAATATTTTCCTTTATTCTGTGAGTCGTCTTTCACTTTATTGATTGTGTCTTTTGCTGTGCAGAAAACTTTTAGTTTGATGTAGTCTCACTTATCTACTTTTGCTTTTCTTGCTTATGCTTTTGGTGTCATACCCATAAAATCATTGCCAAGATCAGTGTAAAAAAGATTTTTCCCTATGTTTTCTTCCAGGGGTTCTATGGCCTCAGGTCTTATATTTAAGTTTAATCTATTTCGAGGTAATTTTTATGAGTGGTGTAAAATAAGTGTCCAGTTTTATTCTTTGGCATATAAATGTCCAGTTTCCCCAGCACAATTTATTGAATAAATCTATCTTTTTCCCCATTTAGTATTCTTAGCTCCCTTATCAAAAATTAGTTGACCATATTTATTTCCAGTCTCTCTATCCTGTTCCACTGATCTATGTGTCTGTTTTTATGCCAATACCATATTGTTTTGATTAGTATAGCTTTATAATATAGTTTGAAATCTCAGAGCACGATGCCTCCAGCTTTACTCTTTTTCTCAAGATTGCTTTACCTATTCAGAGTCTTTTGTGGTTCTTTATGAATTTTTGGATCATTTTCTCTATTTCTGTAAAAAATACCATTGGAATTTTGATAGGTATTGCATTGAATCTTTGGGTATTATGGACATTTTAATAATATTAATTCTTCTGATCCATGAACACAGGTCATGGTTCCATTTATGTGCGTCTTCAATTTCTGTCATGATTGTCTTACATATTCCAGTGTACAGATCTTTCATCCCCTGTTAAAATTTATTCCTAAGTATTTTATTGGTTTTGATGCTGTTCTATATGGGACTGATTTCTTTATTTCCTTTTCAGTTAATTTATCGTTAGTATCCAGAACACAACTGTTTTGTTGTTAGCGTGTAAGATAAGTTCACTGGTTTTCCGTCTGTTCGAACCTGCTGTGTAAGCTCCCTGTTGAATTCTTCTGTTCAGTCATTGTCTTCTTCAGTTCTGGAACTTCTGCTTGGCTTTTTATTGGTGGTTTCTACTTCTTTGTTGAACTTATTTTCATGCATTGTTTTCCTAATTTCGTTGAGTTGTCTGTATATTCTTATAGTTCACTGAACTTTTTCCCCCACATTCCTTTTATTTTTATTATTTTTTTATTCCCATCTCCCCAAATACTTCTCCCCTTTGGAAACCGTCATCTTGTTCTCTATATCTATGGGTCTGTTCCTATTTTCTTGTGTTTATTCATTTGTTTTTTTCTAGGTTTCACATATAAGTGAAATCATATAATATTTGTCTTTGATTTATTTCACTAAGCATAATACCCTCTGGGTCCATCCATATTGTTGTAAATGGCAAGATTTCATTCTTTTTTATTGCTGCATAATATTCCATTGCATATATGGACCACGTAGTCTTTATCCATTCACCTACCAAGGATTGCTTCCATATCTTGGCTATTGTAAATAATGCTGCATGAACATAGGGGTGCATATATCTTTTCAAATTTGTGTTTCGTTTTCTTCAAATAACTACCCAGCGTAGAATTGCTAGGTTGTGTGGCAGCTCTGTTTTTAATTTTTCGAGGAACCTCCCCACTGTTTTCCATAGCGGCTGCACCAATTCCAGTCCCAGCAACAGTGCACAAGGGTTCTCTTTTTTCGCGTCCTCACCAGCACTTGTTATTTGTTGATTTCTTGATGATGGCTACTCTCATGGATGTAAGATGGTATCTCATTATAGTCTTAGTTTGCGTTTCCCTGACGATTAGTCACATTGAGCATCTTTTCATATGTCTATTGGCCATTTATTTGCTCTTTTGGGAACAGTGTCTATTCAGGTCCTCTGCCTATTTTTTAATTGGATTTTTTTTTTTTTTGGTGTTGTATGAGTTTATTACATATTTTGGAAATTAACCCCTTATTGGATGTATAATTGGGGAATATTTTCTCCCATTCAATATATTGTCTTCTCATTTTGTTAATGGTTTCCTTGCTGTGCAAAAACATTTTAGCCTGATGTCGTCCCATTTGTTTATTTTTTTCTTTTGTTCCCCTTGCCCAAGGTGACATATCCAAAAAGATATTGCTAAGAGCGATGTCAGAGAGTTTATTGCCTATATTCTCTCCTAGAATTTTTATTTAGTTTCAGATTTACATTTAAGTCTTTAAGTCACATCGAGTTTATTTTTGTATATGGTGTAAAAAAGTGATCCAATTTCATTTTTTTGCATGTGTCTATTTTTCCCAACACCACTCATTAAAGAGACTGTCTGCCTCATTGTATGTCCTTGCCTCGTTTGTTGTAGATTCATTGACCATGTAAATGAAGATTTCTGGGCTCTCTATTTTATTCCATTAATCTACATATCTGTTTTCATGCCAATACCATACCAGTTTTATTATTGTAGCTTTATCGTATAGTTTGCTATCAGGGAGCATAATACCTCCCACTTTGTTCTTTCTCAAAACTTCTTTGACCTCACCTTCACCTCACACTGAATTTCTTTAAGAGGAGTATTCTGAATTCAGATAGTTCATAAATCCCCATCGCCTTAGGGTCAGCTGTTGGAGCTTTATTAATTCCCTCAGTTGCGTTTACCTGATTCTTCATGGTATCTGCGCATTGGAGTGAGCAGTCTCCTCTTCCTGACTTCACAGATTCACTCTGACGGGAACGACCTTCACCAGATGGCTCAGCTTGGGGTACTGCATGGATCTGCTGGTAGCACCCAAAGGTAGGTGGAGCTTCATATGGAGATCTCTAGTTGGACGAGGCCACGCCCCGTGCTCTGAGGTTGGGGAGTGTATGATGGTTCTACTGGTTGGGCTTCATGATAGGGTAGCCCAGCTGTCTGGGCTCCAAGTTCAAGCCAGACCACTGAGAGGGCTCTCTGATGGGTCAGGGTATCAGGTAGGGCCCCTAACTGAGCTCTACATTCACCTCTGGTTCAGCAAGTTTGCAAGCTGTGTTCTCCGCCAGGGAGGTGTCACTGGTTGTGCT
>NW_006443225.1:15588136-15598832 GCF_000325575.1 Pteropus alecto | reverse complement strand
GCAGGAATGTGGTCCACCAAGACATGCGTGCTGGTTGCTTAAACACCACCCCGTCTCCATCTCTATCTGATCCCCAGTGCTTGAGCCTTGCGGATTTCCGCGGTGATCCGTGCAAGGCAAAACCTGAGCGGGCCTCCCAGGAAGCGCCCCACAACACTGGGGAAGCTGGATGTCCAGTCTGTGCTCTCTGTTCCCACTGGAGAAACCGCAGAGTGGGGGCGCCCACTCAGTGCTGCGCTGCACCGGGCCAGGGGCAGGGCAGTGTGGTCAGGGTGATTGCTCCTCTCACCAGCCAGAGCAGCCCTTCTCAGTCTCTGTGTTCCAGGGGGCGTTTCAGCCTCACCCAGGTTCTTGGATTTGCACAGTGGTGTCTTGTCTGTGAGTAGTACTAGTCCGTCTTCTTGTGAGGGTAGGGACTGAAATCGGGGAGAAACTTTGTCATTGTCCTGATGACATTACCTCCCTACTATATTATTTTTTAAATACACATTTCATTTAATAATCACAAAAATTCTATGAGGTATGTTCTATTATTATCCCCATTTTACGGAACAAAATGGAGGCATGGAGAAGAGAAGCAACTTATGAATGGTCACACAGCTTGTTAGTGAGATAAAATCGCATAAGCCAGGTCCTTCTGACTCCAGAGCCCATTCGAGTTTCTGACATGACTGTCTTAACTGCTATAATTAACAATGAAAAGCACTAAGGGAATGCAATAAAGGACAGTTTCTGTACCTAAACTTTAATATTTATTAACTACCGATTTACATGATATTAGAAACTAATATTACCAGAAAGGGTAAAAGAAAGAATCAAATACACTAATATCCAAACAGAGAACATCATGTGTCTTCTTAGTTGAGAGAAGAGACATCTTATGGTTATCATTCTTAAGGTACTGATTTTCTGTATAGTCAAAACCAGGACAAAAATTACAACAGCCTGCACTAAGCATCGAAGCCATCACACTTCCTGACTACGCTTGGCCCCAGAGAGGCTGGGAAGGTTAAACGTTTGCCCTGTGTGATAAGTGTGGAAAGTACAGCCTGGGCAAGAAAACAGACTGATTTGTGAGCTCATTACAAAACATGGCAGTAAGCCACATGGAACACGTCACTGTACTTTGATTTCGACCTCTAATTGAATAAGTAATAATAATAATCCTAATAGGTTTCTTGACCTCAGGAACATTATACCAAATGTTTTCCTATAGGAAATGATTTCCTGTCCAGTCAGTCACATGACATGAGCAGCGTCTGTCTGTACCGTGTAACCGTGTCCCATGGAATGACAGAAGCCGACCTAGCCGAGCATTGCTAGCCTGGCTTTCTCTCCTTCGATGGAATTCTGGTATGTGAGGCCATGTAACGGGAGCATTTCTGCCCTGAGCTCAGTTCCCATTCACCACTCTTAGGCCAGGTTTCCTTGTTACAGGGCGCTAGATGTCACACTTTCTGTGATCCAGGTAGAGCCCGGGCCTCCGCATCGAATGACGTAGCTCATCCAATGAACCATTTCCCCCACTCCATTCCAGCTGGTTTCCATAGTGGGGCACGAAACTGTCCTGCCCGTTCCCACCCCTAAGACTTTTTCTGCTTCCTACCTCACGGGGAATGTCGGCTCTCCCTCTCCGTCTACCCAGCCTTCAGGTTCTTCCCACTTAGAGCCTTTCCTAGTGACTTCAACTCCCTCGCTGTCGCTCCTGAACATGACACTTTGGGGTCTATCAGAAAATGAAATGCGTGATTGCATTGAAATTTGTCTTACTCTCCAATAACTTCCCGTGGACATGTCCCAATGGCACCTTCATAACAGCAAGGCTTGTGCCTTGTATGATGGGGGACCACCTGATTTATCATCCAAACTGAGAGTGAAAAGAAAGTATGGATAATTACTCTGAGATTTCAGATATAAACAGGAGTTGTTATTGGCAAACTGAGACTAATGGTCACCCTGTATTAGTATCTGTCACAGTCCCTAGTATAAAACTTGGGCAGTCAATAATTGGATTCCTGTCAGTTTTGTATGAACACAGAAAGTAAGAGGGAGATGGGTAATACTTTCAGCCTGGGGAGCCCAAAAGAAGGAATTCTAAAGGGCATTCCATATGGAAGAGTATAACCTTATTCATTAGGTGATGGAGTGCCATTGGCTACTTTTACGCAGGGTGGTGATTTGGTCAGCTTGTGTACGGATGTGTGTGTTTACAGTGGTAAAGGGGAAACTTGGAAAGTCTAAGAATGGACTTAAGAAGACATTATTGTAGCAACTGCTACAATAGTCCAAAAAATGATGAGGGCTTGAACCTGGTCAGTAGCAATGGGAGATGATATAGATTTCACAGATTTTTAGACTCCGTGCATCAGTATTGAAAGAGAAAGTATCAAGATGACTAGGTTTCTGGACTTTTGGGAAAACTAGCAGACACATCGAGATAATAAAGATTGCCTTGCAGACATAATGAGCAAAGTGCAAAAGAACTAGGCATCTACAACCTCCGCACATTGTCTTCTTAGCAAGCTCATTTTGGCCAGTCCCCAGCATTTATGCACAGGCTTAGAGATTCCTATCCCTGAAAACAAGTATATGGATAACATCTAACCCCGTCCCCCCAAAAAAACTAGAAGTGCAAATGTGGATATAGTATCAGGTGTCTCCTCACACTACCCACTGACATACTTGGTCCTTCTGGGATGGTAAAGCATATTTGCATTTCACGAGTCAGGCGCATTTCATGGTTAACTTTTCTTATCCGTGTTAAGCAGAAATCTGTTTCCTCTTTCACAACTACATATGACTGTTGCAGAGTCAGGAATGTCCTGTGATGTTCAATCGTCATCCTTTTCTGATGTCCTTAAAATAAAGAATGTATACGTGATGAAATGCTTTTACATGCATAGCGTCTACTGTAGTGTCTGGCCCTGAATGAATGAATGAATGAATGAATAAGTGAATGAATGATTATTCAGTCCTTTAAAGAGCAACTTAAATCTATGTCTAAGCCAACTGATGCCAGTGCAACCTACCAGTGTCTCCCAGTGAGAAATAGCACCCAAAATTCAACCTGAATTTAGAGAGAGTGTTCAGCTTATGATATAATTTTAGGTCACCTGACTTCAAGTTCCAGAATCTTCCAATTTTGGTAAAGTATTTCTATGGAATCTTTCCATATCAAATTATAGTTTTAATCAGTAATTTTAAAATGAATATTGATGCATATTCCACATATTCTTTTGCACAATTACATATTGACCTCAATTTTCTCTTTCCTCCAATGAAAAAGGGACAACGTAGATATGCCTGAGCATTTGCAAGCCGTCTTATGCATGCCTTCTAATATTAGTTCTTAATTCACTTCATCCTATTGAAATCTGTGACCAGTGGGAAGGACGGAAACCCTACTATTCCTTAATGTGGCCCCAGGACAGACATCCTTTAGCAGAAGGAAAAATGGCTGCACTTCAAGAAGAGCCTGACCCTGGTCCAGCAAAAGGGAGGAATCAGCTCATCAACTTCTGCTAAGTGGAAGCTATTCTTCCAATATGACTGGAGTTAAGCAGGACCCTTTCGGGCTGATAAAATACATAACCAATGTGTAATGTCATTTCAGGAGTTCTGGGAAGATCCTTCTGCCCCAAAATAACCTCCATCCCTGCTCAGTCATGCCTCTAAGAGTATGAAGTTTCTTATAACATAACTAAGGACTGTGTTTTAGATGTATATAACTCTCTAAAAGATGACTTCTAAAAAATGCATGCCAATACATAGATGGTTTACACAATACTCCTTCTAGAGAGCAGGCTTTAATAAGGAGGAAAAAGGAATGCCTTCCTATGTAAAGGGTGCCCATGCTTCAATACTCAACTAGTCAGGATTCTGTGCAAAGCCTTCTTCTGAAAACCTATGGTTCAAATGTCTACCCCATCATATATTTTCTGCTGTTATTGTGTTATGTTTTCTCCCCTGTAAGAATGTAAACTCTGAGTGTTTGATGGGATATTATCATTCTTTCTATTTTCCATGGCCCTAGCTCAATGTTTCATGGATCCAGTTAATGCTCAATGATTGCTAAAATTTATGGAGCTTTAACCATCTCTCCAGAAGAGTGTTAGATCTGTGGTCTCATTTATTTATTGTCATCAGGAACACTCTCATTGAAGTGGGACTATTTTTACTTTCATTTTAAGATGCTGAGGCTTAGGGCAGGGAAGTAACTTACGTGTTCAGGTCACACGGCCAGCACGTGGCACAACCAGAATTTGAGCCCAAGCCCTTCGACTCCAAAGCCCACACGTGTGAGCCCCACGCTGCCGCTATGAGTATTTGTTAACCCAGAGGAGAGAGGATGAGAGCATTGAGTTCATAGGGTCACAGAGGGTGTAGAAAGGCAGCTGATGGTGATGAAAATCAGATCATTTCACACCAAAGTTCTGTTACGAGTAGGCCCTGCCCAGTGGCAGAGGCCCAGTGCCTTCCCTCTGTCCTGTCAGGGCATCTTCCTTATTGCGGAGGAGGGGAGGGAGCCGTCACGTGCATGTGTCGCAGAGAAAGAAAGCCTGAGACAGTGCTTCCAAATGAGCAGCTTCTGAAAGAAGGAAGGAACATTTTGTCCAGGTGATATTTTTGGATGTGTACATATTAAAGGAATACTCATTCAACTAGATGATCTTTTTTTTTTTTTTTCATTTTTGAACCATGCCACATATATTTTCTCACACGAATAGTTGATGCCCTGCCTATCCACAGAATCTGGAATACAGTGTGAAAACCCAATAAATGAAACAAATCTCCAGGCTCCTCAGAAACAGAAGAGGAAAGGGGGTGGGGGGTCCCTCTAGAAAGCCTGTTGGATTACTGCATATGGAGAATTGGCTAACATAGTCACAGAGGCCAAACGTCGAGGAGCTCTCCCTTGTCAGGCGGGCTCTGCCACCTTTACTTCAAGGGATTCAGGACGCCGCAGCTGAGATGCAGCTGCTGGGTGGGATCTACAGAAAACTATAACCAAGACAGTAGTGTCAATGTTCTGTAACACGATTCTGGAAGAAAGATCATTCCCAGCAAACATCGGTTTGGTCTGAGGAGCACGGGAAATCCTCCTGCCTGTACCCTTATCCTGCTTCTTTCTTTCCCCTCACCCCCTGCACCTGCTGCTACGCAGAATCTGACTTCCGTTGCACCAAATTCCTTGTCTAGACTCCCCTGGTAAAGAGCAAGCTCCCATGGTTCAGGCTCCATCGTCCGATCGCTTTTTCTCGTCTGTTTGAAACAAATGATGGCCAGTTATGTAATCAGTTGCCACTACGAAACATAACAAACAAAAGATTGGGTATTTTCCCAGCAGTTTTCAAGCTTGCTTGTTGTGCACTCATGTTTTGTATTATCGATAGGAAAATTATTCAAAAGAAGAAAAGCTTATTTTATTTAATAGTAGACTGAGGAGCCAATTCTTAGTTTTTGCCTCCAGAGTAATGAGCAAATCTGAACCATGGCCTAAACCTAGTCACAGCAAAACAAAGCCACGGGGATGAACAGCTTATCAGAAAGGGAGATGTTGTTGCCCAAAACGAATTTTTCTTTGGAAAGCAGCAAAATTAAAAATTAGAGATTAAAAAAAAAAGAAAAATTTATAAAATTGATGCAGGTGAATAATCATAATTTGATTTTTAGTTAAAGGAGGAAGAATATCTATAATAAGGCTGAAACTTCACCAGGTAAGGCTGACATAGCCAATGAGCAGGTTTTTTAAATGACACATCAGGTAATCTATACTAGCAATACCGTTTTACAGGTGTCACCCTGTAGCCACCAGAGGGGAAAGAGGGCTCACTTGGCTTGGTCCCACCCTTGACCCAGATGTCCTGAGAACAGGCACCATTTCTTCTAATTCTGCCCTTTCTACTAGAGCTCCAGCACACTGGGTATTCCCAAGAGAAAGGCAGCTGGGCCCTGGCAGAGCTAGAATTCAAACCCATTCTGACTGCAAAGCTCATCGGCATGGAAAACTCTGGGTCTCAATTTCTTCAACTCTTGGATGAAAATGATTATGATAATTCGTTAGCACCCCAAATGGACTATTAGAAGGATTAAATTATTTTAAATACAAAAAACACTTACGGTGGTGCCAGATACATTATAAATGCTCAATGTCTCTTCTCAGAACAAAGTAAGACAAAAGAATGCTTTAACTGCAGTCAGGGTCCTCAGCCCTAGACTACCAGGGAGCCATACTGGACGCAGGTAGGGAAAAATTCCTGTCCCGCCCTCCCCCGCGGGCCCAGATCCACGAGCCTGACATGAACAACGACCACAGGCAGCAGCGAGAGACAGAGAAACACAGAATAACCCCCGATGCAGGATTATTCCTTCTCCGGCTCACTAAGAATCAGCCTCTGGAAATGTGACTCAGTTAAGCGATTTCAAATTTTGCCGATTCATAGGAATACTCTGTTCCTTGAGAAGAGAGGGAGCGGGGGCTATGAGCTTCTGTAGGGCATCGCACCCCTTCCTGGGACCAGCAATGGCTGTACCATTCGCACATCATCCAAGCAAGAAGTCCGGCAAAGCACCGATTCCGTTCCTCGCTATCCCTCACTTCCAACACCCAAGTGTTAACGTTCCATGTCCTACAGCCTGACTGGTCTTCCCGGAAACAACCTCTATTCTCCAACCCAACCTCTAGGGCGACAATACAATGAATGTGTTTCTTGCAAAAATGCCACAACGCTTTGCAGTTCCTCTCATCATGAGGTGGCGTCCGTCCCTCCACTCTGAGAGAGCCATGGGAATCTGGAATAACCTAGTCAACTGCTCTGACCAACTGGAAGCAGAAGAGGTGACAGCATGAGTTCCAAGCCTTAGGTCTCAGAAGGCTGTGTAGCCTCTGACCTTATTGCTCTTAGAACCGTGCACTCACCACGTGAAGAACCCCGGGCTAGCCTGCTGCACAGGAAGGATACACAGCCCACTCACCCCAACACCCCGGCTGACGGCCAGTCATCCCAGAGGTTCCAACTGCCCCTCAGTCTATCAGCTGGCTGCAGAGGTATGAGAGGCCCAGCAGGATCAGCCAAACTGGCCCCGACGAGAGGAATTGACCAATCGGCCCACAGAATGCAGAACTAAGTGAGAGCGTTTGTTTTAAGCCACTAGCTTTTGAGGGAGTTTGCCATGCAACAAAAGACAACAGATGGAGATTCCATTTAATGATTTAAAAATTGCAGATAACAATAGCAACTAATATAGAAGCAATGTTCCTAAAGGAGAAATTTGAAAAGATACAAAGATAAATAGAAACACTTACAAATAGGAGATTTTGATTTCTCCTTCTCAGTCCATGAAAACCAAGTAGAGAGAGGTGAGGAATAAGGATATAACATCTAAAGAACATAATTATAAGATACACTTGATTAGTATTTCTTGAACTGTCCACTTAAAACTATAGAATATACCTTTCTCCAAATGCAATAAAAGTAAAAATTAAATACAAAATAAAATGATAAAAGGCTTTTCTGACTGGAAATTTAAAACCTCGCAATCAGAATTTTTAGAACGCAATAATAATGAAAACACTACAAATCAAATCTATAAAAGGCAAGTAAAACACTGTTTCAAGGATACATTTGACATTAAAAATTATGTCAATGACGAGTAATTTAAAATCACTCAGAAATTTACAAAAATATATCAAACTCAGTAGAAAGCAAAAGAAAGACGAGTAATTTAAAATCTGACTCAGAAATTTACAAAAATATATCAAAGTCAATAGAAAGCAAAAGAAAGAAATTATAAGAATAAAATATTTACTCTAAATTAGAAAACAAAAATGATTTTTAAAAAATCTACTTAATTGTTTAATTTCTTAAATATCAATAAAATAAATAAACCACCAGCAAAGCTATAAAAAGAAGCATAAGAAACTACTTCCCTCAACCCTAGGCAAATAAATTTGAAAACTTGGATGAAATGAATAATTATCTAGGAAACCATAATTTCTTCACAACTCAAGAAAGAACCCTGAACGGAGCAATAGCTATAGAACAAATAAGAGCTACCTCCCGAATCGCCACCCAAATAAAGCTGCACGATAGTTCTTTCCGTGATACGATATCTTTGTAAAGCAGATTTATAAAATTTTTAGCAGTTACTGCAATAAAAAGAAGTACCACATAAAAGCCAACGTGGAACAGAAAATGAGTGTAGCAGTGTCCAGTCTGATTCCAACGTTGGAGAATTTGCGCTGTGAGCAAGTGGTGAATACGTCCCACCCATTTGTGGTTAACAATAAATTTAAAAAAAATTTTTTTTTCAATTTACATGTATTTTTTTAAAACAGCAACTAAGTTGTTAGGACTCAAATACGTACTAATTTCTTTGGTCATAACTACTTAATAAGTGAAATTGTTGGGTCTTTCTTTTGGCCTGGAAGCAGGATGAAAAAAATTATGCAGAAGATACAATAACCTTAAGTTCAGAAATAATTTGGTGTGATTAAAGAACTAAAAAAAAAAAAATCAGTGAGCCTGAAGCATGATGAGTGTGGGGAGAAATGAGCAGAAGCATCTTGGAGGAGCCGCCGGGGCCTATGGAACATCATAGGCCAGACTGAGACATTCAGCCATATATGCTAAGAGCAGACAAAGGTCTCTAAGTCATCTTAAGCGGATGAGTAATTTGATCTGATTTGCAATTTTAAATGGTCATGAGGTTCCACAAAGGATGAGTTGAGGAGGAGAAGTGGAGGACCGGGCAGGCAGGCACCTCGTCCCCAGAGCACAGTGGCTTGGAGCAGACAGTGGCCACGGGAACAGGAGTGTACAGAGACCAGGAGCCTATTCTAGGGAAAAAAGTCCTTTGACAGGACTTGGTCATGGAATGAATGCCGGGGGTGAGGGAGATGGAAGCGGCAGGGATGGGGCTTACATCTCTGTCGTGAAGAACTAGGGGCCCGAACCTGAAACGCAGGTGGGGGGTAGTTTGGAGAATATCAAAGCTCGAATTTAGATCTTTTAAACTTGAGATATTTACAAAACGATCTACAAATGATAGGCAGGTTTTCGGGTTCGAATATAACATCAACAGCCTTTTTCCTAACTATGGCCTGATTCTTCTTTCCTCATTTGACTGAGTTCTTGTCCGTAGCCACTCAGTACCGTTAGCATGCGCGATCTCATTCAAACTCAGTGCAGCCTGCCCAAACGGGCAGCTCGTTCGGGTCACCGGCTACCAGTGAGCACAGGATGTAGTTCTGTCACAAAACCCGTCTCCAGGCCACTGGCATGGAGCAAAGACAATCGTGTGTTTTTTTAGTCTCCAGGCCATTCCTTGAAAACACACTTGCTTCGGCTGACTGTCGACAGCCTTCCTGGCCCCTTCCAAGGTCTCCTCCCTTGGGGCAGTGCAGTGTCCTTATTATCATAGCCCATGCTGGGGTCCTCAGCGAACCTCGCCAGCCACCAGAACCCGGAGCTGCCGTTCCCTGGCCGAGTTTTGCTGCAGCCTGGGTCCCTCCCCTATAACGGCGCAACCAGCCCACCTAACTAGGTCGCCATGGGTATCAGAAGCTTAAATTAAACTGAAGTTTGCCCGTCTTCTCTAGTCGTGGAGCGTTTTCCACCTCATGGGGCCGATTTTCTCTCGTCTGCCCACACACAGGGCTCCAGCGCGCCTCGTCTGAGCCAGCTTCGTTGATCCAAGTCTCCGTGACTTTGAACCAGATCTGTGTCCTTCCTTCCTGCAAACGTATTTAGCCGTTAAAATCCAACCGAATTTATTCTCTCTGGAGGTCGTCTTCGCTCAGCTCCACCCTGCAGCTTAACACTCGCTTCGCTTTGCCCTGAGTTGTCCGGTGCTGATTCTCTGACTGTAGCACGACCCGTACGTACTTACGGGTTTTTCTCCTCTTTACGTAATTTGGTCTCTACTGACTGACTCAAGCTGCCACGTGGGCCATTTGCATGGATCGGTGCCTGGACACACCGCGTCTGTTTGTGTCCAGGAGCAGCGCCCGGCAGGGTTCGGTGGCTGTCACAGCTACCGCAGCGGTTTTTTGTGAACGTGACCATTTCGACATCAGGGCTCCGCCTTGTGCATTCAGTCCCTCTTCCAGGGCGACATTCTTCCTGGCCTTGTTTCTATTAAACTGCAGAGCTGGGGTGGGAGACTTTTAACACTGCTCCCCAGCAGAATAGACTTCTCTGCAGCAAGGGCGGTCCGATGGCTCCAGGTGCATCTCAGAACGTCACGGAGCAGTTCTGCTCTAAAATGCTTTTTAAAGTCCTGCTTCCTGCGCTGCTTTAATTTATTTCAGCCCACAATTGGGGAGCAACCTAAGCAATGTTACTTACTCGTTTGCCACAATTTATTGCCTTAATTACACGTGGCTTGCAATTTCTAGCTACCCACGCCGGAGCGAAGCCATCACGTGTTATTGTGTGCTTCTTTTCCTCGGTGTATCCAGACGCATCAATATTTATGGATTTTTCCCTTGGTACCTAATCTTTTAATAATTTGATCTCTTCTGAATGAATAAATCTATGAGGTGCTGTCATTTATATGGATCTGCACTTATACAGTTAGTACCATTGTCACCCAAATGCTTGCTCATTTACTAGAACTCTTGAAGGCTTGTTTTCATGTTGGCATATGCTTTGAAATCATTCAGATATAAAGGAAATCCTATAATTCTTTCCTT
>NW_006443225.1:15565634-15588044 GCF_000325575.1 Pteropus alecto | reverse complement strand
CCCTTATTTTTATTTGTTTCCCTAAAAATATTGATAATTAGTTTGAATTTGGCAGCCACTATTTCTTCCTTACAGTAGAAGTGTTTTTATCACGTTTCTTGCTTACGCCTAATATTCTCTAACTTAGAGTCAGCTGAATGTTAGAGTTTTATCCTGTTCAACTCTGCACATCCCACGGTCCGAGGGCGGCCACACTTCAAACGGGAACAAGTCAGTCAATATTTGTTAAATTAAATTATTAAGTCATTAGACATATTGAAGGAAAGGCTTACAGGCCCAAGTCTCTTAAATTACTGTAAATATCTCATCTGTGGTCACTCTCTGGTCCCTAAATTGATCTGTTTTCCCAGTTTCTGTTATAGCCCCATATAAAACACACAATCAATTAGAATGAATAGCATAGCCCAGCTGGGAAAAGCTGGACAAAAAAAAATTAACTCCAGGCAAACAGAATTCAAGGAGTCACTACATATAGTGAAAATTACCTAGCTGTTGTCCTAACTCTTCTAAATCTTAATGTATTAAGAAAGTGTGTTCAGCTACAACTTAAAGTCCTTTTTAAAAAATCTCATCCCCCTAGTTCTGCCTTAAGAGAAAGACAACAGTCAAGTTTTGATGTTTATTCTGAGACTTAGTGATACTATGATTTCATGTATTTTTTATTGTTCATTTGCTGGAATAAAGAGAGGAAAATTTTATTCCTTGGGATGAAATGCTCTCTGCTGGAACAGAATTATTTTTCTTATTCAAATCTTTTAGTACTTTATGAGATTTAAAAGCAATAAAAAATCTGCACCTGCATTTTTGTGGGACTAGAAAACATGACTGAAACCGATCTGTGTTCATGGGGTCAGGCGGGAAAAAGCCACTTGACACCATTAGCCTTGGAGTCCCAAGCGAACACATAAAACATATTGTACTTCCCTATCTGAAAACACGACCCGAGTCTATTTATACGACGCCAACCATGTGGAACGTGAACAGCCCAATCAGTTAGTCACCTAACAGTCTGCCCGACGCCAAACGTCTGGATATGTGGAAACGTCCAGATGAATGAGTGAATTTTTCACTTCTCTTCCGAATTTTTTTGGCAGCGCACGAACACAGCCAAATGTGGCACTTTCGATTGTGCTGTTGCTTTCAGACCTCGGGTTCCAGAGTCTCTTAAAAGTCCCAGCTCATGAGTATCCAAAGAAAACTTATTTAGAATGCAGTCTTTCGAGATTCATTTTAAGAATTTATATTGAGTGCTTACGATGGCAAAAAAACCGGGGCCATTAAATGAATTTGTATGTTCATTCAGTAGGTTTCGGAGAGCAGAGCACTGAGGTTCTGCTTTCCAGGGAAAATATTTATATTGAGATCCTCTGCCTGAAGCATCTTGTGTGCCCTCATTTTTAACTCATCCTGTTATTGTGCCCGTCCTCCAAGCCTGCCCTTGCTACCCGAGAAGTTCCTCCAGGAGGAATGTGGGACAGGGAAGACTTGGTGGCTGGGAGCAGAAAAATGAAGACAGGAAGGGCCTGACGTTCTGAGGCCAAAATGGGACAAAGCTTTGGCAACAGCGTCAGACACAGAGGGAACAACAGTTGACATCCAAGTGCAAGCCGGAGATGCTCTTGGGGAAGTCCAAGAGGATGGAGGATGCCCTCGCCGTCCAAGAACAACACAGAAAACCTCTGGGTATTCGGACCTGCTCCAAGGGCGGAGAAAGAGACGGGTCTGTGACTGAAGATTTCAGAACTGCTACCCAAATTCTCCTCCTCCTCCTCCTCCTCCTCCTTTTCCTCCATCTTCTCCTTAGCTCTTCTTTCCCTTCTCTGTATATTCAGGTCCTCACACTTAGAAGTGCAGTCCCCAACTCCACGAACAGACCTTTTCATGGGATCCTACCCCTCTTTCTAGCCACCACTCCATCTCTTCTTTCCAGTTGGCTCAATTCCTCTAACCTCTCAGGCTCCCGTGAGCACTCCACCACCTACCCGCACACCCCTTTATTCGCCACAGACCGCTCTATCCCTGTCAATCTGTTAGATCTTCCAGGATGCTGAAGAAGCTTATGCCTCAGGACCTTTATCTTAAATGGGCCTATTCTGCACTGTTGAAGCTCTTCTTGAAAAGTAGAGCTCGTTTGGGCTGCTTCTGGTGCTTTCCTGATGATTTTTCTCCTACCCCTTTTGGAGTCCCATCCCGCACGTGCTGGCATATCACACAAGGCTTCCTCCTCGACTCTCCCCGTGTATCAATGTTATTATTCCCTTCCAGAACCAAGTCATTATCAGACTCAGTTATCACCTGGATTATTTCCTACAACTGCCATCGCAGATGACCGAAGCAGGGTGGCTTCAAACAATCACATTTTTTTCTCACAGTTCTAGAGGCCAAAAGTCTAATATCAAGGTGTCCGAAGACTCTAAGGAATGTGCTAAATGCCTCTCTCCCAGATTCTGGGGCACCCAGTAACCCTCGCTGTTCCTCGGCTTGTAGACGAACCACTCCAGGCTCTGCCTCCGTTGCCATGTGGTGTTCTCCCCTGTGCGTCTACCTTCATTTCTCTCTTCTTGTGAGGACACCAGTATCATTGGATTTAGGACCACCCTAATCCGTTAAGACCTTCGCTACACCGATTACATCTGCAAAGGCCCTCCTTCCTGGTAAAGTCGTATTTGCAGGTTCCGGCAGAACACCGCTCAAGCCCGGACCGCACCTCCACGCAGGTGGTTGCCCACGACCTGAGAACCGGTCCTCGAAACGTCCCAATATCCCAGTACACTGAAAATGAACCGAACTCGGTTCTTCAAACTCGCTCCTCCTTTCCGTCCACCCCGTAAAGCAGCTCCCCGAGCGGTGGACAGACAGCCTCCCTCACTTAAGCCTACTTGTCCCCACGGGCTCATGTTACACCAGACGCTCGTTCCACCCTACGACCAAGTGTGTCTGCGGAACTGCGTCGTGGAACCAGCCGTGGGAAACACTGTCCTCTTTGCACGTGTCCTTCAAAATGAACTTGCAAAATCAGATTGAGTGCTGTGGCCCTGGAATGCTTGCTTTAGCCATTGTCACTTACTCTTAGCTTAAAGAAAACTAATACTTCAGTAGTATAAAATAACTTAATCTGCACCGTGATTACATTGTTAAAGTGCAGTTATCCACTTGCCTTCACCATCTCAGGAAACAGTTTGCAATGAGTTAACAGAGTTATTTAAGAGAAATAGAATACAATGTTCGTATTGTATTTATCATGTCCCCTTAAAACTGTTGGGAAACCCTCAGCTCCACGTTTTGAGATAATGATAGCAGCTCATGTAGGGACAGCGAACTCTTTTAAAAATAAAAAAAATGACTGTTCTTTGAAGGAGAAATTATCATAATTTAAATAAGTAGTAGCCTACTTCCAAGGACTACCAAAGATTTTAGAAAGAGTCTGGTGATGATCATAATTACTTGGAAAAATAAGTAACAAGAGACTGATAGCTTAAGATAGTTGTTTCTGATCACTGAGTTCTAGTGCCTTATAGCTGAAACTCTACTCAAAATCAAAGTGAATCTGAGTAATTGTGGTCATTCTCTAGACATTTTTGTCAATTGTCAAGTAGCCATAAATTTCCCCTGAGTCTACTTTGGAAAAGGGACAAAATTGAATCTCTATAAAATTCTTTAACTGGTCTTCGTTTAAAAAAAAAAAAAAGTTTAACATTTATTGATATGTTTTCCTGTTCTTATCCAGATAGGAAATAGAAGGATATTATAAGTACTTTCTTAATTATCACATCTGTTGAAATCAATGTTTTAATATCCAGAAGGATATTATAAGTACTTTCTTAATTATCACATCTGTTGAAATCAATGTTTTTTCTGCCTGAACGAATTATATAATGTGCTGTGTTGCTTGAAACAATATGATAATATCCCCAAATCATGGTTTTACTTCTCTCTATACAAATAGAGAAAGAGAATTTAAAAGGAAAACTGAAATTATCCAAGGTTGCATGGTTGAATTTTAGTTCAAAATTCAAAATTCTCTGGCCTCTAATTTTGTGGTTGAATAGGTGTCCCTTATAAAGCATTCTTTATCTAAGCAGCAGTATTCCAAGCAATTACGCAGAGTTACAAGGTCATTTATTGCTCACAATATTAGAAATGGGATAGTTGCACAGGTAATTAAAATGGATTGCGGACTCATCAAAGGTTATTTTGAAATGGTTTGCGGAAAGGGCACAGTTTTCTGTCACTCACTTAGAAATTATTCCCTCCTACGCTTGCCAGTTGATTTTTTTAAAGAGCAGTTCGAGAGCCAGAAAGGGGTCTTGAATAATATAATTTTAAGACATAAAGAAAAATTACAGCGTAGGTTTACAATGAACAAATTGTCCCAGGCTCCCAAATCGTGCTATTTGTAGTTAGAACACAGAAGCGGGGGTAGCTGTATGGCATGGGCCATCCTTCTCCAATACAAAAAGTTATTAAATCTCCTGGAGTTGGCTAAAGGAATCCATAATTATTTTCAAATAGAAAAAAGCCACAAATTTCCTTTCCCTCTTCTTACAGACCATTTTCTTATCCCAAGTTACATATTTTCGACTTCATCACACAACAGAACGTTAGGTCAAACCCCCATCCTAGGCATATTAACATTCTTTCCAAGCCCTGAACCTGCGGCACAAACAGGACTGCTATTTCAGTATCGTGATTATTTTATAATTGCTTTGTGGTTTTCCTATCAGTTGTTTTTCAATATACACAATTGAGAGTGAATACACTATTCATTATAACTGTCTTCAAGAGACAGCTAAGGCTGCATTTCCTATTCATGTCTATTGACAGATCCACAGAGCATCGTTACGTTCCTTTACTATCTCCGACGAAGTGTCAGTACCATCGAGAGAGGACACCTGGGAGTGAAGGGGCCAAAGAGGGTTCTCCCCCTGGGGGTCGTGACCCAGTTTTCTCAATGCAAATCTTCATGTCATTTGCCCTAAACCTTACTTCTTCTCTGTACACATGCAATGGATGCATGCTAAGCAGTGGGAAGATATAAAAATTGATTAAAAGGTAGTCTACGTTTCTGGTAGAGAAATTTTCCTAATTTAATAAATTTCACTGTTACAGAATTTACTAGAATATGGGCTTTTCAGGTATAGGCTAAACTGTTGTACAGAAAATTCCAAAATCAAATATAATATTGTATGTCAACTATAATTTAAAAATTTTTTAATATTATTTTGAAAAATCTCAAGTTGCCCCTTCATAGACCAGCCCCACTTCCTCTCCCCAATGGCAGAATTAGTTGCCCCTTCATAGACGAGCCCCACTTCCTCTCCCCAACGGCAGAATTATGATGCACTTCAAATTAGTTTCTTTGTGTTTCGCAATGCCAGAAATGACAATTCTACTACTAGGGGATTTGAGCATCAAATGTCTATCCACTAAAGTCACTAGTGAAATACTAATGAGAGAGGTTTAAGAATCGATGCTGAGAAAGACGTTGCCTTGATTCATAAAGAATGTGACTGTAATTTCAGCAACTCTCTTTAAGAAATACTTGGGGAGATATTTAGGGAGACCGGAAAGCTTTCCTGTTTGCGATCCCTCGTATATGCGCTGTTACTCCTTAACTCACCAGCAGGAACTCCACCGCTGTGAGTGCGTCCAGCAGCGCACAGGCCCCCTCCCCGACCTAAAGAAACGCGTCACGTATGTCATTGTGGTGGTTTAGTCTGCTCTTCGTTCACCGAGCTGTGACCGCTCGAGGCTGTAGAGTGGTTTGCATAGCCAAACGTGGTTATCAAATAAGAAATGTCTAAAAGTGATCATTTGAAATACTTCAAAATTTTGAGAAACTCTGTCCTGGGAAAAGAATGCCAATGTGGGACGTAATTTCACATACTGCTCAGAAACCTTTCAAAGCCTGGACCCGGGTACAGTGCGTCAATGAAAAATAAAATGCGCCAGAAACGTACTTAAAATAATTATGTGTTAAATGAATGAGTATTCTTCATGTGAATCATATACTACGTTTCATAGATTTTTAGGGTCACATCTCTTCACATATTAACAATTCTGATATCAGGGTGCATCTTACAATTGATGAGATGGATAATTACTTGCTGGTGTGTTTTCTGTCTTAGTTGGACCTAAAGAATAGATTGTCTTACAATCAACAGAGGTTTGGTTTTGATGATGTACATTACTGTTTCAATTTTTAAACGCCCTTGGGCTGTTCTGAAGAAGTCGTACCTTGAATTTGAATGCCATGGACTCATTTTTTTAATGGAAAGATTTACATAAATTCTTATCAATTTCAATTTTGCCAAGAAAAGCGATTATAAATACAGGTACCAATAATATCGTTTCTGTTTCAAAAAGAATATTCTAAAAACAAAAATATGGAAAACATATTGTCCTTATTTTTTCCCCTTTTACTATGTGGACTTGTATCAATCAATGGGCTGGCATCCTGGAATCGCTGCTTTGGGGTACTGTGGCACAAACACTCTTAAAGCTCACTCACAGCCCATTTCCCATAGACAAGGAATATTTAGAGCAAAGCATGGCAGCCACAATGTCTAGAGAATGTGGAGGCATTTCCAGAATACTTTTCTCTTGATTTCAAAAATCAAAAAAAGTTCTATCCCAGCTTCCACTAAAGAGGAAAAAGCATTTGATTTAATCTGACTAGTATCCACTTGACCTAAACTTTATTCACATCTCTGTGTCAGGGCCCAGAGCACTGGCCTTTTGTTGAGGCCAGTATATCTGATGTTCTCTGTGTTCGAATGTGCCCTGACCTGGCAGGGGAATGCATTTGGTAATTTTGTCCTGTGAACCTCTTCTGTCTCTAAGGTCTACAATCTAAAATTAGCTTGCTTCTGGCTTTACATCCTCATGCTTTGGCTCCTTCTCCTCAACCTGGCCCCTCTCTCCCACAGCCTGTGGAAGCCAAACCCAAGTTATGCATGCTTCTGATCCACGAAGTAGACTTCCGCATCTGAGCCACCCACCCCCAGTCTTACTTCCTTTTTCACTGCTCTGAACTCCTCCTAGGTAAGCACATTTGGAAAGTGCTTAGATTCATTTCCGTAGCTGACATTTTGGTAAACCTTTTCACTGGTCCAGTTCATAAAAAGAAGTTCAACCACAGGCTCAAATACCAAGTAAATATTTGTTAAACATCAGGACAAACACAGAATTAGCTGATTAGCTCCAGTAAGTGTTACATACTGTACTTGATAAATATCTTGATTCGCAGGTTTGGGTACAGAAGGGATTGTCCCTTAGTCTTTAGAATACTTTCTTTTGTGTATGTTTTCTTCCGAGAATATAACAGATTTTTTTCAAAATAACCGTGTATCAATAGGAGAACAGATAAGCAAATTGTGTCACATTCATGCAATAAAATACTCCTTCACAATAAAAAGAAAAAACATTGATACACAAAATAACATGAGTAAACTTCAAAAATATTATGTGGAACAGAAGAAACCAGTCACAAAAAAGGATATACTATATATCCATTTATGCAAAATTCACAAGTAGGCAAAACAAAGCTAACATGATAGTGGTTGCCTGTGAGAGGTAATGATTGGGAAATTTTTAAGGTGAGGGAGTTGTTTTATATCTTGGAGTAGTGGTTACGTTTATCAAAAGTCATCGAATTGTACTTTTAATATCGGTGCATTTAAGTGATATAAATTTTACCTCCGATACAGAAATGCAAGAAAAAAAAAATGCTCCAAGTTATTAAGGAAAATAATGCTTTTCCCCACATAACTAATATCTTTAATTTATTACTACAGAAATGTTCACCCAAATGTTGAACAGTAGAACAATGAACTCCATTTGCCCATGTCTCAGCATCAATAGTCAGGAACTTTCTGGCAATCTCATGAAACAGCTTTGTCAGTGAGGAAGACATACTGACACCTGGAACAAAATTATTGAATGAATTAAAGACTGTCATTGGAAGACACTAGGCAAAAAGTTTTATAAAATTTGTTGCGTTTGACCCCCCATAATAATTACCTTATTTTATCTTGCATTTAAGTTATGCATTTATGTCTTAATCACCTATAAGAGATAATTAAATCCTTGGCGGCAGGATTCTTCCCTGATCCATTTGTTTTCCATTCCAGCTAATCTTTTATTTAGGAAGGTGAAGGAGGGCCCATGTAGAAAAGTTATATTTTATTAAGTGTACAAGTCAGTGGTTTTTAATATGTTCACAAGTTTGTTACTACCATCACCACTAATTCTAGAGCATTTCTGTCATTCTCAAAACATTCCAGGACTCATTAACGATCACTCCCTATTTCCCCCTCCCTCCCAGCCCCTTGCTACCACTAATCTACTTTCTCTCTATGGTTCATCCATGTTGTAGTATATTTCAGTATTTCTTTCTATTTTATGGCTGGAATAATATTCCATTATATGAATATACCACATTTTATTCATGTGAGCCTGGCACATGTAATTGTTCAATAAACACTAGCTTTCATATTTATTTTTTTTAACCAAAAGAGAAACTTTAAAGCTTTTCCAAAAATGTCACTTGAAAAATGCAGGACTTCACTTTGATCTCGAAAGCAGGTGCCTTAATGTCAATTTCAGGAGGTTTTGTATTACAAGCTAAACTGTTTCTAAGAGAAAATGCCTCTTGATGGTTCCTCACAAAGGATGCTTTGTGGTCTGCACAAGGAGATCCGCTCTGTGCCCCCTGGCCTGGTCTCCAACACCCATCACAGACAGTTCAGCATTTCTACATTATGAATTCTAGGTCCCTGGATTTTCTGAGCAGCCAAAAAGTGCATCACAACAGAGAAAGAAACAGATTGACTTTTTTTTCCGTTGCTTTATTATTTCTCTGCCGATCATGTTACCCCAGGAAATTCTGACGAGGGCTTTTTCCATATTATTTACATGTTCAAGTATAAAGAGAAAAGAGATTTCTTGCAAGTCCCCAGGACATCGCTGTTGCAGTCATCTGTCTGAATCCTGGACTTGGATCTCGGTCTTACGGGAGTTACTGAGCTCTCCAGGGTGGGAACGCAGGAGGCTTGTTTCAGTCATCTGAGTCATGGGGATATTTGCATTCTGTTGGACAGATTTATTTGAAATGTGTAGTCTTCTTGAATCTAAAGACCAGCATATTTTCTCTAAAGGGTAACTGGTTGAAAATGTCTTTTAAAATCTTTCCTAATACCTCTGCGTCGAGATGCCATGTCGAGATGCCATGTCGAGATGCAACATAGAGAAGAAACTGATAGCTCAGGACTGTCTTTGATTCAGAACAGTAGCTGATTTGATGTCTTCTCTAACTATAACCTGCAGTGACTATAAAGTACTTTGATCTCCATGTATAATGTTCCACTTCCAGTGTTTATACCAAATGGTGTATTTTCTTAGCTACATTTTTTTCAATTAATTTAGAGAGAAAATAAAGGTAAATTCTCTGTTGACTGAAATGATGGAGAAATTTTTGTTAGTCTTTTTTTAAAAAAAAATAGCAGGATCAGGACCTGAAAGAAAATAGAAATGATCTAAAGGAAATCTGGTTGTATCTAGGTGAGAATGTGGACGATTCAGCCACAGCAAAGGGATCGTATTTCTCTAGGATGCCAGTGCTGCCTTTGGGGATGGACTGCTAAAAGATACCCAAGCGAAATATGTTAGTTCTTAAATAGACTTATACAGTTTGCAAAAGAAATGAAGCAAACAACCTTACCTATTTTTACTCATTGATCTTGATTCAATTAAGAAGATTATAAGAGATGTGACGGTATCAATAATTAACTTTGTAATATTCAGCTCATATAGTCTAGATTATTCTAGTTCCCTCTTTCAGATTTTATAAACAGTGTGAAGCATGATCTGATATCTTGCCTGGAAGCAAAGGATAGGATTAGATTACTCTTGGATGTCCTTTCAAGTCTATGATTCCATGATTCATCGCAGCTTAGCGTAGATCCCCAAAAGACTTGCTTGTTGACTAAGACATTGAACTTGACACCCCTAAAATACACAAAGAAAAACAAAGGAAAATTTGTTATGACACAAAAGAGAAATTTGCCAAACTTTGTCAGTTCACTGGAAAATCCTGGAGCCTCAGAATCAAACTAATAGATTTATTATTCCTTAACTAGAAATAGCAAAGTATGCTTTCCGATAAGAGTATGCGATAGAAGCCTTTAAAAAAACAGAGGAGATGCAATGTCTGTTTCTCTCTTAAGGATGTTCTCAGATTTCCAGTCCTTAGCACTCATCTAATTTGCAGTCTGATTTAAGTATTTTCCTACTTTGAGTCTTAAAGAAGACATCTCATTCATCCAAAACAGACAGTTTAGCACTTCTGACTTCAAAACATCTCATACAAACCATAATCCAACATATGTTTTGTTTCTCGTGTTTTTTTTCCCTTCAGTTTTGGCTGACTTTTTCTCACATTATGTAAAACTGGAAGTTTTACAAATCTTCAATTGAAATAAATGTGACCAAAATTCAAGTCTGAAGTTATTTGGTTGTATAATCATCATTCTCTAATTCTTCTGTTTAATTCTTACCCCATTAACTGACCACAGCTGTTAGTATTGGCTCACTAATAACTCCTTCTGAACTTCTAATACCCTAGAACTCAAAGGAGGAGGTCAGTGAGTACTGACGATCCAGAGTTTTCAAGTGGACTTAATCCCTAATCTTGAGAAATTTTCTGGCAATTTTATGCCAAGACTGGACTATAGTAAATGTCACCAGTTCTCTCTGTGCTGGATGTATCTTCACCTAGCGGTGAAAACAGCCTATGTCAGCAGATAGGGGAAGTGAGTCCAACAGAATGCAAATCCCCCCATGACTCAGATAGGGGGGAGGGAGGGTGTGTGCGTGCGTGCGTGTGTGCGTGTGTGTGTGTGTGTGTGTGTGTGTGTGGTGGTGGTGTGTGTTGGGGGGGGATGGAAATCTCTAGCTATAAACTCAGGAATGCTAGAAATGTAAGTTTACTTTTCTGTAATTAAATTAAATTTCTCTTGCCCCAGAAAGAGAAAACTTGAACTTGATTAACACAAAATTCAAGTTCCTAATAAACTCTTAAATTATGACTTTAGTCTCTTCATTGAAACATAAGAGGGTCTGACTCTTAAAGGGTCTTTCTAGGTCTCGCATTCTAACAGTGTTGTCGATGACTCTCAAAGCTGTCTCTGGGGTGAGGACAGGGCATTCTCCATGACCGCTGCCACCATGACTACATATAAATATAAAGTTACCTAAAGTCACTCCACTTGTAGCGTTCGTTAAAACTGATAGTTTCTCACCTTGGATGCAAAATGGCCCTAAATGCGAGAACCCAGTGGGGTGGGCGGGTCCTGAAACAGGACGATAAATCCTAGGTGTTCAGATTTTATGAGCAAACCAAACCTCAAAAGACATAAGTGATCCAGATAGAGTTACCAACTTTCTTAATTTGTCAGAGACATTTTTTACCAAGTAAAGTGTTCTCGGGTGGCAGTTTCCTCCAGCTCTTGGACTGAAATGTCACCCCCTTTCCCGCTGGCCTGCAAGGTCTCTGCTGAGGAATCCGCTGCTAATGAAATTTTGGAGTTCATCAGCCACATGATCTTGGACGTTCAGATCTCTCTCTGGGGTTGGGACGTTCTCAGCCATTATTTCTTCAAACAAGCTTTCTTCCTCTTTTCTCCTTGCTGGGATTCCAACGATACATACATTGTTTCTCTTAATGGTATCCCATAAGACTTAGAGGCTTTCATTTCTTTTTATTCATTTTTCTTCTCATTGCTCTGACTGGATTAACTTCCATCGGTGCTTTTACCTCACCGAGTCTTTATTCTGCTTGCTCCAGCCTTCTACCGGTGCTTTCCGCTGAATTCCTCGGTTCAGTTGTCATATTCTTGAGCTCCAAAATTTCTCTCTGGTTCTTTTTATGTTTTCTGTCTATTTCCTTGTTGAACTTCTCAGTTTGTTCTTATGTTGTTTTCTTGGCATCATTAAATCGTCGTCTGTGTTCTTTTGTAGCCCCCCGAGCATCTTTAGAACAATGGTTTTGAATTCTTCGTCAGGCAATTCCCGCATCTCCATCCCACTGAGGTCGGTTACTGGAGGTTTACTGGACTCATCGGACGGAGCCAGCTTTCTCTGCTTGTCTATGATCCCCGTGTCCTCACATTGGTATACACACATTTGAAGGCTGGCATCTTGCATTTTCACAGTCACGGAGGCCTGTCCTGGCTCCAGGGGAGCAAGCAGGAAGGGACTCAGGTAGCTGGCATCGGGAATGTGAATACCTGTGGGGGCCGAAGCTGGTGCAATCTGCAAGGGGTCTGTGGTGGGCATGGTGGCCATTAGTTTCTTCGGTGGTGAAATCTGCTGGGTTCGTCTGCAGAGCGGGGCACCGTGGGCTGTGATCGCGCCCTCCGTGTAGCTGCCCCCGGGCCAGCTGCTGCTGCTCCTCCTCACTCCTCACGGTCTCCGTAGAAAGCTTCGCTGGTCTAGGTGGAGTGACAACAGGACAGGACCTCCATCCAGCACCCCTAAAGGGCTCGCCCCACTCTTTGTTGCCTGGCGAGGGGAGCCCTTTCTAGCCGGGAAGTTCCCTCTTGGTGCTAAGCAACGCTGGCTTGAAGCATAGAGCGATGCAGGCAAAACGAAGCTTCCTCCTCCTCTCGTGCGGTTACTCTCAGGCATTTTATTCCACTGCGGTACTGAACTTCTGTAGTGGATTCTCGAGTTCTCCTGGAATCGTTTTTATGTGCGGATAGCCACCCGATCGTTGATCTTCGCAGAGGAGACGGAGGCTGCGGTCTCCTACCTCAGCCTGTTGGACTCAGCGTTTGGGCGCCTGCTCAGTCAGCAGTCCTCCCTCCCGCTGTGCCGGGCCCCTTCTGCACTCGGTAGATCTGCCATCCAGGCCCAGTGGGCTCCTCTCTCCTCGCCGTACCGCTAAGCCCGCCCTGGTCCCTCGTCTACACAGGGAATAATCTAGTTTCCCTCTAAAGGAATCAACTTCCCTATTTTAAACTGGTTGCCATTGACATTGACTTGGATGTCTTAACGGAGTATGCAGCTCCAATGTGGCACTCCGTAGATAAATGGACAAAGAATGGATGAACGAATGAATGAAATCCTGGAATTCCTTTGACTGCCTGCTCATGGGAGCCCCTTACAACACTTTGCCCCACTTGTGCTTGGACTTTCTGGAAAACGCACGCGTTTTGAACCTCTGACTGCACGACCTTCCTTTGCTGCTGCTTCGCCAGCAGCTTTGGGCTCGTCCCCCCACGTGAAGCTTTTACGTTCGTTGTCCTGTGCCGACGCCTGCTCCGAGCCAAGCTCGAAGGTTCGGTTATAACCGCCGAAGAACACACTGTTTCAGGGAAGTCGCTTTCAGATTTTTCTCTAGATGAATAATTATCCCCAAAGGTTTTTGGGTTGTTTTGTTTTGTTTTCTTTTTTTTCTATCTGGATTTCCACATCTTGAAATCGTATAAAGACATATTAAAGACTTATAAATCAAATTATGCTTCATTTCCAAAATCAGTTAGTGAAAGCTTTTGAACCTTAATCAAATCGCGGCCTTGGGGATGGAGTGGAAACCTGAGCATAAAACAAAGTGAAGAACTGAAAGGTGGTTCCATTCGGAACTGCCGTTGGGATCGAAGGAGTGAGAGAAAAATCTGGAGCTGAAGCTCTGGACGTCAACGACCCCTCCTCCTGAGAGCGAAGGGAGGAGGAACGGAGAAGGCGCCCCAGACGCACGGGGGAGCTGGAGGGAGCTGGGCGCCGCGCGAGGAGCTACGGCTGGAGAGCCACGTGTGCTCCGCGTCCTTCCGAAAGTGCCCGACTGTCCCCACCCATACACCGGGGTCACTGCGGGTCACATCAGCCGTCCTCGCCAGAGGTAACACGTTATTATGAAAACGTTCGCTTAGCTTAGTTTGCTCCATTTTTAAAATCTGCGGCAAACATTTAAAATGGTAGCATGAAAGTCCAGGACATGAAGAAAGTTTAAAAAGAAAAGTATACTTCCACGACTTCATATTTTGGTCTGATAAATCAAGATGTGGTGTATGTGCGCGCATGTGTGTGTATGTGTGTGTTAAGTCTAGGAATAGAGATAGTACAAATAAAATATTATTAAATAGAGCTGCTTTCCATAGCGAGTAAAATTCTCACAGCCAGACTTAGTTTCAGAAGATTGATATTACTATCAACAGAAATACCATCTTAGGTTATAACTTACAATTTAAGTTATGAATACCTAAAACCTGGAATGTTAAGGATCACCCCAACCTGGGGGTAGAATAACAAAATGTGGAAATTGCAATGACTCTCCTGGTTCAACGGGAAACATTTAGAGTGAGAACTATTATAAAGTTTATGCCAATTTTGTTTTACATAATGAGCCCCATCTCATTAACCTTTTCAAATGATTTCAATGCACGAGAACATAGCCATAATGGTTCTTCACTCGCTCTTTGTTTTATGCTTCAGTAGTTCAAAGGTGAGAACAAAAAGAAACTAAACCTTGGTCAGCCTGTTTATAAGGTGCTAAAGCCACATGCTCTCCATCAGCAGTTGATATCTGTGGCATACCCTTACTCAATGACACTCACGATGGGCCCATGAAGCCATAAAGCTGAGTATTCATAAATTCACCATCTACATAGCAAAGTGGCAGGAAATAAAAGGCACATGTCCTGAAGGCAAGTGGTCCGAGTCGGTCATTATAACATTATTTGTAATTCATTAAGATTCTAAGAGTTCCTCTCATCGAGTACTCTACCCACTAAGCTCGAATCCTGGACTTTTCAGAAAATACAAGCTGGTCGACTTAAACTCTGGTATATGTAAATTTGAGGTTAGAAAAGTATTATGAGGATACCTTCAGATTACTCATTTACTTTAAAGAATGGCTAATTATAGTTCCCGAAGAGCAGGTTTTAACACGGATTTGCAGATGTTTTGCTCTTAAAAATGATATCGAAATCTAACAATCTCTAAAAAGAGAAGTAGTGCTTCTGAATGATTTAATCAACTAGCAATTGTTATTGACGTGAGTTTGCAGTATGTATTTCTGAATAGAGCTACTTTCTGTGCCAGTTGGCAAAAATTACTCTTAGTCGGCACTTTAAATATTTTAGGATATAGATTATTTCCCATAGAAAATGATGCTGTTTTAGGTTATAATTTTACCGGATGCTAATTCCTATGCTAGAATGTAGTATAGACTTCTATTCCAGCTGTCACATGACAGACATGATTAGCTCCCACTACAAAATATCTAAAATCATAGCAAACCTACTCACGTGCCAACTCCGATTTATTAGCAGTTTTGGGAAAGACAATGACAAAGGGATAATGATGAAGCAGAAACAGGAAATAAGAACTGTAACTGCACAGACATCTCGGGTAGCTCCGGGCGTATTATCATCTCGATAATACGAGGGAACGGGTTTTATTCCTTATTCAAGGACAAGAAACAGAAGTCAGAACATGAGGAATTGGCATTGACATCTTCACGTACATCAGGGACCCTGCAAGAGATACATACCTTCAGACAACCTGCGAACAAGAGAGAAATTAAACCCCGACGCAGAGAGGGAACGGGACAACTAGTCTGTCTTGGTGTCATTTGGGGCTGAGGGTAAAAAAGATTCCTATTAAAATGTATAACCACAGACCTGTCCCAGTGTGGACTTAGGTTTAAGTTTACACCGTCCACGTGTGACAAAGGAATCCAATGTAAAAAAACGACCCCAAACCTATTCTAACCAGGGAGGGCCGGGAAAAGCAAATACGAAATTTCTCTAATGGAAAATGTTCTCGGTCCAGGCCATGAAGAAGTCTCATAGGAAAAAAAATCACTGAAAAGAGACTTACAATTTAGATTTTAAAACAGACAAGGCAGGCGCCGGCTTCCCTGGCCCGGGCCACCGTGGACATGTGGGCCTTTGGCGGGGTGATGATGGAGAAGCTGGCGGCCATCTGTCTCCAAACTGGGTGAATCCCAACACCAGAGTTTGAGTCGCCAGGTACAGATGCCAAGACCCCTTAGAGTCTCGAAGGTGGCCTTGGGGGCAGGGGAGGAGGGCGAGAGAAAGGGAAGGCAGTGCTGGCAGCTGGACGTCGGCGGATGTCAACACCAGCGTCCAGGGTGGGTGAACATACGTGTAGAAGCTATGAGGCCCTTGTGGGCTTTTCGGATATTTACCATTCTGATAAAGAGTATTTCAAGAAGCCAGAAGAGCTGAAGGCTGCCTGCATGGAAACTATGACAAAGGCAGAGAACACGTAGCAGAATAAATTAAAGGACATTCAGCCAGTGATCATCGGGAGAGACACTCTTCGTGTCTCTTGCAGATCTGTATCAGAAAAGCTCTCCTGTCACCCCGTCTCATTAGTGACGTCATGTTGGAGCCTGATTCGGACAGATCTTCCTCCTCGTATGTGTCTTCCTCTGAAGACGGGCTGCCCAACTTAGAAAAAAAAGAGTATCCTGAAAAAAACAGAATGATGACTTGTACTCAGGAGCTCACCGACATGTAGACAGATTTTTCTGTCGAAGATTATAGTCAATGTGAAGATCCTGAATTTCCAGCAGTTAAAAAAACAAGAAACCAGAAGGATGGATGCCAAAGACCACAGTACCTGAGCTTTTTCAAATGATGGTTACAGAACAGAAGAAAAAAGAAGAGATCATGACATCTAAGTGAGATAGCAAAATGCTCACAAAGTACTCAAAAAAAAAAAAAAAAAAGAATGTCGTACACCTGAAACTAACATAACGGTATACGTCAATCGCATCTCAATTTTTAAAAATAAATAAATACATTCTTAAAAGAAAGAAGGTTCAGAGTGTGTGAGAAGAAGTTCTGAGCCAGACGAGTCCTGCATTCATCTTTTCCCAACTTTATCATGACACAGTCAGCAACACGGAGAATGGAACGGTCTGCAGATGCAGCGCCAGCCGCTCTTTTGAAGAAGCGCCCCCTCCCCGAGGCATACCAGAAACACCTCTCAACACCAGCGTCCGAAACTCCCAGCAGTCTGTAAACCATTTGATCTTCATGCACCCACTAAAAGAGAAACCGTTGGCAGACAACGAAGCAGATGAAGAAAATTTAAAAGAAACACATTGGCCTTATCTCCAAGGCACAAGTCACCGGTAAGATGTCGAGTGTGAAGCCCATGCCTTGCAACTGCATCCCTCCAGGGGCCACAGAACATTCCTGAGGAACAGAATGAGCCACCGGGAGATCCTTCAAGAAGAAAAATGATATGTGCAGCTATAAAATTCAACTCAAAGCACGTGACAGGGTTTGCAGCAAGAAAACATCAATAATAATTTAAATCGTAAAGTATAATTCGAAACTGAAGACCTGAACTTACACTTGGATGTTCCATGACTTCTTATACTGTCACTTGTTGAATTGTTCACCTTATGTTCGTGGCCATTACTGTGTCAAGTGACCAATTATTCCTTCTTCCCAACCATAGTCACCTCGTATTCTGACCTGATTGCAACAGTTATTCCCAGCCAGGGCAGACTCATCTTCTGCTATGTTGTAAGGGATATTTAGATAACCTCTTCCTTTAAAAAAAAAAAAAAAATGAGTTTTAATTTAATCATAGTTTAAATTTTAGTTCTTTTTAGTTCAAGAGACTGATTCTAGATAGATTTTGAGGAGTGGGAGCCGGGCGAAAGACGGTTATTGGAAAGACTCTGAATACTTCCTGGAATCAAAAGAAGTGATCATTTAGGAAGAGACAGTTTCAAAGATTTCTGCATCCAATTTACTGTTCTTCTCCCGAGAGCTCTACCATTTATAGAACTCAGCCCCAAACACCCTCCAATCTCCTGGTCACTCTTATCCAATTCTTTATTTCCTAGGATACAAATTCTAATTGGTCCAGCTTGGGTCAAATATACTTTTAGTTCAACTGGCTGCTGGACAGAGCCATGTGTTACCGACAAGGTCCTACCCACTGAGTAGTAATGCCGACTTCCAGAAACCAATCATGGTGGGGTAAGAAGGCAACCCCAAAAGCAGTCTCCTATGAGCAGTCTGTGCCGTGACGTGGGTCACATGAGGAGAGCATGTCAGCCTGCTTTTCATTAACAGCTTAAAGAGTTTCACCCTGGAACCACCACAGTGGGATGCGTTTTGAAAATTTTTCCAAATATTTCTCGTATTCTCGACATCCTGGGGATGATTAGGACTCATTAATATTTATGCACTAACGTTGAGCTACGAGTCGGAGCTTTTTCTCCCATTGGTCTCATAACACTTTTGGTCCTTTTAAGGTCCAGAGACATTTGTTGATTATTTTAAAAGATTAAAACTGACATTTTCGCATTCAAGCCTAAAAACTGAAGAAAATATGCAGAGAAAACAGAGTTGATTTATGATATTTGGGATAACATTTGGGATATGTTTCTAAATGCCTCTTTTGGACATGCAACATGGAAACCATAACAACCAGATTTGATGCTTACATACCACCGAAGAGTTTTACCCTTTGATTTGAAAGCTAATGAATTTGCTTATTTTTTAGAGACCCAGAATCCTTCTGCTTTGCTAAAATCTACTCATATGATTTAAAATTCAAATGTCTCCCAGGAATTTTTACAGCCGTGCAATTTTTACTTTTTATAATTCAAGCTTCTCATTGGAACTGGATGGAGTAAGAAGCAAAGGGAGGCTCAGACTCAGTCGAAATTTCAACTCTTTCGTTCCTCTGAATATCGACTCTGAATTGCCACTGCAGATACGCTCCCGTGTTTTCTAATAGGCTGCTTCTCTCACTTTCTTTGAAGATGGCCGAGTCAGCTTTGAGTGTTAATCTACCTTTATCGGGATTTGTTTCAATAACATTTTATATCACTCCTCTTTTGCTTTAAATAATTAGCTTCATAGGCTTATAGCCCGTCTTTTCACTACTTAACATCTGTCCGTCTCGGGCTCCATCATATCATAGTGATAGCAGAAGGGAGACATTTATAAGAACTAATTTCCAGTACGTGGGCTGCCTACTTGCTTTATGTATAAGTAATATTGACTCACATTACTTTCATGTAAGTAGAAAAGAAATCGTACCATGCAAAAAAAAAATTGCCACTTAAGATGTTTTAACAACATCTGATTTTAGGAGCGGTTACTAATGGTTGAGCTAAAATATAAAAATATACGGAAAATACCTTCATTTTCTGCAAAGAACAGAACGGAAGTTTAGATGCATTATAAAAAAGCTAAGAACTTGGAATATCTATATTTAAGCTCAAAACTATTGAAAGATGGACACTTCACTTTTGTGTGACGTCACCTTATGGTCTCTGTTTGAAGTCACCTACACAACGTCACTTCCTAAGTCAGCTGTCACCTTGAAGAAATAGGATGAGATGACCGTAATCTCTCCTGGAACTGGGATAACAAGAGCCATCTGTGAAGTGTGGTCGTTGCTGGGAAGGTCGTTACTGAGGCCTCTGGGATCACACTTCCCGTAAACACGGACGTCCTTTCACTGATGGGCATGGGGTGCTCCGGTTCTCCTATTCTTGGAATCAATCAAGCTGCACTTCAGCTCCTTTGTATTCACCACTCGTTAGAGGAGCATCTCTTCAAAGACGGTGACGATCTTTTCATTCTTCTCCCTACATGACCGTTCTTTGGGGAGAATTGGAAGACATGCGAGCGAAGCAGTGGTAAATACTGGACAGATCCTAGGCCTGCCTCTGGGGGTTTAGGTGGCAGCTAGAATTTCAGTAACCACAAGATTTCTTAAAAACAGTCTTGCCTTTGGATATTGTCAAGGACAGGGTTTTATTTTCAGGTTTTAATGTGAATTAGTTTTTAATTACTTCAAAAAAAAGTTTTTAATGTAAAAGGTAATATGGTCCCATGTTCCACCCAATTTCCAACTATTTTCTTCTAAATGAGCACTGAACAGGAAATGCAGGCTGCCTAGAACAGTGGTCTAGAGCTGGTTACAGAGTTTATAATTACCAGCATGAAAAGCGTAAATGCTATAGATATTGGCAGCTACTTGTCAGGAAGTGAACGTTTTCGGGTCGCTGCATGGTGAGGGCTTTCTGAGCAAATTTACTGGAACTTAGATTAAAGGACAAACCTTGGAAGTGAAATGATGGCTGAATAGATAGTGGATAAACTCAGAAAAGCGATTTGCCTCCCCAGAGGTATGTGTTTACCTTTCAGAGAGAGGTGAACCTGGGACCGTGATGGCATTCCAGAGATCGTAACCCAGAGAGGTTGATTTTGTCTCCTCCGTGGAGATGCAGATTAGTATTCCAGTAAAATCCCAGGGCCGTCACCTTCTCTTCCCATGGAGACTTTGTCTACATTAGAAAAGTTAGGTTTCTCTTCCTTTCCTAGAAAAGGAGGGGGCAGCGTGTACATATGCTCCAGACTCATAACCTGGGGCCTCCTCTCCTGTGGTGCTCTTCATCCCGGAATCAGAGCACAGGGAACCAATGGGATTATTGCCATAAGTAATAATGGCAAGTCTGTCCTGAGGCAGAAACCTAAGGTTTGCATGTAGGATAATACAATTAAATATAGATGATCAAAACTTATCAAGTTTGTATTGGGTTTATAAAAACCAGACAGATTAGAAAAATATTATTAGGTCTGAGTCACCACCGATGATAACATCATCAGTTCATTGATCAAACATTTATTGAACATCTAACATGTGTAAAACACCATATTGAGCCCTAAGTATATATTTCTGAATAAAAGAAACCTCTTTCCTGTCTTTTGTGACTTTTAGAAGTTGAGTGAGCCCAGGAAGTGAGAAATGAGAAGGAAAAGAATGAACTGTTTTTAAAACATAGTACATACCTAAAAGAAATGGCGCCAATTTTTTTAATGACATAAATAGAGAATAATGGAGTCAGAACAAGAGGCTACCCAGCTCTGTGGTCGGGGAGGACCCCTTTTCCTTGAAGGAGAAGTCACGCAAAGGCCAGGGAGAAGGCCCTTCAGCAGAGCGGACAGAACGTGCAATGACCTTAACACAGAAGAGATTTTGCACACGTTTGAGTGAAGAAGTTCTAGTGTGTTGGTTCCAAAACAAAGAAGAAGAAAAGGCTAATTACTTCATGGTCATCGCATGCTACCATTGCATTTATGCTTAAATGTGTCCATTTGGTCTGCCTCCCTAATAGCATTCTAAGTTTTTCAACATGGCTCCTTTTTCTCTGTCAAAGCGCATATACTAAGCTGTGGGAAAATGTTGGGGTTTAACAAATAAATGTGTGATAGGGACAACACTTAACAATAGTAGTTTCAAAGCAATATAGTAATAACAAAAATGAAAAATTCCGTGGTAAATATCACAGAAGTCATTTGGTATCCCAAAGAACCATGATTAACAAAAATAATACAGCAGGGCCTGGTCTGATAAAAAGCAGACAGAGTTTGCCCATTGCCCAGCAGCATTTCAGTTGCTGTACCGCTCGCCTGTCTCACAGCCCGGCCGGCTGGCAGGGGTAGACCCGTGGTCCTAGCAGAGAGCTGAGAAGACGTCGTTTCCCCTCCAGGGATTCAAGTGAAGTTTGTCCAGTGTGGTTACCAGCTCACCTAGTTACTCCTGAATCAGCCCTTCGGCTTTTGTTTTTTGAAACGAGGGGAAACGTGGCATTCCAGATGAGTAAGACAGCAGGGACAAGTGCTCACTCTTTGTCGCAAACGCTTCTGTATAAATCAGAAGCTTGATCAGAGTGTATGTGTTCCCATGAGCAAAAATGATCAGAGTTGCTTCTGCCAGTAGAGGAGACATTTCAGTGCATGCTACCGAAGCCATTAAAAATATACATATAGCTCCCCTGATTATCCCAGAGATTTGACAAAAGGGAAGGCAACGAAGACGATGAGAGGGAAGAGTTTTAGGATAGTGAAGAAAAATAGGTAATCACCATCATCATTAAAAGGACCCAGGAATCAGTCTTTTACAGTATAAAGTGAACAGACCTTGGTCCCGTCTCTGCTATCTGCCATCTCCACAGCCGAGATCACATTACCCACCCTGAGATTCAGCTCCATGGGTAACATGGGGAAAAAACACCTACCTCTGAGAGCCACATGTAGGATGAAATGAGTTGTGTAGCACTTAGCACAGCACGGACACATGAACACGGAGCATTGCGGATGCTGTTGGTGATGCTATTCCTGTTGGTGTGGGACACCGAGCAGTTCGAAGGCTTTATTATCTGCAATTTCCCACCAACATTTTGCTTGGCTCTATTCTCTGCTAAGCTACAATCATAGTATATCAGAGTTAAAAGGAAGCTTAGAGTTTTTCTTTGACACTTTTATAAATAGAGAACGTACGGCCCTGAAAATCAAGCAGTTGATCCAGAAACAAGAATCTGGGTCTACAAATTACAAA
>NW_006443225.1:15538606-15565624 GCF_000325575.1 Pteropus alecto | reverse complement strand
CTATGTTATGTTGCCACGGCCAGAACCTGAGCATAGAAGGCCTGGCCACTTCTATTTTGATGATATTTCCACTATATTAAAAAAAAATCAAGTCCTTATCAAAATCTCACTGGCCTTTTTTGCAGAAATGGAAGAGCCAACCCTAATATTCCTATGGAATTGCAGGAGATCCCAAACAGCCAAAGCAATCTTGAAAAAGGAAAACAAAGTTCCCAATTTCAAAATTTACTACATAATTATTGAATCAAAAGAGTGTGGTGCTGGCGTCAGGATAAACATATAGAACAATGGAATAGAACCGAGAGTCCAGCAACAAATCCATACGTCAACGACCAACTGATTTACATCAAGGGTGTCAGAAACATTCAGTAGAGAAAAAATATTCTCTTCAGCAAATGGTGCTGGAATAATTGGGTATCCACACATAAAAGAATGAAGTTGGACTCCCTACCTTACACCATAAATAAAAATTAATTTAATGAATCGATGACCTAAATATAAGCACTAAAACCAAAACACCCTTACAAGAAAATATTGGGATAAGTTTGCATAACCTCGGATCTGGCATTGGATTCCTAGATAAGACACCAAGAGCGCCAAGCTACAAAAGAAAAAATAAACCAGAGGTCATCAAATTAAAAAACTTTCATGTATCAAAGAACGTTATCAAGAAAGTAAAAAGACAACCTACAGAATGAGAATATTTACAAATCATATATCTTTTAAGAGTCCAGTATCCAGAATATATACGAAACTCTTATAACTCAACAACAAAAAGGCAAATTCAACTTAAAATGAGCAAACCTCTCACTCCTGATCCATTTTCCACGTCTGTCATTTTGTCTTTACAAGAATGTAATACAAATGGAAGGTAATCTTTTGAGACTGGCCCTTCTCCTTCTGAATGCCTTTGCGATCCATCACAGTTGTTGCATGTTTCAATTGTTCATTCCTTTTTATTGCTGAGAACTATTCCGTCATATGAATACACCATAATTAATCATTTACTTGTTGCAGGAAACTTGGGCGATTTCTTTTTGGGAGCAATAACTAAGAAAGCTGCTATGTTGTTTTTCGTGTGAACACAAGTTTTTATTTCTCTCAAGTAAATATGTAGCAGTGGGATTTTTTGAGCCAGATGGAAAGTATATGTTTAAGTTTATAAGAAACTGCTCCAGAATTCTTCAGAGTGGCTGTACCGGTTTTTCATTCCCACGGGCAAAGGCTGAGACTTCCAGTTGTTCTGAATTCTCCACACTTGGTACTGCCACATTTGGTATGTTTCATTTGAGCCATTACAATAAGTGTACGGTAACATTTCACATGGTCTTCTTTTCATTTCTCTAGTGGTTAATGATGTAAAACAACAGTGATGTGGTTATTTACCAGCTGTATGTTCTCTTGGATGAAGTGTCTGTTCAAGTCTTTCCCCCCATTTTTAATTGAATGATTTGTCTTCTTACTGTTGAGCTTTGTGAGTTCTTTATATGGTCCCGATTCAAGTCCTCCATTGGATATGCGCTTGCGAATATTGTCTACCAATCTGTAGCTTGTCTTTTTCTCCTCTTAACAGTGTTACCCATGGAGTGAAAGCTTTTACTTTCGATGAAATCCAATTTGTCTTTGAAGTCCAAGTTTTTCTTTTATGCATCATGCTTTTGGTGTTGTAAGATTTTTTTTACCTAATCTCAGCACATAAAGTTTTTTTCCAGTTTTTTTCAAAAATTCTTATCATTTTTTTCATTTACATATGTAAACTATTTTGAGTTAGTTTTTCAAAGGGCATGAGATTTAGTTTGAGGTTTTATTTAATATTGGTTTCTAATTGTTCTGCACTATTTGTTGAAGACATTATCATGTCTCTGCTAACTTGCCTTTGCAACTTGGTCAAAAATTAATTGGCCATATTTGGGGAGTTCTGTTTCTAGACTGTTCTGTTCTGTTGAGCCTCGTACTCATCTCTTTGCCAATGCCACTCTCCCCTGAATACTTCAGCTTTGTAGTAAATCTTAAAATTGGGTGACATGATCTCCCCAACTTTGTTCTTTTTCAAAATTGTTTTGGCTATTCTAGTTCTTTTACCTTTCCATATAAATTTTAGAACAAGCTTATGTATATCTATGAAAACTCCTACCTGGATTTTAATTAGAATTGCTTTAAACCTATAAATCAATTTGGGAGAATTGACATTTTTACAATGCTGAGATTTTCAACTCATGAAAACAGTTTATCTCTCATTTATTTATGTCTTCTTAGAGTTCTTCATCTGCAATTCATCATTTTCAATATACAGATCTAGTACTTGTTTTGGTAGATTTATTCCTAAGTCTTTCAAGGCTATATGTATAGTGGTAGTTTCAATATTTTTGGTTTGCAGTTGTTTATTGCTAGTAGATAAAAATAGGTTTAATATTTGTGTGTATATCTTATAGTCTGTGACCTAGATAAACTCACTTGTTAGTTTTAGAAGATTTTTTTTTTTACTCCTTTCGAGATTTTCTACATAGATAATCATGTCATCTCTGACATTGTTTTTTCCTGTCTAAACTGTATGCCATTTAGTTTTGTTTTTTTTTTTCCTTTCCTTTTTAAACTAGTTTGGACTCATAGTACGATGTTCAGTAGGCGTCATTGCCTTACCGCTAACCTTTGGGATCAAGCATTCAGTCCCTCACCACTGAGTGTGACGTTAGCGCTAGGTTTTTTAGGAGATGTCTTTCATAAGGTCATAGAAGTTCCCTCTAAGTGTACTGAGAGTTTTCATTAGAAACGGATGTTTAATTTTATGGAATGTTTTTCTTTTTCATTTTATCTGATTATGTGGATTTTCTTTTTAAAACTGTTAGTATATTGGTTTACATTGATGAATTTTCAAATATTGACTAAGGCTTATATTCACAAAATAAACCCCACTTCGTCAAAGTGTATGATTCTTTTGACACATTGCTAGGTTCGATCTGCTGATATTTCATTGAGGATTTTTGTATCTATATTAATGAGGGATGTTGGTCTTTGGTTTTGTTGGCGTTCTTGTTCGTTTCTACTGCCTTTATCTGGTTTTGGTATCAGGGTTATGCTGGCCTCGTAAAACAAATTAGGAATTGTTCTCTGTTCTCTTGTTTTCCTGGAAGAAATTGTTTTAAAACGATGTTAAAATCTTTGCTTTCGTTGGTCAAACATATTCTAAAGAACTCAGTAGGTGAAGAATGGTCTTACTGTATTTACCCAGATGGGTATGTTACTGCTACCCTCCCGTCACTGCTGTCATCTCAAGTTTCCTTCTGGAATCATTTCCCTTCCATCTGATCCACACTCTTCCAGCATTTCTTTTAGAGCTGGACTGCTGGCAAGAAATTCTCTTACCTTTCCTTCATCTAAGACTGGTATATTCTAGTCCTGAAGAATATTTTTGCCATAGAATATTGGACATAGGAGCCGAGACTATACAATAGTCTCTTCAATAAAGGATGCTGGGAACACTGGACGCAAACAAAAGAATGAAACTGGACCTCTGTATTATACCATATACAATTAGCAATGTATTGAAAGCTCGAACGTAAGACCTAAAACCGTAGAAATCCTAGGAGAAAATATAGGTGGTAAGTTCATTGACATCAGTCTTGGTGATGATTTTTTGGATTTGACACCAAAAGCAAAGATAACAAAAGCAACAAAGATAACAAAAGATAACAAGTGGGACTACATCAAACTAAAAAGCCTTTTCATAGCAGAGGAAACCATCAGCAACAACAACAAGGCAATTTATGAGATAGGATAAATATTTGGAGATCAAATCAAAAAGCAAAACCAACAACAACAAAATCCAGTTCAGAAATGGGGAGAGAACCCGAATAGAGTTTATGCTGAGGAAGACATTCAAGTAGCCAATAAGTGCGTGCAGAGATGCTCAGCATCACTGATCATCAGGGAAATGCAAATCAAAACCACAAGGAGATACCCTCTCACACTCGTTAGAAAGGCTGTTATCAAAAACAGATAACAAGTGTTGGCAAGGAGGTGGAGAAAAGGGGACCCCTGTGCGCTGTTGGTGGGAATGTCAATCTGTGCAGCCACTGTGGAAAACAGTATGGAGGGTCCTCAAAAAAATTCAAGATAGAACAGCCGTCAAATCCAGCAATCCCACTTCTGAGTATATAACCAAGGGAAATGAAACAGGGTATCAAAGAGAGATCTGAACTCCCATGTTTAATGCAGCATTATTCACAATAGCCAAGCTGTGGAAACAACCTACGTGTCCATCAATATTTTCTATATTTATAATGGAATGAATATTAGCCATGAAGAAGAAGGAAATTCTGCCATTTGTTACAACATGGATGAACCTTGAGGGCATTACGCTAAGTGAAATAAGCCAGACAAAGAAAGACAAATACTGCATCATGGTATCACTTATATGTGGAACCAAAAAAAAAAAATTCAAATTTGCAGAAACAGAGAGTCAAAAAATGATTGCCAGGGGCTGGGGGTAGAGGAAAGAGAGTTTGGTAAAAGTGTACAAACTCTGCTATGAGATGAATGAAGTCCGAGGATCTCATGTAAAACATGGTGACTGTTGTTGATTATACTGTATTGTGTAATTGAAATTTGCTAAAAGGGTAGAAGTTAAACGTTCTCACCACCCCCCAAAAAAGATAAATATATGTAAGTTTATTGTTGCTTTTTGTTTGTTTTGTTCTTTAGTTTTTTAGATAAAATTAGTTCTAAAATTTACATCTTGTATTACTTTGCTGTGACTGTCTAGCTTTCCATTTCTTTCAAGGATGTTTGTCCTTACTCATTTGAGCATTTTTACAAGATCTGCTTTAACGTAACATCTTTGTCAGATCATTCCAACATGTCTGTTATCTCAACATATAAATGTCAGTTGTATTTTCTCAGATGAATTAAGATTTTCCTGGGTCTTCAACTGCCAGTTAATTTGAATTGTATCCTAGACCTTTTGAGTATTATATTAGGAGACTTGGGGCCGTGTTTCTATGGTATGGATGACATTGATGCTTTTGTCCTGGCAGGCAGCTGGCCGTTTGGATCCAGTCCACCTTCTGGGGGCTGTGGCTCCAACGTCTGTCCAGCGGCCACAGCAGAGTCACTGCGGTCTCTCCTGCGTGTGCGCTTGCCTGGGCCGGCATTTGGGTAGTGACCCGTGCGGTGGCACTGCAGTCCCTCCCAAAGCTGCGTGCTCCTCTGAAGTCACGCGTGTTGGTACTGTCAGCTGATCTCTAGGGAGAATTTTTTTTCTCCAATGACCATTGAATCTGTATAGTTATCTCTCCTCCCCATCCTCCTCCTTCACCGTTTGAGGATATTCTTGGGACACTGAGGTGCAGAGTACTTGCTGAATGGAACCAAATGGGAGTTTCCTGCGCCCACGCTGGTGACCTGGAAGTGCCCAGGAGCCCGCTGCTATGCTTTGCTAGTGTCCTCTCCATGTCTTTAAACTTGCACTTACCAAAAGTTTCTAGTTGTGGTATCTGGACATAATTAATTTTCTTCTTGGATTTACAAATACTCTTCCTTTTAAGTAAATAGACAGTTGTACGTGATTTTCAAAATTGCTAAACCAGTCTTGACAGAGGTTTAGCAGAGGTGAAGCATTTTCGTAAATCCTGACATTGAACGAGGAGTGAGGCTGAGTGAGCTTCTTGAGGGTGAAATCCATCCAAAGGAGTAGGATTTCAGTCCCTCAGCGCTGGAGGCCGGTCATGGACATGACATTGAGAACATTCAAGGGAGCCGTTGGGGAACGAAGCCTTGTGCTCTGGCAGAGAACACATGTTTGAGGAGACATTTTGAACTGTGAAATTTCTACATGGGACATTTTCCAAAGAGCCAAAAATATATTGGACTTGATAAGTGGCAATGGCCTGCACAGGCTTTTAAACGTGTTTGGTGCAGGCACTGCAAGCCCTTGGCATAAACAAAAGCTCAGCTAGGCCCACACATACCTGGATCGTCCGAGACGCTCACCTGACCTCGTCTTATTTTAAATCCTATTTTTAATCACTGCTCTGTTGGAATTCTTAGACCCCCCAAAGGCAGTAAAAATGCATGGCGTACATGTCTTCTCAGCAACATGGCAATACATTGAGAATATTTGTGGCTCAAATTCAAGTTTAGGACAGTCAGTGCCGTTTAATGAATTCTGGGTTAGCAATGATAAATAAACAGTGACTCAACAACACTGTTTATTTTCTGTGCTCAAGACTTTACTTTGGAGCGGGCCCTGTAAACACATATGTACTCCTCACAGGCCTGGCATTGACATAATACTCTAAGATACCAAGAAAATCTGGTCTGAAACATCAGCTCCGTCTTAAATGAACAGTTCCCTTCGCTTCTTATTACACAAAACCATGGAAAGTTATAGCGACAGCAGCGGCCTCGTTTAAAGAGTTTCTATGCTGAGTACACCTTCCAGGTCACATAATAAATTCTGCAGCTATTATTGCTTTGAAACCAACAGATGACGAGAGACTGTGTTATCTGTCTCCTAATTGTTTTTCTACTTTGTGAAACTTACAAATGGTGGAAAATTTTACATAAAGATTCAACCCCACTTCGTCCTGTGCTTCTAGCATGGGTTCCTGTAGTGGACGATGGCTTCTGACTGTTCATTGCTCAAACTGGTACGAGCAAGGTCCCAGAATTTCTCACCAAGAGATAATTCATGTTTTACAGCTGGAGTATGGCTTCCATAAAATACTGTGAGCAGCCACGTGCAATTACTTCCCAAGGGAAGGTTTGCTTAGAACCAAGGCTGGTAAGCTGGCCTGCCGCCTGTCCTTAGCATCATCGTAGTGTAAATTTCTCTGTCGATGTTATGACATAATTGAAAAAAAATCCGTATCAATAGCTCTTCAGTCGTGAAATGTTTAGGCTTTGCTTAATAGAAAGTACCAAAGAAAATTATATATATCCCATTAATCAGAGTGAAATTGTGGCTCTTAGCAATATCTTTCTAGAGAAAGTACCTGGTGACAGACACCTCGACAAATGCCAGCTTTATTCCTGGGGAACACGTCTGTCCTCGTTCCGTGCTCCTGTATCCTGCTAGCGAACTGGCCAAGACACCCAGAAGAGAGCTTTATCTCTCTTCCTCCTTAAAAATCAGACCCGAATGCGAGCCTAAAATTCTCTCTTCTGCCCTGGAGTTGAGCCTTATCCCCTCCTCAGCATTCCAGAATCAAATAGAATTCCCCAAACTAACATACCCAGAGACCACATTACACCCCCACGCTTGCACAGCTGCTTAAGTAGCCTCAAATTCTACAACCCTATAGACTTCTAAGCAACCAAACTCACACTCTAGGCCCGTAACGCTTCAGAGTAAGAGAGGATGGGGGAAAGGGGAATGAATACACCTGCTTTTCTCACTTCTTAGAATATAGACCTAAAAAATTGCTCCTGATATCTGGACAGTGCTGTTTTGCATTTTATATAAAAGGTGATTCGTAATGCACTCTCTGCCTCGACTGTTGAATTCTCTCCACTGTTGAATTCTCTCCAGGTGTCCGCCAGCAGAGGTGGGTGGAAGGTCACTAATCCCTCCTTGATCCCCTTCCCAGGTGAATTGAGATGGATCCCTGTAGGGTTTCACAGACGGTGTTTGGTCCAGACCACCTGCATCGCAGTCATTCGGGGTGCTTGTAAATATAGTCACACACTATTTAATGACGGGGACATGTTCTGAGAAATATGCCCTTAGGCAGTTTGGTCATGATGTGAACATCACAGAGCACGTGTACATAAACCTGGATTGTCTGGCCCGTGGCACGCCCAGGCCCTGCGAACAGCCCCTTGCTACTGGGCCACAAGCCCGGATGACACGGCACGGCACTACACAAAAGCACACGAGGGTAAATCAAGCACAAAAGAAAATGATGCAGTCAGGAGATGTAGAGAACACGAGACGTGGGAGGGCGCTGTTATACAGCAAACTTCTTTCATAAGTAGGAAGAGTCCACTCATATGACGATAAAAAGTGTAGTATAGTCGAGGAAATGCATAACCAGGAACAGTCATTTATCATTATCAAGTAGGATAGGCCACACATAATTGTATGCGCTACGGTATTATCATAGAGATTCATAACACGCTGAGTTCTTTGTACCGTATAAACTCAAAACACTCACTATCCTGTTCTTCCTTTTAAAAATGATTCCTATTTAGAGATCGTTCAGTGTATATTGTTAATAGAGACTAAAAACAAAGCTGTCTGGATATCATAGGCCTCAGGAGAGTGTTGCATTCTTTTTAAATCTCAGCTGAATCTGAACAAAAAGGCAGCTGCCTCAGGTTCCACGTTTAAACAGCAGCAGCACCTTACAGACGGTTGCGGTTCATCCTTGCTGTTCGGTCCGGTGGTCTCTGGAGTTAGTGGAGCATGCACAACAGAGACCCTGCACCTGGCGAACTCTGCTCAGCTGTCTCACCCAAATGCTACTGACCGCAATCCAGACGCTTTTCCTGGAGCTTCTGGTGAAATTCAGTGGCTGTGCTTCTTCAGCAAAAGCTAAAGCATAAATATGTCAGACTTACAAATTGGCGGCCTTGTTGAGAAGGAAAATTCCACTCTCTGGGTCGATTTGCAGTCCTCACCCCGTCCCATGGAGAATGAGGAGGCTAAGGTAGTCACCCAAATAATACATGTAAACATGCCTGTCTTTTCTCTGACCAGGTGGGGAAAAATTAAGACTCTAACTTTTAAATGTTTATGATCCCCTCTTCTTATATTTTTTTCCTTTTAAATTTTATTCAAACGAAACAGTACAATGCAGGCAATACTATAACAAAACTGGTAAAATGGAGAATCCAGTACTAATAAAATTTAAACAATTAAGCAGAAGCATCTATCTCATAAAAAAAAAAAAACCTGAATATAATTAAACTTAATAGATTCAAATGTTTTTAATAAAGCAAACATACCCAGTGAAGGACTCTCCCATGATTTCAAGGTATAAAAGTATCTTATATTTTATTACACGCTGGCTATTACAGCCATATATGTATTGTAATGAAAATGTTAATTACTATATTATAGAGATTTTTCTACTCCTGTAAACATCTATATATCTGTTAACTTTTTTTCTTAATTTTTAAAGAATATTATACATTGAGACCAAATTTTTTTTTTTTTACTTAAACCATCCACAGAAACAAAAACGAATGTGGAATATCAATAGTATATCTATTCTAGTATATTTTGATAATTTTATAGATGATTAACTCCTATTAAATTGGAAGTTTTAACGATTAGCTTCAAGAATTTTCACATACCCAAAAGGTAATTTCTTTACATTAGAGTAAAAATTATTTTTGCTTTTAGTACAAAAACAAAGTTTTATTTTTATAAGATAATATTACATTGGAATTGTGAAAAATGATAACTGCATAGGCTTTCATTTCTATTTTTCTGAGATTTAAAAATATCTCTTAGAAAATATGAAAAATTAAAAGCTACATGGGAAGAGGGTCTCTAGTTCCCAGAAGATTGTCATATAAATTCCAGTGTTTATGTAGCAGGACTCCTTAAGGCAGTGGCTCTGAATCTCTTTTGATGATGACACACAGTAAAGAATATCTTTTACATTATAACCCAGTGCACACACGTGCACATATAGAAAAAAAAGTTCCAAAACCAATATCCTTACTACATGTGAGGCGTTCTATTTACTCTTCTCTTTTACTTTATACTCCTCCTTTCTTTCCTTTTTAATGCCAGTTGTGGTCTACTGAATGGATTTCACCATCCATTAAATGAATTGTCGCAACGACCTTGAAAATGTCACCTTAGACCTAAACTGTGTCTTTCAGTTCTTTTAACCTGTTTCTGTATCACTGTAGGATCTAAAACAATGTGATACCTATACTAGATGCTAAACAAATTTTGTGTGTGTGTGTGTGTGTGTGTGTGTGTTTAAACTTTCGTTAAGCCTAAAATCAAGTGACTAGCTCTGCAAGCACCGGCATGGTAAAAATGTGCTTCATTTAGGTTTGACCGAAGGTGAAGTTAAACTCGCTGCCAGCGTTAGCGCTGCAGTCTCACACCACGGGCAGCAGGGCATCCGGAAATTACCGAAGGGCAATGACTCCGTGTCATTCATTTGAAAGAAGGGTCCTGTGACCCTAAGTTTCCCTTCCAAGTATTCCATCCATACCCTCAACACCGTGGCCCTGGAACCGCTATGTGGTAAAACCAGATACAGTACTTATAAGGCATGACTGGGTCCTTGGACTTAAAAGATTGGTAGATTTGGAGTTTGTAGACATTCTAACCGAAGTATTAGTGAAACTTTGTCTGTACTCACTAACATGTTTAAAAGCTTCGATGGACCCCTAGGTTTATCATCTGTGAAATAAGGTGAATGATATCCTCTCGAATTTGTCCATCTCGTCTAACACTCATAGTTTGGGCACCAGAAACTGTGAATTCAGATGAATAAAATACAGAAAAAGCCCCTGAGGTCACAGGCTCACAAAGACGACAGATATGGTCCAGGGACACCCCACCGGGGGGGAAGCAAATTCAAAATGCCACCTGAAGCAACATCTGGGCCCCATACATGTGCTTTCTTTGCAGCTGATGCAACTTCAGGTGTTCCCTCGACTTTAGGTTTCATGATTTCACTTCCTGGCCTGACCCTGTCGCCATGGTAACTCCCTCTCGCCTTGAGCCTTCTTTAGCATCCCGTTTCCAGCTCCTCTTCCTTCGGCTCTTCACTAGCAGTGCCGCTTCTAGTCCCCAGCTCAGCTGAGCTCCACCGACCTCTGAGTCATCACCTCGTCATACTTTTGCACTCAACCCTCTGGTCAACATCCATGGACACACACGAGTGTATGGATGACGGAGCAATGAATCCAATGCTCTAGAAACACAGGAGGGAGTGACTAACTGCCTGGGAAAGTCAAAGAGTGCCTTTAACCTGACCGTTGAAGCTGAAAAGGGATCCTAGAAGGTTCTATTCCAAGTAGTTGGTTACTTCTCCTCACTCAAGGCGGACACGTACAGGAGATGTCACCGACGCTGCTCTGGGACGAGCAGCATTAGAGCAGAATGGGGGAAGAGGGAGTGTATGACGAGGAGAGGAGCAGTTTTCATAAAATGGCCAGTGTCGCCGCCACCTCGACTGCTCTGTTTTCTTCAGGTTTATCTGTCAGAAGCTGAAGAGTTATTTAGCGCTTAAAAGTAGTCACATAAACATGGGTCTCATTGAAAGACATTTGTCCTCATTTAATTGAACTGGTGTTAACTGACAGGTTTATAATAATTTTTTGACTATTAGTTATGGTAATATTTAATAATCTGCTTTCGGTTGGCAGGAGTTTTGTTTTTTAATCAAACACAAAATTTTTTTTTGCTTCCCAGATCAACATGAGACACTTGGATAGTCGAAATCCATGGAATTTTTTTGTTTTTAAGTTTCTGCCCCACATTTTTCTTTCCTTGGTACCAATAAAAAGACATAAAACAGTCATTATCATCTTTCTAGGCTGTTCAGCACATTGTGATCCTGGATGCTCTACACAGTTTATGCACATTAAACAAAAATCGGGGGCCAAGTTTTTCCAACTAAAATTCCCGGAGGCCTTTTATTCATACTTTATGCCCATCATCCCTTATCCAGTACTCACTCAGCTCACTCAGCAAAAAAGAAAAAAACACGATGTGCCAAGATTTCAAAGCCAGTGATTGAGGAAGTGGAGATAGGGGATTGAAAAATAGTTTTTCCTCATTTTTCGTCCAAGCCAGAAACTTTCAGGTTCTCTTTTGTGTTTTTGCCAATCTCTGTACTAGAAAGGAACAGTTATTTCAATCATTTCAATTATATAGCCTCCGTGAGAAAATCTAAAGATGATTTATGTGCTACGATATAATTCTCCAGGTTGTTAAGAATATTGCCACATACAATGCAACGCAAAGACGCTGTTGATTGTCTTAAACTTTCTCCTTATAAATCTAAAGTTCTCTTTAATACCGCAATATTTTTGGTCTTGCTAAAAATAACATACATAGAAGATGAGCGTAAAATACATTTTGTCTTAGTAAGAATAACGCTAGTATCTGTAACAAATAAAATCCCTGATGTCCGTATCTTAACCATATAGATTTTTCTCAATGGTAGAAATTAAATTTGGGTGTTCCTGAGCAGCAGCAAATTTCCTCCAGGCTCTGTGAGAAGGTCGGGGGGGTCTATGTGGGCCAGGTCTCCGTATGGCATAAATCACCTGGATCTGGAAATATCTAATTCCTACCTGCAGAAGAGATTAAACAGCAACACCAACAACAAACCCTAGAGTCCCTTTCACCTCTGTGATTCTAGGTCTTTTAGCAGTTACTGGATTGATATTTAATTAGTATCCATATAATTTGTTTCACAAGCTTTAACATCATTTAACTATGGTTTAAAATAGATCCACATCCCTAATAATGTTGTTTTTTTTTTTCAAGAGGTAAAGTCGATATTGGAACTTCAGCTACAAATCAAATGTGCATAGCTGTACTGACTGTAAAACATAGAGTGGACTTCATTCAAGACTTAATGACAAATTAGTGCTGGTATGCAGTGATACATAAGCATGACATTTCACTGGCAACGAAGACCATCTCCAACCAGGGTTGCTTTGTGCTTTCTTTTATAAAGTTATATTGAATTTTTATATTGAAACCTGAAACCAAATGAAACTTTCTTGATGCGGGGTTTATTTCTGGAGGTTTGGGGTTTGTCTATAAACTCCAAATCCATGTGTGGTTCATAGAAAATGTTGGTGAGGCTCAATCAACTTTTAGAAAACCTGGATAGAATTTCAGGCAGTTAGGAACAGGAGAATGAATGTGTTTTGTTTACTTTAGACCAAATTCTGTGGGTTTTGAATTGAGACTTGAACAATTGGGGTTTAAGTTCCATTCACGGGGAAAACATGACTTCCTAGTGGAAAAAAAAAAGACCTGAAGAAAACAACTTTTACTTTGGAAAAATATAAAAATTGTGCATGCGTGGGCTCTGGAACAAAACGTAGTGGTTGAAACGAGGTTGCCTGAGAGGAATTTAAAGAAATTGTGTAATACAGTTTGTTACTGCTGGTTGTTATTCTCCCTATTAAAGTGAATTCCCAGAAACTGTGAGAGGTGTCGCCACACACAGTCTTCTTGGGCAAGAAAATGTTGCTATAAGTCATATATTAATGGACAAAATTCAACAGATGTTTAAAATAAACAGAACGTTTTAAAAAGCCAAACAATTAGTACAGTGTTGTAATTCAACTGATTGTATTCCAAATAAGAAGTTCCTGGGAGATAAATGAATGAAATAATTATTCTCATCATTTCAGAGGCAGGAAGTCTGCAACTTGGTATTGCATTAAACTCATGTGGCCGTGTGATAACGCAAGTCTTAGACCTTACTGCTTGGACACCAGCTGCAAACAAGACCTGGGCTGATTCACCAGATGAGGAGAACTCTGTTATATATTTGCGAGCTTATGCTTTTCCTTTTTGGCGTTTCATAGATTTTGATTGGAAGGCTTCATGGAAGGAGTGAATCTGCAAGAGGTACAGCTAACAGACTGATACATTGGCATACTAAGAAAAAAAAAATATCTTCTTCCAATTATATGAAGAGAGGGTGAATAGGTACAGATCACAAATGTCAGAGGATATAATGAAGAGGGTGATTAGGCCCCAGACCGGGGAAGATGAAGAGAGAGTTTTGGAAATGAGAAGATTTCTGCCATGGCTTATGTAGAGTGTTGGATTCTCTTTTGCTAGAAAATCACATTTTTAAATTAAGGATGGAAATATTTGTAAAAATTCAAACAGACTATTAAATCTAAAACTTTTGAAATCAGTTCTACTCCTGAAAATACAGCCAGATTCTTCTCTCCCAGGAGAAAAATAGGAGATTTCGAGAGATGAGTTTTGGACTAACCTGGGCTGCAATTTGAGTGGGATACATTTGTTACAAGCCCAGGTCAGTTCTGGAGCCAGTGCAGTCTGCTTTTCAAATAAACCTGGACTGGGTTAAAGCTTGGGATAAAAGCCATCAGAAACCTGCAAACAGGTGAAATGTAACAAAGCAAGCTAATGTGAATTAATTTTTAAGATTTCCCCCAACCCAGCTTTGGAGGGGCCAACAAATTAATGCTGAGTGGTCATTCCAGATTTGGATTTCTTTAAATAAGTTTGTAAGCAAACACCCGGGGAAACAAAATGTCATGCTTTGTGAAACATCGCTTAAACTGAAAGCTGCATCCTGAAAAGACCCAGACTTAACCCAGGTTTATAAAAAGCACTGGAAAGTTTTATGTTTTGTAAGCTGATTGACTTGTAAGCAAATCGAGGAAGAAATTTGCTTTTTGTTTGTCGATGGTTTGTTTGTTTGTTTATTTATTTATTTATTTTTTAGTTTAATGTAATTCAGATTTCATGAATTCTAAGTTTCCAATTCAACAACTAGAGGGTGAAAACCTTAGAAATGCTAGAAAGAAGAGTATCTAAATAGAGAGTAATTGAAATAAAAGGTAGAATTGTTAATCCAAAAAGTCTTCACTTGAATAATTCAGACTCCCAAGCAAATATGTACTCGGGCCAGGAACTCTAAACAGAGAACCTTCGTTACAATTTTATCTAGAAGATATATGACAACTAAAAGTTCAGCCTACTATTCACTCCTCGTTAATTATCTTTCTAAACAAATTATTCTAAGGCCCCAATCATTTACTTAGTATAATCATCTGGCTCCAGCATTAATAAAGAGAACTCAGAAGCAGCATTCACCTATGGGGGGGGGCGGATTTAAAAAGGATGATAAACTCAGGGAATAATTCAAAACAGGTTACTCAACATTTTTTTATTCTTAGGCAAAACCAGGAAACTCCAATTAAACTCGAAATTTACTGAAGAACATTGACAGTATATTTGCTATCCTTTTTTAAATACTCAAGGTATCTAACAATGTGTTAGCTAGAAAGTAGGTCCTCTTGCAAGTTCATGCTTTTAAAGGTGCTTTTAGAGCATACCAAGCTCTATCCACTGAAGACATCTGGAAAAAGAATTATCAACTCAATAGCAATGACCAACCCTCACATCAATGTCCCATAAACAGGAACCAGAGCTCTTTGGGAAAATAGCTGAGTCCAAGTCTGGAGCACGAAACGTAAAACATGAACTTGAAGCACTTTCTCATCCCAGAAATCAATGAAGCTATCGAATTATATTATGAGCATAAGAACTCAGGAGCCAACTTGAATGGGCTTACAGTGGCCAAAGACAAGACAATGTGAGCATCAGTAAGATAATAAAGACAGTGGATTGAAACACATGAAATGTATTTAAATCCTTGAGTTCATAACATTGCCCTCTCCCCACCCCCAAAAAACCAACTCTCACTGGTCATTTCTGGAGACCAATCAGCTACTTTGAAAACTGGAAAATGACAGAAAAGGACCAAGCGCTTAGTCATTTACGTACACGCCAACATAGTGGCCAGTAGCATAGGACGTGAAGGAGAAAGCAGGATCGAGCGCTCAGAGATGAGCAAGCTGTTGACACAGAACATGGACGATGCAGTAAAAAGTTCAGGTGCCTGCCTGTCCTTCACAGTTCTAATCGCCTCTCCAGAGTTAACCACTATTAAGAGTTTTCATGTTAATTTTTTGTGTGTGTTTACATATGTCTTTACAGAAACAAAATCACACATAAAATATATTAATCTTCAGTCTGCTCTTAATAATCTTTCCACCTATTCTTTTAATAGCTTCATAGTATTGTAGATGTGCCATAATTTATTTATTCTCTATTGTTAAACAAGCTCATTTCCAGTTTTTGTTACAAACTCTGTTACCTGCACACCCTTATTCCTGTGTCTCTGTCTACCTATGCAATCATATTAATAAAACAGTCTTAAAAGTCAAATAATTGGGTCAGATATATGCAATTTTAGCAGCTTTATTGAGATAATAGAAAGTTTAGTCAAGATGAGGAGAACAGTTAGGCCATCTTGGGCACACTCTAGATTAGTTTGCATTTTCTAGGATTTCACGTGAGTGGAATCGTAAAGGAAGTAAACTTTTCATCAGGATTTTTTTGCTCAGCATAAATATTTTTATCGTTATCAATGCCGCTACATATATCGATTGCTTCTTTTTATTGCAGAGTAGTATCGTATCGTATTCACACACAATTTGTTGATCTGTTTACCTATTGATGAACACCTGGGTCCTTTCCAGTGTGCAGCTGTGAACGTTCACACGCACATCTTCACCTGGAATATACTTGTCATTTCTCCTGGTCACTTACCTGGGAATTGAATAGTTGGTTTATTCCTACCGTTAGTTTTCAGAAACTGCCAACCGGTTTTATTCTGCGTTCCCACCAGCAGTATATGAGATTTCCGGTTGCTCCGTATCCTCACTGCCACTTGCAAAGATCTAGGTGTCTTTCCAATTGTGGACATTCCAGTAGGTGTGTCGTAGGTAGTCCCTCTGTGGTTTGAATTTACATCTCCCTAAAGACCAATGACGAGCATCTTCTCATGAGCTTGTTGGTCATCCATACATTTTCTTTGATAAAATGTCAGTTCAAATCTTTTGCCTGTATTTTTGGTGGGTTATTTGCTTTTTTCATTTAAAGTTTTGATGTATCTAGAATAGAAATCCTTTATCCAATACGAGAATTGCAAATATTTCCTCAATCATGGCTCCTCTTTTCATTCTGATAACGATTATTTAAAAAGCAGAAGTTTCTTAATTTCAATGAGTCCAACTTATCAATTTTTTTCTTTCGTGGATTGTGCTTTTGGTATTGCTACTGAGAAGTCTTTGTCAAATACAGTGTCACAAAAATTTTCTCCTATGTTTCCTTCTAGAAGTTTTCTCTAAGAAAATGGAGGCTTTATCTATAACCTTCCTTTCTTCCTGAACCTTCATCAGAAATGACCTTGATAACTTAATATTCCTAAGTGGTTTTTTAGAAGAGGCCTTAGGGGTTCTATGTAGATGATCATATCAGTCACAGATAGAGACGGGTTTTCTTTGGCCTTTTTAGTTCTCTGCTTCATTCTTTTAGTTGCTGTATTGCACCATTATTCTTCCAGGATAATGAACAGAAGCGATGGCGATGGCCATCTTTGCCTTATTCCTGATCTAAGAGGGAAAACATCCTTTCACCCATTAAATAATATTACCTCAGGATTTTTCTTGGATGCCTTTATCAGGTTAAAGAACTCGCTTTCTATTCCTACCATGCTCAAATTTCTTTATCTTGAATGTGTATGGGATTTTACCAAAAATTTTTTTCTGAAATTTTGCTGAAATGATCATATAATGTTTCATCTTTATTCAGTTAATGCGGTTAATTATATTGTATAATTTTCAAACATTAAAACAAGCTTGCATTCCTTCGAAAAACTCTACTTGGCCATAATGTAGGATGCACCCTTTTGTATATATGAATGGATTCGGTTTGCCAGTACTTTGTTGAGGATTTTTGAATCTATGTTTATGAGAGATACTGGCATCTGTCTTAGTCACTTCAGGCTGCTGTAACAGAATATCGTAGATATAAATAGAAATTTATTTTTCACAGTTCTGGAAGCTGAAAGTCCAAGGTCAAGCAAGGTACCAGGCAGTCAAGTTCTAATGAGAGCCCTCTTCCAGGAGGCAGGCTGCCAACTTCTCATTGAATCTCATGTAGCAGAGAGCAGAGATTAAGCAAACTCTAATCTCCTTCATGTGGGCACCACCCCTGTGACCTCATCTAATGCTGATCACCTCCCAAAGGCCCCACTTCCTAACGCACCTCACGTCAGGGGATAGAGTTTCAACGTAGAATTTTGGAGGAACACAACCGTTTAGTCCTTAACAGTCTCTAGTCGCTTATCGACCTTTGTCAGATTTGGTCACCAGTGTTACACTGGCCACGTAAAATAAATTGGCAAGCATTCCCTTCTCCATTTTCTGAAAACCAGCTTATGCATGGTTGTGTATTATTTCTTGATTTGCGTATTATTTAATTTGTGTAATATGTATTATTTCTTAATTTGCACTTAATAGAATTTACCAATGAAAACATCTGGCCTTGAGTTCCGCTTTTCCTTAATAGTTACATGGCTATTCCAGTCTTCTTCTTGAGTCACTTTTGCAAGATGTATTTTTCAAGAAATCTGTCCATTTCATGTAGTTGTCAAATTTATTGGTACAATTTGTTTCAAATATTCTTTTCTTTTCCTATTAAAATTGGTAAGATATGGAATAGTATTCCTTCCTTTATTCGTAATATCAGTAATTTATATTTATCTCTCTATTTCTTGATTTGTTCTGTTGGGATTATCAATTTTATTAATCTTCCGAAGAATAAATTTTGAGCTTTGTTTTTTATTTCTAAATCATGACCTTCTGCACTGACTCTGTTTTTTCCTTCTACTTATTTTGGGTTTAATTTACTCTTTCTGTAGCTCTAAAAGTGAAAGCTTATATCAAAATCTTAAACCTTCTCCTCTATTGCAGGCATTAAAGCTATAAATTTCCCTCTAAGTACTGCCTTCGCTGCATCTCACAAATTTTGACATGTTGTAATTTTATTATCATTCAATTCAAAATATTGTCTTATTCGCTTATGGTTTCATCTTTAAGCCATGGGTTACTTAGGTTAGTGTTATTTTATTTCCAAATATTTAGAAAATTGCTAAATTTTTAGTTACTGGTTTCTGATTTAACTCTATGGTCATAGAATACATTCTGTAAAACACAAATCTTTGGAAATTTATTGAGATTTCTTTTATGACCTAGTATATGTATACTTGGATAAACAATGTCTTATAAATGTCAATTAGCTCAAGTCGACTTGATAGCGTGCTCAGATCTTCTATATCCAAACTAATTTTCGTGTACTTGTTCTATTACTAGAAGAGTCATTATTTTTCCAACTGTTTTTCCCATTTGTTCTGTCAGTTTTTGCTTCATGAATTTTGAAACTTCGATATCAGATGTGTGTATATTTATGATTATGTCTTCCCAACGAATTGGTTCTTTTGTGGTTTATAAATGTCCCCCTTTATCTCTTATAAAATGCTTTGTCTTAAAGCCTACTTTTTCTGAAATTAATATAGCCACTCTAACTTTCTTACGCCAGTTGCCTGGTTTATCATTTTCCATTCTTTTATGTCCAATTTATGCATATCTGTACATTTAAAGTGCATCTCTAATAGATGCATATACTTGTACCATGCATTTTTATCTAATCTGACAATCCCCGACCTTCAATTGAGTCATTTTACATTTAATGTCATTTCCATTATATCTACATTTCATATAATAATTGCTATGGTGTGTTTAAGTCTGTCACCTTGTTAATTTTTTTTTTCATTCTGTTGTTTCTACCCCTCCTATTAATTTCTTAGCTCTTTTTAAAAATTAATTTTCAGTGTTCTTCCAGGGCTAACGATGCATTATTACGTTATCAGTCTATTCAGAATCAAACTGTTCTACTTCACACTTTCTACTTGTTACTTTCCGCTCGACACGTTTCTCTTCACACGTCACATTTTGCAGTCCACGAACCTCATAACCTTACAGTAGTATGTAATTCCATTTATCCATCACCCCCAACTTGTGTACTTTCTTGGTCATATATTTACTTCTACATATATAATAAAGTCCATCTCACAATGCTATTATTTTTGTTGTAAACAGTCAGTTGCCTTTTTAAGAGAATTACGAAGTGATAAAAAATAACCTCTTATACCACCCAGTTATTTGCCATTCCTGGCACCGTGGTTTTTGTTTTTGTTTTTTCCTTTCTGTAGATTTATGATACTATCTGGTACCACGCCTACATCAGTCTGAAGAATGCCTGTAGCATTTCTGTTTTGCAGGCCTGTGGATCCAATTCTCTCACCTTCCGTTTATCTGAAAATGTTTTTATTTCACTCAATGTTTAGGGGGTATTGTCTCTGGATATAGAATTCTGAGAACTTTTTCCCCATCAGCACTGTAGAAGACACTTCTATTGTCTTCTGACACCCACTCTACCCGATGAGAACTCAGCAAACACTCATCTTCATGTTCACTTACATGTTACGTGACTTTTATCCCCTCTGGCTGCTTTCAAGGTTATTTTTAGTTTTCAACGGTCTGTGACGTGCCTCGGTGCGGCTTTCTTGGTATTTATCTGTTATTGAGTTCAATGATTTTCTTAGATTTGTAAGTTAACAATTTCTTACAAATTTGAGGAAATTTGGAATTATTTAATCACGTTCAATTTTCCTGCCCATTCTTACTCTCCTCTCTTTCCAGGGCTCCTGTCACACATGTATTAGAGGAGTCCATGGTACCCATCTGTGCCTGAGAGTCCGTTTCTCTCTCTCTCCTTTACCATCTCCCACCTGCCGTGAAGCCTCTCCGGTGACTGTTTCACTTCAATTACAGTATTTTTCTATTTTAGGCTTTCCATTTGTTTTGTAATGTTTTTTATTTCTCTGCTGAGATTCCTTATCTGTTGACTACATCAGACTACATTTTCCAAATTCTGTGAACACATATTGTCCTTTAGCCGCTTAAAGTCTTTGCTAAATCCGACATCTGAGTCACATCACATTCTGTTTGTGTTGACTATTACTTTTTTGACTGACCGTGGATCCTATTTTCCTGTGTCTTCGCACATCTGGTAACTTTTTTTATTGTTCATTGAATATTGTAAGTGATACATTAGAGAGACTCTGGGTTCCGTGACTTTCCCTCCGAAGGGTATTGATTCTTGTTCAATTGCTGGTTAATAGCCTTTAAATTCTGTAGGTTTGGTTTTGTGCTTTATTATGGGAATCTGTAGAAACCCAAGATGCTTCCCAAGCACCTGTGATTGTCAGGACCTGACCTGCAAAGTCTGTCTGCCCGGCAGATCTTGTCAGGGCCCGGGTTTCGGCTTTGCTGGGGCGGCAGTAGAGCAGTGGTCTTCAACTGGACGTAATTTTCTCCCCAGGTGACATCTGGCAATATCTGAAAGCATTTTGGGTTCTCACGACAGGTTAAGAAGGAGCAGTTAGTGATAGAGCACAAGGATGCTGCTAGATATCCTGCAACACACAGACCAGCTCTGCATAAGAATTATCAGGCCCAAAATATCGGTAGAGCCAAGGCTGGAAATCTCTGGCTAACTTAGGCCTCATTCTCAGTGTGGCCCTTACTTCTGCCTGGGGGTTAACAAGGTGTCAAGTCCCCCTGCCTGGACTGGAAGTCCCCTCCAGTCACCTTAGTCACCCCTGGAGTCTAACACTCTGCTGAGTTCCTCTCTGGTGAGCCTAAAGCCATCATGCTCTTGGGATGCTGTTTTTTGATGGGGGGATTTTTTTAGTTCATTTTTTAGAAATTTTCTCAATGTAAACCTTTACTTTCTTTTGAGCATTGAACTCAAATGTGGACTCTCTGCAAGTATTATCATCATTATATTTTTATTATGAAGTGTATTCGATGATGTTTATGTGTGACTTTGTCAGATAGCAGATTCTTAAATTCAAAAGTTAGTTTAATCTGATGATACAGAAGTTATATATCCCGGCTCTATACCTGAAAAATTACCTGTTTGGTTAGGAATTAATTTACACGTGTGAATGTGGTTTTTGCTATTGGCATGGAAACCTGACCCTTTGCATTACGTTTCATTAACATCTTTATATTTTCACGTGTACTGTCGGTTTCTCCTAATAACAGAGTTTAATGATAGCACATTGCAATCAAGGAGCCAAAGTATAAATGAATAAAGTGAAAGGCTAAAGACTCCTAACCTTCCCCAAAAAGTTGATGAGAAGGTACCATGGATGAGATACACCCCCTCCTTGAATCAAAGAGCGTATCCAGGTCGTTCAAAAGCATGTTTTGTCTCCAGCCCCATGTGGGCCCCTGTTGTCTTGGCGCTTCGTGCCGGCCAACCCCGTGTCCTCTGACCCGCGCGTTAGTCCCGGGCTCAGCGCAGAGGCCGGTAACAGGGTTTTGCCTTTCTGGCCCATGGAGCTCTCTTTCTCTCCCCGCTCTTCATTTCCATAATGTCACACGCAAAACAACTGTTATCCTCACTCTAGAAATTACGCTTCCTTGCATGGCTTAGAATCTACCACCTTCCCTAGCGAAACACAAGCATTCTGGGGAATCAGAAGACCAAGACATTCTGATTCAAATAAGTGGAGATAATATAAATGGGCCAAATATTCGGCATAAACAATATGAAGGTGATGTGGAAATATTAACTGATGTATTGCATTCATTTGACATTTGTGTCTTTACCATGGTGTTTTTTTGATTTTCTGAGCAGAGTACAGAGTTGAACATGTACTTGACTTTCCACGGGTGTTCAAAATTGTTGCTTTTGTTTTCTTTGCAAACTTAGGAAAAATAACGTCAATTTAATTTTCATTTAATTTGTTTTGCTCAATATAAAACAAAAGTAGTACTCAGTTTTTATTTGATGATTAGAATAACGGCCAAGCTTACCTAGGCTAGAAATATGGGTAGTAATTTGAATGTTCATAATCCATTACTCATAAAAGAGAGAATTAGCTATATCGAAATATACATAAATATCTAAGAAGAATAATATTTGAAACCTAGTAAACATGTAACAAAACTATTTTTTTAAAAAAATACTCTCTTAGTGTTTATCATTTCCATGCTATTCCCTGTTAGGCGGCTGGCTACAAAAGAACTTCTTTAATGATCAGAATCAATATGTTATTCTTAAGCTGCCGTTCATTTGAACCATAAAATTTGTGTATTTAAATAAATCATGAGTCAGTAATTTTTATGTTATAAGGAAAAATGGCATCCTATAGCTAAATATCTTGAACACCTAACTTCTGCTTATTTTACTAGTTACCACATTATGCTTTGATTTTAAATAAAACAAATACATGTTTTCTCAAAAAGATCACAAAATTAGTACTTGCAAGGTACATGTTTATTTTCTAATAACTGTTATGGATTTTACAGGCAAAATAGTATCTTGATCTTTCTATTACATTCAGCAACACCAAAAACTCCACAACTCTGGTGTCAATATCAACAATTACTAAAAATCAAGCAAGCAATTTACAATGATCTGGAATTAAGGAAAATGGATCCAAAAGGCATGTAATTACAATAACGATAAAAGAGTATTTATGCATTAAGACACAAATAGCCAACGTAAATTTAATACCTCAGGCATTTTTCTAATTGTGTTATTTATACTAATTTTGGAAACTGTGGAGCACATTGGCCAAGTCACCAATAGTTGCGAAAAAGAAAACACATAAAAGTGCCTATTTTGCTAACAGTACATGTTCAGCTCTTTAGCTTTAACGTTGTGTGGTACTGTGATCCCTTCCACAGCATTAGGAATCAATACTACATGTGCCTCAAGCTTTTCCACAGATGAATGATCTGAGGAAGATGCCCTCGTTTCAGAAACTGAGGTCATTACAGTTTATCCTCACTTGAAATGTTTCAGGCCTGGGGGATGTAAAGAGCGTCCAGTCGCGGACTACTGGATGAACAGCGACATCTAGTGGTCATGATAATCCTAAATAAACATTTTAAAAGTGTGAACTCGAGGGTTTTCATAAAGAGAAGTCGCCACGATGCATCACCTTTAATATTGACATAAGCAGATTTCCATTGAAACTGTGCCAGAAAATTACAAGCATTTCCTAGTAGAATTTCTCTGATTCAGTAATAATATAAACTTAAGGAAAAGCCAGCACTGGGCTTCTAATCTTTTTTCTTAATCAACAACCCTTACATAATAGGTAAATACCCTTTGTAGATTGTTATAAAAATCCAGTTATGATTTCTTCACGTCCGAGTTCCTCTAACAGGGTAACATAAAGAACACTATGAACTACTGAATAATCAGTTTTGCGGTTCTTTTATGAACACGTAGAGTGGCATATGTCAGCAACAAATTCAGACACTCCGTATGACAATGCGCTGAGGGGCAAAATTAAGAAATTTTAAAAGCTGCCAGTTTGTTAATGACTATTGGATTGAGTTTACACTGGAAATGTTATTAATTTTTTGTCAGTAGGGAACATCCAGTTCATCAAGATTTTCTAAAACTGGATCATGAAATGGAATTAGAGCATCGTTTCACCATCAAAAAAATCATTGTTTTCTAAGTAAGACTGTTTCCTATTAATGAAAAAATCAGTACATTCTGTGACTATTTTGCAAACCCAATATGAAGCAGTCCAAGCAAGCTTATGTGGTTGGCTGGAATCTTAACTCCTCAATCTCTATACATGCCTCCTGCCAGAGAAATAAAACTGCTCCCAAGGCCTTTCTGCCCAGCTCTAGAAAAACTCCATCTTCCTGTCACCATGAAAGATTTGTCTTGAGCATAAACTGTAAGGTGTGGTTCCATGGCTGTTTATGGGATGCATGGGGATCATCCCATCCACATGGACTGAGGTTCCCCCAAATGCCTCGGCATATAGGAATGAATATTGGGGGACCTTACTATCTAGCTATTTATTTCATCTTCCTTCTGTAACCTTCTAAAGCTTCGTTATGACCGTAACAGATGCAAGGCCTGGACGAGAGTTTTGAGGTTAACACACCAGCCTCCCCAAATGCAGAATGGGCACATGTAGTACGCACAGATCATCAAAAATCTCTGCCCAGCCACTTGCCATGCTAGTGATTAGCTGGGACATTCACCTGATGCCACTGATGTGCATAAAGGGGGCCGCAGAGGCCAAGCCTCCAGTGACTGGACGTGACAGTCCATGGGAATGATATCTCACAGGCACCACTGAACCGGGGAACCATGAGAAGAAAGGAAGCATTCTGACATCACTACAGATTGTCATGTAAATACGAGGCAGCCGTGGTCCAGGAGGCATCTCACACCAAGCGTAAAAGCAGTTCATCTTATTAAATGAATGGGTGTGATTCACATGCCTTTAAAATTAACACTCTGGTCAAAGGAGGTACCGTGAGTGTAATTCCCGGGGTTTTCTGCAGCCCGCTCCCCCCAGTCACTTCTTAGCCGCCTTCTCCCAAGGTTCTCAACTACAGCAGGGCGTGTGGGCAGTGGGCACAAGGAGTCGCGGTGACAGGCAGCCGTGAGCGGTCGGGAGGCACCTGGACGTTGCATTCTACTGCTCGGCACTTTACAGCACGGGCCAGGCCTCCCTGTGCTCCCTCCCTTATTTCCGCCGGAAACTAGCAGCACTCATTTGAAGCACTGCTGTGTCCTATGGCTGTCTGAACTCCTGTGCTGTGTGACAAAGGTGACTTCTGAATTCCGAGGATAGTGCCACTCACTACTCAGCATCTCTAGATAGTCTTGGATGACGAGCTCAGGTTATTATTACCGTCTACTCATAATAATAACCACCACCCCCCAAATAATCAGAACTTGAACTGGTATTTGAGTTAAAGGTCTATGTCTACTTATCAGCATTTATACATCTGGACCACGTGCATGTTGGGGATAGATTAGATTAGCTCGGGTTTGAAAATTGGCCATCTCAAAGTTGCCAGCCCACAAAACATTTCCATCTCCTCCCATAAAGCACCCACAGAGGAAAGGAAAGAAGGCCTTCCGCTGGTTACCCGGGTCATCTTCACTGGGCCTGGCAGGGTGGACAGGGTGAGCTAAGGGTGGGTGAGTTGCCAGCACTGGATGCCTGTAAGCCTAAAAATAATTCGGTCTGGGTCTGAGGGCTAATATCATGCTTCCGAGTCTCTTTCTGAAAAGCATAAAGCCGAGATACCCGACTCCCGCGAGCAAGCCCACCGCGAGCGTGGTGCCCAGAACCTTCGGCGCCCTTTTCCTGGCCACCCGGAATGCGGTCGGCAGCACCGCAGAGATTAAAATATTGTTGACATGTCCTAGAACTTTGTTAAACGTCTTCCTCTTCAGGACACGGTCGTAATAGGTTTCCAAGTTCGGTCGCTTTCCGTTCCCCCAGTTCCTCCTCGCAAACCCCAGGAACTTCAGTCGGTGCAGGGTGACAGCGAGCGACACGTCCGCCAGGGTGAAGGACCCTCCGCAGAGCCAGGGCTGGCGGCCCTCTTCTACCGGAGAGAGGGACAGGGGCAGTTAGGGCGAGCGCCGCACGCGGACCCCGCAGCTCTCTCGTCTTGGGCGTGAGGGCCGGTGCGGGCTCAGCAGGAGCGTAAGGCCGTGGCACATTTTGAGCGTCATACTCAGTGAGAAATTTATGCTAAAGACGAAGTGCATGCAAACGTCTCCCAAGCTCAGGGGGACGCGCTTGGCATCGGCCACCCGCCCAAGTCTCCCGATGAGACAGGAGCCGCCTGAGCTCAAAGCCTGCCTGCTATTTTGTGAGGGATGCTAGGGACTTGAAGGCCTCCAGGCCAGAGGCGTCAACGGCCACCTCTTTCTAGCTGAGGAAAACGACAGGTGAGCTTTGGGAAAACCCATACAGTTGGGCCCGAATGGTGAGTGCCGCTCTCGGGTACCCCTTCAAGCCTGCAGCACCCCTAGCATGAAGCAAGCTTCAGGGAACGTGGCCTTCAGCGTTGTCGTCAGGTGGTCGGTGTGCTTGCCCTGGGCAGTGGCTCCCTCACGGGGTCAGGGCTGCGGGCAGAGGCGTGGACGCCGCCATCCAGCCCGCCCGACACGTGTGCCGGCCCCCATTTTAGACTGGACTGTGGATAAGAACGTGTCTCCAGACCTAAGGGAAAACTCGAGGCCACATTTCAGCAATTACTCTGGTGACTCAACCAAACTGACCTCTGTAATTACAGGTTTGTGAAACAGGCCAGGTTGGAACTTCTCAGCCACGAGTTAAATCGTGTAGAAAAACTCTCCGCCAGTCACATTTCACAGGGAATGCAGACTGAGTTCCAATCAGACACCTGGGTTTTGCTGAATTCAAGGTTGCTGTTGCTCTCCTAACTTAAACTGCCCACGAAAACGACAACAGACAGGTCGCGAAATGTTTCCGATGGCGTCGCGAGCTGTCCCCGCGCGCCCCCGGCCGTCCCCGCACACCCCAGGCCGTC
>NW_006443225.1:15527798-15538458 GCF_000325575.1 Pteropus alecto | reverse complement strand
CAAAGGACACGCGCGAGAACCTACCCGGGGTTTCTTCATTTCTTCTTTGCAACTCAGTTTCGACCTGGTCCAGGACTTTCTCCAGCTCATCAAGAATTTTCTTCAAATACTTGACATTGTCGTGGTCCAGCAGCTTTGACTATTTAACGAAAATAACTCAAGGTTACTCTAGGCCCCTAAAAACACGCAGAGTAGAGCAAAGCAGATGCAAACTCCCACCGGGCCGGGGCCTTCCATTCTGGGCGACCTTCTGAAAGCAAAAGCGAAGTTGGGGGGATGCCACAGCCCCTCAGGGCCAGACCCACGGCTCGCTGGCCACTCCAGAGAGGGCACAGAATATGAGGGGCACAAGGAGACCTGTCGGGTGCGGCTCTCTGTGAATGACGTGTGACCACCTGCCGGGCCGGGGGGACAGGACGTCGAGGCAGCGGGCTGAGGAGCGAGGGGGCAGTAAGGGCAGCTGTGTGCAGGCTCCTTGGAGCAGCTGCTGAGCTGAGAGAAGACGCAAAGAGGTGGGAGCTGAGGCGGCCAGGCCGTGATGGTGTCTGCCACGTACGTGTGCAGCACGCGAGAAGCTGGCTTGAGCTGGGTGGCGGGGAAGGAACCGACAGACAGAGGAAAGCTGAGCCCGGCCCCTGCGGAGGCAGCCGGGCCGGCCTCACGGGGCAGAGCCTGAAACGACAGGTTCCCAGGGCGTTTCATTCACTTGCTCTCACGCGTTAGAACTTGTCCTCGGCAACCGGCAGGCACAGTACCTGCTTTTTAAGCAACTGTCGTTAGGTTAGACTATCAAACCTAAGACAGAAAAATTCTTTCTAAAAGCACCACATAAGCCATGGGTGATCTGCGTACGGGTGACTCAGGGTATTTCACAGAAGACGTCCTAGAATCAGCGCGACACTTTACGAAAGGCGGAGCAGTGGACAGGAGCAGCGGACGCCCGTCGACGACAGCCTGCTGTGCTCACCTTAAGCCGCTTCTGTTTCGCGATGTACGCCTCTTGCAAATCCGGGTTTTCCTCCGCCAGTTTCTTCAGTTCAGACTCTGTGTTACCAATTTGGCCTGATAATGAAATCATTTTGGAAACAGAAAATTATTTCCTCCCTTCCATGCAAGAAACAAGAGAAGCGGGGAAACTCGAGAGTCAGGGACAGCTCCGGGGTCGGTGCCCAGCCTCCGGCTCGGACGTGCCCGCTCCGTGCCTCAGTTTCCTCATCTTTAAATGGGACTGTCCGAGTATCCACCACACGGGGGCGAGGGGAGAATGGGAAGCGCTCGGGCCAAGCCCCGGTGCCCGGCAAGCGCTCCGTGCGGGCAGCGGGCCGACTTTTCAGAACCTTTCAAGGTTTCTGTAACGAACTTCTGTGTGAAGGGGAGGAAAAGGCCCTATTTTAAAAAAATAAGTAAATAAGTAAATTTAACTCTGTGACAGAATCGTATCTGTCACTCTGCTTGGCGCCAGTGCCGTGTGAGCCCTCACGATGAGGAGGGGCACGAACGAGAGGGAGGAGAGGAGGAGGAAGAGGGGAGAGGGGGGAAGTGAAGCATCAGAAAGAAAAGTAACGTAGGTCAGCGCGCGACGCCCCGGAAAGAGCGCGGTTTCTGGGTGTAGCGGATCCGGGTGTCCGGGCTTCTGGCCAGATGCCCCCAGGCCCTGTGCCACAGCGCACGCCTCCTGCTCTGCCTCTCAGCCCTGACCCCGCTCTGCCCTCAGGAGGGAGGAGAGGGGAGCGCTGGGCACCCACTCAGCCCCGAAAACCCCGGCCGCTGCATCGGGACGTGAGGAATGGTCACACCGCTCACAGTTCAAGACGAGCGAAAAATCAAGAACCAGAGACGTGGACCCAGCCCCCACTCAGCCCCAGCAGACCCCCGACCCCCGCTTTCCTGACACCCGGTCCATCTGTCTGTGAGACATGCGTGGCCTTTGCTTTGCCAGAGGCCATCTTTTCTAAGCATTATCCAAACTTGGCCCTCGAAACCAAGCGCTGGGAAAACCGGCCCTGTAGACAGTACACATCCGGCCGGCACCGATTCATCTGAGAGGTGCATGAACTAGCCCATCACACGCACGTGCATGAAGCACACTCAGCAGCTCTGTCCCCAGCCTTCCCTCGGTGACCATGAGATGTGCTAGGTCTCGAAATGAGGGAAAAGAAACCCCAGGCCTTTAAGGTTCCTACGTACTGCGAATCCGCGTCGTTGCGTAAGCAGGGATCATGGAGTCGACCGTTAGCTCGGGGTGTAGGATGCAGCCGTGCGTGTAGGCGTCCATCGGCAAGGAGTCGAGCAGCTCTCGATAGTGTTGGACCCGTGGATAATACATGCTTCCCTTCTCGGGCATTAGCCTGGGTGTCTTCTCTAGCGCGCACACACAGACACACACAAACATTGAAGGGAAAGTCGCAGATGAAATCTTACCTCCAAAAGCAAAACGAAAACCCAACCACTCATCATCAACATTTCAGCATTACAGTAAGGCATGTAAAAGATCTCTCTCCAGCCCAGACACCGAAAACGAGGAATGGCCCGAGGTACCAGACCAGATCCCAAGTCATGACCCCACTGGCATTCTCTCCCCTCTCCACCTTACAAAGTGCTGCTCGACCCTCGAGGTCTAGGTACTTACGCCAGCTCCTCCCTCCCTGACTTCCGACGACTGCCAGCCCCTGACGAGGCCAGCACGCCTTCCTCTGCACGCGCAGAACCTCGTACGTGCTCCATCAGAGTATCGTTGCGCCCCCGAACCCCTTCAGGGTAAGGAGCCTGCGACCCAGGGTCTCGGCCAGTGCCTCGTGCATGCGAGGCCCTCGGTGAAGGCTGTTTGAGTGAGTGAAAACGCATTATAGGCAGATGATACCAAGAGTGGCCCCGGGGATGCTACGTGAGTGCGAAATGACAGTCTTCTAATAGTTTATCTCTGAACAGTGGGTTCTACATAAATCCTCACTCGCTGGTTAAAGTCCGCAGAGTCCTTGAGGGCAGGGACTGTGTTCCCTGTGCATCCCCAGGACCTTTGGCTCATAGTCGGTATGCAATGAATTTTAATCAATGAATGAGTTGACAAACGTATTCCCAAATCTCTAGTCATTCTAGAATTCAGTCACCCCCTCTATCCACACTGCCACTTTGCGTGGTTTCAGTTATGCGTGTTCAACCACGGTCCAAAAACATTAAATGAGAAGTTCCAAAATAAACAACCCGTAAGTTTTAAACCGCATACCAGGCTGAGTAGTGTGATGAAGTCTCGTGTTGTCCCCGCCTGTTAGTCACTTAATAAGCAGTCTCGGTTATCAGATCGACTGTCACAGCACCACGATGCTGTGTTCAGGCCACCCTTACTCTACTTTGAAATGGCCCCGAAGCCAGTCACATTATCTTTCTATTACACTGTATTATTATAACTGTTTATTTTATTACTAGTTGCTGTTGTTAATCTCTGACTGTGCCTACTTTATACGTCAAACTTTATCATGGGCGTCTGTGGGTAGGAAAAAGCACCGTGTGCATAGCGTTCGGCGCTGTCAGCAGTTTCAGGCGTCCCCATGGGGTGTCGGAATGAAGCTCCCGAGACGGGGTGGGGGGGGATGATGGTATTTGAGCTGGAGAAGCTCTGCAGTGAGGACACTGAGTCGCAGAGGCTAAGCTCTCCCAAGACCCCGCGGCTGGCTGGAGGCAGAACAAGAAAGTCGTTCGGTGGCCCCTAACGCAGCGCTCTGTCTTATTGACGCCATCGATACATCTTCGGAGGGTTTGCTTTTCAGAGAATATCCAAGAACGGCGAAGACGGATCACGTGACCCAAAGGTCAGGGCTGTGTCGCTTCAGAATCACTTCCCAGGCCCCTGAAAAATGCCAACTGGCTTATGCCAACAAGCGAAAAGAACAGCCTCGACTTTCTGGCTTTATTTCTCAGTTTGGGTTATTATTTAATTTAGAAACGTTTTGAACGTCACACACGCATTCATAAGTGCTGACGATTCAGAGTTGGTTGCAGAGCATTTCAGGCAAGATTCCATAATGGCAGACCACGGGGGAACAGGCTTCGTAAGCCAACAGGCTATTTTCTGACTCTCTAAGAAAACAGAAGATGGATTACTCCTCAAACCAGTGGGCAAACGTCTCATTCCCTGCCAAGGAGCCCAGCGAGCCCAGCCCGAAAGGCTGCACCAGAATGATGAAGAACGGGGTGTCGGCTACGTGCTGCTTGTCGACGGCAGATTTACCTGACTAGGGCACACCTCCCCGCTACCCTTTTCATGGGCTCAGCCTGTCGCCAGACAGTTCCAGGAGGATGACACACTGGAGGCCTTCTAAGCCCCTTGAAATTCCAAACCTGTCATATGCCACTGACCTCTTCTCCAAATAGAATTCTTCAATGCATAAAGCACAAGCCATAGGATCGCATAGGAAATTGATTATATTAAAACATAGTTATCAAAGTAATTTTAAATGATAAAATAATAATACTAATATGGGTGCCTATTTATAAAGAGATTAATATCTAGCAGCAAGTCTACCATAATTTTAAAGTAAATGAACATAAATGATATTTTAAGATAATCTGCAATAACTCAATATACTATGAATATATCTGTGATTTCTATTGGTAGCAAAATCGCAGGCACTCCTGATATTGCTGAGGATTGTGCATACATTAGAGATGGAAGGAAATAAGTTTCTGTTGGAAATGAGTGAAAACATGACATAATTTTTCCCCATCTAAGATCTCACGTCTCCTGAATTCTAGTCAGAGACCACCAAGGGCCACGTTTCTCAAAAGCGGGTCTGGAAATCCCATAGCCTTGCTCCAGGCTCTCGCGGGAGCTCCATGCCGCCCAGGCCACTTCTGCAGGCATCCTGAGCTGTCCGTCACCTCTTCACTCCTCTCTCTCAAGCGTACCGCGGACCTGTCCGGAGGCTACGTGACACGTGATGACTCCGTCACTCCGACAGTCAATGGGACGTGGGCTTGCATGTTGTTGTGTTCCACATTTTTCTCCGCTTTAATTTCTAGTGTGGTAAATACTGATGGATACCAGCCTGCATAAACCAAAGCCCTCAGGTATCCTCAATAACGTTGATGACAGAGGGGCCCCGAAACCAAAAGGCGTAAGTCCACTGCTTTAGGGGTCTAAGACCCTCAGGTTAATACCATAAGTGGCCCAGCTTTTTAAAATGCTTCTCACATGGTTAACTTCACGGCTGCTGGCTCTGGCTGCCTTACGGTGCCAGGCCGGAGGTTTATGTCCAGGGGAGCAAGCCGCTTCCTTCCTGGGAAAGCGCATGAGAGCAGGAGAAACGACGTCTGATTGCTTTCTGGGGACGTTCCATCTGGCCAGGCCTGAACTCTCCGAAGGAGGACAAATGTTTAAACCCGTGACGATGACATGCTTCTCCCGCGTGCGCCTTTGCTGTATCGCTCTGTCCTGGGACGCTTCGTCAGAGCGGCAGACAGACACCCCCTGAGCCCAGGTTCTCTCCCGACACCGCTCTCCCTCCAAGGACGCCCCGGCCCGTGCCGCCCGTGCAGCGTGCTGCCAGCCTCCTGGCACCACAGCATGAGAGTGTCCCCCCTCCTCTGGAAACCGCTTTTCGAAAGACAATCGGGACGTTTTCTTTGAACTCTCTGGGACATTTCTTCCCCTTGACTCTCATCCTGTTTTACTTTCCAGTCCTCCCATATTTGTTATAATACTGTGAAAATAAATCAACAGAAGCCTCCTTTAAATGGAGTCGGGAGGCTAGAAGAGAGATCGCTCTCAAATCACTCAGTGCGACTACTGACCTCAACAGGAAGAGACAAACTCCGCATGTCCAGCCGGAAGTGACACTACTACCTCAGCAGCAGCAGCTCAACCAATGGGAGGCTGCCTAACTCAGCCAACGAAGTCACTACGAATTGTCAATTTCCTCCAATGGACTCTTTGTTTATAACAGGCCCCCTCCCCACCCCCAAGTTCACAAAATAGTGTTCCTCTCCTGTGTCTCTTGGGACTCGTACATGGTTCGCTATTAGATCACATGTCCCAAATTGCAATTCTTCGTTGCTGCGGAATACACCCATTTTGCTGGAGAAATATCTAGCTATTTGTTAAAAGTCAATAATGCTTTAAAAAGAAAATATTTTCTAGGAATTGTACCTCCGTCAGGAATGGGAAAGCAACAGAAGGCTTACAGGGGTAAGACAGGGAATCAGGGCCTTTTAAGAAACAGGCAATGAGAAGAGTTCCCAGCACCGGGGAACAGGGTTACAGTAGTGGCTGCCAGCATCAGTGACTAAGCTGTAAGACAAATAAGAATAAATCAATCGGTTGGCATGAGACCTGACTTCCTAGAAGAACTGAGTAGGGGACAAGGCGGGTCTTGTATTGCACCTAAATTTAGGCAGCAAATTAGAAACAGGCAGATAGACACGGAAGGATGTGGTGAACAACAAGGAGGGAAAACAAAAGTTGTGTTTTTTGTTTTTTTTTTTAACAAAACCAGAAGGAAACAATAAAAGCATTCTGCAGCCGTTTAATGGGGACGAACAGCTCTGAACATTCTCAAGTCCCCTTAATCCTGGTTAGAATAACAATGGCCCAGAGCCATTTTTTAAAATTACAAGCAGTTTCCCTAAGAGCAAAGGATAAAAAGAATTTAAAAGCTTAAAGACATAAACTTCCATTATTTTACTAAATTCACTACTTTGATTTCCTACATTCCCCAGTGATGGAAGACAAAGGAGGCTTTATTATGCCTCGTTTTCAAGAAAAATTCTCCCAGGTCTATTTGAATAACTTGCAGATCTTCCTTTTAGCTCAGTGAACACAGATTAGACTTCATTTCCAATTATCTTTTTACTGATTTTTTTATTTTACTTAGATCACTTAGTCACGACATTAGTATATAAGATAATGTGTATCAAGTAATTGAACAAGATTGTACCCTTCAACTGGTCACACACCAGCCTATTTAAAAATATAATAATAATGGAAAATGATTAAGTTATGACCTGAAGCAAAAGGTATGGTTACAAACTATAATTCAAGACTGTTATAACTTTGGGACTAGAAAGATCAAATCTAAATACAGATGAGAAAAATTACTTTCTATCAAATTATACAAATTCACTGTATGCACCCAGGATTTTCTGAGACAGAGCCAAATTTACAGCATTATTTTCAATAAATCGAATACCTTAAATGTTTACTTTTTATTTAATGGTATTATATTTAAGACATTTAACAGAATGCAAAAACTTTATGAGACATTTGCTGCAAGTGTTGGATAAACATAATATGGAACAAGGACCTCTGCATTTTAATATCCCCAACCTGTCCGGTAAAATTGAAAAAAAAAAAAAAAAATCACAGAGGTAAAAAAAAAAAAGTTTTTTAAAGCCACTTTTATTAGCACAGTCATGAGTTTGAAAGACCAGTTTTCTTCTTACTGTTCACAGTATTTTCTCCACACTGGGTTAGAATCTTGTTGCTAATCTGCAATTTCAGTAGATGTGCTAAAAGCCATACAAAGTTTTTTGACTATGTCTGAGAACCTTTTATTGATAGATACAAAATTATTCTATGAACCTTAACAATAACTAGAATTTCCTTACTTAAATAATTGTATTTTTTAATGTAGTAATGATTTCAAGATTAACGTTCTTTTTAAATTTGATACAGCTGATTTTCATCATATACTGATAAAATTGTATCTATGAAATTATATTTCCTAATCAGACTTGTATGTGATACTTTAAGATCAAACAAACCACTGCTAACAAAATTCAACCGCGTAAACTTGAAGATCTCTTTGGCTTTATTAAGCAATTCATGAATCAGCAGCATCCCCTCCAGCAACGAGAAGGGTGTTCCAGGCAGTGTGCAAAATTAAAGGTTTTTTAGGAGGAAGAGCAGGGCAAGGAAGCAATTAGCAAAAGCAAAAGATTCTTTTAAGCCAGCACATCTTCTTTTGGGGAGGTGAGGGGAAGGCAAGGGATTTATCATGCAGACTGCCCCTTCTTCCTTTGGGAGATGGAGAAGGTCCACGTGACAGATGATCTTACTGGTGCTTGACCAGAAAATTACAGACTGGTGGGTTAAGATTGTGTTTCTGAGACGGTCGAGACTGCTTTCGGGTCAGGCACCGAGTGTCATGAGCTTTAGCACAAGCGACACCTTTCTGGGCCTGTGATTTTTCTTTAACACCGGAATACTTTGATTATTTCCAAACCAAATCCTATTTCCTACAAATACTTTAAATAATATACAGAGATATAAGACATGGGACATAATCTTCAGAGAACTGTAATATATTAAATTACCAAAGTTCAATATTCACCATATTACATCCTTGATTCCAGGTTACCACTGAGCTATTTGGCAGTGATAAATAGTATACGTTCTAGTATTTTGTAGTTATTTTAGCCCACTTTTTTTTATAATCTAGTGGCCAAATAAAGTTCACTGAAAGTTCACTGAGAGAGATTATGAATGGTATAAGAAATATCTAGGTTTTAAAATCCATATTATTAGTGTATATATTCCCTCGTCACATCTACTGTTCTTGAGTTTCCCTAGTTTGCTTACAGTACGTCATCTAGTTTAATCAATTGCTTGCTTTAATATAACTACTCTTCATTACATGTCCAGATTTAAAAAAAAAAAACTGTCATGTACATAAAAAAAAACCTGTCATGTACATGAAAAAAAAACTGTCATGTACATTAAAAAAAACTGTCACGTACATGAAAAAAGTCTGTAAAACTGAGTAGTAATAACAGCACGTGCATGTACTGCAGACGGGTTTGGCGTTATCGAGTTTATAAGATGAAATTATCTTTGAAGATTAGTAAGCTTTAATGATTTGGGATCTTTTAATTTGGGATCTCATGCCAATACCCAATAAATGGCTATCGAAAGAATGAAGAGATTGCGCATGGTTCCCTCTTGGTTGAGCAGCCACAACTGACAACTTCTAAATTCCTCCTTTGACCAAAGTTCTGACCTCAGGAATATCACTGACATCTACACCAGTCTTCCATGTAACTGCTTCCAAAAATGAAAATCGAGCATAGCTATCACCCAACTTAGATATTCACGTTTTTTTAGGCTAAGACTTCAAAAGAATTGTCATGACGATCATATTTCTCCCCCAGAATCACTAGTTACTTAATGGACTTATTCCATAAAGATGTAAATACTGATTACACAGAAAAATTGGAAAGATTCGCAGATCAGGAAGCCATCATTTTTAGTACAGACTCCAGCTGATATACTAATAAGGGTTAACAAATAGTGACAGCGAGAGATACCAGTTCACTATGCTCTGTTTAGATGAAGGATACACTTAATTAAAGTCTCCTGTTAGGACCATGGGCAGCTACACACCTCATAAAATCTATTCACTTATTCTAATTCGTCAAGGTTCCTCAAAGTTCCACCCATAATTAGACAAAGCACTGCATGTTCTGACAAGTTTAGAACATAGCAGGTTCCAATTCACCATGCTCGGGATAGAACTGATACTTTTCAAACGATTCGAGATCCCACTAGCCTTTTGTTTTATTACAATCCTGTTCTCCCATCCTTTGCTAATGCAGCTGATTTTTAAAAACAAAATTCACATGCTACAATACAGTTAGCCTTGTTAAACTTCATCTCATTTTTTCATTTTATTGTTCTATTAGAAACATTTCATAAGCTGGTCATCGTTTTAGCAACCCCAGCCTTTCTGTCATCCACAATGTCACAGCGTTTCTGCTGTGTCTTTATTCAAGTCCTTTGTAAGATCATTAGGCTCAAGTCAGAGAATAGACGCCTATAAGAACACCAGGAGAGATCCCTGTCCAGGTCGACATCTGTTTTCAATAATTCAATCGTTTTATCATTCACGTGTATTTATTAAAGAATATTCAATTAAGGAATATTCACCGTATGCAGGCATTGAGAATACAGCAGCTAACGATGCAGACATTGTCTCTGACTCATCGTGCTTACACTGGTCGATAAGCAAGTGAAACAATTAAAATAAAGTGTGATAAAATCATTATGGGATACGTAAAACGAGAGTCTGTCGCTAAAGGGGCAACCTGGTCTAAGACATCTAAAATGAATATTCTTCAGTATGCTGGTTTGTCCACGCAAAAACGTGCATACTTCATCGAGCCATCTTGCTCCTTCATTCCACAAGGGTATCGTAGGAAGCAATCGCAAGTGCTCTACTTAAACCAAGAGACGCTCTATCTAGAATCATGCCTGGCACATAATAGACTCATTTTTTATGTGTTAGTTGAAGACCTTCTCCAGGAATGCAAAACTCAAGCTGAACTGAGACACTCAAAAATTATATATTATATGTATATTTTTTTAAATTTTCGACAATCCGTTTTAGAACTGCCACACTTAGCCAGTCATTGACAGCACGGCTTAAAGCTTAAACAATTACTTAATGCACATTAATCTGTAGCGGTGCGTCTCAAACTTTAGATATGAATCACTTGGGGATTTTGTTACAATGCAGATTCAAGAGATGTTCAGTAGAGTCAAGGATTGAAGCACTTCTAACAAGATCCCGGTGGTACCAGCGCTGCTGGTCAGCGGAACACACTTTCAGTAGAGAAGATGGGTAGAATTCTCCTTCCCAGTCCTTGACAACTGGGATAACTTCTGTCTATC
>NW_006443225.1:15518159-15527775 GCF_000325575.1 Pteropus alecto | reverse complement strand
AGTCCCTAATGATAAATACAAAGTATCTTAATGATAATCGTCATAACACGTGTTTGTTTTTTATTTAATACTTTGGGATACAGTCCATCTGTAGATCAGACTGGACTTCATTTACATAACTAATTGTTCTCTTGCTGTTTTTATATCTGCCATGGTTTTAGGTCCCTGAATTATCATCTTTTTTCAGCCTTATCCAATGGAATGACTACTCTCCTAGGAAAGAGGAATGAGTGAAATAAGAACCGATTGGACTTGCTTTATCTCTGCAACTGATTTAAAAAAAAAAAAGAAAAAAAAAAAACTATGTCATCTAATCCAAAAGGACCAACAGAGAAGTCAAGTCACCAAGGATCCACAACAAGTTAGGGACGGCTTCAAACTAAAAGCTAGATTCTTGATTGCTTACTTATTCTTTTGGTACAATCATAATTAAAGTGCTTAGTTTCCATATTTTCATCTTAACATTTAGCCCACGATGCCTCGGATTCAATAAATCATAAGAAGAAGAACTTAGTATTTCCTTGTTCGAGCTGGACTCTGAATGTATTTCAGTTTTGTTTAGACTTTCAAAGAAAAAAGAAGCACCTAAGGAAAATTTTAAGAAAGCCTGAGAATCATGCACATCACTACATTATGAAGTAAACCAACGAATTTCATATTCCTGAATATCTTAGAGGAGAAACGATGTAAGGAGACGGAGAAGGAGGAGAGGGAGGAGGATAATAGTTCAGTGGATGCTAGCAAAAGCTTTAAATATAGTCTTCCATTTACCGTATCTTTTTAAAGTTTTGGATTATTTAAAATAGAATTCTCACACTATTATTCACATTATTATAATCACTTCTCCCAAGAAATACAAATTATTATTTAACACTTGTCCATTTCCAAAAAGCTCAAGGTTGAGAAAAAAATGATCTTAAATCAATTAGCCACCATTTTCAGTACAGTACTCTGCATAGAGAATGGAAAGCAAGTAATGGTGACGGAGGAAGCAGTTTGTATCAAATTCTTTGGTTTAGATCAATGGCCATCTCTAAGAAAACCTCGAAGCAGAACCCTAGGGAATGAAGCACTTGGACTAAGAGCAGAAGTGGCCTACCGTCCATCTAGTTCCCTGGGGTCCCTCCCCCATTCAGGTCCCATAGCTATTTTCCTGAGAAGTAATACCTGACATGTTTGGGGCCAGTTTCCTTTCTCAGCTTCCAGCGATTTGAGGTTAGGTTCTGGTTTTAATTTGCCCAGTGAACACTGACATAAGTGGGGGCGGATGAAGAGTAGCTGGAAGTCAGAAATCACAGAAGGGTGCCCAGCCGGAAGCTGGAGCCCTGTGTTCTGCTCTCAGTCTTGCCAGGGACCAGCTTGTAATCTTGGGCGAATCACTGAAGCTACAAAGGGTCGTCATTAGGAACTAGCAAGACAGTGTGTAAGGGCCGTGACCGGGGGAGATGGTCGGTATACCGTGGAGGTCTGCATTTGAAAGACTTGCATTCCAGCCCTACTCTGCCATGAAATAGCTCCGTTACCTTCGACAACCTCTCTGTCTCTCTTTCCTCACGTGCAACGTGGGAATAACTAGTCTACCATGACTGTCTCAGGTGGGTTCTTTGAAGACCAAATAGAACAAATTACAAAATGCCTGATATAAAACAGGCTATCAATACATGATTATTTCTTAAACACTCTATAAATTTAAGCCCTATAATATTCCTTACAAAAGATATGAAATTCAAACTATGCAGATGTAACAGAGACAAAAAAAATCAAAGTTTACCACAGTCTATTCTCCCTTGCCTAAAAGTTATTCCTCTTTTTGCCCTCTTCCTGTTTTTAAGGTATTACCATGGTTGAACAGATAAAGCTGATTTTCATAGTGTACATTTTGAAGCTATGTTATGAATTTGACATCGAGGCTACTAAATCACCAGCACAAAGTACACACCTGCAGGGTTTTTTGCAAGTGAATCGAAAAGGAAAGTTCCAACATTAAAATTTGTAGTTTACATGAAATTCTTTTAAACAGAGTTACATTGGCTTATACAAAATTACATGTTATTGACTTATTTTATATTTGGGTGCTTATGGAAATGGAAAAGGTTTTTATCACTAAATCACCATCATGAAACCAAAAAGAAAGAAATAGAATGGGAGGGAGGGAGGAAAGGAGGAAGAAGGAAAGAAGGGAGGAAAGAAGGGAGGGAGGGAGGGAGGAAGGAAGGGATGGAGTAAACAGATTTGTATTAAAAGTAAATCCAAGAAATCACAAATAGCCTTAACATTACCATCCAGGAAAGTCTGTTCAAGATAATCAATGATCTGAGTGGCCTCACAAATAATGTTTTCCCCGTGGATAAGGACAGGCACTTCTCCAGTTGAGTTCAAACGCATAAACCAAGGCTCATTGTGCTCACTCAGGGGCAGACTTACGTCATGTTCCTCGCACTTCAATGCCTTTTCAGCAATTACCAAGCGCACCTGGAAGAGTTCACACCGTTACCACAGCGCATGCAGGCTTTCGGTGAAACGACATCCCCAGATACCTCCAAGCAGCTTTTCTGTGCTCCCCTGAGTTATTAATACTTTCAACGTTCTTTTTGAGTACAGTCCTACACAGCATAACTACCTTCAGGTCAACAACAGATTGCATATACGACAGTATATCCCTAAGATGATAATGGAGCTGAAAAACCCCTACCACCTCGTGACATCGCGACACACAATGCATTTACGTCTGCGTCGTGGCGATGCTGGTGTGAACCGACCTACTGCGCTGCCAGTGGTGTGTGCATGCGATTATGTACCATACATAATACTTGATAATAATAAACAACTGTACTGCTGGTTTATGTATTTACTAGACTGTGCTTCTTATTGGTGTTTTTAGAGTGTATTTGCTTTAAAACTGTGTGCCGTGTTCCCCTAGCGGCAGCCTCACGCGTCTCGTGTGTACTGTGCCTCCTGATTGCATCGTTCTCTCTCTCGTGCTTGATTTAATCTTGTGTTCTTTTGTACGTAATATGATGCACAGGCTTGTAGCCTAGGAGCATAGGCTGTACCATTTAGCCTGGGTGTGTAGGAGGCTATTCCATCTAGGTGCGTGTAAGTGCAGTATGTGATGTTCGCAGAACGATGAAATCGCATTTCTGAGATCATATCCCTGTTAAACTCCGTGTGACTACTCCTGTTCTCAAATTAACATGTCAGAGATAGTCTAGGGTCTCGTCCTTATAAATTAGAAAAGATAATAAGTAAGGAAAATGATTCTAGCCGTATTCATTTACAGTCACCCTCTCCGTCTCCACTGCTTTCTTGGCACCCTAAACCTAATCATATGTCCCCCCACCCCCAGACAAGACCCGGAAATACAGATATGCTGGGCCTTCTGGAAGAGAGTGGACGGGAACAAGAATGAGTAAAAGAGGGAGCTGTAGGTTATTCCGTTGCTTGATGGCGCTTCCTTCTGCCTCACCCTGCAAGGCCCAGGGGACAAGGCCCCCACCTAAAGCGATGCCTTTTGGTCGCATTTCGTGAGTGCCAGTGCCTGGGTCATAGCCTTTCCATCTCTGACTGATTCCCTCTGCTCCCCCAAAGGCGCATCCGTATCCCCGAGAGAGGGTACGCAGGGGTTAGGGCGCGGTGGGAGGCCTGTCCCTAGGTGGGCCGGCCGGGCGGGGCGCAGAGGGAGCTGTCCCGGTGCTGAAACCCGATCCGCGCCGCCCGCCCCCGCGAGGCCTTTACCTTTTGCGAGCTGAAGGAATGCGTCCAGTGGTACAGAATGAGCTTAACCTCGGCGCCCGACTGGCCTTCCGCCATCAGCGGCGCGCCGCCTCTCTGCTCGCCCTGCACCCGAGCCATTTCGGGGCGCGCGGGCGCGGGAGGCCTAGGCCGTCGGCGCGGTGCTGCTTCTCCCGCCCACGCTGCCCCGCAGAGCGGCCGGGGTTCCTGTGGGCGCCTCCTGCAGCTGGGAAGGGCGAGTTCGGGGAACGAACAGGCCCCTGGGAAGTGTAGTTTCTCCCGTGACAAAGCTGCGGAGGCGCGGGGCGTGTGCGCCCCAGCACGCTTCTGGAGTGCGGCAGTCACCTGCGAGGCGCAACCGCACGCTTTTCGGGAGAAACTGTTAAATGAGCCCCTGATTATTACAGTGAATAATGAATAATTCTGATCGCAAGTGACTCATTTTTGGGAGGTAGAGTAGAGGATGCTCAGGTATAAAAGCACGATTTTCCAAGATACTTGGGGTTCCTCTCACTGAGTCTGTGCCTTTGGGAGGAGAGGGTGTTACAGTTAACAGACAAAGCAGCAGGATAAGGATCTAAGGTGTCATTAGAAGACACTATGCTGGAGTCATGCAAAATAATAATAATATCTAATGAACAACTAATACACAATGGTGAAGTAAAAATAGCCTGGTTGTTAAAGAAACTTTAGAATGTATCTACATAGATTCGTGTCCTGGTTTTTCAGTTTTCTCCATTTTTGTAGTGGAGATAATTTATTTTCCTAATTAGGTTTTTGTGAGAATTAAGGAACTAAATACTATGTTAAACACTTAAAACAGCCTGGCGTGTTGTAGGCACTCAGTATTATTCACAGATTCAGATGCCTTATAAACATTCTCTTTATCGCCACGGTCAGAATAATATTTTATACTAGTCTAGTTATTATTGTACACCTCTTAAAATTTGGCTTCATAGTAAATTAATAAAATTCCCTTTCAGTAAATACGTATTAATGTGACCATAAAACAAATGCTCATATAATGCATTCAGCAAATATTTATTGAGCACCTACTATGTGCCAAGCATTATGCTGGGCCCTGAGAATACAAAGGCCTGATACCCGGTACCCAAGATATAAGTCTGGTGGCAGAGACAACAACATAAATAGACAACTACAGTAGAGATAAGATCTGTCTGTCTTGGAGTGAACACAAGGTGTTATGAAGGCAGGTATCCCACTCAAGCCCAAAGGCCCCCTGGTGTAGACAAAATCTCTAGGGTCCTTCATCTCCCTAACAACATTTCATTTGTTGTTCTCTATAATTCTTTTATAAGTTTTAAAGATTCAATAATGTCTTTTTATAGCCTTAAGTTAGTTCAAATGCTACAGCAAAACGGATCCTAACCAAATTTGTTTTCTTATCAGTTCACACTTCAAAATAGAGGGGCAGAAAGCAGAACCTTGAAATCAGACAGAATGGGGTTTAAATTCTAGCTCCACCCCTAACGACCTCTCTTGAGCCTTCACTTCATCATGTGTAAAATATGGATATATAAAAATATATGACTGCCATGGGAATTCAGTGAGAGACTATACATAAAGCACTTAGGACATTGCCTGCAAGAGTGGTCCCCAGCCCCAGGGCTGCGGACCGGTACCAGTCCATAGCCTGTTAGGAACCGGGCTGCTCAGCAGTAGGTGAACAGTGGATGAAGGAGCGAGCAAAGCTTCATTTGCATGTGCAGCCGCTCCCCAGCGCCAGCATCACCGCCTCAGCTCCCCCTCAGATCATCAGGCGTTAGATTATCATAGGAGCCCCGGTCCCTGGTGCCACAAAGGTAGGGCCTGCAATATAGCGTATGATAAAAGCATATGTGGAAAAGCCATTGCATGACATTAAGAGGACATCATATCACACGTGCTCTTCTCTCGTTAGGCCTCAAAATTTTTACTTCCTACATGATCCTGCTCTCCATTCCTCTTCAGAAGAACAATTTTAATTCTCCAACATACACTACACAGTTCCTTTTCCTTAATTTACTCAACATCAGAATAAACTCAACACTCTTGGTAGGCCATCTGTCACTTGCAGCTGAAGGAGTCCTGACAGCAGAGTCCAGATCTGTCAGACAGTGGGCACGTGATCACATCTTCCCAGCAGCAGAGCCAGATAGTGAACATTGAGCGAGTCGATTGATTCTTGTCTTGAATATTAGTATTCATATATGTCCTTGGGAGTGTAAATGTGTTCAGAGCTTCTGAAGGGAAACTTATCAGTATGCATCAAAAACCTTGAAAATGGGCATAACTCCTAACCTATCAATTCTTCTGTTTGCAGTGTAACTTAGAAATAACTGCAGCAAATTCTGTCAGTTGGCCCTAAAAATCCATTTTCCCCTGCTTCAATGGTAATAGAAATTTTAACTAAGCACAAGGCTGCTGAGAATGACCGCATTTCCCAGGCTCCATTGCAGCTAAAGGTGGCCATGTGGCTAGTTTCTAACAAGTAAGATGTTACGTTAAGTGCCGCAGGACAAGTCTGAGAAGGGTTTCGTAAAGAGACCCCTGTCCCTGTGCCTCTTCTTCATCCCATCCTCCATCCTGCTTCCAAGAGGATGGATGCTGACTTGGACCACGAGGAATAAGGCCACACCCTAGGGATGGGCAAGCCCTGAACCGAAAGGAAATTGAGCCCCTGGGGACAGGACATTGTGGACCTCAGTCATTCTTAAGAGTCACCGGGAGTCAGAGCCTACTCAGTGGCATGCAGCACACACAAGGACATTGGGCAGCAGAACCACCACACCAACCTGAGTCTGCATACCTCCAAACTTTTCCTTAAAGAAGAAATAAAGCACTTTGTTTAAGCCACTGTTACTTTTTCAAGTGCTATTATCTTAACCTATCTTCATTAATACATCAACCGTGTAAACATAGATGGCTTTAGTTCTTTATGCTTTTATATATTGTACTTTCTTCTATAGTGAATATTTGCTGCTTTTACTAAAGACTTGAACATCAAAAGAATATCAGTAAACAGATGAGGTACAGAAACTTGGTGATGTCTTGGTTTTAAATCACAATAGGGGTAGGAAAAGAACCGCAGCATCTATTTTCATTGATCCATAATCCCTATGATTTTCCATCCCCACTCAAAGCCACTTGTAGATAATTAAAAGAAAAAAAAAACTTTATTATCCGTTCACATGTTTATTCAGAGCTTTGACTAAAGCGTGTGTGTCTTCTGCTGCTCCGCATCTCCATACATCATCACGTTACGTTGCGGGATCCTGGACAACAGATCCAGGTCCGTTCATTTCTCCAGTGTGCATTTATCGAGCTTCACCTGTGCCGGGAACAGGGCTAGATACAGAAGACAGGGCAGAAAATGTCACAGACACCGGCCTCAGGGGACACTGGTGTGGAGGGAGCAAGATGAGATCACAATCCAGTGTCATAACTGCTTTGGTATCTAGGAGCTTAGGATGGGAAGGGGGAGAAAGGCTCCTAACCACAGTTTCTTCCCAGAAGAGCGGGTGGCCTTTCCCAGAACTGGCGCCAGACTGGCTGTGCTACCGCCGGCTCATGAGAGCTGATTGTTAAACTTCCAGGAATTTTGCAAGCTGGATGTTCAAAACTGCCAATATTAACAATTAAATAAAATTGAATTGCATTTTAAATAATTTTAAAAGTACAGCTAGCAAATACTTAAAACTCATCCCTTCCTAATCATTTTGCTATGTCTATTATTATCTGTATTCTCGAGATTACTTATGTCTATTGTATTCACTTAGTGGCGGTCATGTATACGCTCCTGTGCATCTCTTCCCAACTCCCTGTTCAGTGACATCATATCAGCAGCTTGGGGTTGCCCATGGCCGGAGTATTTACAGAAATTGGCCAGTGCTGTCTATCATGTGTATGTTTGTTTTTTCCAGAGAGTCGGTTGTTAAGCATTTAACCAGCACACCATTCGATGTATGAATTTTATTTAGTGTTTGGTAAATTATTTTAATGATGATGATGACCAGGAGAACGCTGAGTAGACTTGTGAATGAGTGAATTTGTATATTAATCTGCTTTTGGTGCCTTTTCCTGTCCCAGGCAGCCTTAGTTCTGTTTTCTCCTCCATTACTCAGACACCCACTACCCTGATTACATTTTCATCCTCTTCACTGCAGTTAGGAAGAAAGTAGATATAACATACATCTAAATGCCCATTAGCACATCGTCCCAGAAACAAAACCATATACCCGTAAACACTGAATTAATTGATTACTGCATTTGTACTCAACATTAATAATACCCTATAAACAGAAGTATAACATAGAACTTCTGCATCTAAAGATGACAGACCACTTTTTTACAATGTCATTGGATCCTCGTGATAGCCTGTGAGGTAGCTACCATCCCTAATTTATAGTTGAGGACGATAAGGTTTAGTGACTGAGAGACTGGTCCAAAATCCTAGAGCTAAGAAGTATTATTTTCTACTACTCAATGCTAGCTTTAAACCAAAGAGGGAAATCTGTGGACTTTCAAGCTTTACACAGCCCAGGGGGAGACTCTGGGGAAAATATAACCATCTTCTTGAAAACTAGTCCTCAAAGGTATAAATACTTCTATGAGAGCACAAACTATACTGTCAAACTACTGATTAGATAGTCTAATACTGTTTGTGTGTTAGACTTAGAGCTTCTTAAGGTCAAGGCCCAATATTACTCGTTTTAGGAACCCCAGGAATCCCAAACAGTGCTTGTTACATAAAAGATGCTCCAAAACGGCTTATTAATTAATGGAGAAAAAGAGTGAGACAGTATCGCTGTCGCCACCAGCAGCAGCGGCGGCAAACGGCGAACGGCTCGTGCCAGCAGTAGATGACAGCCCGTTCGGCCTCCTGCTCGAGAAATTCTGCGCGTGAAGCTCATTTCCTTTGACGAAATTCGATATTTACAAACCCGGCCGAGGATCATGGCTCTGCAAATAGTCTTTTATAGTAATATTTATTGAAATACTTTGTTCATTTAAATATCTCTGAGGAAATGAAGTTAAAATAGATTCGATCGATTTTATTAAATAACAGATCACATAACCTCTCTGAGCCTGTGTCACCTGACCTATAAAATTATGATAAAAATCTACCAAACATGCTGATATATATCCAGTTTGGGAAAATTCCTTGAACCAAGACATTATAATTTGTGCACTTTTCTATATGTCTTATGCTTCAATCAAATTTTAATTTATCCTATAGAACTGTTATGGCTGAATGATGTAAGCCCGATTACTGATCTTATTTAATTGTTAGTTATTAGGAAATATATCTATCCGTATCTAAATCTATAAAATAGATTTGATTAATGGTATGAAATAACAGATTACATAACCTCTATTAGATGTATAACCTCTAAATAAATATGTTTTATAGATAGATATTTTTTAATGTATGTTAACTAAGCCAGAGATCTTGAAAACTTTTGACAAATCAGAATACTCTAGGTTTCTATTTTTTAAAGTACTTTTATGAATGACCACAAGAGGTCTCTATTTTTTTAAGAATAGTCCATCCCCTGCTGTTTTTCTCTTGACAAATTAGAAAACAGAAATAGTGATATTCTCTAGAGAATATATTTAACTAATTAAGCTATCTGGTTCAAAACCAAATTTTCCAAAATTGGGAAAAAAATTTTACGTTGGTAAAGAATATATAATGTCCACTTCCTCCTAGTAAGATCGACATTAATAGTAAGTACCCAGAGCTACTTTGCCTGCTCTGCCCTGACCCTTGCCAGTTATCTGACCCACATGAATTGCATAGAATTTGTAATTGATATAAGCACGCACGAGGGAAAAAAGGAGAAGATATTTAGAAATTATTTTTTTGAATTTTTATCTTAAA
>NW_006443225.1:15498047-15517766 GCF_000325575.1 Pteropus alecto | reverse complement strand
CTGTCTGATATTCTCAAGCACCTACAAAACTCTAAATATTATCTAATTGAGTGACATAAAACATGGCTCATCTGAGTACATTGATTCGATGAAAGAATTACAATGGTTCTAATCAACTCGACCTCTATATTTGATTAATCACAGCGGTTTTCAAAGTGTGGTTGGTTCATGACAAACAGACCAGGGTCAGCTGGGAACTTATCAGTAATGCCTGTTTTAATGAATCAGAAGCCCTGGAGGTGGAGCTGAGCAACTGGTGTTTTAAAAAGCCCTCCCGCTTTTTAAACTGTTGGGAAAATGCCCATCAGTTTTCCTGATGCATATACTGAGAATTACCCACTTAGTGTATAGTGGATGAACCATCCCAATTCTCAGTCCCTAGTTGGCCCCACCAGTCAAGTTGTAGAGCAGAATAGTGTATGAAATCGAAAAGCAGGCTTATGGAATCTGGAAGAAAAGGTTAAATAATTTGGAACCACTTCCATAAAACAGCCTGGTAAAACCCCATAGCACCAAGCTACCAGTTCGAGTTTACGGGTTCAAGATGCCAGGACTCATCCACTTTTCCCTCAAAAAATGGAGATTACCCCCTGTGGGCTTCTAAGCAAAAGCCTCGCTGACTTTAGAATCGCCCAGGCTTGCTTCTGATACTCGAAAATATTTCCTCTGGTCTTTCTTGCATCCCAGAGCAGATAATCATATTTAATACCAAGTGCAGCTTATTAATTCCGGAGGCTTTAGCTGTGAGGTTACTGCAGACTTATAATAATTTAATTAATTTTCCGGTTTTTTTTGAATAATGACTGCGATGTTAATGATGCACTAAATTATTTTTCGTGGAGAATTCACATGGAGCTGTATTTCTGGAGGACAGGACTTGCAGTGTATTCCACCCTCTCTCCTCCCCTCTACTGGGAGGAATGGCGTACGTTTCAGAGTAAATACACAAATATGGACCAACCAATAAAGAATTCCAAAGAGGCGCATTTGCACTACACGGTTGCTAATAGGTTTCGAAGTGTCGCGCGCCCGAAAATACTTTGAGGATTTTATACATATGTTGTATTTAACACCCGCAAATCCCTTAAGGCAGGGAGAAATGGCATTCCGTTTCATAGGTGAGGGTTTGGAGGCACAGACAGGTCGGGAAGTTTCCCAAACTCACACTCTCAGTGTCAGAACTGGGACTTAACCCCAGAAGGCTGGTTGGGAGATCATATCGCCACCACCACAAGGTCCGGCCGGAGGGCACGAGGGGCAGCCACAGAGCCGTCCGCTGCGACCCCACGATCTTGTTCGCGAATGTTACCTGTTGCTAGATTCACTGACGGTTTTACTTGAGGAAATTTTGCTCGAAGTTGTTCAGAGTTCATAGAAAAGTCTGGGAGGAACAGAGTGGAGAAAACATCCACCAAAGCTAAACCTACATTGACTCCAGATACGCGCCCACGTTCCCCTAACAGTATCTGATTTCCTACGACAAGTTTGCAAAGCGCCTTAGAGACAGTTCTCACGTGATTTTCCCCGCAACCCCCTTTTAGAGATAAGGAGTCAGCACTGAGAAATGACGTTAACCACCCTACTAATAACGGGTAGAGAGGGAACCAACACACCAGGCTTCGAGCTCCGAATCTGGGCACATTCTGCGGCATCCCACAGCTTCCGCGTGGCCCGCCACGCACCTCGGACTAGACCCAGGCCAACTGTACGGCCTTCTGTCACTTACGTACTCCACGGTGACCCAGCACAGTGAGACCCTCTCATCATATGAGTCCGACGCCCGGGTCACACTGCACTGTGCAGTTTCTCACCTCATCTAGCGTTGCCCTCCGCCCCAGAACGTGGAGTCGCAGAGAGCTCAGACCCTAGAGTTAGAACTGCGTTCACAGTCCTAAGTGAAAGAGGCCACTCTGAAGAGGTGCTATGTACTGTGCGATTCCAACTATATGACGCCCTAGAAAAGGCAAGGCCGTGGAGACAAGGGGTTGTGGGGAGGCGTGGATGAACAGTCGGGGCACAGAGGCTTGTTAGGGGAGCGAATCCACTCCGGGCGATACTATAATAGTGGTGTGGATGATGGCAGCAGAGGAGGCTGTGCGTGTGGGGAGAGGGCTGGGGGAAATCTCTGTACCTCCCCCGCGGTTTCACTGCGGACCTAAAACGGCTCTTAAAAACGTCTATTACGTATTCAAAGAAAAAAAAAAAGAACTGCTTTCAAATCCTGGCTCCAGTGGAGACCAGGTATGTGATGGGCACAACTTCCTCATCGGTAAAACCAGGTAAAATAATCAGACCACCTTCACTGGCATATACAGTTACCCCTTGAACAACTTGGGGGTTAGGGGCGCTGACCCTGGTGCAGTCAAAACTCTGCTTTCATGGTAACTGCAGAATACCGTCTGTCCTCTCTCTGGAAGGTGGCTTTTTCTTCCTATTTCCCGGGAAATGATTCAGGTCGCCTTCCCAGGCGCCTTACTTCACCATTCTCTTTTCATATTTCAAGGAGTCTTTCCATGGATTTCAGATCATTTGGTGCTTATCTTCGTAATTCAAATTAGAATATTTAACTCTACATCGGAATGGATTTTTCCAGTGTCCTTGCGTTTGCTGTGTTCCTTCAGTCACCAGACAACAGCTGCATTGTCTCCAAGCCATGTGAGAAAAATGGCATAAAAACTCAGAGACATAAGCTGTACAGAGAGAAAATGCTACTATTGCAAGGATTGCTCTAAGTGAGATTTCGCTTTGTGGATGTATAAATAGGACAAGATAAGGTTCTGGGCAGCGGCGAGTCCTGGGCACCAAACAGTCATCCGTGTCCCTGGCATCGACTTCAGCATTCTGGCATGATTTTTTTCTTAACCACCCAACGTCACCACGGACACTGAACAAACATGAGAGCTAGTGCTATGAAACCTACATCCTTTATCTGGTTGGTCTTAATAAGATCCTAAAACGGTTAAGATAATAGCAACAGTAGAATACAGTGCTGAATTTTACATCGACATTCCAAAGCCTAAAGCAACCTTTGCCTTAATTTTTTACATATTCCATTTGTCAAATAAAAGCAACAGTGTGGTTCATAGAAAAAAGATTCATTTCAATCCTAAGCGTGTCACTGAGGCAGATGAGAGCGTGGAATTGAATCTGTGCCTGCTAAAGCTACATGAGAGAGACAGGTGACATGTGGCCACCATGAACCTATTTCCGGCGACTTCCTGTGTGACACTGGGGACTGGTTGGAGAGACCAGTGATCCACAGGGATGGTAGAGAGAAGGAGCTTGGCTTGATAAGAAACTCTATTCTTTTAGAGTAGGGACATTTAACAGAAAAAAGGAAAACTGGCCAAATCTAGGTGATGCTTTGGTTTCCAAAACACAGGGGGAAAAAAATCAGGGACATATATTAGCTTAAAACCTTTTCAGTCTGAAAGAATAGTGCCGTACGCAATTTAGACAAATGTAAAAGCCCAGATCTGCTCATTACGAGTGGCAAAAGAATGTGAAGATGGTAACACCACAACCATCCCAGAGACATGGCCATATAGCAGATGAAATTGAAATATATAGGAAAAGGGGCAGACGAAGATGGAGCACCGGGAATCCCAGAAATGGCCAGAGTCTGATGGCTTGGTCTGCAAAGGAGACTTGAGGAGTTTTGATGGGAGGGCGATGCCCCTGCCTCCGGGAACTCCCGGAACAAAGGTGCTGATTCTGTCCCGAGACGTCGCCACAATCCATGGGCCCTCCTTAAAGAACCGATGACCCCACGAAGAGCTCTCCTTTTCACCTTCCTCGCTACGCATGTGCCTTGATGGCTGTGGCAGCTGCGGCTAACAGCAAGTCCTCAGTCAGACGGGCAGGGACGTTCTCAGCTCAGCCTTCAGGAGCCCTGGGCCAGCCGTCCTGAAAGCTGACTTAGGATGGGCTCCCTGGTGGCCAGAAGGCTCCAGAGCTTCCTAGCCCTCGGTGGGTCTGGGCCCCCTCTCCTTGCGTGCTGAGTCACAGCTCCGAAATCAAGCATGTCCTCTCCGTCAGCATCAACTTTTGTACGTGTTTCCTTCAAACCCCCGAGCCAGCCACCGTGGCCAGGGAGCCTGTCGGGTGCCACAAATGTGATCCCGTCTGTCGCTCCGGCCTCCGCAGAAGCGCTCCATGACCATATTTATTGCTGTTGCTATTCTGAGGGCGGGATGACGTTTTTCTCCCCTTGTGGCCGAACGCTGCCCGTTCATCTTTCACCACGCCCTCCAAGTCTGCAGGGCTAAAACCAGGGATACAAATAGAGTCTATCGGGAGGGAAGTTAAAATGAGACGTTCTTAAGTCTTCCCGAATGTGCTTGCGGGGTGGCGTTCAAAGCTTTGCGCTCGGTCGCCCCGCATGTTAAATGTATGTGGGCAGCGCCCTGCTCTGATCACGCACTGCTCCCGGCGGTGACTCTGCTGGGGAAAGGAATCGTGGATAAACGGGGAAAAAAAACAACCCGACTGATAAACACAGCTTGGGAATTTGGCAAATGCTGAGTTTTCCAACTGCGGAGAGTCGGGAGCGGCCACGTGTCGCCAGGGACGGCTTCTCACTCGCCTCAGCCCCTTCACTCACTAAGACACTCCTCTCCTGTGACGTGAGAGGGACTCAGCGACAAGCCACAGAAAGCCCTATTAAGGGTACAATGACACAGGGCACAGGGGACGGCTCCTGGAAAGTAGCTGTGTACAGATTTCCTAAATGAAGACCCTAGACACGTAAATAACCAATCACCCGTGTCTCGCACGGTACATCGAACGAGCGATTCCGACTTGACCGCTGACCCCCGTTCGTCACCAGCCTCCACCGCGGCTCCCGATCCCTCCTGCTCGCCTGCACCTGGCTGATCATCTGCACTTGGCGAGCCTTACAGCTCTAACTTGGCTGAAATGACTCTTCAGATTTCATGTGCCCTGAAACCAATCCAGTCTGCGACCTACACGGAAGCAGGCGGGGGTGCAGGCCGGGGGCAGCGGGCATCGCCCTGGAGCCAGCTGCTGGGCTCCGAATCCCTGCTCGGCCCTGGCCAGCCTGGGACCTCTTGAAGCCTCCATTTCCTCTCTCAAATTAGGGTGACGATCGTGCCCCCCTCACAGAGTTGTCGTGAGCGTTAAATGAGAAAACCGCACGTAAACACAGAAAGGCTAAGAGACCGGGAGCGGGAGCGGGAACGGGGTGCGGAACTGGACCTCACTCCAGCAAGTCTCCTGTGGGTCAGTCGGGGCTCATCCTCAGCCCACCTGTCCACTCCTCCCTCGGGCAGCACGGCGCAGGGGCCGTGCTCCAGATTCGGGTGTTTCTGGGCGCCTGCTGGGGAAATGCCTTTTCGGGGACCAGGGTAATGTTGAAAGTGCACTGTCAGCTGGCAGCTTGGCCAGTTTTCACCTGTCAAGTCCATAAGCTACCAACCGACTCAAATAAGAGCACTTCGAACAAGGCCTGGTCCTTTGTGTTAAGAGAGTGGTGGCACATAAATGGCTTTTTTTTGCCCGAACTGATTAGTGCTTGTGTCCTTCCTCCCTCTTTTCAGTTGCATACTTCCCCACCCGTTCCCACTGGTGGTGGGGAAACTCTTCATTTTGTCCCTTTCGTGGTAACTCAGCCACCTCCGATATTATACGAGTTCTTCGGGGCAAATGGTTGGTGGCCCTTCTCCCTGCCTCTGGTCCTCACCGGCCTCCCCGAGGTGCCTCGTCCAGCTGGATCTTTGGGACCGGACCTCTGGCCTTTCTGCATATGCCGAAGACTTCATATTGGAGGTCACCTGTGGCCAGTCTTCCAGCATGGTCAGGCAAGGTCAGCATGTGGCCGCCTGCCCCTCCCCCAGCAGTGCTGACTCAATCTTGGCTCTACCCGACCCGCTGCAATTCACCCTCGCCTTCGTGACATCCACCCAAGCCTTCCCGCTCGCCACGCCCCGGCGCACGGCCGCCCGCCCGCTTGCGGTTCCCGTCCAGACCGGGTGAGCTCTGTCTCAGGTTTCGTCCGCACTTCAACCCCCCGCCCCACAGCCAGGGAGATCTAGGAAGCCTGTCTTAGCTCGCATTCCCCAGGGGACGGACTTTGAGATTCGCCCACGACCAATTTATCGGCCAATGTTCTCCAGAACGACACAGCTGGGCCGAGCGGAGGGAGGAGTTAGAAGCGCCACGTGGTTGCGAAGAAGCCGAGGGCACCGCTCGCTCCCGAGCCGGAAGGCGGCTTAGAGTGGTCCAGCTGAGGCACGGAGGCTGGACCTCTGTGTCCCCACAATGCACCAGTCCCTGGGCCTGGGACAGCGTCAGTGCCCGCTGCGCAGCCACCTCGGGCTCTGCCTGTCCACATGCCCACACGGTTCCCTCCGTCCTAACACGCCGTCCCGAGTTCGTTCTGACTGTCCGACGAGGCTGCCGCCGCCCCTCACCCCGTATGTCCGGGAGGGAAGTGTGATGTGTGATGCTTCTGCCCTCAGATTCCCAGTCTGTCTGGGAATTTGCGTCCCGCCTCAGCCTCTCCCAGCGGCTCCGACGGCGAACCCTACATCCTCTCTAATCTGGCTCACAGCAAAAATCCTACGTTCGCTTCTGCAACCGATGGCTTTTGAGAACCCACAAGTCATTTTTCCCCTCAGCCAAGCCCAGATCTTCTTAGCCGTGATCATTTCTTCTACAGTTAAAATTTGCTGTCAAGTTGGAAGTTTCAAGGTTACTTCTTTGTACCTTGCCTGCCCCTCGCCTTGAAGTAATTAATGGGCCTCACTGATGGATGGGAAGACTCGTGACAGTGACACTTTGGAACAGTAAACGTTAACTGCAGTTGACATTTTATAGAAATCGTGAGTTCGCAATTGCAGCCTACATCATTTTCTGCCTTGTAAGGAAATGCACCTTTAACTGGCTGCTCTGCGCCTTTGTAAATTCCACAAACTGACCCCCGGTTTCACAGAGCCCCTCACACTTCCTTGGGAGCTGTTCTGTATGGGCTGGGGGCACAGGTCAGCTTATCAGGCCCCGAATATTTTCTTCCCACATTCCAGGGGATCGGTCTGTGAACCTGGCTCGGGAGGCTAATGGTGCCGTATGCCTTTTTCAGCCACGTGGCCAGGGAGGCAGAGACCTCATCTTGTCTGTCCTAAGTCCCATCAGCTGGAACCACGGGCACTTGTGACCATGCCCAATGGCCTCTCCTTACACCCGAGATATACCTAATTTTATAGTTTACATATTTAACTGCACATATACAATGATTGGATATTCAAAATTATTTAAACCGCCGTGGGAGAGAGGTCTGGATAAGTTTTTGTTTTTCTTCAAAAGCCGTGGGTACGTTTCTCAAGTTAGACACTGTTCTGTGGTGGAAGGGAGGTCGCGCCTTGCTGCGGGGCACCTAGGGCAATCGGCAGGGAGAGCCTGGCATTTGGTGCCCTTCTCAAACTTCCTTTGCAAAACCGCCTCTCTGTGGGGGAAGCGACTAAACAGTCCAGTCGTCATTTCTTACCGAGCTCTCGGGTTAGATCGCAGGCAGGCCCTGCGCCCCCCTCGCCCCCGCCACCATCTCTCACCAAGATCCTCAGCCTTGCTAGCGAGCCTGAGCATACTGCCCGTTGGCATCCCTTCTACCTCAGAGCTGCTGCTGCTTCTCCAGCTGATCTCCTGCTTACTTCCCAGGCACCTCCTACTCATCCTTCAGAGACTACTTGAATGTCACTTTGTTAGAGAAGCATCTGATGGAATGATGGATGGATGGATGGATGGATGGACGGACGGATGGATGGACAGGCCTTTCCTGACCCTGCGATCTATATGAAATGTCCCTTGATAATTACTTTTCCTTCTATAGCAGAGCAATTTTCAATGACATATGGATTTCGTACCTATCCCCCAACCCAGTGGGCTGCACGTTCCATGAGGCCAGGTCGTTAAGGACTTCATACCCATCAGAGGGCGTCCACTTAGAAGGCATCCACTACATCTACACAGCGAATGAAAAACAGGGAACCTTGAAGATTCCATTTACATAACTAAAGTAGCTGTAAGGAGGGGGAAAGACTTTTTCTAACCTTTCAGTCTTTTAATTACTGGATTGCATGAACACGGAACGATCCGAAAGAATGATACATTTTGAGGGGAAGTAACATGGGGCCTTTGAGATGAAAGAGAATCATAAACTGAAACGGTCCTTGTTTTCAGCCCCCTGACACTAATCAAAGACAGAATACACACTGTAATCAGTACAAAAGTGCCTGTACAGGCTACAGATTTTTTAGCAAAATTCAGTTACTAATGGACAGAATAGCTCTTAAGATATACATGATCCAGCAGGCAATAAACCATTTGCTCAAAATAATAGAAAGGAAATATTTATTTTTTTCATCTGATAGACATTAATATTTTTTTAATATGGAGGAGGTGGCCCCAGGATCATTTGGACACATTCCCTTCCTGTTCAAGCCCAAGCCCCTCCTAATTAGCACTGCTCTCATTCCAAAGGAGTGACAGACAGAAAACAGCTGATCCAGGCGCCCGCAGCCAGGAGCAGGGGGCAGGCCAGTGTGCCCAGCTGCCGCAGTGCCCAGCCCGTCCACTGTCACATGAAACTTGCCAGCGGGATCAAAACTACAACTCTAAACTAGCGGGAAACCTCGGGAGCCGGGGCTGGGGGACTTTGCCGTGTGGTGGCCCTCAGCTCCTCCCGGCTGAGCCCAGGCCCTGAGCCCTGCTGCTTCTCTAAGATGGGCGAAGGAGACAGGCCTTTCAAGGCCAGTGATCCCGAAAAGCAGCCAGTGACCCCGAAAAGCAGCCCCCTGCCCAAGTCCATAGTCCTCAGGCAAGGGACAGGGATGTCAGGCAGGGGACGGAGACCTCACTCGTCCACCCACTTGCCTAGAGTTATCAGATCTTTGTTAAGGTCTAGATCACAAGGCCGCCCCATTAATGGTTTGCTTTATTTTGTAAGTACTCGCTGTCTACTGCACATGCATCTTGAGGAGGCATGCTCTTCCAGAGCAGTTTTGAATTTTGCTTTTAAAATGATGAGAAGGAGATTATTTATAATTTTCAAAGCTCCTTAAGAGAAAATCCAGGCAACGAAAATGAACTAGTATTAGGATCACGCCTATCAGGCAACTTTGAATTTATTTGATCAGTTTATGGACTCTCAGGATTACCTTCAATAATATGTCCCTGAAGAACACTCAGAGTAGTTATTTAAAAAGAAGGTTCCTGAACCCCAACTCAAACCAAGTGAATCGGAATCCACCAGGGAGCGACCTGGACATGTGTATAGTTAACAAGTGCCCGGTGACTGTCATTAGGGGAGTTTTGGAAATTGCCCTGGAGAAATGAGTCTCTGTCCGAGAAATACCTCAGGATCACTGGGGACAGGCTCAGCACACGCGTGCTGGGGCTTCTCTCGGACATGTTGCTAGGAGAGTGTGGGTGGAGCCCGGACGAGCATCTTTTGAAAACATGAAGGGATTCTCACCTGCACTTTGATGAAGCGTCAGTCCTAAAGGAATATTCCGCGTGGATCTGAGGCGTGGAAACGAGGCATAACGGAGCCTATGCGGGGATGACGAAGAAGGAAATGATGGCGCCCACTTCCTTCCAGAAGCTGCAGAACTTTTCAGACCAGCACACACGGCAGGACCGACACACCAGTCCATAGCGGGAGGGCTCTAAATGTCCAGTCTGTCACAGTCAGGCCAACAGTCGATGAATGTTAGTCGACTGAATAACTCACCAGCTGATTGGTTGGTGAGTCAGAAATCACTCACACCATCTGGATTACCTCGACAATCCTTTCCCACTCGGGACACAAATTTTTTGAGGGTCCTAAAACTCTTCAGGTCCCCTCGCTGCTGTACCCATGTTACTGAATCATATGCCAATAGGCCGTTCTATTCAATCACATATAAAGTATCGATATTCAAAATAATAACATGCTAAGATGCTGAAGATTGACATTTCCATTTAATGAACAGGTATTACAATGTCAGGATTTAAATAAAAACAAAATGCTCTTCCGTGAGCATTGCCATCCCACCCCTTCATCTTTCCTTGTGTCTTCACAGGTTTTTACACACGTACAAAAACAGCATGTTGCGTACACTATTCTGCACCTCGCTTTTTTCCAGCTATTAGGTGTTGAGGGTTTTTTCACATAGGACATAGAGAGCTTTCTCATTATTTACTAAGAACAATGAAATCTGAATTCCCATTCGATTTGATTACGATCTGGATCAGGCTTTCATCTCCCTTTGACCAAGTCCCACCTGTAAATGTAGGCGTGTGAGTGTGTGTGTGTGTGTGTGTGTGTGAGAGAGAGAGAGAGAGAGAGAGAATGTATTTGCGTGTGTATTTATTTTTTAGAAATCACTGGCTGTGTCAGTTCAGGGCCTCCAAGCAGCAGAGGCCAGGCCGGGACTGGACATAGAGGAGAGTCACGGGGGCGTGTATGCGAAGGGTAGAGGCCAGAAGAAGGAGGAGCTGGGCCGGGGGTCAGGTCATGGCACAGGTGTGACACCTGGGAAAGGCAGCCGGAAGGAGGACGACTGGATGCGGGAACCTCAGACTGCAGTGTGCAGCCCCGAGAAGGTTTTAGCCAAATCAGCAGGGAGCACAGAACAGACCAGCCGGTCGGTGGGTCGGAGGCGGCCCGTGTTGAGAAGGAACGGCCAGCTCTCGCATCCCCGTGTGCTCAGCTATCAGCTGGAGACAGTCTAGGCGGGGTGTGGCCTCGGCACAAACCCTGCCAGGACCCCAAAGTGCAGTCGCTGGAGCTTGTAAACCCGCCCCCTCCTCACGGCAAGTTCTCTTGGTGGAAACCCTGAGCCCTGCACAGACATAGCCAACACGATCCCCGCTTAGATGCCAAAGGTCATCTTCTCCACCCATATCTGGGGAGCAGCTCCCACAGACCTCTCTTCTTACGGAAAATCTTAGAAAAGGAAATGGGACAAATAGGAGCCCCGTCTCTGCAGCTGGTCTTGGGGGTTCAAATGGTTGTCTGCCCCCTCTCCCTCTATCCATTCTAAATTCCGCCGCCCTAAGCTTTCCCAGCTGCAGGTTCTGGTGGTTTACCTGGTGGTGTGACCCAAACCTTCAATCCCGGAGGGTCCGAGTCCTTGGGACTCTTGCCCTTCCCAGCGCAGGGTGGCTGCCTCGTGCCTTCACCGCTACCAGGGGGTCAGCGGAGCACCAGGAAGCAGCCGGTGGATCGCCTGGGTTCTGCACATCTTCGTTTCTGCCCCTTTGCATAAGAGCCTCCTCCTGCCCATCAGGGTCCACTCTCTCTGCCAGTGCGGTGCGTCCTCTTTCCATCGGCAACCCCTGGCCACACGGAGTCAACAGGATGGCCAGGCAGCAGCCAGAACTGGCATTCGACAGGACTCTCACTTTGTCCCCTTGCAAGAGTGCTGCCCACTGGGGACCCTGCAGAGCCCGGAATCGCAGGGACGGGAAAGACAAAGCCCCTGAGTAGGTCACTGGAGTGATAAGCGGGGTCTTCGAGCTGCTACCGATTAGCTTCCAGGCCTACATGTTCTTCCTGCTGGAACATAGTGCCACACAGAAGTCTGACTTAGTGAATATACTGCATCCCGATGGATGCCTCTCCATCCTCGCAGATGATGACCAGCCAGCTACGCTCTCAGGGGACCGTGCAGGCCATCATTCTTTGATGCAGGCCTCTCATGGATAACAGAGCGACGGATGTGATGCAGTGTGCAGGAAGACCAGCAGAGCCCATGCCAGGGCTTGTTTTGGCACCTCCTTCACTGTGAAATGTGTCCCCTGGTGGGACGTTCTGTCATGTGAAATTCTGTCCCTTTGAATCTGTCACTCCGTAAGCTCCTGGACAGTGTCGATACAGGCTGAGGGTCTGTGGGCGGAAAAGGCAAACCCCACACCCAGAGAGGACACTGGCTACTCGAAGCTAGAGGGAGCCTAACACATAGCTCACCACCAAGTGGGTGATTGGTGCTCTCGAAGGATGGTCTGTTGCTGGCAGGCTGGAGAGAGGCAGCAGCAGCCAGATGGGCCCATGCAAAACTTTTGTCCCTCGTACCGCGGCCGCTAGGCTCGTGTGCCCTTGTTCCGGGTCTGGGGTGGCCGATGGGGAAGGGTGGCCGGCACCAGCTGGCTGAGGCCAGCTGTCTGCCTGGTCTTCAGTGCCTCATGCACAGAGGCCACAGCATGCAGCACGGAACCCTTCGCGTGTGGCTCCCGTTCCCGCGTGTGGCTCCCGTTCCCGCGTGTGGCTCCCGTTCCTGTGTGTGCCTCGACAGGCCTGCACCCTGGACCTCCCCATCTCTGGTCTTCCAGTCCTTTCCCTCCAGGCCTCTGACCGGAAGGCCAGGCTGCTGGACGTTGCCTAGAGATCCACATATGTTCCCACCACCAGCCGCCAGCCGCCATTCCGTTCACACCCAGTGAAGGACCAGGCTCGCCACTCACAGCTCTGTCCCATGGAAAGACTGCCCCATCTGAGACTCCCCGCCACTCCCGTCCGCGGCTGTGATGCAGCCTCCAGTCATGTTCAGCTTGGTCCGCGTGCTGACCCTGCCCACCTGCAAACCTAGGGCAGGCTTCTCTTCCGCCTCCCGCTGGTTGAATGGGACCCCCATCTTCCCACCGGTGAGAGCCGGGGAAAGGGCGTTAGTGCAGCTCCGGGGGGCCGGGGGGGCTGCGCGGGCTGCTCTCGTGCCCTCTGGTCCTGGACTGACTGTGCTCGCCTCACAATCGACTGCTTCTGGCTACGACTGTCTTAGCAGGTTCAGAGAGACCCAGCTCGTGATGGGAAATTCTAGGTGGACGGTCACTTGGTGTCCTATGGCCAAGCATTCCTTTCCTATCAAGGTCAATTAACTTACCAGGAACTGCTTCTCAAAAGCTATAGAACTCTCTTTTGCAGATGATAATGGCCTTGCCTCAGATCCCCGTGGGCCTGCATTGTGATTCTTCCACTGGGGCTCGCCAAAATTTTCATATTGTATCTTTTCTCACCACTGACGTCACACACCAACACCAAAGGATGAGCCTGATCACATGGCCCAAGAGGCAGGGCTGCTGGCAACAGCGCCTGGGCCTCCGGCAGAACTCTCTCCTGCTCCGAACCCCCACAAAGCTGCACCTTCCTCCCAGGTCACTCCGCAGATAGGCCAGAGCGGCTTCTAAGTGTAGCGTGTGTCGCTTCCACAATCCGAGAGGCCTACCAGGTGCTCCAGTCCCCTGCTGTGTTGGAGGCCGTTTGCCTCTGACTTTGGAGAACAGACTCTGGGTGAGTGTGGCCTCGATGTGGACACCGCAGCTGAGCCGGAAGTATAGCAGCTGGAGGCCACGGGCCAAGTGCGCGCCCCCCTGCACCTGAGCAGGCCCCCCACCCCCACGCCAGCGGGTGTCCCTGCTTCTCAGTAGGCTGTAAAAAGTGTCGGCCACGCGAAAGTAATACGTGCAACTCAAGGGGCGACAAAGAGGCAAGAGCATGCGCAGGACAGCAAGAGGAATTTACGGCTTACTTGGAATGAAATCGGGGTCCACAGACCCCAGCAAGGGCTCTGGGCTGTGCGTGTCGAGGTGATACCTGTGCTCCCACCGCAGAGCTCAGCCGGCGTGAAACGTCCCCCACGTTGTTCAGCTAGACGCCTGTGGCTGTCGTTCCAAACCCGGTTCCAGAGTCCTGGGACTGTTCCTCCCCCAGCTACGTTTCTTTGGCTGCCTACTAATTGATTTCATCTCTCTCCCCTTCAGCCCTCGCCATTCCGCCGCTGTTTACCCCGCGTGGTGCGCGCGCTCCCTTCTTTCCTCAGAAAAAGATGATCTCATCAACTGCCACAACTTTTAACGTCTTAATACCAACGCTCTCAAATGTGCTGCTATATTCCTTTGCCAGCCCCCGCTTTGTGCTCTCTCCAATACTGACTTGCTCGGTATTTTCATATCTTTGGAAGAAGGCGTTCCGATGTTCAACGTCGCATGAGAGAGATGAGCTCATCATCTTATCGCCCCCGATTCCAGGGACCCCTTTTCCAGGAGGTCTGTCTCCTCCGTCTCAGACATGGAACCCCTCACTCCTTCCCTCTGTAGGTGTCTCTTAACGAGAAAGGATCATCCCTTTAGAGACTCCTGGAAGGAGGCCCCTTCCACTTTATCCACACAGCTCAACAATATGCCGCGATCCCCCAAAACAGCCTCAGCCGTAGCCGCCCACAAAAATCGCTCTGTCCCCTCCACTCTTAGGACCCTTGGCACTCACCTGCTCCTGCGTCCTTTCATGATTTGTCTTTTTTTTAAATCTCCTGCCTCTTTAGAGATGTTTTATACCCTAAGAGCATGGTCGGAGCCTTACTTCCGTCTCCAAACCTAACGCGGTAATCGCGTACATGTGCACATACGTGCGCATGGACTCACACACGCACGTATACATGTTATGGTTTGCTAGATCTTCAGCACAGACCTGCAACCCCCTCTGTGTCTTTAAGCATACTACCTCTTTTAAGTCTCCTTTTAAGTTGCTTTTTCATGGTTAGAACTTTCCAGAAACCCTCTGTGAGCTTTCTCACTGGGCACATATGCTAAGTTTAGGTGGAACTCTGCCCATTAAGGAGAGCAGGCGGAGAGCCACGAGGGTCCCAGCGTGGGAAGAAAGCAAGGCATTGCCCTTGAGACTCAAATAAGGCCCAGCTGGTGTTTTTATCGTGGAATTGCACCTTCTAAATTAGACTCTCAGCCCCTAGCACAGGATCACCTCATCATGGAAGATAAGCCAACAGGTATCCAGCAGTTACACGAGATTCTGGGACCATGAAGCTAATGTCTAGAACACAAAAGGTAGCCTAAAATTATAAGGAGACTAGAAAAGGCTGGGAAGAAACGGACACGGGGACTGAGCCAGCAGTGGCGGGTGTGAAGAGAGAGGGGTGAGGCTGGATGCACAGGTCCGACAGAAGCCACGGGAGGTAAGTGCTCATGAGCATCAAATTCGCAGCCGCCACTAGCCCGACAAGAGCAGAAGAGATGCCATTCTATCTGTCAACTAGGAGGTCCCCAGTGGCTAGACAACTTCCACTAGACTGGTGAGGACAGACCCCAAATCAAGTGGCACAAGACTGGCAGGAGGTACAGACTCGCATGTGGCATACTCTTTGAGGGAGGCGTGCAGTTTAACAGATACAGCGGACTTCTCGAGGTGAAAGCGGCACCAGGAATTAGGGCTGTTCTTACCTGGAGGACGTGTGAGCACATTCGATGGATGGAGGGAAAGAAATCACAGCATATTCAAAAGAGAAAGGAATCGGCCCAGAATCTGGAGACCTTTTCCTCCGGGTCGAGCGGGCTGAGGTGAAGAAGGGGAATGAGAACGGGTATGAGCTCTGAAGAGAGGAAAGAGAGGCAGGTGCTGCCATGCGTTAGCTCTGTGCGGAAGAAGACAAGGCCTCTGCTCGGCGGGGAAGAGCTGGGGCTGTCAGGAGCTTGGGGACAGTCATAGGCGCCTGGCATTACCTGCGGAGGGATCTGTGGACGGATGAGCCCGAGGTTCGCCAGCACGGTTTGCAGTGGCAACTGGTAACTGAAGCCGTTTTCTCCAGAAGGGGCTTCGTAGAAGTGGGGGATGAGTGACGGTGGCTTGGGATTGGGGACTGGATGGGCAAGTGCGTGAGGAGGCCGCCAGGGCAAGGACGGTGTGGGAGAAGGGACGCACAGCAGAGGGAGGGGCCGGGGAGACAGGGAGGGCATCGGAGGAGCAGGGACCTCGACACGAGTCGAGGGTTTGTCCAGCGAGTGGGAAAGATGAGAGAGAGATGTCAAAGAGTGGGACCATGAAGGTCCAGTTTTCAGAGATGGTTTACTTCAGGGTCAAAAGAAGGTCCAGGCTGTGTCTGAGAAAGGCTGCGGGGCCCAGACGCAGCTGTCTGGGGCAATGGCAGGTGACAGCATGTGCGTAAAGAGTAGATAAACCTTTCGTCCTGGATGAATACAGGAGAATGACCCAGAGAAGCGGTGACAAGATTGGCCCCTATGGCTTGAGTGGATGGTGCAAGCCTCAAAGGGAGGTGCTCACAGAGGATTATTCAGAGGTGCCCCGCTTTATCGCACTTCGCAGATGGTGGGTATTTTACAAATTCAAGGTGTTGAAGGCAAGACCCTCTGCCAGCAAAAAGATTACATGTCACTCTACTGTGACATTCATTTGCTCGCAGGGGTCTGGAACCAAAACCACAGTTTTGCTGGGGTACGCCTGTACTCATCGACTGATTTTTTGTTCTTGACCTAAATGCCCAGCAAACATCTCCTCTGGGATGTGTTTCTGGACAATCTTCTCCCACATGAACCTCACTTCCCAGCCTCTGTAATTTACACTTTGTCCTCCATTTCTTTAATTCTAGACAGTAGCATTACCATTCATCCAGGCAGCCATTCTGTAAAATAAGAAAGAAAAGTCATCTCCGCCCCCCACCTGCTTGCTTTCCCCCCAGCCTGCGTGCCTCCCCATTGGAAAGCTCTCGTTCTGGCCCCCATTCAGAGTAGTAACAAACAGAAGGGCCTCGAGCCAGGCAGACCCGGGTTTGAATCCTTGCTCAACCATTTCCACCTGGAATGACCTTGGGCACATAAATGTCCTACGCCTTATCTTTCTTCTCTTGTGAAATGGTTATAACACTAGTACTAAGCCCACGGGGTATGAGATTTCGATGAATCCATGCATGGAAAGAACCAGGTACAGAGTTTGGCACACAGGGATTGCCTTCACAGTTTTCAAAGTCATTCATTTTGGAATTCTCTTCCGATGTTGTCCGCAAAGCTTATGGCCACGTTTCTTAATCTGTGTATGTATTGTAAACAAATTTCTTGAATTTTTTTGAACGCTTTCTCACAAAGGTGCTGGTAATACTCATTTTGACATAAGTCAAGGAATTTTAATTTTATGTGCTTTTTTTTTACACATTTGGATCACATCCTTTAGACAATAAACACTTGCAGGTTAGCTTTTTGTCACTTGTAGATTTTTTAGTAAAAATCCTCAGTAATTCTAATATGTAAATAAAATGAAGTCATTAATAAAATTTTAAACACACCTTCATTTAAAAAAAAAAAAGATGAAATGCTAAGGAAAACATCATTACCCACATGTTGTTACTAGACACTCGCACTCGAAATGGCTTACCTTTAGTTACAAAGTTTTCTAGAATGGCAACCTCTAATAGCTGGGTTTGAGCGGAGGAAAGCAAGCTGCTGGAGTGGCACTTGGCCCCTGGCCTTTCATGGCCTCCCCCACCCCACCTGCCAAACCAACATTCACATTCTCTTCTTACTAATCCCTTCTTAAAGCTAAATTCAACTCCCCCTTATCCAGGGCAAAGGTTCAGAGCGAGAGGGAAAATAAGGACATTACTAACCCTGCCTGGTAGACACAACGTTCTTCCACCGCGTTCTCTCTGCCGTGCCTTCTTTCTGGGCACCTCTTCCTCTTCCTGGTTCTCTTTCCCCGTCAATGAATGCATCGTTGCAACTGGGGACAGTCGCAGGCAACTGGAAGTTACCTGGGGAGCAGGTAAATAGGAGCATGGCTTGAATTGTTACTTAGCCAAAAAACTGTCACGTACCAGATATTCAGTACTAATTTTCCCCCAGGCAGAGAGTCAATGGCAGAGAGTTGGGTTTCGATGAAGAGTACTTAAACTTTAATAGCAGATAGCTGGTGATGGATGCGCACTTTTAATGAAGGTTCCTTCAGAGGAAGACATTATTATGAGATAAACGGCCATATCTTTTATCCTCCCTAAATCCTCATGTTTAACCCGGATGTGTGTGTACCACGATCCTGTGTCCACCCACCACGGATGGACCAGACGTCTTTGACAGAAGCCAGAAACGTGTTCCGTGCTGTCTATTCCAGAAAATCCATCATTTGCACAAGTGCAAATTAAGAAAAGTAAAAATCATTAAATGTTCCCACCACGCTTACAAACAGAAACTTAGTCCTTAAATGTTCCCACGTGGATCAACGCATATGGATAGGTCCAAAAAAAAAAAAAATGCTTTAAAGGTAAAGGGACAAAAGATATTCTGTGAAGAAAGCTGGTTTTAAAAGAGAAAAAAATAATAAAACAACATTGGCTCGAGTGACTACGCAGTTTCTCCTCTGAAAGAGAACTCCCAAATCGATGGGACTGTGCCTGTCTGCGCTAGCTGCTCAGGATCCTGGTGTAACCCCTACCACAGAAATGCAGTTATGGTTCAGCTGCGAAGTCCTGGGCCCTCGTTTTCCCAGTGGCCTGAATCAATCCCCAGTCCAGGACGAGATGCTGAGCAAGATGCCTAATTATTTCAGGCCACCAGGGTAGGCACTGTTCCTGGCAGCTCCGCAGGCAGCGCCATGGATGAGGGTTTCTAATTCTCCTCGGTGATTTGGTTCGGTGTGAACTGAGATCTTTCTTTCAGCATTTCAGCCAGATAAGCAGGAAAGGCCAGCTCTGGTCGTGAGACGGAGGCGCTCAAGGTCAATTCCAGTTCCTCTTCTGTGCAGTTTAGTCTACTTTTGCCTGCTGCCTTCCCTGACACCTGTCCTTATATTTTTATCTGATTATCAAATACCTAGTGAGGGAAACTTTGGCAGCCTCTGGTGCTGGCTCGGTCATCCGAAAGCCTCTTAGCCTAAGGGGTACCACGCAGCCTCTGCGAAGCGTGTCCTTGAGCGGCCCCCCAAGACCCCGGGGCTGGGAACCACAGAGAAGTGTCTCCTGTGGGCATTTTTGGGGTGAGGTCGAGACCAAAGCCTGCTTTCAGCAGAGACGACACTGAGTCAGCTCGCCTGTTACCAAACCCCTAAATCCTGGCTTCGCTCTGCACTCACAACTCACTCAGTTATTATCACACAGAAAGAAAATGGCAACTCTTGTCACTCTCGTGTGCAACGTGGTGAAACCAAGGTTTAAAAGGCTAAGAGTGTTGTCTGAAGTGAATTCAGCAAAGCAGTGCTGTAGCCACAAAGGCGATCAGCTGACAGCTGCCCCCGGTTTTGTAGGTCACGGACTCTTTGTAAGTTTCGAGCAGTGTTTTACTTAGCATATTCCTCCTTGAAAGCTTCTGTTGACTTTCTTAAACTGTGGATACCAGTGAAGTACCAGGTGTGCATTCCAGACACTTACACAATATACGCAGATCGAGCCGTCTGCCTGCTGGGTACGCAGCTCCGGGCGCAGAAATTTCTAAGGACAAATGGGGCATGACGTGAGTGGGTGTGATGTACCAGGAAACGGCCTAAACCCCTACGAAGGCAGATTAAGAACGTTCTTTTCATCATTATAAATAAAAAACTAGCCAGTCGAGGCGGTGCTTTTGCAAACTGCCTTGCTCTCCCTCTCCCCCTGTATCTTCACTAAATAAATGCAAACACGTGTGTTTTGAAGTGGGTAGGTGTCAGAGAACATCCTGCACAATGACATCTAGGCTGCCACGGATTTACATCACAGGCATACATGTATCTGGGGGATAGTAACTCATGATGACAGCTGAGCATGACAGATGCAGCGGTGCAGGCGGAATACAGAAGAAAAAAACAATTGCAAGCCCCTGGCAGACAACACACACACACACACACGCAGGAGTTTTCTCTTACACGCACGTGGCCGCACTTAGAGGCGCTGAAGCCCCTTGATGAACCGCGCACGCCAGCCGCGGAGGCCGCGCCGCCCGCGAGCTGCCCCCGGGCCA
>NW_006443225.1:15491883-15497639 GCF_000325575.1 Pteropus alecto | reverse complement strand
GCCCGCGCCCGTGCCCCCGCGGGGAGCGCGCCGGGGCTGCCCCCCGAATGACGGGCGGAAGGTTCGACTTCGACGATGGCGGCACGTACTGCGGCGGCTGGGAGGAGGGCAAGGCGCACGGGCACGGCATCTGCACGGGGCCCAAGGGCCAGGGCGAGTACTCGGGCTCCTGGTCGCACGGCTTCGAGGTGGTCGGAGGCTACACCTGGCCCAGCGGCAACACCTACCAGGGCTACTGGGCGCAGGGCAAGCGGCACGGGCTGGGGGTGGAGACGAAGGGCAAGTGGATGTACCGGGGGGAGTGGTCACACGGTTTCAAGGGGCGCTACGGGGTCCGGCAGAGCCTGTGCACGCCCGCCCGCTACGAGGGGACCTGGAGTAACGGGCTGCAGGACGGGTACGGCGTGGAGACCTACGGGGATGGAGGTGAGCGGCGGCGCGGGGGGCTCGGCGGTGGCCGCGGGCAGGACGCGGGGCGCACGCGGCCGGAGACCCGCCAAAACACCTGGGCGGCGTCCCGCGCCCGCCCCGCGCCCGCCCCCTCCCACGGGGCGCGCTGACACGCGACTGGGGCGCGGGGGGTTGATCTGACCCGGTTCTGGGAGCGGGCGCTGTGTCCACACCCCGGGGAGCCAGGCATGAAGGTACCTGGCCGGCGCCAGAGCCACGCTGCCGCCGGGAGGGGGCGCCGCCCGCGAGGCTTGGTCCGGAGGGAGGACGCTGTCACTTGAGCCCGTCACATTACGTTCCTGATCCCTCCCTCTCCTGCCGGCTTTGAAATCGCCTCTCGGGTGGAGTTAGAGCGAGCGCCCCGAGCTTGTGCGCCTGGCGGTCGGTGCTGACCGCTCCCGGATTGGTTTCACGTGGAGTCGGATTTCTCCGCGGGTCCTCCATTAGCCTAAAGATAGAAGCCAGAACCCCATAACTGAGGATGTGGGAGACTTGTACTTTTTTGAGGTGCACCGGAATCATCCTAGAGGCCACCTGATGCAGGTGGGGTCCGCAGGGTGTGGATTTGCCTCCCCAGTTTTCATTTAGTTTTTGATGGAAAGAATGATATAGTCTTTGTTGATCTGGAGATCACGGAACAAATTAGTAGGAAAACATTTTAGAAATGAAGAGAGAAGTCTGCGAGTTTAAAAATACAATTGATAGGTAGAGTCCGGATAGTTAAGTTAGCAGCCGCTTTCTTCCTGGATCACTGGTTTGCACTGAGGCGTATGACCTGAACAGAATGCTGGCTGTGAACAAAACTCACCTTAATTTAATAATATTTGCAAAAGAAATAGTGTATATAGTAGAGCAGACTCCCCCCGCCCCCCAATTAGGAAAAGCATACATTATTGAAACAGGTGTCAGAACCTGTGCGAATTTCCTGATGTAGTAAGCCGAGAAGGATGGATGGCTTATGCTTTGGCAAAATACATTTTCTGATGATAAACATAATCATAGTTCATTGAAAAGGATCGTAGGAGACGATGTCACCTTTTGGAATTATGCAGCTCCGAGTTAGAGGATGTTAAAGGGATCCAATTAAAAGTTTATCTAGCCCAGTGCAACCCCAGTTATGCTATTGCTTATATAAAAGCTTAAACAATTTGTTCCCTTCACTTAGAACAGGGGCCATGTTTCAAATGCAAAACGGTGGAATGGTAGGATATGCTAAAAAGGATATCTTTTTGTCCTACAGTGTAAATAAAAGGATATGGCTCTCATGGGTAAAGGGAAGGAAAAAAACTTTCTCAAATACTTTTATTAGGCCGCTTGAGTACCGATTTCCACAGTAGCTAATTAGGGCCCTTGGTTGACAGCCCTATCAATATGTTAGCTTGTGAATGGATTATATTGGAGGCCCCAGCTCTACAATATAAATTCTATGCTCAAAATAGAATGCAATATTTATTTTTTTTAATGTGTCCATTATTTTATAACCTTTAAGAAGGCTCTGGATAGTTCTCTTCAGTTTGAGAAGATTAAAAATAAGATAGTCTTCTTTTAAAGTTACTACTCATTAAACAAAATCTTTTGGTTTACAGTATTCATTATACCTAGTAATAATATATATATATATCACAATGAAGATAGTCTCTGTGTTTTGCAGAAGCTCAAATAAGTGTCCAAGATGACTTTATGGATAATCTGCCTTTTGTTAAACTAAAAAAAAAAAAGTAAATAACTAACTTTGAATTCGGTATCATCATAGGACTATGGTTTTCTTTTTGTAACAAAAAAAAATCTAATATGTTACCAATTAGGAAGGAAAACACTCTTAAAAGTTACTATTGAATGTTTACTCTGTGCCAGTTGATTTCCTGCTTTCTTTTCTTTGTTACTCTGTTTAATTAGAAAGTCCTTAATCATAAAATGGGAGTCTAAGTGGAAGTATATTGCCGTAACTTATTTTGTACAAAGGTTTTGGCCTAAATAGGAAAGTTGATCACTATATCACTTTCCCTATTAGTACTTAAGAGTTAGCTTTTACTTTTCTTTTCTTTTCTTTTCTTTTCTTTTTTTTGTTGCCTCTACATCACCATATGTCCATCCCTGTGTCAGACTTAGGGAAAATCTTATTCCATCTATTTTGTGGTGACATTAGAGGAAGGAAGTAGCAATTCCATGCAACAGGTGTCACGTGATTTATTAGCGATTTGTGCGTGAACTGTTGCCGAAATAGAAACCCCTTGAATATGAATAAATTGGTACCCTACTCATGGAATCCAGGTTTCGATCCCCAGCATTTTTTGTGCAAATTCTGATCTACTGTACTTAATTTTTTTCACTTGTCATAAAACTACCAGAAATGTCTAGGAAGACACATCGTTGGGTTAACTATATGCATACTTGCACAACCCATCGATAGAATACAAACATAAGTTTGGCATCGAGCAGTCTAAATTTGACTGGAATTCATTCTGAACCGGACCCCTTCCGCTACAAGATCGTTTACTTAAAATGGCTCTATCTATGAAATCAGCTCCCAGATGAAAAGTCATAGAACAGAATTTAAAACAAAACCCATTGAAATCATTTTGCACTTGTGAGATACACATCTCTATATAAGGAGTCGAGAGGAACTAATTAAAACTTTATTTGAGCAGCAGGGAGAAGTTGGAACCCACCTGATTCATAAAGAAATAGAGGCCCTTTTTTTTCTAGGGTCATTGACTAAACCTATTTTAAATTTCAGATGAACTACTAACAGTTTGACTGTCAATTGGTTTCTAGCAAGTCCACAGAAAAATTCTTCCATACGCTGTGTGTGGTTTAACAGAATAGGACAGGCCAGTGCTGTTGGTCCTGCCTTCCCCATGTGACAGTTAAACAGAGACCTAAACTTTCTGATTATTGCTGTTGCCTTAAAGTGCTTAGATTTTCAAGCAATACTTCTTTGGAAATTCCAAATATTAGTCTGATGTTTGGAGATATCAATTTAAGGAAACTAGCTGTTAATTTCCTCTGTGTTTAAACATTTACTAGGAGAGTATTGGTTGCAATTTGAAATATTATATTTATTGTTTCAAACAGCACCTTTAAAAATTCTTCTAGCAAAATTGTCATTATGTAGAAAAGTTAGAAGGATATGATTTTAGCATTGCATATTTATTTAAAACAAAATATTATAAGGTGGCTTGTTTTAGTATGTGTAAGTCAGGTTGTATCATTTTTTTCCTAGAATTTAAATTTTATATAGGCAAAGGAAAAGCCAAAGTCAAAATTTCCTAATTCAATTTCCTTCCCCGTTAAGCTGGTGGCGTTGGAGATGGCTAATATTCAGTAGGAAGCTTCTTACTCTTAAATGTTCTGTATGACTGTCTTCCCTTTTGGGTTTATCCTTTTGAGAAAGCTGTAGCTTCCTCCCCCCCCCCCCACCATGTCCTCAGAAGTTCATAGATGTCAGGTTAAGACTTCCACGTCTACCCACAATATGACATTCTTGGTACCAGACCCACTTAGTAGCTCATTGTCACCCTGATATTATTGTCTGTTTATATGACATAAATAGATCAGAATGAACAGAAAGAGAAGGTAGTCTTGAAATTAGTCAAAACTTTTGATTTTGGAGCCATTAGGGTTTTAACTTTTAAAGTGCAGCCCTTGTTAACACAATAATATAAAACCACTAGCATTTTCTCTCAGAATTTTAAAATTAAATGCGTGCCACAGAAGGAAAATCTATGGATGGCAATATAAAATAAAAAGTGACTGCAAGGTAGACCTATATAATCGGAAACTTCAAGAGATCAAGACATACTATTAATGATTTATTTTCTGTGATACTGTGAGTCATTATGAACAATACGGAAGTAATTGCATCTTAAAGTTTCCACGTAGCTTTTTCGAGATGGGTGCTATAATTTGAATTTGCCTCTACTGAAAGAAAATGTTCTTGATTTTGAGTAGAAAATTTCAAGTTCCCTAATTTAAACATTCATTTCTTCCTCAGATTATTTAAAAATCTGCACCAGGTTATTCTTTTAAAGGTCTGTACTGATTTCTTTAATAGAAAAACTGAATATAAATACTTTAGATTCGAGATTATCCTATTCCTGAAAAGGCATAACATTTATTGAAAAAGTGACCTGGTATCAAAGTTTTAAGGGACATCGTCAAACACATCTCTGCTCTGAGATGAATTCCATAACGTTAAGGATAGAAGGTTTCCTTTGACCTTATCTCGGTTTTTCTAAGGGTAAATAGTGTGTTCTTTTTAGCCACCATAGCTATTTACCGTAAAGTCATCAAACACCTACAGACCACAGAAAACACCAGCTTGAGTCTAGAAATTTTGCGTTCTCTTGAGGGTAGTCCCTGCCATCGAGAGCTGCTAGTCCACGGTGTGACACAGTGCAGGGACATGGCTGGGAGAAAGCAGAAGTTTGGCAAGTAATATGGGAAAACCCTTCTTTAATGTATATATATTCTTTGGGTATAACTGACACACATTCCAGGTGTACAACATAATGATTCGATATTTGCATATCTTGCAAAATGATCATCACAGTAAGTCTAGCTAACATCCATCAACAATGTGGGACAAACCTTAACCTTTTCACCTGGAAGTTAGTTCACAGTTAAAACAAATTGCCCCTTTTTTTTTTCATGATGGTTCACTCTTCTCAGGATATATATTGTACCTGTCAAATTACTCTTAGCTCAAAAAGTTTCACCCAAATCTAAATAATAATCCTAAATATTAAAGTTTTCCCTACCCGAAAAAAATGGTGAACGTGGTAGAAAGAAAATTTGCTTGATGACTTAAGTATTCAGATTACTAGTAATTTTTAGTCTTTGAGCTCGTTGCAATGTTATACTGACACCCAAAAGTCATTTTTAGGATTTTTCAGCTAAATGAGTAAAACGAGATAGAATGCACAACTAGAACTCATTTCATCTAATATGGCGCTGCCTTTCTGACGTGTTCATTTGAAAGGGAAAAAAGGAGTGTTTTGCAATGATCACTCTTCGCGTGTTCCGAAGGAGCGGTTTCATGTGAAACTGGCATACCTTTTTAAATGAAAAGCAAAAACGCCCAGACTGTAGGAAAGTCCCGAACAATTCCTTAACAGGCGTAGACACAAAGGCACGGGGCGGGGAGGCACAGGTGGAGACAGGCATCCCTCGGAGGTGCCCCGGGGAACGGGAACGTGGGCGCCTTGACTTGACCGCGGGCGCGCAGGCTGTCCACGCCGCGCCCGGCCTCACGCGCGCTCCGTCTCTCGCTACCTACTACCAGGGCCAGTGGGCCGGCGGCATGC
>NW_006443225.1:15483365-15491726 GCF_000325575.1 Pteropus alecto | reverse complement strand
CCGCCGCCGACAGCCCGGCCGGCACCCGCGGCGGCTTCGTGCTCAACTTCCAGGCCGACGCCGAGCTCGCGGGCAAGAAGAAGGGCGGCCTCTTCCGCCGGGGCTCCCTCCTGGGGAGCATGAAGATGCGCAAGTCCGAGTCCAAGTCGTCCATCTCCAGCAAGCGCAGCTCCGTGCGCAGCGACGCGGCCATGAGCAGAATTAGCTCGAGCGATGCCAACTCCACGATCAGCTTCGGCGACGTCGACTGCGACTTCGGCCCCGCGGAAGACCACGTGGACGCCACCACCACGGAGACCTACCTGGGCGAGTGGAAGAGCGACAAGCGCAGCGGCTTCGGCGTCAGCGAGCGCTCCAACGGCATGAAGTACGAAGGCGAGTGGGCGAGCAACAAGCGGCACGGCTACGGGTGCACCGTGTTCCCCGACGGCTCCAGAGAGGAGGGCAAGTACAAGAACAACGTGCTGGTGCGCGGGGTCCGGAAGCAGCTCATTCCCATAAGGAACGCAAAAACGCGGGAGAAGGTGGACAGAGCGATCGAAGGCGCGCAGAGGGCAGCTGCCATGGCGAGAACCAAAGTGGAGATAGCCAACTCGAGGTATGGGAAGCGCGCGGGCCGGCGGTTCTGCGGGGTCGCGTGTTACGTTTGCCAGTGTGTGGGTGACATCGGCACGCAGGGCCCACTGCCGCTGCGGAGCCAAAGGCGGCAAACGATTAAGCCCAGTAGAATGAGAGTCGGAAATGGGCCTGCACAGCCCTCAAACTTGCCCTCATCAGAAAGTCGTTGACGGCACGTCCAGGGCCCCTTCCTGTTCTAAATCACTTCCCTAATATTTAGCGCGATGGAGAGTAGGTGCTTTGTGTGCCGGAGGAAAAAAATGTCCCTCCACGTGGAAGCACGCCTGGTCATAGATGAGCCCCCATTATCCTAATATTTAAGTTGGAGGTGTTAACGACTCCCCCTAGAAAACGATCCTGATTTATAAAATTCAGATTCTGCTTCTGGATGCCTCGTAGGTGAACTTGGTTTTGAGGAAGCCACCAAGATCTAGACGTGGCAGAAGTGGAAAGTTCCACGACAGTCTAGCATGCGTTCTTGAAGAGAAGAGAGCCCATCTTCATGGGAAAGGCAGAGAGACTGAGGCTCGCGGAATCGCCCCATTCTGTGCGGGAAAGATGAGCTCACTGGTGTATTAAAAGGAAGGGGGTGGGGGCACCTGACTGGACAGATGGGGCTGTCAGTGTGCCAAGGTTGGAAGAAAGCAGAGCGGTAGAGACGGGCCGGCGTGAGGGGGAGAAGGCAGGTGAATAACAGAGCCGGGAGTAGGGTGTACGCGGGCACGAGAGGGCGACGCGCGTGGCGTTTTCCCATCAGTAGCTGGGTTCAGGGGTCCAGCCAGAGGGATGGAGAAATCCACTGGGAATGGGATTTGATTAGGAATGGATGTCATGCAAGACAGAATGAAATAGGGGTGGTTATGCATGGTAATTTTTATGTTTAGGCTTATTTAGGTGGGTACCGACTGGCCACGGCTTTGTGTGACTTGAGGCAGACTTTGAGCGTACAGCATGAACCCTTCCTCTGCTTCAGTAATCTCCCACAGAGGTAACCTTCCTTTGGACCCACGAAATTTTAGCGTGTCTTCAGGTTTTAATTCTTAGCTTTGAGTTAATGAGCACCCACCCCCCCGTTTTGTGGTTGAACCATATGACATTTCCGATATTTGAACTTCCTGGTGTACCAAAAAATGGCAATTTCATATGGTTCGACTTGCATATTTGTGGACTTCCATACTTGTACACTTTTTTGTGTATGGCTACTATTTTATGGCTACTATTTACTTCCAAGTGTCTGAAATACTAATTGGAAAATAGAAAAGCTCTCTCTTTTTTTAAATTATTCATAGACATATGTTCTATTAAAGTGTCCAACATCTTTTCATTTTATCCCAAACTAACCCTATTTTAAAGTTCACGTTTCTTGTCAGTCGACACAAACTTTCGCGAAGTGTCTCTCCTGCCTTGCCTGCCAAACATCATTTACTTTAGATCATAGTTTTCTCTAATCACCAAGCGATACATCTACCTGCCTTTCAGTTTGCTTTGTAGATGGGATGCTTGGCACAGCTAATCTTGCTGGCTTCCTCAGCCCTCACTGACTGGAAAGCTAGTCATATACCTTGTGTTAGGCCCCGGCCTCCGATTTTAAATGCGCTCTCCCAGGTCGTTCCATTGTATTTTCACCTCGCAACCTAGTGATATACTAGAGGCAGTTTAACCTTGGCAGATGGAAAATAAACCTGTGCGGGACACTCTAGCAAATGACTTTCTTATGCTTGCTTTAATTACTGACTTTTATGATCAGTTTAAATGGAAGGATTCTGCATAACGAAAGGAAACTGCTTGCGAAGGTACAAAGATGATCTCTAATCATACTATCGTAAAACTATCATAGTATCATAAAACTCTTACCAAAGTCCTAACCACATTCTCTCTGTTGCAAGTCTTTTGGGGGTGGTATTACCTAGTTTGGGAACACCGTATTCTACAGTCCATAATCAAGAAATCTTTAGCTTAAGATGCTATGCTTTTAGCCAGGTTACTCCATAAAGACTTCACTAGGTTATTTATTAAAATGCTCAGTTCAATATTCTAGCCGAAATAAGCCAGGCACAGGACAAATACGGTGTGATTCCACTTTACATGAGGCATCAAAAATGGCCAAACTCAGAGAGAGTGGTTGTGGGCGAGGCAGGAGGAGGACCTGGGAAGGTGTAAAGTTTCAGTGAAGCAAGGCGAGTTCTAGAAGTCTGTACACTGACTGGGCCTGTAGCTAACAACATGCCATTGTGCGCTTAAAATTTTGTCAGGAGGGTAGGTCTCACGTTAAGTGCTCTTACCGCAAAAAAAGAAAAGCACTCTCTGGATGACACACCGGGCAAAAAACAAAAACACTCAGTTAACCTCTTGTCACGTGACTTCTTCGATCACTGGTTTAGTCTCCTCCCCTCACTTTAATGACTGCTTCAGACACGGTTTTGCAGCTCGTTTCTGTAGAAAGCTGAAGGGCTGGCATTCCCCATATACTAGCTCTCGAACTTTCTAAAAAGTAAAGAGAAGAAACAGTTCTGTCGGGGTTCTGGAGATGGCCCCGTGGCAGAAGGACTCCAGCCGCGTCGCCGTCCTGGCCCTGCCTCTCGTGCCTGCGAATCTGCTCAGCCCTTCCCGGCCCCTCGTAGTTGTCATTGCTCATGGCTTTGTTTTCAAAACTCCGGGGAGTTGAAGACCGTAAAATGCCTCTCTCCCCCTCCCCCTGCCCTGGTAGCGGCCGAGTAAGCACTGGAGAGAGCCCGGCGGCTGCCACTCTTGAAATCACTAATCCACCGTCAGCAGCAAAGATTGACAATCAATTAATAGTCATTGATCACGTCCATTTGCTACTCCTTCTTCTGTGGCTGGTATTTCTCATGTGGTAGAGCTTTTTGTTTGTGTCTGAACCCCAGCAAGACAGATCTGCATTCGTACCATCACCCGATTTTACCTGGAAGCCACGCCTCAGATTAGCGCTGAGGAAAACAGCCGTGTCCTCCAGGAACATGTCCTCGGGGCGGTCAGGACGCTCGGAACCACGGCCTTAGGCCCCAAAATCCAGGAAAACATGGTGGATCTGTGGACCTTTTCCTCTGCTCCTTTGAAGAGGGCGTGATGTGTCTTCCCAGTAAACACACAGGAGGCCTATTTCTGAAGACTTCTCATGGGCTCCTGTTTAATTCTTATAGATGAGGGAGCACGGGGGTGACGTAACAGTCGGTGGAAAGTAGAAATCGTGCAGCAGACAGTAGGTAGCGATGTCTGCCAGCAGGTTAGTGAGCCCTTCAGGAGTTAAAATGCGAGGATGCGTACAGCTTGCCAACTGTGTGACTTTTCTTTAGGTTTCTGTTCTGATCCCAGAAGTACTGTGTTTGGAAGATTTAGCAAAACGTTTTGTTCCCCACTTATCTTAGTCAAGGTAAATTGGTCATCTGGAATTGAGAAAGTGTCTCAGCTTTGTTTTATAAGAAACGGTCAGGCAGGTGGAGACCACCTGTGGACATTTCAAGCCCTTCCCGTTCAGAGGCAGAGACAGAGGCCCTGCCCCCAGGTCACCCCCACTCTCCTGTTGTTCCGGAGACATTTCTCATTCGGTCGTTTTTTTACTAGATTAACTCTTGTCTCCAGTCATTCCTGAAGCGAGGTGTTCAAATTACTGTTGTTCCTTGAGAAAAATACTTGAAGGGAGAATTTCGAGAATATAATTCATTTGGTTGAGATAGCAAGTAAGTAGCCCTTAGCCATCCCTCCATGGAAATGAATAGGTCATTCAGAAGCGGGTGGAGACAGAAGCCGAGCTTTGTGGGGTCTGAGCCTCAGAGGAAGTGATTATCGTGCCAGAGCATGGGAGTGTGAGCAGGATGGGCCGGGCCAGCCTAAAGCAGCTGCGGGCCACGGGCCTTTGATGTGCTGCGTTCACCTTAACAGATTAGAAGGAAGAAACAGCGGGAGGAGAGAGGGGAATGGAGCAGGTGCCACTGTCCACCGAGGGGCCAGCGTCCCTGAAGCCGGCAGGGCGCTCGGCTGGCTGCTCCCAGGGCCACTGTCAAGTGTCGGCGATGGGACAGGCCGGCCGGTCGCGTGGGGCTGTGCCGCTCCCATCAGCTCCACGACCGTTAGTGCACCTCAGGTAGGCAGCACCTGGGCAGGTGGTGTCAGGAGGAAGCCCTGTGCTATCGCCTGCCTGCGGTGCTCGTCGCAGAGCTGCACGGGGGGCGGAAGCACAGATGTGGAGCCTCGAGTTCAGGGAGGCGCGTGTGCAGATGCTCTCGCTGCGTCTGTCTCCAGAACTGGAGGTCGAATTCCATGTTTGCCAGTTTTCCACTTAAACATAAAAATGACACGGCTTTTAAAAAATCCTCCAGGAAAAATATATTTCCCGTACTTTTCTTTAAAAAGGGTATGTTACCATTTCCTACCACTCTGCCCTCTCCTCCGTGCCCAGAATGATTCGGCGACAGCTTCCCCCGAGAAACATCTTCTCTCGTCCCTCCCCTCTGTCCACCGCCCTTGCCTGGCTCCCGGGCCAGCCCCTCGGGCTGCTCCATGCTCAGGTTTAGGCATAAAGTCTCTTCTCCAGCCAAGGGTTCCCTAACCCCACAGCCTCCCACCCCACTGCCATCCCCCTCATTTAAATTTCCCAGTAGCATAAATTTGTTGTTTCACTACGTTTGTTCAGTCTCTCTCTCTCCAGCTAGATTGCAGCCCAGACCCTGCAGGCAGCTTTGCTCCATTTCGAGTACCCAGCAGCCAGCTCGATCAGGCCACTTTCCTGAGGCTTCTAGTAAATATTTGATGAACGGGCGAATTAAAGCCTCACTAGTTAGGGTGTGAACACTGCCCGTGCTTGTAATTCCATTATGCTGGACAGTTATAAACCACAGTTTTAAGGAAGGGAACGTGGCTCTCATACTTCATCACGCTATAATCTAACAGGAGTCAAGGAAATGCAGAAAATGCAAAAGTATGTGCGACAGGTACCCTTTTCTTTAATTAAGTCAAGATCATCGAGGAGTCGTAAGTCGAGCATGGCCAGGAAATCAGCTCCAGGTTAAGCCAGACCGTTATCGCCATGTTACAGGTATGAGCTGGTCCAGTGGGACACGCGGTAAATGAGCAGGTCTGGAAGCCCAGGACGTCCCCTCACACAACCACAGCCACACCACGCACTCGACATCCCCACGACGTAGGACGAGTCAGAACAGATTGTCTGATTGTCTTTTTAAAAATTGAAGTGTGCCGAATGTTCCGCTGCCTTATTTTTTCTCTCAAAAGTTTTTCTTGCCCTGCCGTTTTGGGGGGCCTTTATTTTTTAGACTCAGATAGTGAGGGTTAACAGAACAGTCCCCTCACAAGAATACTTGACTTAATTCTTACTTCACTTATTAGTAATTAAAACCCAGAGTCACTATGAGTCAGTGCACATTGTGGATCCAAATTAAACTCGCTACCACCAATTTTAGGAAAAAGGCACGTGGTTATGAAGGGCCAGGAATTAGAAATTTCTTAAATTCTCTTGGACAAAAGGATTCTCTTTCTCTTTTGCAGATCAAAGTTCTAGTTTCTATGCTACCTTGATGTCTTTCCTGAGTTGTTAGTGGTCATATCATATTCTTGGAAACAAATTACCTTTTCCATGAATTTTTTGTTTCTTCTGTTGGCACTCCGGTTAATTTTCAGTTATTAACATAAGTGATTTTGGCAGGAAGGTGAGGTCTTTGTGATGCCTCGTAAGTCATTTTAATGGAGCGGCTGTTAAATAGGCAAAGAAATCTTGGCGGAGGTGGGGAATCACCTAAAATGTGAGAATCTACAGCTAAGGAGAATATTAGCCATTTCCTTCAGTTGTGTGCCCTGTGTTCGTCCATATCTGCCTCTGCTGCCTGTCAGCTTTCCGCCTGTCATTGCCAACCCTTGTACAGACTGAGTTCGGTTAACACGCTCAGGCTCTGAGGGGCCAAACAGTTACCGCGAGCCAGGACCGATATTTGCTATACTTGCTGCTTTCTTTCTGGGGTGAGGTGGGGCCGGAGGGTCATCTTAAGAGTCGAATGAGACACTGGTATCCCACGGGGCTGTGTAACCTGCAAGTCACTATATATACAGTTACACGTTTCAGAAAGCATGTCAGCCCCACCAGTCCCCTTCCCAAAAGTGAAAGCTGACAGGGAACCAGGAAGCCAGGCTGGGGTGGAGATAAAGGATGGAGGAAACGAGGCGGACGTGGGAGGCACGGAGGGACAGGCCGGAGGAAAGGGGTTGAGGCCCCACGCCTGAGCCCCGTGCGGGCGGGAGCGTCCGGGGGGACCCACCTCCCTCCCGGGCTGGGGTCGGGGTGACGTGAGTGTCCTGTCAGCGGGCGATTCTCTTCTCCAGGACTGAGAAGAAAACGAGCAGGAGAGTGGCACACGTGTCTGTGAGGCAAGCAAGACCGCATCTCACACGCTTCTCCGTTTCCCACGGTCACACGCGGGGCCTGCTCTGCTTCCCGCGTGTTCTCCAGGTGGTGTAGCGGGGGGCGCGGGCCTGCCTCACGGGCCGGGTGGGCACCGAGCGTCCCCTGCGTGGCCAAGCAAGGGGAGCCGCTGCAGCCACCCACCTCGGTGCTGCAGTTTCTGAATGGGCCTGGACGCAAAGGTCCTCCGGGAGAGGGACACACGCACGCCTGGCCCAGCGCCCGTTCTTCAGCTCTGCCCTCTGTGACCGTCACCATTTCACAGGTCATTGCCCATCACATGGGAACAGCTTGTGTCGAGAGAACCTCGTAAAACGTTCTGAGGCTATCTCGTTTCTCAAGATCTTTCTTTAAAAAGCTCCTCATCCGGCCCTTCCGAGTCCAGGCCCATTCAGAACCTGCAGCACTGAGGCGGGCGTGCGCTTTGAGGATGGACCAGAGGGTTCCCGCAGGAGAGACTTAATGAAAATTAGTCTTAGGCTGTAACAACGCAGCCGTCCCGACTGTGGAGCCTTTCGAACCGGAACCGTTTTAAACCCAGGGTCATGTCGGCGTGGCTGTCCCCTTCCACTAGACAGGCAGGGCAAGGAGAGGGTGCCGTAGGTGGTGTGAACGCAGGCGAGGCGGGGCTCAGTTCTGTAGATCTGCTTGGTGAAAACTGGCTGTGATGACTGGAGGGAAAAACAGCCATCCTTGGTGAGAATAAGCTCCATTTCGGGGACACCTGTTGGCCTGATTTTCACCGTAGAACCCTGAGTTGGCTTAGGCAGGACAAACGTCAGCAGGCGACCTCACTGTGCTCTGACATATGACATTTTCCAGGTTCTGTAACTGTGAAGCATTACAGCAACAATCACTTTTTCGTATCACTGCACCTGTAATGAAGACCACACCCCCCACACCCACCCCTGCTGTAATGTTTTCTGAAAAGCCAAAGGTGTGATGGCATTCGTGGTCCGTCCCGTGGGCTCCGTCTGAGTTTTAGCTTTGACCTGGAGAAATTCTGTTTTCAGTCAAGTGGCCGCGTCCCATGTGTGTGTGACGTGGCCAGAGGCCTCCTCTGAGCAGCGGCCACCGGGCACCCCGCTCACAACTTTCCATTATGGATTAAGCTGACTCTGCCAATCTCACTTTACTCAAGACACCAAACTGGACGCTTGCAAGACTAGTGCCTTGCAAATCTTTGAGATGCTTTTCTTATTATAGATGAAATATGAACATTGTGTTTAGAACCAGGATCCAACAAATGCCAGAGGTATTTATGTAAGTCATTCAGCTTTAGTACATCAGCCTCCCGAGAATTAAGCAAATAACAT
>NW_006443225.1:15477638-15483089 GCF_000325575.1 Pteropus alecto | reverse complement strand
GAGGGGGCCGTAGGTGGTGTGAACGCAGGCGAGGCGGGGCTCAGTTCTGTGGATCTGCTTGGTGAAAACTGGCCGTGATGACTGGAGGGAAAAACAGCCATCCTTGGTGAGAATAAGCTCCATTTCGGGGACACCTGTTGGCCTGATTTTCACCGTAGAACTCTGAGTTGGCTTAGGCAGGACGAACGTCAGCAGGCGACCTCACTGTGCTCTGACGTATGACATTTTCCAGGTTCTGTAACTGTGAAGCATTACAGCAACAATCACTTTTTCGTATCACTGCACCTGTAATGAAGACCACACCCCCCCACACCCACCCCTGCTGTAATGTTTTCTGAAAAGCCAAAGGTGTGATGGCGTTCGCGGTCCATCCCGTGGGCTCCGTCTGAGTTTTAGCTTTGACCTGGAGAAATTCTGTTTTCAGTCAAGTGGCCGCGTCCCATGTGTGTGTGACGTGGCCAGAGGCCTCCTCTGAGCAGCGGCCACCGGGCACCCCGCTCACAACTTTCCATTATGGATTAAGCTGACTCTGCCAATCTCACTTTACTCAAGACACCAAACTGGACGCTTGCAAGACTAGTGCCTTGCAAATCTTTGAGATGCTTTTCTTATTATAGATGAAATATGAACATTGTGTTTAGAACCAGGATCCAACAAATGCCAGAGGTATTTATGTAAGTCATTCAGCTTTAGTACATCAGCCTCCCGAGAATTAAGCAAATAAGCTTTTAATAATTTTGCCCTTCTGTCTTAGTTGGGATTTCACATGTATTTGTGTAATATGCTGAGTTCAAAATAAGCTTCTTTGTCAGAAATTTAATTAATATGTACGGAATTAAGACTGCCTCCAAAATAGTACAACTCTTAGAAGTCAAATCTTCTTAGGGTTTCTGTGTGCCTAAAGAAACTTATTCCAACTAAGGAAAACATGTTAATTCACTTTCTAGTATTTTTAAAGCGAGCGGTTATGGCAGACATTAACAATAATTTTGTTTTTAAAAAACATTTAAATAAGATAAAAATTTGGCTGAGTTTTGCAGTATCGAATCAATCAAATTTTGATCTCATTTGCTTGGTCTAGAAGTTCCTGTCTGTTTGATATCTTACACTGATGTCAGAACTTTTTTGAATTAGCGTGTCAAGATCTCTTACGTGTACTTCCATCCATCAAGGCACGGGTTTGAGATTCACGCGGGGGGCCTGTTAGTGGAAACATACTGAGGGGGTGTCCCACAGAAGCTGGAGCTCAGGCTCTAAGTGGGAGCGAGGAGAACCAGGTGATAGGTATTACCCACCTTCTGCCAGCCCTGGTCACACGTTCCCACGCCCTCCCGCTCACCCCAGTTCTTCGAGAATCACTCAAGCTATGGACCGATAGAGCACCTGGCAAAGATGCAGGTGCCCTAGAAGGGTGGGTGGCACCTTTAGCTCATATCTGTCACCGGTCAACACGCTAGTTAACACTCTGCCTTGGATTCTCAGAAAAGACACTCAGTTACCAGCATTTTTAAAAAGTTTGGTTCTTATCTCGGTGAAATATTAATTTCAGTCACTCTTTGTCACAATCGATTATGTACTATGCACATGTAAAGTTATGATTGGGACCCAGGCCGTCCCGTGCGGCTGGGACAGAGAACGCAGTTCCCCGTGGGATGGCTGGCGTCTTGCTGCGAGCTTAGGTAGCCTGCAGGAGGAGCTCGGTCACGGCCTGGGCCCGGAGGCGCGAGTCCACAGGTGGCATCCAGCTTAGAACCGAAGGGTGTGTGGATGTTTTCCAGAAGAATGGAGAAGGGTGCAAGGGACGGTGGCCTACGAGTGTTTGGGGTGCTTTAAAACGTTTGGCATGGTCGAAGAAGATAGCGCCAGGTGGGGGTGTCGAGAGACCAGGCGGAGAAGTAAGCGGGGGCTCACCGACCGGTGAGGGGGAGTTTGGACATTATCCCCGAAACAGGGGAGAGCTATTGATAGTTTTAAACAGATAAATTAACTGGTCAAATTTAGAAAAATCTCTCTGGTTGCAGATGATACACGGGGTTTGGGAAGAGTCGGAGGCAATAATTCGGGAGACAGATCGACTAGCAATCGGCTAACTAGCAGTCTGGGTGACAGCCCGTGGGCAGAGCGAGCTGAGCGATGGCGGCAGGGTCGGATCGCGCGTGTTGGGCTGAGAGCCTCCCAGGCAGGCCCAGCAGCGCCGGCCTGGAGAAGCGTGGTCAGCCGGAGGAGTCAGCGTGGCTGCTGAGCTTCCCGCTCGGCCAGCTGCGTGGGCGGCGGCCCTGTTTGTTCACACAGGGACCAGAGAGGAAGGGACCAGTTTCGAGAGGAAGACAAATTTGGCTTGGATTTCTGACTCCTCGAACGTTGAGATGCCGCCCCAAAAGGCAACAGGGAACACGGGCCTGGGACGCAGAAAAGTGTGCGCTGTGCGTCGAGCTCAGACCAGGACTCGGGAACGAAGGCGCTCGTGAGGCGTGCGGGGAGAGGCAGCGCATGTACCTGAGGTTCCACGCAGCTCTTTTTAAGAAGTGCGGATAAAGCCATTGTCGCGTTGACTGGGAACCTGTTGCCTTAGGATAATGCAGCGCAGGTATCAGCATGTCTGTTCTTGAGTTTGCGGAATTATGTTTTCGAAGACGCGGTCTCAAGGGGCCTCCCGAGCGGGCAAGATCTGTTGCTCTGTTTCTTTCTCGGCAACATACTAGAACAAGATATCACTCCCACAAATGATCATGCTAAAGAACGTCATTTGGCAAACATTTATTTAGCGTAAGCTCTGTCCAGACATGGCAGTAGGCCCTAGGAATACAGAGATGAGTCAGAGGCAAACCTGCCGCGTAGAGCAGGCGCCCTGGTGGGCCACAGCGCTCCCTAGGTGGGACAGGCACGGTCAGCATGTGGGACTGTGGCTCGGAGGCACCTGGGCCAGCCAGGGCGAGCCTGTCACAGACACCTTCTGGAGCTCTTTGCAGAAGCAGCTGGCTCTCTGTCCGGGATGCCCTCACCTCCACGTCCCTTTTCTTTGCCTAACCCGTTAGCCTTTGTGATTACACTCACGGTCCATAGCAGACGTGGACTAAATTAAGACAGCCTAACAAAACGTCTCTTCAAATAAGTAATTCTACCCCTGACGATGGACTGTTATCAACAGAGTATAAAGTGGATAAGAATTTTATAATACTAATGGTAAGGTGACGACTGCTTTCTTTAAAAAAAAAATTAGGTGTTTAGTAATTAACTTTTAATTTAAAAAAAATCACAATTTAAAGTGACTTCTGTGTAGAGACTGTAAGATACGGTAGAGGCGGGTGAGTGTAGCTGGGTGATGATAGGAATGAGATCCCAAAGGTCTGAGCTAGATTTTCAGCTTTGGCCTGGGATTTGAAAGGAGCCACCAGCCTTCGGGATGGATTTAAGTGGGGCCAAAGACCAGACAGCGGGTCTGTGGTGGAGAGGATCGAGACCCAGTCAAGGGCAGGGCAATAGAGGAGCAAGGGATGAAATCAGCAGGTCCCGAGGGACCGGAAGTGGAGGGTAAGGAGCAGAGGCAAACCTAAGATGTTAGAGTCTGATATTCCAGTGGCCCTGAGTCATGTCCGTGAAGAGGTTCATCCCTTCTGGAATATGGGAGGTATTTTTCAAGCATATTAAACAAGTAATCCTTCTGGGTCTCTGACCACCCACACGGGGGTGCGGAAGTGGGAAGGTGGCCAGATTGTCACAGCACCGTGGGAACTCCCCTCCTCTGCTTACGTGAACCGGACTTCGCATAACTCTCCCGCCAGTGTTTCGCATAGAAGTGACTCAGTGAACGTAGATGGACACTGCTGACATTTCGCTGTCCCCACTCAGGCTTGTCCTCCATCCGAGGGTGCAAGAGATAAAGAGAAACCGTCCCACTGTCCAACCCAAACGAAAGCCGTGCGTGAAGGACTCGTCAGGAACGCGCTCACGGACCAGTCACTCCGGGTCGTCCCCAGGCCCTCAGGACCGTGCTAGGCCTGAAGGGAGGGGGCAGGGGGTGTGGGCCTGACTCCGCCGGCGCAGCCAGCCGGAGGTAACTCTTACCTCGTAGGAAGCAGTTAAATAATGACAGAGCAGTTCATTCAGTCAGCGCCTGGCTTTTTGGGGCTCTGCTTCATTCCATGCAGGTTTCAAACCGGTTGACGTGAATGTCTGGAGGGTGAGTCTTAGGGAGTTAAAAAGGGACTCGTAAATAGGTCGACGTTCATAAAGCGTCCCAAAGATTTTTCGCTTAGCTGTATAGCCCAATACTGTTTGGGGGGTGGGGTGGGGTGCGTGTGTGTTACTGTACAAACTTGATAGTAAAAGCATTTTCAAAGGTGTTTTTCCTACTGTTCACTAAATTAGAGCAACTTTCAACCTATTGTTGGAATGATGAACTTTCGATTATAGAGCGAGCAGTTATTATTATGTTTTTATTGTAATTATTATATTTGATTATTAAATATTATAATATTTTGATTATAGCGTGAGCAGTTATTAAGGAGGGAAAGAAGAGCCTACTTAGGGGTTTTCATTTTCTTCCTTCAGAGTCTTCAGTGATGTGTTAATTTTGTGGCATCAAAGTTTAGTTACTAAACTTTACTGTTGAAAAGTTTAAGTGACAGTCGCCCTATTTGTAACAGTTCTAACAGTTACAGAGCCTCCCCTGTGTTTGGTGCCCAATATCTCAAGGGCAACAGGAGGCATAAGCCAACAGGGAAGAAAATTTAAAAATTTTAAACAAGCATTCCCCATTAACAGGGTCTGTATACACATGTCTCTTTCTTAAACGTGCGTGGATGAATCTATGCACCTGTGCCTGGATATGAAGGCTAGCCCTAAAGAAATGCCAAATAAAGAGAAAAGGGAGAAAAATCAGACGGCATCAATAACGGGGTTCCTGGTATAAAGTGGTGCATCGGGTGCCGGATGGAGTTGGGCTGGAATGATTTCATAGAGAAATCGTTTGAGCCTTGAGCAATACTTCGAAGGGAAGCTAAGGCACGATTTGTTAAGAGGCAAACGGATATTTTGCCAGCGGGGAAGAAGAGCGTGTCTGGTGACTCAGAGCCTGAAGAGCATGGAAAACACCGAAAGCTCCCCCGAGCTCGCCGTCTGTCCGCGCTGCGTCGGCCTGTGGTTCGCGGGAGTGCGTCTCCCTCTGAGCCTCGCGGCCTTGTTAATCTTCTGATGTCGTGTGTTGACGTCCCTAGTGACTCCCATTCCCAGCAGACCTGAAAACAGGGATCTTTCACGTGCAGACTTGCCCCTCACCCTCCCACCCAGAAGGATGATCCAGAAAGTGAGTAGATTTGCGGAGAGCAGCAGCCGGGGTGCCACGTGAAATTCCTGAAGACGAAGGCCGCTGGCGTGTAAAAAAGAATAAAAATAACAGGGACGAAGGAGGCCAGGGACGCCGGCTACAACCCTTCGGTCAGACTTAGGCGC
>NW_006443225.1:15461010-15477612 GCF_000325575.1 Pteropus alecto | reverse complement strand
GAGCGTCGTCCTCTCTCGAGAAGTCTGACAAGCACGTGTACAGAAACGTGCTCGAACCCCTCCTGGCTCGGGCACCCCGCTGCGGGCGCGTGCCAGCCGAGACGTGCCGTCGGGCTTTGCCGTGTGTGGAGCGCCGCTGAGTCATGGGCAGAGACGAGGACGGTTAGGCGAAGGGCGCTGACCGACCGGTAAAGGACGCGAATGCCACACACAGTGGAAGCCGTTCCAGCGTCCCCAGGAGTTAGTCCCACGAGCAAAGCAGCGTCTGAGCAGGACGATCCTGGCTGCTGTGTGCAAGGCGGATGGACTGCAAGCAGCAGGAGTGGGGACAGGACCCTCGAGGGTGCGAGTAACTCGGGCCAGGCGTAAAGGACCGGACCCTGGACGTCTGTAAGGGAGACCTCCTCTCGCAAGCAGCCGGTCGTGTCCCAGGGCGCTGGCTGAGAGCACACGCCGGCCATGGGTGGTGGTGGCGGTGGAGGCGTGGAGGAGGAGGACCACGACTCTTGATTCGTGGACGTTCAAGGAGGAACGGAGCGGAGATGTTTCTGTGGGGACGGTCCTCCAAAGGCTTGTGCCTTCGAGAACTTGCGATGGCAAGGAAAGCATCGAAATCAAAGGTTTGCGTTGTCGTCTATAACAGAGTTTTCCGGAAAGCGAGTGGAGAGGAATTTATAAGGAATCAGTCAAGATAGAGACCCAAAACAGGGAAGAAGCAGGGAATTATTTTACACTAAGACAAGATCCTGAACCAGGTCGATTGTGTTATAATGAGCATCTCTGTTCGCATAATCCATTACCTAAAATCAAATCAAATTAGCAAGTATTTTCAAAAAACATTTTCTCTATTAATAGAGTCCATATGACAGCATCCAGCTGGTCAGCCACGCAGTAGTCAGAGCTTTCATTAAATCTTCATGCACCCTGTTGTCTTCGACTAAATCCACTGAAAAGGAATGAACATCTATGACTTTCTTAGCCTCAGAAGAGGCATCTTTCATTTTGTATTAATTACCGTGTATGCAAAATGGATCAAGAGAATGAGCACGTGGCTTGCATGAAGATACCCGTTAGTTACTAGTTAAGAAGAATGGGAGCTTTGCAGTGGCTGATTTCGGGCCCAGACCTTGCCGTCCGGGGCTGTACCTTCAGAAGACCGTTCTCAGGCATTTTATCTCCATGGCCTGTGTGGGACGGAGGACAGTGAGGCCTTCGCAGAGCGCCTGGGTTCCGCTTAGGATCCAAACCAAGGAGGTGCCGAGGGGTCTGCTTTGCGTTTGCTCTGTCTCACAGTACTGGCTCCGCCCTTCCTTTCCTTGGCCCCTGCTGACTTTTTGCACCTCCTCTCCGGTTTGTGACAGGATCCGCCTCGCCTCCAAGAGCTGGCCTGTCCAGCTCTCCTGCAAGTCCTTAGCAGGTGCCAGTCCCTGCTCGGCTGAGTCTAACCAGCCACCTGAGCAGGCACCTCCCCTGCTAGGAAGCAGGCAGGTAGGTGTTGCGGTGCTTGGTGAGGTACAGGGGTCTCTGTTGAGCAGTCTGATTTTTCTGATAAGAAGAAACTGGTTACATGTATATTCTGTTCTAGTCCATCAACAGTTTTTCTTGGTCCTCATTAAACAGAAAAATGTGATAAGAAAAAATATTTTTACTGAATGACGAACGCTTGTTAAATGGATCGAAACGTAGAAACGTTTGTATCATACTCTCTTCAGGTATAAATGGCTCTTTCAGAATCATGGGGTTCCATCGAGTCGTGCTATATAATTTTTGTCTATGCAAGGACTCTGAATTAGCAGAGATATAAAAACTTAAGTTCTCAATTCGTGGAGATTAAAAAGGGATTTCTTTATAGGGAAAAACGTGAAATTTTTAGGCAACTTTATGTATTTACAGTCCCTGTTCCAAGTAGGTGTCAAGACCTTTAGGAACTTGAAATAGGCTGTGCGTACCTGGATTTTCTCCCGACATTTCCAGGAATTTTTTCTCTCAATTTTCCTGTTCGTTTTTCTCCTCCTCCCATGGATCTCTGTGATCAGTGTGAACTTCTGCTTAAATTCTAAGTAGTGTTTCAAACTCTGAATAAATCCTGTACTAATAAGCTGTAAAGCCGTAAGGAATTACTAAAAGTTTCTTCTAATAATTAGGCATAAATCTAAAGCTAGCTAGAGTCGTTTCAGTAAGAACTCTGAGGGTCGTACCCACAATAGGACGTTTACGTATACGATACCTGGAAAGAAGATGAAAATGACTCATGAAAGGTCATTTTCAGACGTTAGTGGCCTATTCTATGCTTATTAACATACACTGTATGGCTAGTGAACGCAGTTCTGTTTTCTATAGAGTGCACGGAACGCAGCACAAGTGTCACGACATTGTAGATGCTCCGAATACTCGGCTCTGACCGATTTGTCATACTGGAGTTGGTAATCTTTCTTAGAGATGCAGGATCTGCAGTACGAAGCTGGGATCCAATCAGATTTCAGACAGTTCATCTATCAGCTCAAGTCTTCGTATCGTGTATGTTTTTTTAAAAATCTCTATACTGAGATCACCACGTGAGAGTTACTCAGTTTGATGGAAGTGATCGTTCATTAGTGAAAGTCCTGTATGGTTAGTGACACTGATTTCCTAGCCCTCAGCCAAAACGTACACAGGGAACCTGAGCAATAGCAGCCGAACGAGCCACAGCCAGAGAGGTCCAACCAACGTCTGCCCGGGGACGGTGCCCGCTTCCTGACCAGGTTCAGGTCACGTCCCAGGAGCCAGAACCCAAGCAGCCCATCTGCAGGTGACCCCAAGAGAACATCCCACTCTTCCTCAAAGTACCAGCCCCACCCTGTGTTTGGGGTCAAGGATGCTAGAACTTACTAGACCGTGCCGAGGTAGGAAGTTTTACTCACATGTTGCCTAATTAAATATTGTTCAAGCCTCGTATTTCTCATCCAAAAAAAAAACGATTTGGTGCCCAGCAGCTCACAGGATGAATGAGGCTAGTATATGTCTCATTTATTAGATGGAAAATTCCGACAGAATAAGTAGTACCTAGTAGGTGCTAAATAAACCGATACGGTCACTTGTCGCACACTTCCGTGCTGAGTACGATGAGAGGACAGCTCGGGCCCTCCGAACGCTCGTACGTGCTGAGGCAGGAGCCTAGGGAGAGAGCCAGCAGGTACCAGATGTGGCCTAGCAAAGGACAGTAGGCATGAGAGCCCAGGCACCTGGAGCAACAGGGGGTACTTCCAGGCTGACTGTTGAGCAGATCTGAAGGGGCAAGTAGGTGTGTCCAGGGAGAGAAGTGGGAGGATGGGCTGTCTAAGCGGAGGGGACTGCAAGGGCCAAGCGGGGAGCGGAGGGGACACGAGGGCCAAGCGGGGAGCGGAGAGCTCGCTTGCTTCTTCCCTGCCACATGCTGTTGTCATTTCTGCTCGCGTAGCTCCGGGGCGCAGAGAGGCAGTCGTAGTTAGTGGTCGAGAGCGTACAGTGGTCCCCCCTTCCCCGCTGTCCATGGTTTCAGTTACCCGCGGTCAGCCATGATCCGGAAGTACTGGATGGAAAATTCCGGAAGGAAATAATTCATGAGGTTTAAATTATTTGCCATTCTGAATGGCATGATGAGATCCCGCGCCGTCCAGCTCTGCCCCCACGGGGTCGTGACTCCTGCCTTTGACCAGCGCGTCCACACTGTAGATGTTCCCCGCCTGTGAGTCGCTCAGTGCTGCCCGGGTTGTCACAGTGCTGCGTTCAAACCGTTGTTCCGCTTAGTACTGTCCCCAGAACACAAGAGCGGAGATGCCGGCGGCTCAGAGAAGCCAAAGAGAAGCTGGGAAGTGCTGCATTTAGGGGAAAGGGACGTAGGCATAGGAAGAAAACGTAGTGTATGTGGGGTTCGGTGCTGTCCGTGGTTCCAGGCATCCCCTGAGGGTCTTGGGGCGCAGTGCCCGTGGATACGGGGGGACGACTGTACACGTCAGCCCCAGTCTGGGTCCAGATCCTGCCGCCACCAGGGATGTGACTCGGGCAAGTGGCCTGACCTGTCCACCTGTCCACGTGTCGCGCTCCTGCACCTGCACAGTGAGGAGCATGGGCAGCTCCTCACGGTTGCTGCGAGGGTCCCGCGAGCTCATAAATGTGAAGTGGAAGCTGGATGCTGTTTCTTGTTAGTAGATCTTGTAATTATTTCAACCATTTCCCAGATGCTTGCTCCGTGTCAATCAGGTGGAGCTGGTGTCTTAGGAGAGACCAGAACGGGAAAGATGAGGCCCCTGTCCCCCAGGAGCTGTATAACCGAGCGGCAGAGTTGGATGCGTGAACAGCTGGCGGTGAAGACGAGCTGTAAGGAGGTGCAGGCACTGCGTGGGGCTTCGCCCGGGGAGAGGCGTGGGCCAGGGACGAGGGGGCCGTCCTGGGAGCGGCGGGGTCAGTGTGGGTGTCTGCCCCATGCCCATGGCTTCCTTTGGCTCCATCTCGTGTGAGTCAGGGCGGTCCACCCAGGCCGAGTTGGCTCCGTTTCGTTCTCTGTGGCCGACTGTCTGGGCAGCTCTCCTGTCTACCTGGCTGGCTCTGATGCTCCTCACAGAGCCGACGCTGCAGGGTGAACAAGGGAGGTGTTTTTACCAGCTTGAAGGAGATGCAGAAAGAGGGAGGCTGGGACTTCGTCTTCCGTGGTGAGAAGTCAGGTTACAGACACCTGCCCAGGCCGGGTTCAGGGCCGTTCACGCCATTCATTCCCCGTCCAGCCGCCTCGAGGCTCCACGTCTGTTGCCATCGGCTCCGGCGGCTCCACTGACGCCCGCATCCAGGGGCGCTCCCTCAGCTCCTCAGGCTGCGCCCCATCGCTCCCCAGCACAGACCAGAGGGAGGCCTGTGCTGTGCTTTGGACACCAGGTCTCAGAAAGCAGAGAGGGGAGGGCGGTCCTGCCCTGTGTTCTCTGGAGTGCCCGTGTAGGCCAGCTACCTGCTCACAGGTGAGCGATGGCTGTCTGTCCGCTGGCCCCCGGTGTCTCCTGGCAGCTGGGTGTGAACCGTCATATTTTGGCAGAGCTATCTCACAGATGGTGGTGTGTGCCTGGCTCTGCCCCAGAGTTTGAGCTCTGTGATAAAGTGCCGTCCCTTCTCTTCGGTCAGTCCGATCCTGGGAAGAGAGGCTTGTGCGTCAACTCTAAGTCACCGTCAGTTGTGGGAACATCACGGAAGAAGTAGGCAGGAGCTGGCTGCATCGCAGAGAATTTCAGAGAGAAAGGGAAAGATTCACACCTTTTCATGTGGCGGTCAGCCCGATTTCTGCCCGGAGAGGTTTCGGGAATTCTTCCGGCATCTTCGTGTAAAATGGTATCGTAGGTAAATGCACAGACAGACCCACAGCAAGTTCAAGTCTTGGCTCTGACACTTTTTAGCCGAGTGGCCTCAAGCGGACTACGCCACGTCCCTAGTTTCCTTGTGTGTGAAGTGGGCGTGATAGTTCCTGGTGCCTCCTCGTGGGCTGGGATGAGCACCCCCACGAGTCAGCGTGCGCTGGAGTGGAGGACAGGCCGGCCCCAGTCAGCGGTGCCGTGGGGACCACTCCCTCCCTCTGGAGAAGCTGTTCTCTTGCTGTCTCGTCGGACACATCGGAGGAGATGCTACCAGCTCTGAGGCCCTTTCCAAGGCCTTTGTGGCGTTCATGTTGTTACTGGGTTGAAGTTTATTGGCACGCATCTCTGGGAAAGAGCTGTGGAGAGTCTCAGCCCCATTCTGGAGTAGGATGATTTTCTCCTAATACATTCCGTGCGCACGGAAGGAAAAGCCCCAGCCTGTGCGTACATGGCCACACCTCTGTCTGAAGTGCCCAAGGGCAGCTCCAGGGTGTGTGCGAACCCTGGAGAGGCAGGTTCTTGCGATGCAGGTTTCCTTTTGAGACTCAGACCAGCCTATGTTTCCGTGCTGTGAACAGCTCTGAGCCGAACACCTGTGCCTTTGTCCTGGGTCTTGCATGGCAAACAAGATAGGATTGGACTTCTCTTTCCAAAACAATGGCCCACTATATGCCAGCATTTCTGCATTACTGCCTCAGTCAGCTTATTCAGAAGAAATAGCCAGACTGGAAAGTATGCGAAAATGACATTCAAGTTAGAGAATTCTCTTTCTACTACTTTTCTATTTAATTAAAGAAAAGAAGTATGAAATGTGTATCGTAAGATTATTACTGTGTCTTCATGATCTCCTCTTCTAAGCTCGTCTTTCAGGCTTTAGCGGAATAACCGGAACCCGCCCTTTCCCCATATACAATCAGGTGAATTTGCCATTTGCAAAATGACATCAGAATAGAGTAAAAAATAAACAGAAGTCGGTACTCACAGACCCATTGCGCCAATATCGTGACAATTCACGGAAACCTAGGCCACTCTCCTGTGTCACAGCGACTGCTGGCTGGCACTCCGCGAGTCAGCCCTGCCAGGCCGTGAGGAGACGGCTCGAGGCCGCCCTGGCCCGATCTCTCGCCGCGGAGCGTGGCAAGTCGCTGTGGCGCAAGGTGAAGAGTAAGCGCCAAGATAGTTGTGTTTCTCAGGTCTTCTCAGGTCTGGGGAAAGTTTTAAAAAGCAAAGGGATTTATCCAAGTGGGAGCATCCCCCATGGGGGCGGGGAGGGGGTTAGAGGTGGCTCTTGAACCATGAGAAGGATTTGGACGGGCAGAAGTGGGGACGGGAGAGGCGTCTACACAGAGCACAGCACGAGAAAAGGGCCCAAAAGCAGGTGTCAGGGCGACAGTCGCACAAGGAGCATCTTGTAAATTCCCCCGAGTCCTTGAGAGTGACCGAAGGCTCGCGATTATTGTACGTTTTTTTTTCTCAATTAGATGCCTTGGGGGCTATCTCCTCAAAGCTAACCATTACAGATCCCTCAGATCACCTTGTTCTTGCTCAGCAGACAGGTGTTGTCTTTCTCCAAGGAGGGACCGTACCGCAGCTGGCGGCACGTTTGTGACGGATACAGACGCTCATTGCCAAGACCGCTCTTAGGTCATTGAGCCACCGTGGTCATTTATCTCCTTTTAATCCCGTGAAGACATGCACCTCGGGTCTAACTCAGCCGTTGCCCCCTCTTCTCCAGTACGCTTTCTACAGAAAGTCTACTTTTCCCCTCATTGAAAGGAGCGCGGCTCTGGGGAGCCTGTGGCTTTAGCAGGGGTATTTCTTGGACTGGTGTGTTGGCGTCTTTCAGAGTTTACGCAGCGGCCTCCTTCCCAGTGGCCCGTCCACTCCCTTCGCATATGAGCCCATGTTTGCCAAGCTCTGGGGTCATAAATATCCTCACTCCCTACACACAGGAAGTGCGTCGTCTGAAAGTCATTTTTAAGGCCAAGTCAGCTCTTCGCAATTAAAATATTTACTGGCTCTTATCAGAAACACGTGAACCAAAGATGGTTCAAATGAGCTAAGGCTGTTATTGCAGTTATAGAAGGCGGTTGGCTCATGGCCTCTCTTTATTTGGTGTTGACTGAGGAGGACACACACTCCTGTCTCTTGAGAAACTGTCCACGGCCTTAACTTCCTTCGTTCCACCTGCCACAGAAAGCATTTTCCCGGATGCTCACGTGCTCTGTAACTGTCTCGCCTTCTGTCTCTTGCTTTTTCTTGCCTTTCCACTGACACCCCCCCCGACTCCCCGTTTCTGCCTTTCCTGCTTCGAGACGCCCCATCACGATCCTAATGTCCAGCTCTCCTTGGCCCATTTGTACTCCGAAGATGCTTAATGGGTGTCAACATGACGTCACGCATGTTCGCGAAGTGGTTTTTCAAAGGCAGTGCTCGCCGTTTGGGTCAGCGCTTGACAGGGCCGAAATTCTGCTGGAGAGGCCACGGGGGGCTCAGTGACCCGTGGAGGGACGGGGCATGAACCTGTCTCTGCCAGACCCAGGGGGCTGCTCCCCCCAGCCCCCTCCGCCCTCCTCCCTGCTCCCACAGCGCCTGGGTCCAGCCGGTTCTTACTAATAACCGTTACACCTCCCAGTGCGTAGCGGATAGAACTCGCCCAACAAACTGTGACTTCCCTGGACTTGGCTTTTCGTCTGTGAAGTGAGAACGGTGACTTAGAGTTCTTGCCAAGATTTTTCTGGCTTAAAAAAAAAAAATCTGTGATTGTCAGCTAAAACAAGTACATATTTGTATTGAAAACTATGTCAACATTTTGTCTTTATTTTGTGTTTATACAGACGGCTTATAAATGAATTTCTTTAGTAGGATTAATTTCCAAGGATAAAAAGAAAAGGGAGTTTTTATTTTGGGGATTCGGTTTTTTATGGTTTCGAATACAAAGGTTTGTTACCACAACCAAACAGTGGAATCGAAGGAAATATATAGTCAGGGGGAGATTGTACTTCACAGCGTGGAATGAATGTCCCTCGTCGAAGGTCTTTGCTTTCTGTCTTAAGAAAAACCGGACTCATTGTTAAATGGAATGTGTATGACCTTTTCAAAAATCATTTTGAAGTGATTTCAAGGATTCTAAAAAACATAAGGATCGGGTTATTCTAAATTTAGTCACCCGTGAGCCCTCAGGACTCATCGTAATCAGTAGATAGCGCGTTTCTTTAATATTACGTGGAACAAATACAATTTCAAGGCACAGGAGTTCTTATTAGCCCACTTCCTGTGCAGGCAAGGGCGCAGAACAGAACCGATGTGTAAAGTCAGCATACCTCTCGGTAGCCAGGACTCTCTCTACTTCTCATTGACACTACTGAGTCTTCAGAAGCCTGTTGACACTACTGAGTCTTCAGAAGCCTGCCTCGATTATTTTTCCATTTCCTTTCCCTTATAAAGCTTTCCTGGGAAATGATTTTTGTTTCATAGGCTTAATTCAGTTTCGCTATCTTTATCACTTACTCTTTGGGCAGGCCCTGCACACTCAGGAAGAACAAATGTATACACAGTATAATTAACCATCAAGGTAAGAAAAACTGCCAACCGAAAGAAAAAATTTAAAGCTAGATTATTTTATCTGTACCTTCCTGAAATTCCAGTGTCATCAAAAAGATAGGACGAATAAGTGAGCGTGTGTCTGGCCAATTAGACGGGTGATATGGGATTATAGACATAACTGAAGTGACCACAGGCGGGTTAGGGAGACAAAAGCTTGATTTAAGCAACGAGCTGTAAACAGTACAGCGGGTCCTCGAATAACCTCTCATCGTAATCTCGTACAGAGGTGGCGGGAACTTAACTCTTACATCGATTAGCCGATGATAAAATCGGTTTAGTTCCACGTCGTTTTACCTAAAGTCGCGGAACCTGTCGAGGACGCACTGTGTTTTGAAGGAAAAGACAGCAGCATCGGAAAGACCAGGACGCGCTTAAAATGAGAATCGGGAGAAGTCGGTGGCGTTCAGGGTGACGAAGGGAGGCTGGTCAAAGGGATTCACTGACCGTGGCTGTGAAACGAGGCGGGCCGAGGACTGCTGAGCAGGGTGCGTTTTAAATAGATTAGGCTGTTGCCGTGTACTTATAATTGGTGATTTTTTAAATTGAATTTTCTTCATTTTTTGCAATACATGTTTATGGTTCAAAACGTTTAAGTGGCATATTACAAAATCGTATAGACCAAGTGATAACTCTCCCTCCCACTCCTGACTCCAGCGAATCAGTTTCTTTCCCTGAAGACAGGCGATGTTATTAGTATCTTCATAAATTTTTTCTGATATTTATACATACAAATATATATACTTTGTCTCCTTGGACACAGATGGTTATGTACCACAAGTCCATAATTGCTTTCCAAAGCCTTTTGGGTCCAGATGTGTTTTATAATTCAGAATTTATTGGATTTTTAAAAAGTAATGTGGCTCGTATGGCCTAACTTACACAGGACCCCCAGGAGGTCTGAGCAGCACCAAATCATCAAGCATCATAATTCTCCAGGGAGACTGAATATTCACACCAAGTGGGATAAATAAAATCGCAAATAGCCTCATGTCAGTTATGTTCAGGTGTTACTGTCAAATAAGTTTTGGCACAAAGCTTATAAAAAATGTTTCGTTTTTAAAGCTTTTTAGATTCTAGAATTGCAGATAAAGGACTGTAGGCTGGAATGCACTATTCTGTACCCTGTTGGCTTTTTTTTTTAATTAGCAATTTGTATTGGAATTAATTTCATATCAGTACACAGTTTCATCATTCTATAAGCAATTCAAACTGGCTCACATGCTAGCCTTCTTGTAGAAGATAATTGAAATGCGTGCAGTGGTTTATGTACACACACATATGTGCATATGCGTGCGTTTATAGATGCGAATACGCAAGACGCATATAAATTGACGCGGTCCAGAGCAGAGCAGAGTCGGGTCCCCATCAAACTGTCGACGGATGAGGCTGTCTTTATTACCGTAATGCCAGTTTTAAAAAAGTAATGTAGTTATAAACAGTAATAACACTGGTTTATGAAAAAACATGCAGTTTAGCCAAACCAATAGAGTCATCATAAACAACATTATGATTTGTTCAGTGTCGGGAAAGCTGGAGCGGGCAGGGGGAGCCTTAAGAACTAAAATTTCATTTCCAGTACTCCTTATGAGGATTCTTTGGCGAGTAAACACGGTGAGGTTTATTCGTAATGTCATTATTCTTGGTAGAAAAGTCGCTACTATGAAAGGCAGGAGGTTGTTTAAGGAGCGGAGCGACTGTTTTTAATTGGCGTGTCAGCACCGGTGCCCGGGAGGAGGGAAGACAGGCAGCAACAGCATGCGCGGAGTTGTCACCGTGCGCTGGCGTTGGGACGAGAAGCCTGACTAAATAAGGCAATGCCCACGTCGGCCTTATCGGCGTTTGACCGGCCCGTGGACGCGCCGTGTGCTCTGCGAGCCCTTCGCTTCCTGGCAGACGCGCGGGCATCACCTACGTCAAGAGTCACCGCCGACTGCGCGCCACGTTGTGGCACCTGCATCTTGTGTTCTCTCAGGCAGAATATGGAACGTTAAGTCTCTAGGGAGGATAAAGGAGAGTTCATTGCCGTTCCAAACGCGCCGTGCGTGTAAGCAGGCTTATTTTTAGTGATGTGTCAGTGGAGAGTTTGTTTAGGAATTCATTCACCGCCCCTGGCTCCCGGCAGCCTCTCCTGGACCAGCCCAGCGCCTGCCTCCGCCTCCGCAGCTGGCCGCTGGGAGACGGGACGGTGGGAGGCTGGGTCCGAGGGAGGAGATCTGCAGTCACGGCCACCCCCTCGGGCGCTGGGTGGAGGGGAGGGAAGGAGAGAGGAAGGAGGAGAAGTTGAGCTTTTAATCCCATCCAGTCATCAGCTCACTTCTGGTCTTCGTTTTCTCGGCCTCTGTGTCCTGCAGTGTCTCTGCGCTGCCCGTCCCTGGATTTATAAAAAGAAAGCGGAGCCTTTTTCAGAGGAATCGATCCAAGGGGTCGATGCTCATGCCCACAAGTACTATTTTCAGTGTATGTTAGTCGTCAAACCCATCAACTGGGCTTCGTATCCAGGTTCGTTCATGCAGGGCTTGGGGGTGCGGGGCGACTGTGTGCACACATCGCAGGGGTTCCCCAAACTGAAGATCGTATATTACGGCACTGTCAGATAGAAGGAAACGATGACGCGAGGGCGTGGGGACAGAGCTCTGAGCTGGATTCATAACCACGTCCATCCCCTGTCTACTCTTCTGTCTTCCCTCCCTCCCCAACCCTCCCTCCTTCTCTCTCTCCCTGTCCCCTTCCTTTCTCTCAGCCCTTCCCACTCCTCAGGTCCCCGCCTTGTATTTGCACCCATCAGCACCCATCAGCGCAAGGCCCCTCTCTCCGCTTCCCAGGCCCGCGCGGGCTCCTCTGCAAGCACTCAGCGATCCACGTCGATCACGTGTCATCGATTCTGCGGAAATGGGAATGTGTAGTGCCTCCTGTGTTTTCATACGGATGGCACCGTGTCGCACAGCTCATTTCCTTTTACTGATGCATTTAGTATAGTAATAACATTTTACATCTTGTAGATAATTTTTAAGGGTTTTTTTTGTTTTTTTGTTTTTTTTGTTTTTTTTTTTGGTTTTTGGTTTTTGGTTTGTTTGTTTTTGCTACTCAGGACTGTTTCAAGGTTTACCCGTGTCGCCACAGGTGCACCTGGGCCGTGGGTTCTGACGCCGCACAGGATTCCCGGCTGGGCCGGCCCCCGGTTGCTGGGGTTCCCGCAGCACTAGACGCGCAGGTTGGCTGACACTCCACTGTCACAAGCGGCGCTGCGGTCAGCGTTGCGGTCAGCGTTGGGTTCAGCTAGCTTTTAAAAACCGCGATGCCGTCAGTGCCTTAAAGCACCGCTAGTAAAATCCTGTGGTGCCTGCTTAAATTCGAATATGTACATTTAACATTCTGCACGTAAGATGTTTTTCTGCACGTTAGGATAATTGTGGACACTCATCACGGCACGAATGTTCTTGGCATTTCTGTCCTAATGGCACAGAAGAAGTTAAAACTTGCTGATCGGGTGCGGAATGCAGTCTGTGCTCAGGCAGATGGCCTCGGGTCTTCTGCTATAGCATGAAATGTTCACACATCTTCCCTAATCGCAGTTCAGGTCTCTGATAGGCAGCGTGTGGAGGAAGATTCCAGACTAGCAAGGAGGCATCTTATTCGCCCTCTTTAATTATGGTCGTGGAGTGTGGGAAGAACAGATGCTTTCGAGTCAAAGTCTTGACTCCACCTTGGGCACGTTATGGAGCATCTCAGCCTTGGTTTCTGCACCGGTAAAGTTAGGATGATTGTGGCACCGTCCTCGTACGGACACTGGGAGCTCAGTGTGGCATGGATCTCGCACGATGCCCAGCACGCAGCCTTCGGGCAGAGTGGACGTTGGGAAAGCCCCCTCAGCTCAGGCTGGGTTAGACATCTTCGCAGGTTTGTTTCTGAGGTTCCCACGAGCCCGCATGGTCATTTCTGCGTAGCCTCACGCACCTTCCAGTCCCTCGCAACGTCGGAGGTGGCTGTTGTCAGCTCTCCTGGGATGGGAGAGGTTGGCGGTGGGTGGCACCAGAGTCCATAGGAAAAGGGCAGGTGTAGGAGATGTAAGATTCATCTCACAGCCGACGATCATCCGCATATGAACGTGAGGGGACAATTGTGAGCTGAGTCGGGTCAAGGTTGCGGTTGCTCCCACCGATCCAGGGGACAGGTGAGGACGCACCTGGAGTGCCTGGTGAGTCCATGGATTCCCAGCAGCCAGAGAACATGAAGCATCTTTCACAGACTCTCAGTGAACCTGGAACGATCTTATCACACTGCAGTTAGAAACTTGTCCGCAGACACTTGCTTCCAGAGAACAGCAGATTATTTCAGTGTATCGGACACCCGGGCTGGGGCTGTTCGCCTGAAATAAGTGGGCAAACACATCTGTCCACCCAGTATTTTGGGCTCTCCTAACCAGATTGGCTCATGGAGGGATGAGGAGGGTTTTTGCTCCTTCTACATTAAGGCAAGCCTTAAATGCCCGAGTGACCACTGGTAACTCTGATCTGGGGAAGACAGTGGTGAGCAGCGTTGGTTTAGGGATGCTGTTTAATTTCCAGTTGACTACTAGTTTTATCTGTAGCTCATAGAATTGATAAGAATCTTTAACTGAGTGACCAACTTCAATGAAAGTTCACTTTACGAGGATTGCGTTTGACTTAAAAAACCGGTATAATAAGCAATATTATACAAAAACCGGTATAATAAGCAATCACCACAAGTTGGCAGATTTTCCCCCATAACATTTTAATTACTTCCAGCCGGGAGGGAGCGTAACGTGGAGGACAAAGAGTGTGGGCTTCGTCACTGAACCAGCCCGGGGTTCCGTCCGATTCCACTGTGTACCCTGGACGCCCGCTGTCAGAGTGTTTTCCTGTACGTAATAGAATAATAACCTTGGGCGGTCACTGAGCATCTAGCATAATAATTTTGTTCATAAAATGTTTAGCAGAGTTCCCGGCATGTAGATGCTCAGGAATGACAGGGTATTGTTCTGTAATTCTGTGTCCGTGGAGTGTGTGTGCGTGTGTGCGTGTGTGCATCTGCACACACGTTATCGTGTGCAAATACTGATAACTCTGCTTTTCCCATTTCTCTCAGGGACTTAAGATAGTTTTTCAGTGGTCACTCTAGTACGTTTACCGGTCGGCAGTCCTTGGCCGTGGTGACCCCACAGCATAGTCAGCGCCTCCCCATCGTCCTCTCCGCCCCTCCTCGCTTTCCCCAACACCCATCTTTCTCTGGGTCTCCCGTCCCTCCCTCCTCCTTCCCATACCGTTCCTCACCAATAAGATGTCAACGTATCAGTCGTACAGTTACTTAAAAACAAATATTTGGAAAACATGTGTCTGCTTTGCTGAAGAGCGCACCAGTTCTTGGCAGTCAGATTTAAAGCCATCCCTGTACGTGACGTGTCCCCATGTGGGTGGCAGGTCCCCCAGGTTTTGCTGCCTCATGGCTGGTGACATGATACCTTTTGCCCAACTCATAGGACTTTTGGTACTTCGCATCCTGCATGGCTCTGTCGCCATGCCCCCCACCGTGCTGGCACCATGGGCGCTGGCACTGGGCGGCCGGGGTCCTGTGATACAGACATTTCCAGTGCTCGTGACGTGGGTGTGAGTGTGTGTGACGTCACCTTACCTGCTCTGGCCTGAGCTTCCTGAGCGACGGGAGGGAGTTGGAACTCAGTGATCTCCGAGGTCTTTCTCAGCTTCCAGGTTTGGTGAAATGTGTAGGTACAGTAATTAACAATTGCAGGTTCACGAGCAGATTACAGGATGTTTGAAGACTGTGGTTAGCATCAAAGACCCACTCATAAAAACAGTCGGCCGTGCATCCTGCAGGATGTTTGAGCTCCATGCTCGTATGCATAAACTTCGACTGCCAGGCTTTTCGACCTGCGTCGTTATAACATACATACAGTTTTCATCTTACCTCCCCCAGATGATGTGATTGCTGTGCACAGGTCACTATTTAGGGTTCTTTATCATTCAAGTTACAGGAGACTTGAGCTAGAGGATATAGTCGCCTCTCTTACTTGAATCCGCTCCCTCTCACTTTATTTACTAAAGCAAAATAATAATCTTTAGTAGGAAGACTATTGTCACTTTTTGAAAAATAATAGATCTAATTTTTATATATAATAATCAACTTTCTCTAGAAATAAAAGTGTTGCTGCCACAGTTATCGAATACTCAAGCCGAAGGGAGCGTTAGAACTCTTTACCTTCCGGGAATCTTAGAACTGCCCTTTCGGACCTTGGCGTTCCCGGGTCTCGTGGAGGGCTGCTGGTGAGAGGCCGGGGGAGCGCGGGCGTGGAGACAGGCACGCGCCAGCCAGAACACGCGCACCGTTAGCCGATTTCGCGTGGGGTGCGGGGAAGCACGTTCGCTGGTGTTATAAGAACGAATTAGAATTCCCATCCTGAGCCCTTCATTTTATAGATGAGGAAGCCGATGCATCACAGGCCGGTGAGAGGCCTCTGGTCATAAAGAGAAATCAGCAAAAGAACCCAAATCTCTTCAACCCACACAAAGCTCCTTGACCCGTGCTCAGACCCCCGAGGGAGCTTCGGGCCCACAGCAGCCAGCGCCAGGGAGGTGGAAGGACAGGCCGCCGGCCACGCTTTCGGAGGGCCGGGCGCGCGTGGCCGCTTGGGAACGGCGGAGCCGCTGAGGTCATCTGCGGCCTGGCCTGCTCTCCTTTCCGTTTACTGCCCCCTCGCTTTCGAAGCTGAAGCCTCGCGTCAGGTAAAAATCGTGTCGACGCAATTGCAGGTCGGCTCCCAAACCGGATCCACGTCAGAAAAGTTGAAAGAGGTAAAACCTAAGGCACAGAGCGCGCCCCACACCAGCTCTCGTGACCCTGGGCAGGGGGCGTCATCGGGCCGGCCGGACGCTGGGTCAGAAACAGCCCTGTGTCCTCACCATCCACAGACTGGTGTTCGCGGCCTGACGGGCTGCGGCAGCTTCTAACTGTTTTTTTCGGCGTGTGTGTCCTCAGACGTGCAACGCTCTCGCACACGGATCTCATTGCATCTCCACAGCCAACATGTCGGTGACCAGTTACGCGCCTCCAAGACCTTTAAGTAATCTGCTCAGGGCTGCACGGCTTCCAGATGGTGGGCCCCGGACCCAAATATAGTAGAACCCCCACCACCTCCCCACTGCCCAGCTCCGCGTTCACTGTCATCTCTCACCAAGGCCAAGGCGTTGCCGAACCCAAGGCCAAGGGGTTTGCCACTCGCGGTGTTATAGTCAAGGACGTGCCACTCGGGGTGTTCTGTTCAAGGGCGAAGCCGAGACGTGGACATCGTGGGGTAGTTTTATTCACTCGCGGCAGGTGAAGGAGACAGGGGTTCACATCTAACCTGCAGCTCTGTCTCCAGACGCTTAGCCACCGCTCACACATACTGTTCGGTGAACTAACGCGATTTCTTCTTAGCGGTTGTCTGCACTGAACCCGTTGAGTTTCTGTCACGCTCAGCCTGTTTCAAGCTGCGTCCACAACATACGGTGCTGCATTTTAACATTTATCGAGAACATCGTTTAGTAAGAAGGGCCCAGACGGAGACCCTCGTCCTGTCTGACAGAGGTGGCCTGGCTGGCCGCGACAGTGCCTCATTCTTCTAGTC
>NW_006443225.1:15440406-15460994 GCF_000325575.1 Pteropus alecto | reverse complement strand
TTTCACAAAGGTACATACGTCGTGTACCTGTTCCTTCCTTTCCTGTAGAAAAGTAGAAAACAGGAACTTATATTCTTGTTTGCTCATATCTACTTAGACTCTGGGAAAGGATTTTTAAAAAAACAGCGACACCGATTAGCTGTGGCTGGGTTAGTGCCAGGGTGAGTTAGGACAGGTAAGAAGGAAACTTTTCCTGTTATTTTTTATATGTTATTGAACCATTTGAATATATTACTTATTCAAAAACAATATCTTTTTAAGTTATCGAATTAATCAAATGGGTAAATAGTATCGATAACGATGTCGAGCGTTCTGTGTCCGGCTTTATGGGCGTTATCTGCATCATCCGTAATCCTCACGCAAACCCGCAAGGCGGGTTCGACCACCATTCTCGACTTACAGACCAAAGAACAAGGCACGACGCAGCCAGGTGACTCCCCTGGCTGAGAGCTGATCTGCATCTAGGCAGATTCTAGAACTCGTGCTCAGAACCACTATAGGAAGGGATTAGACAAACAGCAAGAAACGCAAGTTTGAGCGTGTTCCAATATGATGTAAGAGATATTTTGAGTTTGGCACTTTCGAGGCCTGTGTATCCTCAGTAACGTGTCTGCATGTATAGAGCAAGCCCAGGGAGCCCGTGAGATTTCCATTATGCTAATCGAATCCGACGGTTGCATTTATGCTGTGGCTGTAACCGTAGGCCGTAGGTTGAGGTATCGGTTTTCTGTGCCAAATGTTACAAATGCTGAGACGCCTAAGGACATGCTGAGGGCAGTAGGTGGGGAGGGGACAGTCAGAAGCCTCCAGATGGCGGGGACAGCAGGGACCAGGATGGTTGGCAAGGGGGCCTCAGGGTGGCCCAGCAGACACAAGGCTTCACGTGCCACCACCGCGGGTGTGAAGGGCCCGCTCTAGAGGGTTCGGTGTGTGTCCCCGCTGAAACCCCAACGAAAGAGCAGCGCCTGAACATCTTGCAGAGGTCTGAGGGAGATGTCGCCACCAAAATCCCCTTATTTTAGAGTAATATCATTTGAAAAGCTAGTGCAGCTAATCATCACTTATTACTGGATAGCATCAATTATACTTTTGTATAAACTAAAAATGTTCGTCCCTAAAAGGTTATGGTATGCAAGAATAAACTTATCTAAGAAGTAGTAGTTTAAGAAGAATGTTAAAAATTATATCTAGAAAAACATGTTCATCTTTTAGTAACTCACATGAGGAAATCCAAGTGTTTATGGCCAGAATGAAAAGAAAGGCCACCGTCGGAAAAGTCTGCCACGTGACTAGGATTCGGGGCAGGGGGTGCGCGCACACTTCTTCCCCTCAGATCACGTGCGTGCCCCCGCTCAGCAGCCCGTAGCCCAGGTGGATCGCAGGAGGTAGCACGCGGGACGTTCTCAGGACACACTGCACGTTAAACCTGGCGTGTGAAAGGCTCTCTGTTAGCAGCGATGAGCAGCGGCCTCCGTGCTCCCTTGCTTGATTGAGTTAATGCGATAACTGTGTCCCAGGTGTGTGTGCTTCCGGCGGTGAGACCGCAGGTCCCCGAATAACGCCGTTTCCCTGCGGTGCAGATGCGATGCGGCAGGAACTCTCGCTTATGCCCATCAGGCCAGGGTCAGAACCGGTTTCCTCACACGTCCTTCCGCTTAGAGTCGCGGACGATGCTAAGTGAGGACTTAGAGTATTTCGTAGACCGTAAGTCATTGGATCGATCGGGAAGAGTCTGCCCCTCTCCTTTGTGGCTTTTCCCGTCAGTGCCTCGTCATGACCAGAAGCGAGGGCTGTTCTCCAGGCCACAGGGCAGAGACGCAGGTCCCCTCCCTGCTCACACCTCCCAGCCTGGGTGTGGCCTGTCCGCCTCCATGAAGCGTGTGTCCCACCCATGCACCCCTCTCTGTCCCCCCAACCCAGGAGCTTGACCTGGGCCCCTTGGTGGTTAGCTTCTCCCATCTACGGTTACATTTGTCTGTTTACTAAATGCTCCTCTCCCAGGTTCCTTAAGAAACAGTTTCTCTTAACTTCTCCTTTGCCCTGTCATTCCTAGACATCATGGCACATCAGTCCTTTGTTCATCGTAATCTTGGAGTACGAGATATGTGTGTGTGTGCGTGCTCCAGTCGGTAATAATCCCAGAGAAGCGCACAGTATAATAAAAGTTGAACTAATGGTTTGGAAGGGATTAGAAATGTGTCTTTAAGAGCAGAAATAATCATTTAAATTATTTTTAAAGGCCAGAGTTAGTCTCTTTCCTGCCTTGAATCTTTCTCACCTAAGACGACGACTGTCCCCTTTCTGCCCCTTGGTTCTCAGAGCAGGGAGTGCGGAATGCAGCCCTGTGTGCAGGAAGGTCCTGGGGAGTGGCAGAGCTGTTCCGTGAAAGGGCTCGAAGGGCCTTGAGGGCCATCGCGCTCCCCTGACCTGTCGCGCTGGCCCGTCGGCGGCGCTTCCGTGGCAGGTTCCTGCCCCAGACTCGTGAATGCGTGATTTCTTCTAAAAGGTGGCGCAGGTTGTGCTGGAAGAGCCTCTCGCCCCTTTCACTGTCCTGCTGCCTTTGCAGATGAGCCTGGGCTACATCACGGGAAAAGAACAGACAGCCTAGGAAGGCCTTGGGTCATTTTCTTGCCCACAAGGATATCAGGGCGTTTGGGAAAGATGACATTTTATTTCTTAAAACTGGGAACTTGCTCTCTGAAAGCTTAGTGCTCTGAGGGGAATTTGATGCCTTCTGAGTAGCGTTTCCACGATTCCAACGCAGAGCGTATTGATACTCAGTACCACTTGTGTGGCTTCTGGTGCAAACAGGCATCTCTGTTTCCATCCTTTGTCTTCATCTCTGTCTCGTTACTATGTAGATAAATTTGAAAGCCTAGAGCCCACTACATGTAACTAAATAGGCTGCTCAGGGGCCGTCCTCTGTTAGGGACTTTAAAAGTGGTTTCATATGAATGACTAGTCCATAGGGTGAATACTTTTTTAACATGACATTTCTAAGGCAGTTTTCTTGCTCAATCTAGAAAACAAAAGCCCAGTCTTAACTACCTGCTTGGCTGGAATCGTTTATTCAGTTAAAAAAAAAAAAATCAATTTGAGGTAAATTCTAATAGCCCAAGCAGTCAAAGTAAATACGTCAAAAGGCCTGTTTAGGCAGAAATCCTGATTGCTGTACTTCAGCTCCTCCAGACCAGCGAGGCGAATAGGATCGTATAACCAGTCTGGACTTCAACTCCACTGCCAGCAAATGAGCGTGTCAGTAGGAGCATCTGTACGTTCAAGTCTTGAGGCGAAAGGCTTGAATTTGTAAAGTATTTCCTTAAAGGTTGGCTGTGCTGTGATTCTTCATGATCGATTCTGGCTTTGAGCTGTGAACCTTTGTAAGATCTCTGGAACAGGCCGCCAAACAGGGTTCTTTACATTGTATTTATGTTTTAATGATTGGGGGCATTTCGGACTTATTTTTCTTCTCAGAAGGAACAGCTTAAGTCCATGAGAGAATCGACACCTTCTGTCCAGCACGGAAGTGTGTAGGCTGCTGGCCGTGGAGCATTGGAGAGGGGCAGGTAAGAACCAAGTGATTCTCAGACTGTCCTTGTCTCAAAGCTCAGGAACTTGAGAAAGCCTACCATTCACGTGCACGCAGTTCCTCATAAGGCTCTCTCGATAGGTGCATTTCATGATATTTTACAAAATTCACATCTGGAAGTTGGTCTTTGGAAGATTGCTCTGCAGATAGATATTCCAGCAGCATCAGCCAGGAGCTAGAGGCACCTTTACGCTACCTCCCTCTGTGGTTCCTGTTTCTCCATTTACTCTTCAGTTTCTGGCGACTGCTCCCAGGCCCCTGCCGTGGCTCACCCCTCCCAGAAAATCACCCCAGCCCACCCAGTGGGGGTGAACACCTGGGTGCAGAGAGTGGGCGCTAAGCCATTGTGCGCGGTACAGACTCTCATGCAGCTTGACTCAAATCCAGAGCACAGTTGGATTCTGTCAAAAAGGGAAAAGGTGCCGTGAGCATTTGCCATGTTTCTTCACCGAGCAGGCCACTTTAAATATAGCTACTACCACAACTCGTCCAGAATTAAAATAGCCCTGAACAAGTGACAAATGGCAGGGAGGGGGCTCTTTGCCAAGAGATGACTAAGGGACAGAAAAGACGGGTGACTGAGATGGATCGTAGGGCTGAGAGCAGCAGCAGGTCGGCTGCCTGGGGTCCTGCTTCAGACTTACCTTTCGGGTGGCGTAAATGCCCACCGCGTAAAAGAGAAGACTGCTTCAGAAACAGATGGAAAGGTGCTATTATTTTAAAACTAAAGTCTGGTTGTGGAATTCCAGTTTAACGATTTATCATCGAAAGTCAAGATCAATACCATTGCAACTGGGTTTGCCAGGCACAGGAGGCCTTTTCTAACCCATAAACTGGATACGTCATGACCCTGTCCCGAAGCCTTGTTTGACAAAGCAGTCTGGTGCCCAGCATCATAAAATATGATTTAAAATATGAGCAGCCTGACTTAGTTGCCAGGGTGGGGGTAGCAGTCAGTACAGGGCTCTTAGCTAATATTTCACGTAAATTATTCATTCCTGACATTTTTTGTTTGCTTGTTTTTTAGTTTTTCTTTATTCCAACTCTCATGTTCCCTGAGATTCAACAAAACCCCCCAAAATTATTAGAGGATAATAAATCCAGTTAAGTATTTGTCCCAAATGAGAACAAACAAACCCTTCAGACCCACAGAATAGTGATTGACATTTGTTAGTGCAAATATATATTTTAATGAGATATAACACATATTAAGATGTATATATTATATATTTACATATATTTATATGTTCTTCCCCCAAAATTCCCTATTATATTAAAGCTACCAAGCAAACATTTCATACTGCTCTAGAAATTTTAACGACATGAGAGTCATCTTCTCATAGCATTCAAACTGATAGTTACAATTGATAGGTACTTTTAAGATGACAAAGCAGATTTTAAAAAATAATAATCCTAGGTCTTTTCATTATACTTAGAATGAAAAGGGTTTGCTTCAAAAATGAATTTCAGACTTCCAGAACCAAGGGAGATCAACTGTTTTCTGGAATTAAGCTGGCGCCATGGAGAAGAAACGTTAACGAGTAAATCGCAGGAAGTTATCATATTAACATGTCGCTTGTGGTGACTTCTTAGTGTCTCAGAGCCCAGGGTGTGACAGGCCTCTCTCTCAGACCAGCCCCAGAACCTTCTCCATTGCACTCGACCATGTAAGATCACTCTGTGAGGTGCTGTTGCCGTGAGGTCTCCGGGAAACATTGTAGAGAAATTTCGTATTTACAATTAACTGTTGCCAGCAGTTGTCGTCTGCTGGGAGAACATTAGAGGAACAGAAGCTTTCATTTCATTTCCCGCCAGAATGGCAGAGGGTCAGAACAGGGCGGTGATGTATGCAATATAAATATAACGAGTAGAGAAAGAAAGATGAGCCTGATACTTAGAATTAAGTAGAACTATGTGTGTCCAGAGTAGCAAATAAGTTCAAAGCATTTCTAGACGTTTGTGAATCATGAAGTATGTTGAGCTTTTATTCGAGGTAGAGAACGTTAGGAGATGGCAGGAGAGACAGGCCAGCGGTGATCGTTTTTAGGAAGCCAGATCCAAACGTGATCCGGACCTGGGGAAGGATCCACAGGAAGACGGGGAACAACGGGGCGTGTGTAGCAGTAAGGGCTCCCGACAGTGTAGACGCCAGCAACAAGCTGCTCACCAGCCCCAGGCTCCACGCTGTCCCCTCCCCCTGGCCGTGTGTGGAAGGGGACTTCGTACCTCTCCTCTCACTCTGTGGAACGAAAGCCATTTACCAGGGCGTTCCGGTTCCTCCCTGGAAGGAGGACAGTGTCTGCCGGACAGTGGGGCCCCCACGGACCCCTCAAGGGATGGAGGCCTCTTCAGGATGGCCTTGTTTTCTTTCCCCAGTCTATTTAAGAAACGAGACCAAGAGATCTTTTTGTTTCGTGTGAAAGGGAGCTTTATAAAAAATGTTTTTTTATTGCTCCCATCCTTCCAGCCCCTCCCGCCTTCAGCGGCCGTCAGTTTGTTCTCTGTATCTGTGGATCTGTTTCTGTTTTGATCAATGGTTTTGTTTTTTAGGTTCTACGTATAAGTAAAATCACGCGGTATTTGTCTTTCTCTGTTTGGTTTCTTTCAGTTAACATAATAGTCTCTAGTTCCATCTATGTTGTTGCAGATGGCAAGATTTCATTTTTTTATTGCTGAGTAATATTCCATGGGCGAATGGGTGGATGGATAAGATGTGGGGTGTGTGTATATATATCTGCACACGATTTCTTCTTTATCCATCCACTTATTGATATTTCCATGTGTTGGCTATTATAAATAATGTCGCATTAACATAGGAGTACATATATCTTTTCAAATTTATGTTCGTGTTTTCTTCAAATACATACCCAGAATGGCTGGGTCATATGGCAGTTCGATTTTTAATTTTTCGAGGCATCTCCATGCTGTTTTCCATATGGAAATTGGCTGCACCAATTCACAGTCCCACCAACAGTGCCCGAGGGTTCCCTTTTCTTCCAATCTTCACCAGCAATCGTTATTTTGTTGATTTATTGATGATGGCCATTCTGACAGGTGTGAGGTTGTATCTCATTGTGATTTTACATTGCATTTCCCTAATCAGTGTTGTTGAGCATCTTTTCATATATATGTTGGCCACCTATCTCTACTCTCTGGAGAAAGGTCTGTTCAGGTCCTCTGCCCATTTTTTAATTGGATGGTTGTTTTTGTATGTTTAAGTTGTCTAAGTTCCTCGTATATTTGGGATATTAACCCCTTATCAGATGTACCATTGGCGAATATCTTCTCCCATTCAGTAGGTTGTCTTTTTGTTTTGTTGATAGTTTCCTCCACTGTGAAAAAACTTTTTAGTTTCATGTAGTCTCTTTTGTTTGTTTGTTTTTTCCTTCATTGCCCTTGTCCAAGAAGACACATCCAAAAAGATATTGCCAAGACCCATGTGTTTTCTTCCAGAAGCTTATGTTTTCAGGTCTTACATGTAAGTCTAATCCATTTTGAGCTTATTTTTTTTATAGAGTGTAAGAAAGTACAATTTCATTCAACACCACTCACTGAAGAGATTGTCTTTACTCCATTGAATATGCTTGCCTCCTTCACCGTAGACTAACTGACCATATAAGTGAGCATTTGTTTCTGGGTTCTATTCTATTCCATTGATCTATATTTAAAGTAACTTTATAGTATAGTTTGAAATCGGGGAGCACGATACATTCCACTTTGTTTTTTTCTCGAGGTTTCTTTGGCTAGTTGGGGTCTTTTGTGGTTCCACATAAATTTTAGGATTATTTTAGCTCTGAAAAGAATGCCATTGGTATTTTAATAGGGGTTGCACTGAATCTTGTATTGCTTTAGGTAGTAAGGAAATTTTAATATTAATACTTCCAGGGCATGAGCATAGCATATCCTTCCATTCGCATCCTCTTCAGCTTCTTTCTTCAGTGTCTTACAGTTTTTAGAGTATAGGTCACTTGCCTCTTCCGTGAAGTTTATTCCTAGGTATTTTATGCTTTTCGATGTAATTATAAATAGGATTGTTTTCTTAATTTCTCCTTCTGATCATTCATTATTGGCATATAAAAATGCAACAGATTTCTTTCTATTGATTTTTGTATCCTGCAGCTTTACAAATTCATTTATTCGAATAGTTTCTTAGTGGAATCCGGGGTTTTCTATATACAGTATCATGTCATATGTCGTTTCGGTGAATAGCGAAAGTTTTACTTCTTCCTTTCCAGTTTGAATCCCTTTTATTTCTTGTCTGATTGCTGCGGCTAACAATCTCAATACTGTGCTGAATAGAAGTGGTGATAGTGAGCATCCTCGCCTTGTTCCTTATCCTGGAGGAAGAGTTTTGAGCTTTTGATCATACTCCACTATTGAGTATGATCCTAGCTGTGGGTTCGTCACATATAGGCTTTATTATGTTGACGTATGTTTCTTCTCTACCCACTTTGTTGAGAGTTTTTAATCATAAAAGGATGTTAACTTCTGCCAGATGCTTTTTCTGCATCTACTGAGATGAACATATGATTTTTATCCTTCGTTCTGTCGATGTGGTGTATCCCATTGATTTACAGGTGTCGAACCATCTTTGCATGCCTGGAATAAATCCCACTTGATTGATTGTGGTGTGTAATCCTTTTAATGTATTGATGAATCCAGTTTGCCAATATTTTGTTGAGGATGTTTGCATCTATGTTCGTCAAAGATATCAGCCTGTACTTTTTTTTTTTTTCCTTGAAGTGTCTTTGGTTTTGGTATCAGGGTAATTAATGCTGGCTTTGCAGAAAGAGTTCGAAAGCGTTCCATCTCCTCAGTTTTTTGAAATAGTTTAAAAAGAAATCTGGGCTTGTTCTGGACATGGTGACTGACTCTCCTAGGCTTCTCTTTTCCTTAATGTCCCTCACGTCTTCAGGGTAACTGGTCGACCCAGAGGAACTACACAAAGCCGTAAAAGGGCTCTCTGTGCCCCCTTTCATTCATGCCAGACAGAGAGAAAGATCTGAAGGATCACACTCTGTCACGTCCACTGCGTCATTACTTGGGTCCAAGATTGTATATAAATACATTTCACAGGTTTCTGCCAGAATCCTACAGAAGCTCTCGTGGCTCCAGGGTCCTCTGCCTTAAATGCAAGGCGGTTTTCACGTTCCTGCTTCGGGCAGCACAGAGTGGCCACGAGGCAAGGGCACATCCTCGTGTCGCCAAGTCTGTCATCATTTCGGTAGATGCTCTGATTGTCTCGAAGAGGAAGGAAGAACTATGTCCAGTGCTCCTGTGGCCAGCTGGACCTGAGCACAGTCAGGAACTCTGACTTGGAAAGCATGGCCCTTACTCTGAGGGGCACATGGCGGCTCTGGGCAGCTGTGAGAAGCCAGCGGAGCAGCAGGTAAGGCCTTGGGCCGGGACGCTGACACTGGACAGCCCCCAGCTGGGGAGGGCTCCCAAGGTCAGCCTGACTTGGCCCTCGAGAAGTTCCAAGATAGCAGTCAGTGGGTTTTGAATTCTTGAGCCTCGTGAGAAATCCTTATGTTAAAGCCAGTCACACCCGAAATTTCCCCCGTGTCCAGGGGTGGGCGGCATTCCCGCTCTGCCTGGAATTCTTCCAGGAGTCTTTGGACTCCGCGTGGCTCTCAGATCGGCGAGTAGCAGTTCCATCCGGCTATCGCATCTGTCACGAAGGAATGGGGTCGCGGGAGGCGGACCCTGCATTCCCCAGCGGCTGCAGCAGGTGTCTGTCCACCCTACTGACAGGCACGCGTCCCAGGCCCCAGAGTCAGTTAATCCCATCGTGAAGGAAAACAAAGGTTAAAAGTTCATCAGAATGTGTCTAGGCAGACAGCAGACTCCCAGTCAAGAAAATTCTGAGTATTGTGAGCACCGTAACGTTGTATTGTTGAAGCAGATCACTGACAATCTGTCAGGACCAGAGGAAAATAGGCTGATTATTTGAGCCAGAATTTAACATCCCTGTACATACTTTTCTTGAATCCTGTTTTGCATTTCTGCCATCATCTCTGATAACAGAGAAGTATACGTTTTTATTTCAACGTACACGTATTCATCTTCAAAACTGCCTTTGCCTCCACAAATTGTACAAAGTATGATTTTTATTCGAACACACTAAACAGAAAACCAGTCACCCTGGCTTATATATTTGTTTCTGCTTCCATTTTTCTCAGTGTTTTTAGCATAAGCTATTATTTTATCTGTTGAGTATGGGGATGAAATTTTGCTGTTCTCAGTTTAACACAGCAAATGCTAAAAACAGGTAAAAATCACAACAGTATTTTTTTTAGATTCTCATGAGGGAAAAGAAGAAAACTTTTTAAGAATTCAGGAAGAATGGGATGATCTTCTGATATTTCTCTTTAAATTTGGAGGCGTTAATTACTAATTTGGTGATTTGGGGAAGGCAACTCTGAGTTGGATGAATCTGCAGTATTTTTAACACCACCTAAAAATGTTCCTGCTAAAAAATAACCTTGACAAAAACCAAATCTTTCCTATAGTTTTCAGTAAGTTGTTTTCTAAGCTGTGTTATTTCATTTGAAAGTCAGCCAAAACTGGTTTAAAAAACATATTTTTTGAAAGATAGCTCAAATTTGCATTTTTCAATGGGAATTATGAATCTATTAAAATTAAAGAATAGAGAAAGAAGGCAACAGACTCAAAGAGAAAGCATGAATGTAAGAAGGTAGAATTGTGGATGAATGAGTTTTTATAGTGGAATAAAAATTATAACTAGAAGGTGAAATAATTAAATGGCAGAAGGTTTGCTAAAGCAAAACCTAGAACACAGTAGTACAGAAATCTCTCTTCACCGCCTCATCCCAGCTTTGTCCCAAAGGTTAGGAGACCAAGCTTCTACCCGTCCGTCCTACTGAATTGCTCTGTAACTTTGAATATGTCCCTTAAGCTCCCTAAGTCTCAAGTCCCTGCCAAAGGGAGAGTGGTCGACCACAGGGGAGGGACCGTGTGGGCCCTCGGAGGCCTTTCCAGTTCTCATTGTGTTTTTTTAATCTGTCTGATAAAGCAGAGCTTTCAAGAGCCACTTCCTCAAAACCAGAAGATTCACATAAATCAGAGCAAATCCTTGGTAGCTCATTAGATCGCTGGCCTCAGTGTCTGTTGCCGTGAAAGGCTAACGATTTAAAGTGAAAATAGTCAAAGACTCCTTAGTTGAACTATTGAGTGAGTCCTTGTCGCAGACCAGGTGTGAAGTAAATGGAGGTTATAATAGAGTTACAGTTCCTACAGTTTCTACAAGGAAACGCCAAGTGAGTAACACTAGTTTGCCGGGAGAATAACTCGCCCCCTTGCTGTTGTGGCACTGCTCACAAAGCGGTTTTCTCACAAACTCAGCTTCCAAATGTGGACGTTGACTGTGGTAGAGTTCGAGATGCAGGATGGTTTTGCGTGCCAGTCCCAAGCAAGTTCTGAGTCAGACCGTTCGACATCAGATGCCCGATAAGGACTAAATCCTTTCATTGTTCACTGTTTAGGCATATCTAGACAGAACACAGGGAAGTGGTGAACTGGTAGATTCAAGATATTTTAGAGAGCCATGTTTTGTTTTGTTTTGTTTTGTTTTTGATGATGCTAATGTTAGTTTTAGTCTCTTGATTTTTTATAACTTATGCAATTTACTTTTTATTGAGGTATAATTGACACGCATGACATTAATTTCAAGTGTGCAACGTAATGATTTGCTATTTGCATATATTGCAAAATGATCGCCACAGTAGTTAACATCCGCCGCCATACATGGTGCTGGAATTTAGCCGCCGGACGTCATGCAAGATAGAAAATGGATATTTCCCTAAAAGAATGTGTTTCAACGTATGAGTTGAAGAAGGCAGTCTAAAGGATTTCTGTCATTTTTAAGGAGTGAATGTTTGCTGAATTTTCTAAAAATGTATAAGGACTTATCCAATGGAAGACTCTGAGGACCACAGAGCGTGCGTTTAGTGGGCGTTCGGAGCAGTAACTGGAGATTAGGCCCACCTCAGCCGAACACTGCTGGCTGCCATGATCATTAGATAGTCTTAAATTGTTCTCATTCTGAGTCATACTTTAATTTGTACCCGTAATGGGCCCCTGGTAAGGGACAAGAAGCACAATGACACTGGCGTGCTCATGAAAGAAGCATCGACGTGATCGCTCTCATCGTTCCCCAGGAGGTCTTCGCCGGTTCCAGACGTGGCAAAGTTTTCGTCAGGCACATCCAGATGTTTGTTACCGCACTGAAAAGAAAACGTAGTCATGATTATGTCCGCTTTTGTTTTATAGAATACGTATCTATTTTAAAATAATTTGACCCACCTTTTCTTACTCAAAGCCTACTAGCTGATCATTTGAACTAAAGATGTAAGCCAGATTTAGTCCGAATAGAGCCATTTCTATAGAATTTGCCATAAGAAAGACAGAAGCCTTATTCCCGTCAAGGAAATACCACCTGACACTATAATGCAGTCTGCATTCATATGGCTTTACACTGACCAGATCGCCTTCCCAGTTTTCGTTTGCTCCTTGGTCCTCTCTATGGCCCATAGTCCAGAGTCCAGCGTTGGCCGTGCCCTTTCCTCCCTGCCCAGAGCTCCGTGCTGGGTGCATCCCCATCTTCCTCACAGCGGTCTCTACCCTGTGTCAAGACCACATTCTACCTTTTCTGCTTTTCTCAGAAAAGAGAGCCCTGCTAGAGAAAGAGCTAGAATCACACAGACCTGAGGTCAGGTCCTCCCGGTCCCACTCAGCAATTCCGATGTCCCTTCCTTCTGCTCCACGGACTTTTGTACAGAGCTGGTTCCACATTTTCACCTCTTTAAGCCCCTAGATTTCTTCCTACCAGCCCTAAATTTCAGCAGAAGACTAATAATGGCCATCTACTGATAAAATACCCTAAGTTAGTGCTGAGTACGTCACATAAGTCGGTTCCGATCGAGAACAACGCTGCGAGGTGATATCATCCCCATTTTACAGGTAAGGAAACTGAGGCTAAAATGACACGGCCAGGATGTCATAAACCGGGGATTGAACCCAGGTCTGTCCGATTCCCAACCCCACAGCTCTCTCCATCTCCCTCACGCTTAGGATCCTTCAGATAACCTGAAAACACCAGATCAACCCATCACTGTTCTTAATCTTTTTTTCCCTTTCTTTTGCTTCATCTAGGACTCCAATAATTGTCACCTTCTCAAAGCTTCTTCGTTTCCTTCTGTTCTCTGGGCGTCTTTCTTCCCATCTTGTGATGGGATCAGATCTCGTTTCCTTCAGATACAAGGGAAAGCTCTTTTCCCCGGGCCCAGCTGATTTTTCTGGTTACTGTCCAAATTCCCTCCTTCCTTTCTGGGTCAGAGAAGTCTCCAGATGTGGCCCACGCCTGCTTCCTCTACATCCTCCGCCCCTTTCCTCACCGGCCCCCTTCAGTCTGGCTTCAGCAGTGGCGTCAGGTCAGAACTGCCATCTCAAAGGTTCTTAGCAAATTCGGCCACCTTTTCACAGCCCTCACCTTCTCCAGCACGTGGCAAGATCAACAGGCCATCCCTTCCTCAGATTCTAGCCACACTTGTCACAGTGGCTGCACATAACTCAGCCGGTCCCTGCTGCTGCCACGAGGAAGGGGGACACATTCTGATCTGGCCCACTTAACTCCAAGGAGGAGCGTGGGTTTATCCGGGAACTGTGAATGGCTCCGTTGGAAGTTCCCTGTACACTGCTGCCTCTCGGTTAACTTAGTTCCTTCACTAAGCTTCACGGACGCTTTCGTCTCTGTCCTCAGCCCTTTGCTTTTCTGACTCACTTGTTCGATGGGCTCATCCACCTTGCGTGAATCACCTTCTGTGACCTTGATGCCCACCTTGCTGTTTCCTAGCTTGACCTTTACTTGGCCTTGCAGCCCTGAATTTCCACTGTGAGTTCCTGTGTCGTGTAAGATCCTACTCATCTAAAACTGAACTTGTCATCACCTTCAGACTGTGTCCCCTTGCCACCTGCACAGTTTCTATGTGCAGTAAAGACATTCGTCTGGATACCAAGATGAAATCTTGGGGTTATCGTCTGTTTCTCTCCTCCGCAGCCATTTCTCCGTGTCACCGGTACGTGCTGAGGACAGCCCCTGCACCAGACTCGATGTTATTAAGAGCTGGCAGCACAGACGTAGAGGCGGCCCTTGAGTTTCGAAGTTCTGACAGTTCTTCCTGTAAAACAGCCTTCGATTATTCCTCATCTTACGCTGGTCCCCTCCTTCCTGCACCTCAGGCCTGGTTGGGGTTAGTGCAGTGTCTCACCTGAGAGCCCAGCCTTCATCTTTGCCCCTCACTTATTCTGGCCCCGTGGGATGCTCCGGGAATATTTGACATCACGTGACTGTTTTCTTTACCTTAAAAAATATACATAACCTGAATTTTATCATCTGAACCGTTTTTAAAGGTACAGTTCAGTAGTGTGAAGTGCATTCACCTTGTCGTGCAGCCCATCTCCGGAACTTTCTCATCTTGCAAAACAAACTAACCCATTAACCACTGACTCCCCGTCCTGCCTTCCCCCGGGATTTCGACTGTTCTGGGTACCTCACGTGAGTGCGGTCATGCAGGCTTCATCCTTTGTGACGGGCTTATTTCACTGGTATGATGCCCTCGAGGTTCACCCATGTCGTAGCGCGTGTCAGAACTTCTTTCCTCTTTAAGGTCGAATAAATTCCCCATGTGCACAGCCATGGGCCATTTTACATCAGGCACTGGTTCTGAGAAACGCGTCGTTAGGAGATTTCATCATTGTGTGAAGATCGTGGAGTGCACGCCCACAAACCTAGACGGTACAGCCCACTACTGTCATTGTGTGCGCTGTGCCTTTACGCGGCCGGCTGCACACTGGGTTTGTTCACAGCAGCGTCACCGCACACGTGGGCGATGCCTTGTGCTAGGACATCACAACAGCTACGACGTCACTGGGCAATAGGAATTTTTCGGCTCCTTCATAACCTTATGGGACCACCGTTGTGTGTGCAGTCTGTCATCCACCAAAATGTTGTCATGCAGCCCGTAACTGAATATACCACATTGATTATGCATTCATTCATTGATGGACACTTAGGTGATTTGCACCTTTTGACTATTGTAAATAATGCTTCTTTGAACGTGGGTATACAGATATCTCTTCGAGACTCGACTTTCAATTCTTCAGGGTATATACGCCGGAATAGAATTGGTGGATCATTTGGTGATTCTATTTTTAATTTTGGGGGGAAATGCCATACTGTTTTCTGCAGCAGCTGCAACATTCTACATTCCTGCCCGCTGTGCACAGTGTTTCCAATTTCTCCACATCCTCACCAGCACTCGTCATTTTCTAGGGTTTTATTGTTGTTGTTGTTTTATAGTAACCATCCTAACAGGTGTGAGATGGTTTCTCATTGTGATTCTGATTTGCATTTCCCTTATAATCACTGATGTTGAGCATTTTTCGTGTGTTCATTGCCCACTTTATATCATCTTTGCAGAAATTTCTGTTCAAGTCCTTTGCCCACTTTTAATTGTCTTTTTTGTCACTGAGTTGTAGAATTTTTATATATTCTGGATACTAACCCGTCATCAGATATATGGTCAGCAGATATTTTCTCCCATTCATTGGATTGCAGGTGATTCTCTTTCAAAGTGAAGTTTTAATCTTATTTAATGGTAGTGTTTTTGAACTTTAGAACTCTCATTAAAAAGAACTTTTCTCTAAAAATTATTTCAAGAATTAAACATCCCTTAAGTTTTCTTTTACATCCGGTTTTTCTCAATGCATAAATTACTCAGGAAAGTAAATTTTCGATAAATTTATACAAGTCAGAATAAAGTAGAAAAGAGACAATTATTTGGCATATTTTAACAGGATTAGAAACGTGTTTTTGACCCGGCCTATCAGAGAATACAGCCCTTAAGCTTATTAAGTTTGAACGTTGGGAATAAAGTCTGTAAAGTACCTAAGAACAAGGACTTAGTTTCCAAGCTTGAAAATGTTCTGGCTATAGGAGGAAATCCTACACAGGAAGTTGACTAGTAGGTTCAACTGTCCCCAAGTTATTACATATGTCCCTGAGCATTAACAGACTGTGAGGGGCTAGAGTTCAGAGCACGCTGTAGCAAGAGCTTATCGAGCCAGTAATTTTGGGTCACTACCTTGCCAGTTTCCAAAAAGGATTTGCAAGGGCCTTACGATGAGTCACACGTGCAATGGAATTCCCGACACTGGAGCACGTTAAAGCCATATAGTTGGGGGGAGATAACCATTCACGTCGATCAAGGATAGATTGGCCCCCAGTTTCCCAGCAGCTCTAAGGAAAAGAGAAGTAACAGTTACGTAGTTCTCATAATATGACACAGGGAAGCACATCAGTTTACCACCAGAGACCAAACTTTTCCAGCAACTAAACTTTCAGAGGCATGTCACCTAGATCTTTATAAACATGACAGTGACACACAATGGACAGTATTTTACCAAAAGTATGGGAGCATTGCTCACGTGAATCTCGGTTCCTCCTGTCTGCCCTTGTTGAAAAGCTGAGGGCGCGATATGAATTATGATTCTATGAGGACATTCCTATGATAAAGTAACATGGTGTAACTCTTGATCTCACGAGCAAGAATCACTGTCCTTTCTAGGTTGAAATCTTAATCGGCCACGTCAGCGAACAGATGTATAAAAGATGGCAAGTCAGCAGTTGGGACAGACATGCAAGGGCCCCCGCGTCCCTCTGCCAGAGGAGTACGTGCTGAGCCTTGCTGGGTCGGTCTTATCAGAGAACCGAATCCGCACTGGAAAACCAGCTTCTTCCAGGGGCGGTGACTTAGGACTCTGGCCTCTGCTTTTTAGCTGAGCTCTGTGGAGCCACTTACGTCTTGTCCATAGTCCATATCGAGAGTGTTTCTTGCTTCACAGGCTGATTTCTTCTTACAAAGGGCTACAAGCGCATGCATGAGATAACTGGTTTTCTCTCATAAATGAATAATGTCACAGTCCAACAGGAAGGATAACAGGTTATATATTTTTTTTTTATTTTCTTACCATGATGCCAAGCCCCAGAAAGAATTTTGGTTATTGGCAGGCGTTTTCAAGAGAACCGGACGAGAAATGGGAGGGATGGCAGCTAGGACAGAAGCAGGGAGGTCGCGTCGGCTCTGCAGTAACCCTGGTGACAGATGACAGCAATGTGACCAGGGCAGCAGCAGTGACAAGACGAGAAATGGTTGGATTGGGGATATGTTTTGAAGGTAGTGCCGACAGGGTTTGCTGATCGCGGACGTGTGAGAGGGAGAAGGGGACTTCAGGACGACTGAGGGTTTTGGCCTGAGAACCTGTGAGAGCGGAATTGCCATCCACGGAGATTTGGGTCTGAAGTACAATCGCTCTTATTTTTAAATTTCGCTAACGATTTTCTTTAAATATTTGGACATCAAAGCAAATCACATGTCTAGCCCCTGAACCCAATACTATAGCCTCTGCCATCAAAGTATGTTTTGAGCCATTTGTTGTTGGGAAAAGAATATAGAAAAAGTAGAAATAGCAACATTTGTAAACAGCGTGTACAGTTTTATCGTTAGCAGAATTGTATGTTCTAGATTAAAAACTTTATCAGCTCTATCAGTGAATAGATGCATAAAAGATTGAGAGTTAGTTAGAAGTTGGGGCAGCCATGTAAGGGACCCACATGTTACCTTAGCTGGGTGTGTTCAGTGTATTGTTTCTATGCCCTTTTTTTTTTTTTTTTTTTGGTACAAGTATTATGTTTAAGAGAGATTGGGGAAGCCAGACTATTCTAAGTAACGTGACTTGAGAGTTCGTCAAACACTTTTTCAATTATTAAAAGAAAAAAAAAAAACTCAAATACTCATCAAATTAACGATTGGGGAAAAAAAGCTGTAATGAAGCTCTTAAGTACAGGTGATGCCTAACATTCATAAGTTGCGCAGTGAGTGACTTTTGGCTGTTTACAAGTGACCTTTGCAGGGCTCACATCCCGGTGGGAGTCGCTTAGCTGCCAGGTGAGCTTAGCCAGCTGCCCAGGTATCTGGGTCTCTCCACGCGTACGTAGGAACTCTGTATAAGTTAAAACTTTATAAAAACATGACCCTGCCAGAAAGTCAGCGGCTGATGCCTGAGCGAAGGTGCTGTTCAGTTACTTCTTACTGCGTCCGATGGGAGAGAGCGAGTGTGACGACGGTGTCTGGAAACGGGCGATGTCGGCCTCATCGGCGTGACCGGAGGTTCTGGGGCACGCAGGCTCGCTTTGTGTGCGTGCGTTTTCCACGTGACCGGCTAACGCAGAGCACAGCCGCTGTGAGTGGTTCCCGACTGCCCAGCCTGAACCCCCGACCCCAACCCCAACCCATGTTCAAGGGCTCTCATAACCGGCCGGCCAATTAAGGGGTAGTGTGTCGCTCTAACTGAGACTGGGGTTTGAACACGTGAACTCACTAACATGAGCCAGGCTCAAGCCTGGATTTTCCCCAGGGCAAAATCTGGACATCGTGGTGGCCGGGCCAGACAAAGCTAGCGATGACGGGAACTCAGAGTGGGTCCCTGTCCTTTCCTCCTCCTGGTGATCGGGTCCAGGGCTGCCGAGAGCTCCCAAGCAGACCTCTGGTCTCAGGCGGGAACGTGGTTTTGACTCGTCTCGTCAGCTGTGTGGGAGCGTTGACCCAGGGGCGGGCACTCGATAGAAAGGTCCCCGCTCCCTGTTTGGTCTTACAGCAAAGCGCAAGTAAAACAGTAAAGGGTTAAGGCTTCGCTGCTTCGCTGCGGTGCTTCCCAAATGCATTTGCCGAGAGATTAAGCTCTATTCGTTTGTTCTCTAGTTTAGCCCATGATAAAAAGTGGTGAAAATCATACTGCCGTTTTACTTGACTGTGTGGTGGTGGTTGTGATTGTATCAGAATAAGTCGTTTGTACTTGAAGTTTGTAAATTTATCCTGGAAGGGCTGGATTTCATGGTAAGGCAGCCTAACTGCACTCGGATGGCTCCATTAATTATGATGTGTAGACGTAATTAGGCTCTAGCTAAGAATAGCAGATAAAACGAAAAACGATTCTGGGAAAAAGGAGCTGAGTTTCTGGGAAACCGAAGGAACACAGCAGAGGGCACCCCGATCCTCAGGCCCCACCGGGGGCCGAGTCTCGCCTGCTCTGTAGCCTGTGGGGCCACGAGGCCGGCTTAGGGACACGTTCCTACCCTCACGCTCGTGTCTCCATTTCACGATACCCTTTGGACAGAGAGAATCTCAAACATCCTCCAGGACTCAGAAACAACCATTTCGACGCTCAAACGTTGGTCCGCTTCTTTTTAAAAGACTTTATTTTTTAGAGCGGTTTTAAGTTTCCAGAAAAATTGAGCCGAGAGTGCCGAGAATTCCCGTACGGCACCTCCGCCCGCTCACACCGGCCTCCCCCATTACTGACATCTTGCATTGTGGGCACATTCGGTGCAATTGATGACCCGACATTGATACATTAGTACTAACCAAAGTCTGTGGTTTACATTAGGGGTCACTCCTCGCACAGTTCCCTGGGCTTCGACAAATGCATCGTGTCACGTACCCCCCATTATGGTACCACGCAGAATAGTTTCACCGCCCTGACTGTCCTGTGATCCGCCTGGTCCTCCCGCACCCGCTTTCCCTGAACCCTCGGCACCTGCTGACCTTTTCACTTCCGCTACAGTTTGGTCACTCTGTTCGTTTTAAAGTAACTGCTCAGCTGTTTCTAACGAAGCCCCGTTTATTCCTTCATTTGTCAAGTGAGCCCTCAACAAATGCTACCTGCTCGGCACTGGGCAAAGGAAGCTTTAAAATCCCAGTCTTCGTGGGGCTCCAGGCTCGGCTGGGTCCTAAGGAGGTGTGAAATGGCCTGTGAGGACGAGGGGGATAGGTGGAGAACGTGATCGGAGAATGGGGCCCCCCACCAGTGGGCCCCACAGTCTCAGGTCAGGCCTCAAGCTCCCACTTCTTCTTCCCGTGGTCTAGTCCCGGGAACTGTCTGCCGGCCTCCTCAGCTGCCATCTGTGTCCTCTGTCCTAGCGCCAGCTAGGGCCGTGCCGTTGACCAGCTTCTCTCCTGAAAGAAGTCCGAGCACCTCTTTTCGGCCTGACGACTTTTTCCTAGTAGTTTTCTGTAGCCCCGCCCAGTGCTGAGGGGAGAGAATGGAAAGCTGACAGAGATAGAAGAAATAGGAGCTCTTGATCCTCATCTGACTGCTAAGTGGACAGGGTCTTCTTCAGAAGTGGTGGCTCAGAGTTCTCGGTCGCACCCTCCAAACCCCCTCTCTCGGGCGGGCAGATGTCAGTTCCCTGTCGTTGCCATAAGAAGTCCCGTTTCCCTCCCTACTGCCTCCTCCCTCGCCCACTAGAAGCGTAGGAGGGCTCCGTGAGTGCGGACCGCCCACGGGCCCGGGAGAGGCCAGGACACTCAGCAAGGGCCATGTGCTCCTCTCCAAGGCCGCCTGTCTCTGTTTTACACAAGAAGCATGCTTAAAGAGCAGCTAAGGGGACTCCTTGGACCCTGCCGAGGGCACTCCCACAGCAGGCCCCGAGGTCCTGCACCCCACCCACACTTTTTTTTACACCCCCTCACCCCCCACCCCCACCCCAGCATCAGGCTGGCCTCCCGGAACCAGCCTCATGGGTCTTACATCAGCCAGCACTATGGATCGGTTCTACTCCCGCCCAGAGAGCGACTTTACCTGCGGGCCGCTGGTGCGTCGGAGCCACAAACACTGGTACCTTAGACGCCCGGCTTCTCTCCATGGCTGTGGGGAGGCAGGCCGGCCACAGCTGAGGAGAGATGTGATGCAGTGAGCTTTGAAAACCGGGGTTTCTCAGGCTGCACAGGCTCATCCCTCATGTCCCCTGAAAAAAAGGCCTGAAGCCGCTTGTTGGCAGCTTCGTGCACGGTGCCTCCATGAAATGTGACAGCAGTGGCTCTGTGTGATAGGACAGCATGGAGGCGCCGGCCTGGGTCAT
>NW_006443225.1:15429769-15439650 GCF_000325575.1 Pteropus alecto | reverse complement strand
TGCGAGCCGAGCTGACCAGCGAGTCAGGGTGTGATGACTGTGGCAGATGCCGTAACAGCTACCCCCGGGTCGGAGGTACCTCTAACAATAGCAGGTCAGAGAAGAGCCGAGTAGACTGACTTCTTTTAAACGTACTAGAACTGAAGTCCAAAGGAATGAGGTGCGGGGCAGAGCGGTACGGTTAGTCTGCACAGGAGGAGATGCCGGTGCAGACCATGCACGCAGTGAAAGCGACCCCCTCACGAGATGAAAACCAGCCCTGACTGTCTGCCTCTCCCGTGTTATAAAATAGCAATAAACAAACGTGCGCGGTAGCTTTAAATATTTAAGTTTCTCGCTGGTGGTTTCCTAGTAGACGGTCTGCATCCCTCTCTGGAATAGGCTGCTGTTAATGAAACGGTCATAGCCATTTTTATGTGTTTTCCCACTGTTTTATAAACAGCATCTTTCTGGTGATTGAGAGATCAATAGATTTCTAGGTGAAGAGGCCCAAAATGTTCCCAATTTCTCAATATCAAAATTTACACTTCTGGTAAAGAATGTTTCCACACTGGTTTCCGTCGAGCTGGGTAACCAGCGCCCTGCACAACGCCTGTGTTCAATATGCATTTGGTTCCAACGAAAGTGATAGAATGTTGGAACCCACCGGACGTTGCTGTGACTCAGGGACCCAGGTAAGTCAGCGCGAGCAGAATGGCAGGGTCCGTGCAAACGCTGGGTCGCCGGCTGTCATGAAGGTCGAAGGTCAGCGGAGAAGGAAGCGCCGCGGTGAGGTGTGTGCGGAGGGGGACGACAGGACAGCGTCCTGAGACAGGCTGGGGCGAGGCCCCGCTGGCCGAGCGAGGGGGTTGGCACAGTGACTTCTGTAACGGCACAAGGGAGGCAGCCAGGGACGATGGGCGTTTTCTTTCGCGTGCATTTGTTTTAACCCTCTAGGTGAGATTGTCACCGCTTGTGTGTGTCATATGTCAGGACAGGGAAACGTTCCGGTTTTTATGGTGACCACCAGTGGGAATGAAGTATTTTCTGGTGCGACACAAACTCCTTTCCTGGTACCCCAGTACCTTGGTGAACCCCTGTGGTAGGGTGTGAGCGGGGGACCGGGCTCAGTCACCAGGTGAGACTGTCGTCCCCTGCTGCAGTGTGGCCATTGTCGAGAGACCACCGTCTCACTGGGCTTGAGCCACTTCGAAAGCAAACAAACTTACTATTGTCTGCGTTTGGTAACTTCTAGATTGCTGTTAATTGTGTTGGGGAATGGGGACTCTACAGATTTCTATTAGGTGTTACCGAGAGGTGAACGATAGAGGTCATCTCAGTTTCTCGAGGCTACTAAATGGCTTTAAAAGCCTTTTATGGTGTAAAAGCATCTGAGGGAAAAAGTATTGTGGGAAAGTGTAATTCCACCCTTTCTTAGTGAAAACGGCTTCAGAGAAGCAAGTCGAGGTGAGTAATGGATACGTCCCAGCACCAGAGGACAACGGGTCTGTGTGAGACAAGAGCTGAGGGGGCTGGGGGGCCGCTGACCCACGGCCACCCGTCCCCAAGGAACGGCCTGGAAAGTGTTGTCTCTGCTGATTATTATTGACCTTTTCAAGGGGCCATAACTCACGGTCCCCCCTCTGCATTTACGGGGTGATCAAACCAGGCTTTTCAATTTGTCACTGCGCTTTTATTTTTCAGTTAGTTGACATCCAGATTTTATTAGTTTCAGGTGTACAGCATAGTGGTTAGATGTTTATACAATTTACAGAGTGATTCCCCATTCAGCCTGGCGCCATCAGCCCCATATATAGTTAATACAGTTATTGCCTATGTTCCCAATGCTGTGCTTTCCAACCCCAGGACTATTTTGTAACTTCCAATCTGTACTTCTTAACCTTTTTCATCCAACTCCCCCATCCCACCTGGCAGTCAGCAGTTTGTCCTCTGTAGATGGGTGTCTGTCTGTCTTGATTTGGTTCCTTAGCTTCCACATATCAGTGAGGCCATAGGCTGCTCGTCTGACTTTTTCACTTAGCCTAACACCTTCCCCGTCCATCCACGTTGTCGCGATGGTAAGATCTCGTCCTTTCTTATGGCCTCAGACGTTTCTAAAAGGGCTTTCCCATACTTTTTCTAAGTCAGGCCGCTCATTTAATTGACATCTCAGCTATGCGTTTTCATTGTTGGGGGTGCATGTGGTGTGCAGAGAAGTTATTTTAACTTTGCGGGGTAAAGATGTCTCTTATAGCTTACAGCAGACATCTTTTAATCGCTTTCGAGGTAAGTTATCTGTTTTCAAGAGTTGGTAAATCTTACGCTTTCAGGAAAAAATAACCTTGTAGGATGGCTTTGGGTAAAGGGTGAAATAAAAAGCATACACACTGACGGGTGTGAATTTGCGTATAGAGAACCGCGTGCACAGGCAGTCACCCGCTGAGCACTTAGGGAGCCCTCAGAGTTTAATTTTAACATGAGCCCCCGGTACTGCCCAGCGGTTTATAAAGTGACTGTGACAGCCTGGGTTCCAGGACTGCAAGATTTCCTTGTCACCTGCTTGAGCATGTTTAAAGAAAGAAGTATGGAAAAAAGTCAGGCAGCAGTTGGCAGTGCCCATCCAAACACGAACCAGAGAAGAGAGGAGCCGTGGCCAAGACGTTAGACCGGTGCGTTGCGTCGCGTCTGCAAGGACTTTGCGTTTATAAAGTGACTGTGACAGCCTGGGTTCCAGGACTGCAAGATTTCCTTGTCACCTGCTTGAGCATGTTTAAAGAAAGAAGTATGGAAAAAAGTCAGGCAGCAGTTGGCAGTGCCCATCCAAACACGAACCAGAGGGGAGAGGAGCCGTGGCCGAGACGTTAGACCGGTGCGTTGCGTCGCGTCTGCAAGGACTTTGTGGGCAGCAGTGCGGGGCCTGCAGGCAGCGGCGCGTGTGGCTTCATTGGAAAGACCGTCCCTGAGGAAATGGCTGCCTCGGGCTCGGTGAGCCTCGTGGCGCATCAGAGATTGGGTTCATCTCACGCCCTTGCCCAGATGCCACGGGCACCAGTAACTTCGTTTTGGTTGAGCTTCCGGTGGGGGCCTACCAGCAAGGAGAGCAGGCGCTGGTGACATCGGTGGTTGTTAAAGAGAATCGGCCTCCTGGCGTTATACGTCAGTCTTCTGTGAGCTTTGGTGGCGCTGTGAGTCTGCCCCAGGGGGTGGCTCTCCCAGTGCTGGTGGAATCGAGCTGGTAAGAGGAGACGTGGGGTAGTCGCTGAGCACGTAGGGGGAGGGGGACGTGGTGGGAATATGATCGTGTGGTAGTTTGTCCCGCTGCTTCAATGTCCTTTTTATCGAAATACCGCGTTTTTAATATTCGGTGATATTAACCAGAGTGTAAAATTTTTGTATTTATCAATTGGAGGAATGACAGGGCGAACCTGGGGTGAGGGGGACGTGCAGGAAGGTGGTGGGGGAAATAGATCTAGGCAGGCAGGTAAAAGGGAACCGGAAGCGGGGGGAGTACCTGCTCCGAGTGTCCAGCGTCAGGTGTAAACCGCCTTCCCCCCATGTCCTCATGTGGCCTTTCTCATCTGTATTCAAGAGGAGACAGGGAACTCGTCATAATGACACAGGTTCCATCCCAAGTGTCCCACCCCCGTGATCTACCTACTTACCTCCCAGAGGCGGCTCCCGAAAATACCAGCACGTTAAACCTTCAGTCCATGAGCGTGTGGCACACACGTTTGTTTAGTCCGTAATAGCGTGTATGTGGCCGCACACTGACCTGATGATTGAAGGTGAAAGGTGAAGTCTTTCGCACAGCGCTGGCCTGTGAACTGAGCTCACGTTTCTGGGATGAATTAGAAGTCTCTAGAAATCATTTTCATTCCATAACTGTCTGCCTCTTGTTAAGATTTAATGGTTTTGGTTAAAACAAGAGAAGCATCCTAGGCTAGATGACTTCTCCACTCACTTTCCAAAAGCCAAAATTCCAAAGTTTTTCATAGAAGAATGGGAATTAGAATAATCTTCCTAATTGTTGATAGGAAATTAACAGTTCATGAGTTTACTGGTTCTTACCACTTATTCATTCGGTTCCACGACTGTATATTGCGTGCCAGCCCCGTGCAGAGACAGGTGTCCCAGCGCGCAGACCAGATTCTGTGTGTTCACAGAATTGGAGTGTGGTCCCCTATGGGACCGCGAGGTCCTGCAGGCCGGTGGCATAGTGCCTCTCCAGCCCATTCCGTCACCTTTTTAGACTCTTTCGCTCTGGTTCTCCTTTGCTGATGGGTGGTCTCCGTAGAAACTACCTTCTGATGCTGCTACAAAGCAGCTGCCCTCGTCGACATTTGTTTTCAGGGACTCTCCATGGCGCTGCTTCTACCCCTAGCCAGCTTCCTAAGATTGGAGTGAGGCTCTGAAGTTCGGACTAATAAATAGCAGTCTCCTAACAAGAAGTTATTGCTCAGGCCATCATGAAGAGAGCAATTAAAGAGGGCAGTATGTATTTTTAACAATTAAGGATAATTGCTTTTCAGCCCTTCGTGGGAGGGGACAGGAAGGAAAGTGTGCAGGTGCCATGCTGTGGCGTCGCCAAGAGCTCAGGTCCCCGGGGGGGTGGTTCTCCCTCGTAAACGTGAGAGGTCACACTGTCAGCGCCTGCCCATGTGCAGAGAGAGCCAGCTGCAGTGGGCGACCTTGACCTTACCTGTTGACATGAAACGTGGCTGATAGGGGAGGAGGCCACAGGATGTCCGTGACCTGGGCTGAGATGTGGCGTGCCTGGAAGGAGGTGCTGTCCCTGGGCGCCCTAGCTGTGCCCTTCCCGGACCCCTGGCCCTGCGGCCATCACCAGCTTGTGCTGCACTGTTTCTTCCTCACTCCCCCCAAGGTCTCCCCACGAAATAATGTGATTATTATAAACAATCCTAAAGTACTCAGAAAAATAAAAGTCCCGAGACTGAGAGCCACAGAGAGCTGTCCCGTCTGGCCTCCGATGCCTCTGGGAAGGGCTCCGGGCCAGTCACTTTGTAAAGCGCAACGTCAGCCACAGACACGGCCCTAACCAGGAGGTTTCAGTGAGTCCTTGATGGAGGATCATGAAACACACGGTAGCTGCAGATTCTCCTCTGACAGTGTAAGTAATTTATCACATATTAAGTATATGTAAATGCTTTCATAGAGTATTAGACATACCAGTCGGTCTTAGTGATATAAGTCGTGTTTCAGGTATGCCGCGTAATTTGAATATGCAGATTAGCTGCGGTGGTCAGCAGCCCCGCCCCCCCCGGCACTGCGAATCTCCCCTCAGTGTTCACAGCAGCAGGAGCAGTGCTGTCATTAGGGAAGTCCCAACTGTTTAACCTTTATGGCCACCAAAACAGTATAAAGAATGGTGTATGTTAACATAAACACTTTTCGGCAATATTCTTTTTCCCTGAGGAGTGGAATGTGCTTTCACTTACTCAAAGCCTCGTAAATCTATTTAAAAGAAAGAGAGAAAAGCCGAAGCTGACTGTAGATTTTTGTTAAGTCCTCCCTTAACATCGTCGCTAGGTTCTGTGACTTTAACTTAAATGATGTATAACGAGACCAGTTTTACCACCGGCTGATGTCCATAAACACGAGTTCCTGGGGCATCTCATCAACGCTGTCACTCAGTGATGTCCAGTGAGCATCACTCGAGGACCCGCCGTGTATGCTCACCGTGAGGAATGAGCCTGCACGCCTCATTTCTATCACCTTCCTTTCCGCTTGTCATTTTTCCCCAGGCCCAGATTATATCAAGCAGAGATCTCAGGAAGGTATAGACGCTAAAGAAAATCCAGAAGAAAAGGTACCGGAGAAGCCACCTACCCCAAAGGAATCTCCTCATTTTTATCGCAAAGGCACGACACCCCCAAGGTCTCCCGAGGCAAGTCTCAAACAAAGCCACTCTCCCCCGCCCTCCCCAAAGCCCACGCGGAAGCAGAACCCCAGCTCGGGGGCCAGACTCAACCGAGACAAACGGAGTGTGGCTGACGAGCAGGTGGCAGCCGTCGTCAACAAACCCTTGATGGCGAAGGCTCCCTCGAAGGAGGCGGGAGCCGCCGCACCCTCGTCCAAGTACAGTGGCCGCCACCACGTCCCCAACCCCAGCAACGGGGAGCTGCACTCTCAGTACCACGGCTACTACGTGAAACTGAACGCCCCCAAGCACCCTCCGGAAGACGGGGAGGAAGACGGAGGGTCCAGCCACCCTTCCTCAGCACTGGTGCACAAGCCGTCACCCAACAAATGGAGCCCCCCTAAATCTGTGACAAAACCAGTTGCCAAAGAAAGCAAAGCTGAGCCAAAAGCTAAGAAGTCTGAACTCGCTATACCAAAGAACCAAGCAAGCAACGATTCGTGCCCACCGTCGGAAAAAGAAGCCAATTCGGTAAGTCATGCGGAACGGGCTGTCCCGTCCCTTCCCTTCCCCTCCCTGGTTCTTGCAGGTGGCAGCGGGGCGGGGGTGACTTGCACCTTGATGTCGGCTGGGCTAGCAGAAGTCCCGACACACACAGGCCGTTTAGAGCGGATCTAAGCGCATTTGTAGCTGGAGACAGGAAAGAGCTCTTTGGGCAGAAATCGCTCCATGGTCACTGAGCCGCACCCCCACCCCCCTTAGATTCAGGGGCGTTAAGACAGGACCAGCGTGTCACAGCGTCCCGTGTGCGCAGGCCCTTGCGAGCCCTTCCGGCGAGCTTCCCCGCAGCCTAGTTCCGGCTGCAGCAGCAGACGTTTCTCCTCTCAGGTCTGCAGGCGGGGGTGGGGGCTCAAACAAGGCACCAGGAGGCTTGGTGAGGACCCACTTCCTGCTCATAGGCCACAGGCCACCCTCTCACCGTGTCCCTCCTCGTAAGGGTGCTCATCGCATCGTGGGGGCACCACCCTCGTGACCTAAGTCCTCCCAGAGTCCCATCACACTGGACGGACACGGACATGCCGTCCAGAGCGATAGCGAACGCTGATGGCCACACAGGAGCCCCCGCCCGGCCACGCCGAGCGCTAAGAATGGGGCTCACCGCCGTTGGCTAAGTCCTCAGCCCCACCTCGTCCCCACCAAACTGTCCAGCTATTGCGAATTAGTCTCATAAATATTTAGTTTAGGTTTTACTTAAAACGTTCTAGCTGCAAAGCCTGGATAATTTCTTTCCCATACGAGAACTGAACATTTTCAGCTGTTTAAGAAAATGACTTTGGTCTTCGATCCCCGCAGCCCGTCAGTGCTCCTGAAATTTCAGTTTTCTTATTCAACCCGAAAACATCCAGTTATTATCTATATCCTCCTCGTCCCAGTGAGATTTGATGGCGATATATGGAATTAGTATTCTACGAAATTCAGTAGAATTTATGAAATCTGAATCTAAGTATTTTCTGATAAATAATGGACTGACTTGTTCATTCGCCTTTGCAACAGACGTGCTGCCTGTTAATCGTAGCTTAGGGAAGACGCGACCGCCAGCCTAACGTTTACTAGTAATTTCAGAGACGTGTCCGCATCAAGGTGTGGACTGATATCTCGGCCAACAAGAGTATAACACACCCATTAGTTTCTTTGTTCAACTTACTCAGAGTTAAGCAATTAAAATTCATCATTTAATTAACTTACGTTTGAAATTCCTTAGGTTTGTTTTGCTAATATCTGTAAATACTGGTTCCCACCCTTTTTCAAATTCTTTTTAATTATCTAAATATCAATCAGATTAACTGGATTAACTTTCTGAGCGTCAACCTCCATGGGGATAGATGGTTTTCAAAACAAACTCTGACTATTCAGTAAGCATTCTTTTTTTTTCTAATTTTAACATTGATATTTCAGTATCTTGTTATTATACCTCTAATATAATAATAATATCACTGTTGAATTCATTAAATGTAATAAATCATTCACTTCTTATTTGGCTTTCAGCATTTATAGTCTCAGGTTAATAAAGCCTCTCATGTATATTAGCATTGCCTGAGTTATAGGTGGACATTCAAACAGTGCAGTGCCCTGTAGTTTACGCCTTCGGGTTCCCAGAAGTGGGGTTCAGGTGACTTCTAGAACTGCCCAAAGGGAAGCCTGTGCCCCAGCGTCCTGCACCGTAGGCGAGTTCCCAAGCTCTTGTCTGCGAGAGCCTTTCTATAAACTTCACAGTCTCCTCATTTAGAAAAAGCATCTGTTCTACTTACGTGCAGAATCGTGCGATTCCTGGAGTTAGCCAAGCATCCTCCAGCTCCACGGGTGGGTCTCTGGGATTCCCTTCCACACCCCAAGGCGGGAGGAGGCCGAGCAGCTCTCACCTCCGGGAGATGGGATCTGGAAGTCAAGACCGACTTGGCACCTTCTTGGGAAGACTCTAAAAGTTCACCTTCTCGTCCCAATAATAGCAGAAAACTGCCTTCTTCGCAAAAAAAGCTATAACATCATCACGAAAGTAGTCACTGAATGGCCTTTAAAACAAAGGAGTCCTGAGGTTAGAGGTTTGTAAGTACCGTGAAAATTCACAGAAACATTCACACTAAAGCAGATATTTGAGAGGAAACTAGACTGCATCAGGGTCCAGTCTGAGTCAGAATGGCCGTTTGTAGCATGGCTCGCTGAGCTGGACCTGGAATTTCAGTGAAGCAGCTTATTGAGACAGTAAAGGCTAGTGGCCGAGGGTGTGAACTGTGGCGCCAGATTTCCTAGGCTCAGAGCTTAGCTGTGTGGCCACCTGGAACAGGTTTCCTAACTGCTCTGTGACTGGGTTTCTTCTGTACCTGTATCAGAGTTGTTAAGATTAAATGAGGTAACATTTATAAAGTTCTTAACCTGGTGCCTAGCACACAGTAAATACTCAAAAAACATCAATAGTTATTAAGTTTTTCAACACTGTACCAGTCGAAGCATAGTTTATAGATATAGCACATCGTCACATAATGTCATCAGTAGGTTCTTGAAAACTGACTTCAGGGGAGACAAAGCGTAACGGAACAAAGTAGACCCCAGGCTAATTGACAGAAACGAGCGTTAAGTTCCTCCTGCGTATTTCTGTTCACGAAAACATCACCAAACTTTAAAATAAGGACCCGAAACACTTCTAATAGCGAACACTGAAATAAATGCAAGCTGCACACACATTTAAGAAAGGTGATTAAACACAAGTGAGGTCACTCTTTTCCACCCCACTTAGTTCAGTTCGAGGTCATGGTGTCCAGAGCCAGTCCCGCAGCTCAGGGTACCAGGCGGGACCCACCTGGACAGACGCCCTTCCGTCGCAGGGCCACTCACAGCCTCACGCAGACAGGGACAATGGAGACACGCCAGTGCACCCCATGTGCATCTCTCTGGGATGGAGGAGGAAACCAGTTTAGCTAGAAAACACCCACAGACATGGGAGAGTGGGAAAACACAGACAGTGGTCCCAGCCGGAGTCGACTTATCCATTTTATAACAAAACCATGTTCAACAAAACGGCATTCGAGTCCCTGCTGTATCTCAGTGGACTCTAACCCATCCTCAGCATCACCCTGGCTTTTGACCCCCTAGAAAGGCAGAATATCTTCTGGGACACAGGCTCACGCCCTTGAACAGGCGCGGGCAGAGAAGGGGCTACGGCAGGGATTAGTCTGCAGCCCTCCTCGAATCCGGGCGACTCCTGTGGGCGGGGGTTGCATGTGGACTCACATCCCAGGAAAGCATGTTCTGTGACGCCGCGATTTTGGGAGGATTTTGCAACACACTGACTCCGGTAGAAGCCAGTAGTGGCATCTTTAGAGCCTTATCAGATATACTGGTGAGGGGTCTTCTAATTAGGACTGCAAACTGCCTGCACTTTTTTCTTAGCCATTACTCTAATCAGCTTCCAAGTTTATTTTGAGATTTACCTGTTATTTCTTTTAAATCATAAAACTTAAGGCATTCC
>NW_006443225.1:15413916-15429724 GCF_000325575.1 Pteropus alecto | reverse complement strand
CACATAGCACAATAAAAACAGTCAATACATATCATTAAATTTTGCTCTTAATACTGAATTAAGCTTTGTTCTTTTTATTCTTTTTTTTGGAGAAGTTTCCAATCCAACATAAACTACATAGTTAGCAGAAACTTCTTTACAGTTTTAACTTAGCGGATAATCTCTTAAAACAAAGATCGATTGCTTGAGTCACAACCGCTTTCCATGTCGTGACTTCCTCCGCTCGACCTCCTGACTGCCGGTCGAGACCTGCCCTTCGCCCTGCTGCAGCGTCTTTCATTGCACCTGTCCCCGTCAGTCTTGAAAAGCAAGACTGATTTTTTTTTTCATTTTGCTATTTTAAGCTACAACTGGCCACCAGTCATATTTATGAAACTTCACCTGAAAGCTTTTCGCCCTGTACCCAACCAAGGCATCTGAAGAACACAGAGGTCACATCTTGGTCTCTGCCTGTTAAACAGTGTCCCAGAATTTATTTTTCACCCGGTTGCTGTTTGAACCTTTTATTGCTGCTTCGCCATCGTCTCTGAAGACAGCTTTATAAGTGGAGCTGAACTGGTAGGGTAAACGGGTGTGCGTACTAGCATATGTGCACAATAAATATATGAAACGCGTGTTCAGTAGGAAAAAACGTAGTCAAACTCAAAATGCTAACCAATTCGAAAAGGCCAGATAAACTCACAGAACCTCACAAGGATTTATGAGGTAGGAATTAAAGGCGCAGGCACACCTTGAGCTTCGAGGCTGGCTTCCCTGAAGGCCCTTTCTGTGAGATGTTCCCAGCCCCGGGTCACTGTGAGACTCAGCTCCACGCGGTCTGGCCCCGATGCTGTCTACATTTCCTCCTCCCCTCGACGGTGCTGTCTTTGGGAATTTTTGAATGAAATCCACCTCCCAAAATTCTTAACATATAAAGGAGCAAAATCTAATCGAAGTTTAAAGTCGTCCCAGATTTCCTTAATCTCCACACTGAGTAACGATGCATTTTCCGCGTTATAAGGCTTCCCTGCGTGGTGTCTGTGTTCTGCGTTAGCCATAACCGAGAAGGCGCCTGGGTTCGTGCTCGTGATTCATTTAGAACACAGCTATTTTGAAAGAACCACTGGTTGTTACCAAAATTTGATCTTTTTATAATACAATGGAATCATAGGATGCAGATGAAAATGCCACTTAAGAGAAGTTGATGGAAATTATTTCTAAACTAAGGCCTGTGGCTTTAATAGGGAGGTAGAGAAAAGAACATGGAGCTTGGAAGTGGGCAGCCCGAAGGCTAATTCTAGTTCGCATTTGTTCAGACTGGCCACGTAACCTGGGGCAGCACACCCTCTCAGAGCTCCGTAAAATGGAGCTAACGATCACTTGCAAAAATAACCCGCACAGGAATCTTAGCCTGCTGCCGGGCACACAGAGCCCTGCATTAAGTGTTTGTGTGTTGTGTTTTTTTTAATTCCATTGACTTGGGGTTTAGGAGCTAGGGTTTTCTTCTTTCTAACAGTCCCGATGTCAAGGGCACCCATTTTTATTTCCTCCTTTCCCCAACCTTGGTCTTACTGGTCACCCTGTTCTTCATTTCATGCAGTAGACTGGCCTGTTCGGCCGCTACATCCAGGGCACCTGGAGAAGCGCCAGAAGGTAGCAGGTTTCCATTAAACACTGGTCGCCTGAACGAACTGGGCAGCCCCCCCCATGAATGGGTGAACAGGCCAGGGCCCCTGCCACCATGAACTCCACCTAGGGGGTACGGTGGCAGTTAATAAGAAATGACAATAAAGTGTGTCAGGATGGAGAAAAAAGGGCACGCGCACTCTGACCTCTGCCAGGGAGGTTGTGGCCTCCTTGAAGGACACGTGGCCCGAGCCGCAGACCCCGGGACATGAGCACGGGAGCAGCGGCCCTTCCAGTCTCCCTCACGCAGCCCAGGCCCCCCGAAAACAGCAGCAGTACAGCATTCGAGAACTGTTAACACCGTTTCGATGTAGTCGCACTGGATATTCAAACATAGTACAACTGTTTCCTCGTCTTTAAGAACAAAACTACCTCCCCAGTAACATCACGAGGCCAGCACTAGATCACTTGTAATGCTATTTAAGAACTAGACAACTGTTTTAATAATACCAAGAGAGTAGCTTTGTCATAAAGATAGCCAAGCTTGGACAGATCTGAAAAGATGGGTCTTATAAGGCTGCTTTGTTTTTTTCAAACGAGTTTGGGTACCTTGGGCTATGGTATATATTACAGTAATATTTATCAAAATGGGACACTGTGATTAAATGTAACTGGATTTCTGAAATGTGGTTTTGAGCGGAGAAACAAAAAATCAGACCCATAAAATAATTCGTGAAAGCGTTCAACCTCTCGCCTGCAGTTTTCACCTGGAGGAACGGGTCGTGTCCACAACGACGACCAGGAAAAGCAAGAGTCAGAGAGCCTCGTTTCGAGTTTTTCCTAAATGTTTCCTGGGAGGCCTCCCTCTCCTACAGATTTTACTCCCACATTCTGCCTTTATGAGGAAATCATTCTTCCTCGTCTGGATCACGTCTTACCAAAAACTGCATATCTGATTCCCCTCAGTTCCTAACCCCGGGACCGAGAACTGTGTCTCACCCCGATGTTTTGAGGTGAATGAAGCCGATTATTTTTTAAGTTGTTTTTTTAGATTTCACCGAGACTGGATTCGTTTTTAAGTGAAAGTTCAGAGGTGGCTCCATCTAAAAACGGCATTGCTATTTTGGGGTTGACTGCTGTCGTTATCCGCGCCTTATTTACCCACGACTGTGTTGGGTTTTGTTTCTGGCTTGTTCGGTTTGGTAATCGGCTTTGTGAGCTCATCTACATGCTGAGACTGACACAGAAACATCACGCTGCTTCTGTTCTGTTTCATTTCCAGGGCCCTAATTCGGTCATGATTGTCCTGGTCATGCTGTTGAATATCGGGCTGGCCATCCTTTTCGTTCACTTTCTAACTTGATTGGAATTAGGAAAGGTAAGAATAGCCTCAATTTCTAAACAATCGTCACGAAATATAACATTCTCTTCCCGTATTCAAATTCATGTGTTTTTTTTTTTTCACAACTACATCTGGTCCTTCACATTAATTTTGGCTGCGCCTGAATGTGATTCAACATAGTTACTAAGTGATGTAACTGTTTTGACCCTTCAGTGAAGTCATGACAGCTAGCGATGGCGCTGGCCCACAGTTCTCCGCAGTCGTGGCACCAGCCCTTAAAATGACACGGCCCAGTCAGACTCAGACACGGGGAAGGAGGCTTGGAATTGGGATGGGATCGCCAGAGAGAGGAAACTTGGAAAATTCAGCCAGAGGACCTGTTCGGTTCCCCCTGGGAGTGCTTTGTGGCTTTGGGGTCCTCTGGGAGCTGAAGCGAGCAGCGGTGTCGGAGAGCAAACCTTAATAACCGTTCTTTTTTAAAATCTGCTGAAGCAGCCCCATCCGGAGAAGTTCTTGGCATTGGCTGCGCCATCTGTCCTAGCGGAGTGTGACTAAACTGGAAATGTATGGAGCTTTTTTTTTTTTTTTTTTTTTTTGATGGAAGTCAACAGCTGCCTTACTATTTTACCATCTGACGTTTTCGGTAGGGAGCTGGGGAAGCCACGATGGCCGAGGAGCGCGGTCGGAGGAGCGCGCTGCCGCGGCCGTGCTTCCAGCCTTCACTCCTGCCTTGTTTGAAGAAGTAGGTAGCAGCATCACTCACCAGTCTTATGCCAGGACCTGCTGCTTTCACGCCTCCCAGAACGTGCTGGGAGGGACGCTGGCTTGTGCACAGCTACCTTCACATTTGCTGTTTAGCAAAATAACGATGCATAGTCACCTACGACGCGCGGTCCCGGCCGGGCGAAAACGCGACGTGTTGCATCTCAAGGGAAAAAGAAACACCACCACTCGAGAGAAAAACGTGTTGATTTTGATAACATCTTTTTTCATGTCATTCAGTCTTCCTGAACCCTTTAGAAAACGCTACTTATCTTCCACGTTTAGCAATTTGAAAGCATTATCCCTTGCTAAGAAATTTGATTTTAAATATTTTTAATATTACTGAGATGAATTCTTTGTGCACTTAGGAGGTGCTAAGTTTTAAAAGCTGAAAGACAACAGAATTCTAAGGGGTAGAGTCGAACGTCTCTTGGATTGCGGTAATCGGTGTCCAAAGGATTCGGTTTCCTCGCTGACGTACTTTACAACCAAATAAAATCTTGTCAGTGGCTGCGTTAATTCCCATGAAAGTTAAGCAAGATGCTATTAATAAATGCTCTTTCTCTTTTCTTCCAACTCAAAATTTTTGTTGAATGTATTCAGGTAGGGCTTCGTGAAATCACTGCTTCTCAGTTTTATGCCTTTTCGTGTTTTTCCAAGTCCTTTTGTAATTTTATTTCACACTTTAAAGGCTTAGACATTTTTGTTTAAATATTTGTCTTTTGCAGTCCTTTGTCATTCTGACACAATCTGATTTTTTTTTTTTGCTGTTTTATAATTTATCCTTTATTACTCAGAAGCATGCTTACTTCAAGAAACTATATGGTCTTTATAAAAGCGATTATGTCAAAAGAAATCAGGGGAGGAAAAGTTTCTGTTAAATCTCTATGAAACATGACATTGCGGAGAGGGAGCTATTCCTAAATATTTTCACGATCTGCATGGTTTAATCGGATTCTTTCTGCCTTATTTGCTACCTTTTCAATGCAGAAGAGACATTTCACACATTAGCACAGGTGTGGACTGAATGCTTGTCACCTGCAGGGTAGTAACCCGGTAGTGTTTTATGCAGAAGTACAATATGTTCAGAATCCTGGGTGTGACCAATACGGAATAAAGAAGAAAGCGGAGAGAGAGCAAATGAAAATTACAACTTGTATATTTATTTATTTTTTACATTTTGCTTTGACTTTTAAATTTAGGAAGTACGTTTTTACCCAAGAAACGTTTAAGTTCCTTTGTCAGTCTCTCACTTCTCCTTCCTGACCCCATAGCTCTTTACGCTGGGAAAGCTGATTTTTTTAAAAAAAGTAAAATAAAATATTTAATCGTATAAGTGTTTATTTAAAATGTGTAATGCTTTGAAATAATGGGTAACATAACTAAAGGATATGTTTATACAGTGAGCATGTTGGTTCCATTTATAAATATATGTATGATTTATAAGCTTTTTTAAAACAAAGCTCAAATTGTTGGTATTTTTCTAAAATGTGCACAGCTGTATTTTACATGAAAGGCTCTTTCTAATGGGTTGTTATACTGCACTCTGCATTTTGGACAGCACACGGAGTCTGCCAACGCACTTAATACAACATGACTTTGTTTAAAGTTTCTTGCTGTGAAAAAGAACTCCATACCCGCGAGTTCCTTTATTTATAACCCTTGAAACCAAAATGGATAATGTACAGTTTTCACAACTGTATCTGCTCTAATAAAAAAAAAAAAAAAGTTGGTTATTTAAAAAGGCGCAGGTGTGTCTCCTCTATGAGTAAATTACTGTCTTAAGTGAACGTGGACATCTTGGTGGTGGTGGTGAAGGAAAGACCTGAGAATCAACAGTGGAAAGGGGCGGGGGGCTCAGAGCAGCTCCGCGGCAGAAGGGAGTGGCTGCATCATTATTTCTTCCTGCACTGTTTCCATCATGGGCCTTTCGAATAATTTTGCAAAATAAGATGCATTGATCTCGTGTTTACCTTCGTTAATGGGATGAGTGCCTTATTCGGGGTTTTAATCTGCTCCTGTTTTTAAGGAAAACTCAAAGTTGGGGTGAATCTCCGCCCCCCCCCCCGCATGGCTACTTTCAATTAAGGATTTTTGACCACTATACCCCAAATAAATCAGTACGTTGCCATGGCCCCTACTGCTTACGAGCACTGCTGGAAGCTTGGGCCCTGTGGAGGTAAGTGAACCTGCGCTGGGCTCCCTCCGAAGCTGTCCTTGGTGCTGGCCTACGCGGCGACCTCGGAGGCATCGTCAGGGACCTTCTCCAAAGCAGCTGCCAGGGACCCGCCAGCGTGCTTTTAAATCCCCAGATGTGTCACTCCTGTTGAGGGCTACTGTAGTGGAGACCCCCATATAAATAATGCACAAAGTTATGACCTCTAGGTATTAACACATTTATCAACTTAAATGATTGACCTCCTAGCAAACCCTAAAGGAACGCAATACAGAACAGATGGTTTGGGAGCAGGCAGGAAAAGCACAGGGCGCTAGAAAGATTACTGATTCCAGAGTCATGTCCGAACCACACACTTTAATGGTTGAAGCCAAAGCTAGGGTGAAGACTGGCACTCCTATGAGAACCTAACGCCTGACAATCTGAGGTGGAGCTGAGGCGGTGATACTGGCGCTGGGGAGCGGCTGCAAATACAGATGAAGCTTCGGTTGCTTGCTGCTCACTTGCTGTGCGGCCCAGTTCCTAACAGGCCATGGACCAGCACCGGTCCACAGCCCAGGGGTTGGGGACCCCTGCTTAGATTATGAAACACTGGCTTTACAAAGAACTTCCATGTCAAGTCCTCTTGAAATTCATACAAAATTCCTCTGAAAGATTTCCTGTGGTTAAACAGCCTGCCCAAGATCATGTAGCCAAAAGTTATAAAAATTTGTATCAGAGTCCCAGACCTGACATTGTGCTTTTTCATTTCGCATGTTGGCTAGCATTATCTCATTGTCACACTCATCGGTCATGAAAAGGTAGAAGACATGAAATTCAACAGTATGGGTTGAATAAGCCCATTTCATAAGTTCCTTAATGCCACTTAGTTGGTGTAACTATAGTGGAGTCTATTAAAAGTTCCGAGTAATGTATTTGCTATCCTACTGTTAGGTGACTTTTAATAAAGTCTTTATCTGTGATATTTATTTTTGAACTTTATGAAATACTAAACATTAACAAAAGTTCAGCACTTCAATGATATCTTGGTATTTTGGAGTAAGAGGCACATTATAAATGAATTGTGTGTATGTGTTTTGAACTTGTTCTCTATGATTAACCCAGAAATTATACATAGTACCCAGAAGGCCTAAAAGATTTAAACAAATATCGTAGTGTACTTTTGACAATTTAGCTCAGTGTTTGATAACATTCCCTTGGTATTCCGTTGAATCTCAAGTCTGATATAGATCAACTATTAATAGAATTAATGCAAAAGTGAGGGCCTAAGGTATATTTGGCTAGTGATTGATAAAGCTGTTCATTACTGAGGTAATGAATACAGTATATCAACTTCCAGTCAAATGGCAGCGTAGGTAAACACTGTGCTTTGCCACCTCCCACAACCACATCAAAATTACGGCTACATTATAGAACAGCCCTCATTAAGAAGACCTGAAGACTGAAGGATTCTTATAAGTGGGGATATGAAGCAGCAGCCACATCAAGACTAGAAGGAGGGATGGAGACACAGAATGGGCGGGTCCCACACCCGTGGTGTGGCAGTTAAGAATCAGGAGGGATATCTAGGATGCAGGTGACCCCCCTGAGGAGCAAGGTGCCCCAGCCCCACACCAGCTCCCCAGCCTGAGGCTCTAGTGCTGAGAAGGAGTCCCTATAATTTCTGACTATGAAAACCAGGAAAATAATTTTCGAAGTGCTTAGCAAACATTCAAACTATTACAGAAAATTGTAGCAAAGTCTCCCAAACTCATTTTACAAGGCCAGCATTATCAGGATACCAAAATCAGATAAAACTCTGCAAAAATATATATATATAGGCCAATATCCCTGATGAACATAAAGGCAAAAATCTTCAACAAAATATTAGCAAAGCAAATTCAGCAATACATTAAAAAGATCATACACCATGATCAAGTGGGATTTATTCCTGGCATGCAAAGTTGGTTCAATACCCCCAAATCTATTAACGTGACACACCACATAAAATGAAGGGTAAGAATCATATGATCATATAAATAGATGCAGAAAAAGTATTTGACAAAATTCAACATCCATTTATGATAAAAACGCAGCAAAATGGAGATAGAGGAAACATACCTCAACATAATAAAGGCCAGATATGAAAAACCCATAACATCATACTCAATGGTGAAAAGCTGAAAGTTCTTTCTTCAAGATCAGGAACAAGACAAGGATGTCCATTTTCACCATTTTCATTCAACATAACACTAGAAGTCCTAGCCATAGCATTCAGACAAGAAAAAAGGCATCCAAATTGGAAAGGACGAAGTAAAACTGTCACGATTGTCAGATGACATGATAGTATTTAGAGAAAACCCTAAAAACATCCACCAAAAAGCTATTGGAATTAGTAAATGATTCAGTTAAGTAGCAGAATACAAAATTAACATTCAGAAATTGGTTGCATTTTTATACACCAATAATGAACTATCAAAAAAAGAAATTAAGAAAACAATCTCATTTACAACTGTATTAAAAAGAATAAAATACCTAAGAATAAATTTAACCGAGGAAGTAGAAGAACTGTACTCAGAAAACTATAAGACACTGAAGAAAGAAATTGAAGAAGATACTAATAAATGGAAAGATATACCGTGCTCATGGATAGGAAGAATTAACATCGTTTAAATGTCCATACTACCCAAAGCAATCTACAGATACAGTGCAATACCTGTCAAAATACCAATGGCATTTTCACAGAACTAAAAAAATTCTAAAATTTATATGGAGCCACAAAAGACCTTAAAAAGCCAAAGCAATCTTGAGAAAGAACAAAGTTGGAGGTATAACACTACCTGATATCAAAGGCTGTGGTAATTAAAACAGCATGGTACTGGCATCAAAACAGACACATAGATCAGTTGAACTAAATAGAGAACACAGAAATAAACCTACACCTATCTAGTCAATTAATCTATGACAAAGGAGGCAGGAATATATGATGGAGTAAAAACAGTTCTTCAATAAATGGTCCTGGGAAAACTGGATAGATGCAGTTTATCCAAAAGAATGAAACTGGATCACTTTCTTACACCATATACATGAATAAACTCAAAATGGATTAAAAACTTAAATGTAAGACCCGAAATCATAAAACTCCTGAAGAAAACATAGGCAATAAATAAACTCTTTGATATTGCTCTTAGTAATGCTTTTCTAGATCTGTCTCCTTGGGCAAGGGAAACAAAAGAAAAAATAAATGGGACTACATCAAACTAAAGTGTTCGCACAGCGAAGGAAACCATCGAAAAAACAAAAAGACAACCTACTGAATAGCAGATATTCACCAGTGATATATCCGATAACGGATTGATATCCAAAATACATAAAGAACTCACACAATTTAACACCAAAAAAAGAAAAAAGAAAAAGGAAAGAAAGAAGGGAAGGGAGGAAGGAAGAAAAATAAGTAGTCTGTTTAAAAAATAGGCAGAGGACCTGAATAGACATCTCTCCAAAGACGACATACAGATGGCCAACAGACATATGAAAAGGTGCTCAGCATCATTAATCATCAAGTAAATGCGAATTAAAACCGCAATGAGATATCACCTCCCCCTTGTCAGAATGGCTGTCATCAATGAATCGACAACAAGTGTTAGCGAGGACGTGGAAAAAAGGGAACCCTCGTGCACTGCTGGTGAGAATGTAAATTGGTGTCGCCGCTATGGAAAACAGTGTGAAGGTTCCTCAAAAAATTTAAAAATCCAAAACGCTAATTCAAAAGGACACATGCAACCTCTATGTTCATTGCAGCATTATTTACGATAGCGGACATATGGAAGCAACCGAGGTGTCCGTTAATAGATGAATGGATAAAGTGGTACATACATACAATGCAATATTACTCAGCCATAAAAGAGAATGAAATCTTGCCATGGACAACATGGATGGACCCAGAGGGTATTACGCTAAGCAAAATTAGAAAAAGACCAATACTGTGTGAGTTCACTTATTCATGGATTCTAAAAACAAAGTAAGTGAACAAACAAAACAAACTCGGGGAGAACAAACTGATGGTTGCCAGGCTGGATGAAAGAAGGGAAGAGTTAAGAAGCAGAAATTTCCAGTTATAAAAACAGTCACAGGGATGTAGAGTACAGCACCATAATGTAGTGATAGCTATGACGGTATCGATGCACACTAGACTGATCAGATCACTTCCGAAGTTATATATAGACGTATGTCCAATCACTATGTCAGCACCCCTGAAACTATATGTCAACTATAATTGAAAAATAAAACATTGAAGAAAAGAATACTGTATATCAGTCTTTGAATAGAATTTTGGAGAGAAGATTTGGAGGCAGGATAAATTCAATAGAGATGATTATAATGTGGAAGTACAAGTCTTTTCTTCTCCCCAAGTTGCCCCGAGCAAACTCATTCATGAAATATCAAGAATAATATTAAACATTGAATGGAATTCAAGGTGGTATTTGCTTAAGGGAAAGCAATAGAGGTGTTGGATTTCAGGACTGTATATATCACATTCCTGCCGTTTATGGCACATATTTGGAAGAAAATAATCTAAAAGATAAATATCACATCCCCTGTTCAGGGAAAGCAGAAGCAAAGGCGAGAAGCAGCCGAGGTCATCTAATTTTCTCACGTTCTGGGCTTGTTTTAACAACAGCTACCAACCAGCCGGGTAGGAACCTGGAAGACAGGTAGCTGCTGCTTAAGTTGATAAAGGCCCAGAAGATGCTCAAACATAGCTTTGTTGTAGAGCCAACAAGCAGTGGGATCCTTCGTCTCAGAACTAGAGATGGCATCATTTTAAAAGCAGTGTAACATCTGATAACTGGGCCAAATAAAAAGCAGCAGTTAGAGATACCCAAACTCATACAATAGTCACAAGGACGAACAAGCATCAAGTCTCTTGTAACTCATCAGCCCACTGAAACCAAGCAAGAATTGGGGGAGGAATCTCAACGCAAAGATGAAACACATCCGCTCAAAATAAGATCTGTGGTCTACACCCAGTCGTGACACAACAAGTGACATGAGGAATTCAGCATAATTTGTCATTTCTCAGTGTCCACTTTATTTTCCTACATTTCCTTACTTTACAATTTGATTTTCTTCCATTAGGATTTTTTGTGCATAGAAGTATCTTTCCATTTTTTTTCTAATCACATCCTTTTTCATCACAAAAATAAAAATCTCAAAGAGCTAATGGACTGTAAAAATCTAAAGATCCTGACAGACTATATTTTGAGGTTTCCATTGGTCCAAACTATTAACAATTTACGTGTATTTGTGTTGACATTCTAAAGAGTGCCTGAGTAAACCAGAAAGGAAGCACTCGAAACGAATGCTACCCTCCCCCAAGCTTTCAGGAATTTTAACACTGCCTGCGTGCTCAGGACACCGCCTAATGCCTCGGTGCCCTGAAAAGCCTGAGCTCTGTGTGGCACGCAGTCATAACTCCCTGTCCGTCTCCACAGACCAGCAGCATGCTGAGGCACACGCAGGCCACCACTGCAGCCTGACAAGCTTAGCTGAGGATATCAATTCAGCTAGAGAAGCAGAAGGCGGCCTAAATTCAGGCGTGCCACCTTCTCTGATGCCATTCTGATGGCACCAGCCACACGCTCCTTTTTGAGTCGTCCCCATACACATTCAACGTGCCGGCACCGAACAGCGCACGTCTGTTTTGGTACATGCTCAGGGTAGTTTTATAAGATTGGAACAATCACATCTGCCTCACAGTGTTTTCGTGAGAATCGAAGCCGGTAACTTCAATCCACTCCCTGGCACATGGTAATCGCTCACATACAGTAGGTACTATTACCCTTAATAGCCTCACCTTATTAGCAATTTTTATGTATTCCTTCATCAAACATTCATTCCACATAATTGATGTTTCTTAAAATTCATTGAAATGAAATTCTACCCGTCTTTAGTCTTAATTAAGCCTTAGGTCCTGCCCTAAGGAATGTATTCTGCATGTACAGGCCAGTACTTTATACAATTAAATGGGTTCCTTCTCAAAAGCAAAAGGCAGGCAATTAAAATTAAAAGCTGCTAATGGCCATCAGAAGGTACACTGGCAAGTACTGATACATCCTCATGAAAGGCTTACGCATATTTAATAATTCAGGACACTTATTATATACACTAGGTACAGCTATTCACTAATGTCTGTTAGTCACAAAACCTGCACGATGAAAAGATTCAAGCGAGGTGCATGGGGCGAGCCTGACAAAGGCTCATCACAGTGGCCGCACTCAGTTGTAAGAGAGAACTTCCTGCTGCGTGCAGAGTAGAGACGCTCACTGATAGGCAGAAATGTGTTCATGGGCCCAGCCATTATGTTTAATCACTGTCGTTATGGACATAGGTAAATGGCTCTGGCTGTACATAAAATCAAAATATATTTAATCACAAGTAATAGCGAAACGTCATAATGTTGGCTCTCCTAGAGCGAAACATTATAAATTCTGTCATCGATATTTACAAAGAACAGAAAGGAAGTTAACTGTTCTCGTCCCGTGTAGATGCAGAAAGCTTAGCTCAAATCCCACACGAAGCTAAACTCAGGCATATCTTCTGCGATGGGTCATAGGAAACAGTTCTGCATGAAACATTCTTCATTCACCCTTTTAAGGAAGCCTCAACCTCCTGGGACATTAACTCGTTTTTATATCATTAAAACGCACTCACCAAATCTCATCTATGAAGGAGGTTCACGAGAACCACCTGGAGGTAAAACACTGCCGAGCCCCCACAGGCTGCGCTTCTGCTTCAGTGGGTCTGGGAATTCGCATTTCTGACGTGTTGCCAAGTGCAGCTGCTGCTGCTGCTGCTGCCGGCCAGGGGACCCCACTTTGGGGACCCCTGCTCTGTGCCGTCAAGCAACGTGCAAGGATCAAGCACCAACTCCCTTCATGTTTGTTGTGGATGCGTGTTTGGTGTGGTACAGAGGAGAGAGCAGCGTGGAAAAGTGCATAGCCTAACATCTGCCCACCTGACATCTGCCCAGCAATCGTGTCATTTGATCCTTATCACGGCTCAGCGAACGAGGAAGCGTTTTCCCCATTTTGCATATGAGAAAACCAAGGTCCAGAGAGGTGGAGATAATTGTCTAATGAAACACAACTGGCAGGTATCAGAGCCAGACTCCCACCCAGGGACTCTGGCTCCAAGTCCTGGGTGGCTACTTCTCAGGACAGCGGCTCTGTCCTCGGGCCACCAAGAGCTTAGCACACAAGGCACAGCCCTTCTGAGTACCCTCAGGCGGGATACCACGGAGGTCACGTCCTCGAGGTTAACGGGGACAAAACACTCCTGAGGCCAAAGGCAGTGCTTTGCCTGATCCATGAATGAGAGTCATTGCCAAAGGTGTCCAGCGGTTTATCTGTCCATGTGTCTCTCCAACCAGACATGAAATTGGACCTCATTCTTTAAGATTTGCACACGCGAGCGCTTCTCTCTACCCCATTTTCTCAGACGGTGCCTACATTTGCAGGCCTACGCAAGCTCCCTCTGGCCATCCATGCGGACTAGCTCCCCGAGTTTTGACAGGAAAGAAAACAACCAGCAGTTAAAGATGACGACAGCGTCTGCACATAGATTCCCTCACGTCCCCGCTGACCTTCTCCAGTGACCACCGGGCTGGAAGAGGAAGCCTGATTGTCTGAGATTGGCAGGGAGCGAGGGGGCTTCTCGGAAAACATCCTGATCCTTATTTTTGTCGGGAGTTGTGAGTGGGATTTAGGAAACCAACCCTTCAAAGATCATCAGACAAGTTCCCCATCAGCCTCAGACAATTGATTCTCAACCTCGAGATTTTCCACAAATGGCAAGCATAGACAACACACAGAAGAAAAAATACACAGGGCCAATGAACATGAAAAGTGGCCGGGGAAAGGTAAATTAAAATGAGATTTTCAAAATCCCATGTCTGCCACACTGATTACATTCTTAGCTGAAACAGGAAAGAGGCTTGGAGTCCTCACCAGATCTCAAACCCACCTCGTCTTTACTTTCCAGCTCTGGGGACTCAATTCCAGAATGTCCCCTCTCAGTGACTCCAGACAGCCTTGCTCAATTCTTAGCACTTCACTGTGCAAATCACGTCTTTCAAGCCTGTCTCCACCACCAACTGTGTGCTCCTTGCAAGTGGGGGCTATGGCCCATCTCTCCACCCCAGTAATGCCTGGACACACATATGTCCAATAAGACTGATAAACTGAAATCGCCTTGCCCTGGGATGGCTCCCACACGAGTGTGAGACAGCCATCTCCCCACAGCATGCCCTGAGAACACGCCCCCCACCCCCCGCCCCACAATTCTTGTCTCACAGTGTTAATGTTACTATGCCAAATGGTAGGGGTCTGGGGTGATACTTTGTAGAAGAGGAAGACGTTTTAAGCATATGTAAAAATCCTGTTGAGATTTCACTCGTTTCTCACCATAATTTGGTGAAAATCATGGCTGAGTGCCTTTGTAAAACTGGTTTGCTCAGCAATCTGATAATACGTCCAAGAAAACCAGCAGATCATCGATCTCAGTTGAGAAAATGATTTCTAATGAACAGGTTTGACACTTTAAACTAGACAAATACATTCTAGAGAGCTGCTGTACAGAATTGTGTCACAGACAATGATACTGCACGGGGCTCTTAAACATCTGCTAAGAGGGTATAAACCTCATGTGAAGTGTTCTCACCGCAAAATTTAAAAAGTTTTTAAAATTATTTCTCAGCCCCTTGAAATTCTTTTCAGGCATTTGAGGTGAGTGGATGGCAGAATGGATGCTGGGAGCGACCTTGCAGATCAGGCCCCGATTCCTTATGTGCCTTCGAGCGGCCACTGCGCAGGCGAAGGAAGTGACAGCCAGGAGACAGTTAACCACGAGGGCCGGATGACGCGGGGTGGCCAGCGAGGGAAACGTAGGGCTCGAGAATGACGCCCAGGTGTCAGGCTGCTGCTAGCGAGGGTGGGAGGAGGCACGCACGGGCGGACCGAAGACACTGAATTCGGTGTGAGGCGGCGTGGCCAGAGGTGTCCGTGGGATGGCCGAGCGGACAGGACGCCATCAGGTCCAGAGAGCAAGCGGCTCTCCACGCTCGAGACGCGTACTGAGTGTCGGGTGAAGGAAACAGCCGCTTGGATGTGGTCATTTGCTCTTCTCTTTGCAAGTTCTTCCGTCCATTTACTACAGCGGGTCCCGCAGAAGGCCGACGTTTGGCATTTTGTCTGTGTGTCTGCTGTGGGAGAACGGCCGTAACGTAAACTTGCGCCCTAACCACAGTCAGTGGCATTATGCACATGCGCATCGCTTTGCGACGGTCACCGCCGTCCATCTTTTCAAAAACATCACTATTTTGTAATGGATTTCTCTAATTTGGGTTTTTTTTGTTTTTTTTTTTTTTACTATTGCAGAGGTGTTTGAAGTTACGGTAATAAGTGGCTTTATCACTGAATCTGAGGTCACTGAATAGCACAACAAATATACAGTTTTTCTAATTCATTTTAGGACAGAGAACCTGATGATGAAGCTACTGTAAACCGCTGTGAATGCGTAAGCTACCTTCAGCTTAATCATCCAGGGTCCAGGAAGCTTCCCTTTACGAGGAGGAGCCGGGGCCTTGCCACTGAGCCGAGGGCAGAAGACGGGCAGCTGCTGACCACGACCCCAGATCCCCTTCCTGCTCCAGCCGGAATGGGTTTCCTCACCCCACTTCCTGTTGTGGCTGCTTCCTGTGACAGCCAGCCTATGGCTGAACTCACAGACTAACTTCAGATGCAACGATGAGGTTTAATCTTAAACCCGCCGGCATTTTTTATTATCTAGTTGGGTGGGGAGAGCCACGATTTATTTATTGAAATTTTTTTAAAGAATGGGAATGAAAGCTTCTGAAGAAGGTAAAGAGAATTAAAGCTTTTGCC
>NW_006443225.1:15399483-15413865 GCF_000325575.1 Pteropus alecto | reverse complement strand
AGGGAAATCAAAAAGGCAAAACTCTTCCTTCTTCTAAAATGGTATTTTAATTCTCTTATCCCCTGGAAAAAAGGCTACCTACTCGGCCACGAAAATTTCCATTGATCTATTGTTAAATGATAAGTCACTGGAGAAACGAGAATTCTCAGTTGCCAAAATCTTACGCCAAAATCTCAGCTGCTTAAAAATCTCCCAAAACCATCACCCGAGTTTTGCTTTCTCGGCCTCTTGCAATCTTTGGAGATGACCGTGCGACAGAATTCAGGCCAATGAAACTCTGCTGAGTTTCCAGAAAACTTTTTGCTTTCCTGAGAAAAGCAATAGAAAGCAGAGAACTCGGTGGTGCTGCATGCACCTCCCTCTTTTTTCCTGCCTTGAGTGTTGATGTGATGCCTTATGTTGTGGCAGCCACTTTGCAACCATGAAACCTTAACAAGCATAAGAAAACCCAACAAGAATGGGGAAGCAGAAAGCTGAAAAAGCTAGGATCCTTAATAATGTCATTGAACTTTTCTAGCTAAATAAACAGTAAATGTCATTATGGTTTAATCCTCCCCTTTCAAAAAAAAAAATCACCTATTATTAAAATAATAAAAGAAAGGGCTGTGCCCTTGCTGGAATAAAGAGTTATGTCGTAAATCAGTGATTTGAAAGACAAAGTAGCAGAAAACACCCAATCAGGACATGAATAAGTGAATGAATGAATGAATGAATGAATGAGTAGATAGATAGATAAATAAATAAATAATTTCAACATCATCCAAGTATGATAAAAATTGTCAACCGTGCTCATGCTTGTCTTTTGCAGCTACTCTGAAAAATAAAAGATTGTTTTATAGATCAGTTTATTTCTGTGCTTGAGAGGGTCGGACTTCTAAAACATCAGGGACCTGAAGAGACACCAGCACGATCTCTCGTCGCCTCCGTGGGCCTTCCCTGAGCAGTGAAACCAGAACCGGTTACTGTCCTCTGCGGGCCTGTGTCCCAGTCCAGCCTCGTACGTGGCACTAATCAGACGCTCCCCAGTCCCTACCATTTACTGAGTGCTGAACCTCCTGTAAATCCTTCACGATTGCCTCTCGCTTCATTTGTTCGTTACAATAAATAACCCTATGAAGTAGTCATTGTCATCCCAGGCTTTACAACTTGAAAACAACAGATCGGACTCCATGGGGTGACATTCCCAATGGCACCCTCGCAGTCTCGTTGCCACCATTATAATTCGACCCTCAAATTTCTTAACACAGGAAACAAGGCCCTCCGTGATTTGACTCCAGACCTCTTTGCGATCACATCCCCCATGACGTCCCTCCAGCCACTTCGCAGGTCCGTACCCCAGCCCGGCATCTCCATCCTGCCTTCCCTTCCCCCACCCTCCCTGCGGAGACCCCGGCATCTCCCAGGGCCCAGCTGAAGCGGCGCACCCTCCGTGAAGCTTCTCGCATCTGCCGTTCCGAGTTAATAGCTCCTTCTCTGTGCAGAACACTCTACTCCTACTTCATATAAGCTCTTACGTCATCCTCCTTTGTACCACGTCTAGTTATTTATGACCTTTTTGCTTCAGTAGGTTATAAACTCCGTAAGAGACCATCTCAGTCACCATTGTACTCAGATAAGGTTTGTTCATTTGTTTTCAATAGTAAGTGCTTAAAATGCAATGGTTGAATCGCTTCAAAAACCATAGTTCTTTAGTTCCAGGAAAACCTTTTAAAACTCTTATTTCCTTAAGAATTTTCATACCTTTTTGGTTAAAGCTTTTTCTTACCTTGGCTGTGGGAAGAGCTTTGCTGTGAGGAGTCCTCTGGGCCAGATGTCCCACTTGGCTTCTGCGTCCCGTGGCTGTGATTCTTTCTTTGCCTGATCGTGGTTTTGTGTCCCATGCTCTCATCCCAGCCCTGCAAGCAGATAAGTCAAACTGTCAGGACCTCTGGAGCATGAGCAAAGCAGTAAAGGCTTGGTGGCGGGCCCTCTGCCAGCAGCCAGCATCAGTGCCACGGGCCTGAGGCTCAGGAGGGGCCTTCCTGCCAGGTGGCCAGGACCACCAGGTGAAAGTCATGCAGGCAGAAGTTTCCCCAGGAGAGGCATGCTGGCCCCTCGGCCCTCCCCAGACACCAAGGAGAACGAACCCAGATATCCCAGTAAGGTGGTGCCTGGTGGCTCGCTCCAAGCCCCATGAGTTCACCTGAGGATGAGCTGGAAAAGAGAGGGTCAAGGATGCAGTCCGGCTGCCACCTTCCCTGAACCAGGCCATTTGGGTGCATTGGTGGAACTAACTTCCCTCCAGGAAGGAGGCTATGTCAGGGGCCACAGGAAACACACAAGTTCCAGCCCCCGTCCTCAGCCTGCACCCTAGCAAAGGACACAGACACACGTGACTCCCCGGCCCCCCGGGTTTCCTGGCCCTAAGCACGGGGGATACCTGCCCTTTCATCCTGCCGTTGAAAAGCCGGATGACAGCAAAGCAAAAGCGGAACGGAAAGCTGGCTCCCTCGCCGCCCTGGACCCACACACCGAACTCCCGGATGACATCCGCAACCGGACTGTCTCGAGCCATCAGCTTTTCTAGCGCAAATCAACGTGTTTCTGATCCCTCAAGGACAGATGCTGCGTGCTGGGAGCCCCAGCTGCACAAGGAAAGCTGCACTCAGCGGAGGCAGGTTCCCGGGGCGGCCGCCGACGGGAGGAAGCAGCGCCTGTTCTAACAGCTTGTCCTCCTCCTGAGACATCTGCGAGCTTCGTGCAGCCTCTGACCAAAAGACCCCGCGGGAGCGCACGTCGCTTTGCATCCACGAGGATCTGCAGAGGTCCAGAGAGGACCTGCAAGGGGAGAGGCAGCGAGGAACCTGCGCAGAAAGGCCTGGGTTCTCCCTTCCCCAGCCTGCAGTAGGCTAGTTCAACACGAATTCGCAAAGAGTCTCGAAAAGGGAGGGAAAAGGGGAAGAAGGATGGAGGGAGGGAAAGCAATGGGAGCCTGGTCCACGGACGTGTTAATAACGTAAGAAACTCTGCAGCTTAAGAGCTCAGACGGGAAAGACCGAATTGGACTTTGAAGGGAGAGCTCTTAAGCAAGCTTCTCTTTTTTTCTCCACCAAAAACTTTCATTGTGGTTTGCAAGAAATTGTGCAAGTTTTATAGAGGTTTCTGTAAGGGTAAATACAAATATTAAAAATATATATAGAGATAGAATTTTCTCTGGTGCAAGATAGGAAAAAGGCCTTTCCTGCCTTCTCAGAGGATTTCCTTAAGAAAACTCGTAATTAAACATCTTTTCTCTGTCCCTCTGAGATGTGTGTAAACCTTTTTATAAAAGCAAGCCTCTTACTAGTTTCACAGCACAGGCCTGTCTTTTTTATTATATGATCATATCAGGTGTACGGCATAATTTGACATCTGTATCCACTACGAAGTGATCACCACCACCAGCCCAGTTACCACCCATCGCCAAAGTATATAAAGAACTCATACAACTCAACGAAATGAACAACCTCATTTAAGAAGGGGCCGAGGATCTGAAACAACCATCTTTGAAGGCTTTTGAAAGCTTTGAACCTGCCCCAAGTTTACCTAAAACCATATTTAGGTCCCTAACGGAATTCATTGCTTCAGTGACCCGTACCCCCTGCTCCCCCTTTTCCCCAAAGCTGTACGTCTAGGTAGGTCCCCCTTTTCGCTGGCCAGATCTGATCCACACCAGCTCCCATCAATGCAACATTCTGCAATCGACTTTGAACCCACCTCCCGCTCCACCTGCACAGCCTCTGACTCAGTGGAGCCGCTCATCCCCCGTCACCTGCGTTAGAGCAGAGGCCTCCGGGGGAACAAGGGCTTCTCCCCTCTTTGCTTTTTTGCTACCAGAATTCTAATCTGATCCCCAGGATGACACTTCACTGGATAACCACCTCGCGGTCACGTCTGCAAATGCACCTCACTTTCTCATACGTTCTGTGACTTTCACCCTACCTGCAAGGTGACCCCTCTCCCACGTTTGTTCACTGACAGACTTTACCTCGTTCCTCACGGCTCAAGTCAATCATCATTTCTCCAGAGAAACGTCCCCCTGGCCGCCTCAGGATGAATTAAGCGCCCACCTATTGCCACAGCATCCAGGAACTGGTAGCCTCATCTTTTTACCGTCTACACTGTGAGCTCCTGTGCCTTATTCCCCTTGGCATTCTGTGCTTAAGTGGGGCACAAAGCAGTGCTCAATAAATACTTGAATGTGTGAACAAATGAACAAATCTCCACTGTAGGAAAATGAGCTTAAACTAAGAGAGGATGTGTGTGGCTCCAATGTGATGAAAAACTTCTCGTTTTATAAAAATGTTTTAAATGTTTTACCCTGACCTCATATCACATATAAAAGTTAGCTCAGAATGAATCACAGACCTAAGTGTAAGAGCTAAGACTATAACATTTTTAGAAGAAAGCATGGGAATAAACTTTGATGAACTTGGATTAGGCGATAGTTCCTTAAATACAACACCAAAAGCACAAACAACAAAAGAGAAGCTAAATAACTTAGACTTCCATCAAAATTAGAAACGTTTATGCTTCAAGGACACCGTTAAGTTAAAATAAAAAAACACATGGAATGGGAGAGAATCTTTGCAAATCATACATCTTATAAGTAACTTCTATCTAGAATAAAGAAGTCTTACAACTGAACGATAAAAAGACAAATAACCCAATTTAAAAATGAGCAACAGATTTGAAAACACACTTCTCCAAAGAAAATGCACCAATGACCAATAAGCACACTTGAAAAGATACCTCATGTCGTCAGTCTCTAGGGAAATGCACACTTACTTCACACCTATTCCTACAGGGCTCTAATTAAAAATAATAATAATAATAATAATAATGTGTTGACAAGGACGTGGAGATATAGAACCCTCATTCGTTGCTGATGGAAACATAAAATGGTGTAGCCACTGTGGAAAACAGTTTGGAAGTTGCTCAGAAAGTTAAACATAGAACTCCCTATGACCCAGCAATTCCACTCCTAGGTATCTACCCATAAGAATTGAAAGCAGGAACTCAGACAGATATCTGGACACCAATTATTCATAGCACCATTATTCGTAATAGCTAGAAGGCGGAAACGATCTCAATGTCCACCATTCATAGATGAACAAAATGTGGTGTACACATACCGTGGAATTCTATTCAGCCAGGGAAAGGAATGGGATTTTGATAAATGCTACAAATGGATGAACCTTAAAATCATTATGCTTAGTGAAATAAACTAGACACAGAAGGACAAACATTGTATGACCTCATTTCTATGGGGTACCTAGAATAGGCAATTCACAGAGATAGAAAGTAGAATAGGGGTTACCATGGGTTGGTGGTGGGGCGAGGAAGGGAGAGTTATTTTTTTCATGGGTATAGAATTTATATTGGGGATGATAAAAAACAGTTTTGGGTACAGATAGTAGTGATGGGTATACAACACTATGGATGTATTTAATGCCACCGAATTGTACACTTACAAATTATTAGAATGATAAATGTTATATTTTACCCCCAAAATAAAAAAGAACGAAGTCTTGATACTACATCATGGATGAATTTTTGAAAACACTATGCCCAGTAAAAGAAGCCAGTCATAGAAGACCACAGAGTGAGTGTTTCTATTTATATGAAATGTCCAGAACAGACAAAAAGGAAAATCCGCAGAATAGAAGGTCGGTGAGCGGCTGGGACTGTGGGGAGGGCGGGAACAGGGAGCGACCGTTCATAGGTGCAGGGTGGTTTTTCGTGATGAAGATATTCTGAAACGAGGTAATAGTGATGGTTGCAGAACTCTGTGAATATACTGAAAACCACTGAACTGTATGCTTTAAAGGGGTAAATTGTATGGTGTATCAATTATATATCCATAACAGTTATTTTGAAATGTTTGAAAATTTTTTTAATCCACTCGAATGGATTGCCAGTTGAGAACTTAAATCTTTCCTTCTGAACCTTGAACAGTAATAAAAAAAAAAAAAAGACCCATTGATCTAAACGGGTCGAGGGAATTGACAAGTTCTATGATCACTTAGAAAGTTAATGAGACAATTCATGAAATTCAGATTGACAGGATACCATTTTTACCTGTCAAGTTGGAGGAAGTCATAAAGTTTAATAATACACAGTGTCATCTGTGTTGTCTTCACAGGGCTCACCTGGAAAGCAGTAAGTGCTCTTATGTTGTTGGGTAGCAGGTGAATTTAATGCCGGCACTTAGAAAAGCTCTGTGACGGTACATAGTAAAATGTAAAGCAGTTACCCTTTTGACCCAGCCACTCCTCATTTGTAAATTTACCCTGGAGACATGTACTCAGATAATGAGTAAACACATATGTCTAAGGATATCGACTGCAGTGCTTGTTTATAATAGCCAAAATATTGGAAATAATTTAAATATCTACCCACAGAGGACATAAGCAAATTTGAAGTGTATATGCAGTACTTTGGAACAATATCCAAGATACATCAAATGTCTAAAAGCAAAGTACTGAATTTGTATAAAATGAAGCAGCTAGTTGTCTACCCGATATTCATTTCTTTCTTTCATTCTTACTAACTGGACCCTGACTTTATTCTGGTCGCAAAGGCCTTGTTTCCCAGCCTCGCTTGCCACTAGGGCCAGTGAGACATAAGTGGCACTTGCTGGGCAGGGCCTCTGAGCAAACTGTTTCAGTGAGGTCAGCTCAGCTAGGAGGGCGCACACTTTTGTCCGTCTTTGTTTTGGCCTGGTACGTGGGCATGATGACTGGAGCCCCAGTAACTGTTTTGAGAATATAAAGCAACTTTAAGGACAGACGCCATGCTAAATGCGATGGAGCAGAATGACGACCAGGAAGCTGCCATTCATCTGCCCTCCTCTGACTTAGACGTGACAGAGGACAAGAAATCCCCATCTCGTGTAGCCACCTAGTTGGGGTTTCTATGACAGGCAGCAAAATCTCACCCCGAGACGATGTTATAACCGGAGATGAACGTTTGGTATACACAGGACACTGTGACGAACTACAGCCAGTGACTTGACGGTCTGCGATGGAAGGCGCACCTGTTACCTGGATGCTCTCCCGCATGCCTGAATGTTTGCCGTGTCTCTGTGCACACGCCTAGGGGCTGCCCCAGTTTCTGCAGCTTTGGCTCTGCTTGCCCTGCCCCCCGCCGCCGGTGGCGCTCTGTTCCCCCCACTTCTGATGGGGTCTGACTCCTCCAGCAGCTGCTAAGCGCTCAGGCAATGCAAGCTGGGGGGTCAGTGACACCACACGGGGTGACCTTCACTGTGTGGGAAGATGGGAGAGGGGAGAGGGCCAGCAAGTAAACGTCTCCCTCACTCATCCGCCGATGGACTGCTCCGGGGAACAGCGTTTCTGCACCTCACATCCTGAGCTGCCCCACGGAGCTGAGAAACTGGCTGCAGCCATCCGTGAAGGGCAGCCACCTTCCGAGTCTACAGGAAGCAGCACACCGCCCTGTAATCACTTCCCATCCTCCCTGCCTGTCCCCTCAGGCTGGCCACCTGGTCATTGTACCCCTAAATTGACTAGCAGCACTTAAGCTTTTCTCCAAGCTCTATTCCCTGGGCTAAGGCATGTGCGGATATTTCTTTTTCAATTAAAAAGAGAGAGGGGGGAAAAAAAACTAGTTAACCTTTTAGAAAACCAACAAGCAAAACCAATGAGGACATTGAACCCCGGCCAGCGGGTTTGGAGCTTTTCTATTCCGTAAATACTTTTATTTCTGCAGTTAACCAAAAAATACATGTGAGCCCTTTTTCCTAATACAGCCCAACATCTTTATTTTTCCTAGTGTATCTTAGTAGACCTTTTATACAGTGTGGTAAGCAGTAAAGGCAAGTTCATATCCACAATACAAAAGGATCTGGATTTTTACTGAACGATTGAAACCCAAACGGACAGATCCCAAAACCAAGGACCTAGAACACCTGCCTGTGCTGTCCTCAGCTGACTTTGTCTGGACCTTAGAGACGTCACAATCCCATCGTCCTGGAATCCGATCTCACAGACTGCAGGGTCAACGTGACAGACTCCAAGGCTGCGCACTGGTTTCTATGTCGACACAGACTCGAAAACGCACTGGCAGCCAGTGTGAAAGCTGCAGGCCCGGCAGGCGTGTCTTTGGAGCCAGACGATCTGAGTTAGAATCCTCCTGAGCGCATGTCTCAGGCGTTCCTCTGCTCTAAGGCAGCTTCAAAGTCATCGGCCTCTGCTTCTGCAACAGGGAGCCAGTTCTGAGACCAAAGGACTACCCGCCAAACACACACGGTGCTTACAGCCCCGGGCAGGCGAGGGGCCCCCATCCCTGCCCCTCGCTCCAAGACGCTGACCTGTTTGGCTAACTGAGGTGCTCCTTCTCATCCAGTCAGCAAAGGTCAGGCTGGACACATTACATCCGGAAACGGAGAAATCCATTTGCACAAACTCTCATGTTGTGCCCACACGAGCGAATGTCACCCTCCCCATGTCCTCTCTGTCCCTTAGAGTCCTTCCATGCAAAGCGAGGAGATGGCAGCCCACTGCGAGCATCCTCACAGCTGTGCCAGGGACCAGTTTTTGTGTCTAGGCACCAGCGAGGTGTTTGTGATACTTCGAGCACACCTGCCACGGAAACGCGATGCGCAGGTCCCGGAGCTGCACCGCCCCACGGACACCCGACGTCCACCCAGACATGAGGTCGCAATCGCTGCTTCAGCAACAAACCGAGGACTTGTACAACCGGGTTCATAGCAGCATCATTCACAACAGCCAAAACACAGGAGCGACCCAAGTGTCCATCAACATCCAACCGTGCAACACACCTGCCACGGAAACGCGATGCGCAGGTCCCGGAGCTGCACCGCCCCACGGACACCCGACGTCCACCCAGACATGAGGTCGCAATCGCTGCTTCAGCAACAAACCGAGGACTTGTACAACCGGGTTCATAGCAGCATCATTCACAACAGCCAAAACACAGGAGCAAACCAAGTGTCCATCAACATCCAACCGGATACATAAAATGTGGTCTAACCGTGCACTAGACTATTATTCAGCTCCAAATTCTGACACGTGCTACAACACGGATGAACGTTGAAAACATTATGCTAAGTGAAGTAAGCCAGACACAGGACAACCGTGTGGTTCCACTTGGGCACCGAGAATAAGCAAATTCAGAGAGACGGAAAGTAGAAGAAAGTCTCCTAGAGGCTGGAAGCGGGGGAGGGAATGGGCGCCTTCGTTGAATGGGTGTGGAATTTCTATTAGAGATGATGAAAATATTCTGGAAATGAATAGCGGTGATGGTTTCACAGCAACGTGGGCGTGCGTCATGTCACCGCTAATACAATTAAAAATGGTTAAAACGCTAGTTTATGCTACGTATATGACAATTAAATCAAGGTAAGAATGTCATTAAGAAAAGTGTTCCACTTAAAAACAAGCTGTGCCTTTAACGCGCTCATTAAATACCTGTTTTTGAAGTAGGTCTTTTGCGGGACATAAAGCCTCGGGAATGGTCAGTGCCCATAGCAGTTGAGTAAACAAGAAATCGGTATGGGAAAGATCAAATAATAATACTTGCATATAACAAAGTTCAAAATATTTAACATTTGTATGAGGTTTACTCAATTCTTATTTCACTTGACCCCGAAGCCAGCTATGTGCTCAGTAAAATGTTAGAAGTTGGTACCATTACAACTATTATTATTTACAGGGGAGAAAACAAGGCACAGAGAGGGTTCTAACCTGTCCGATTATGCAGTAATCCCAGAATAGGCTTTCGATATCAGAGTCTGAGCTTATTCCACTAACTGGCACCTGCCCCATCAACTGGTTCCTGTAATGTATGGAGATGTCCATCCCTACCAGGCACAAAATATCGTTCTCCCTGCATCGGTTACGATACAGATGTTGTAACAGATGACGAAACAACAGAGACTTAAACAAAATAGGATCTATTTCTCCGTTACGGAACAGGCCATGCGTGAACGGTCCACTGCTAATGAAGATGGCCCTGTGGTGTTGGGGACACAAGGCCCTTCTGGCGTAGTCGGCATGCAGCTTCCATTCTGCAGTCCAAGATGACTGCTACAGCTCCGGCCATCGTGCTGCCATTCCAGCCTACAGAGAGGGGAGGAGACCGAGGGAAGACCTCATCCCTTTAAGGGCACGGCCCAGAATTGCACACACGGTTCTGTGCACATCACAGAACTTCGCTGCATAGCCGCACCCGGTCATGCGCTCAGCTCAGACAGGGGGCCCTGTGACTAAGGGAAGAAGGGAGTCTGCGATGAACGGACAGGGGCGGTCTCTGCTGCGCTCGCCCCTCACGTCAGGACAAGGCGAGGTCCCTGGCTCCTGATCTCCACTGGGCCAGGCCACTCCAGGGGGCTCCCGCTCCCCACCAGCTGTCCGCTCCGCGTCGTGTGTCTGCGCTATGCCGTCAGCACTGACAAACCAATGCCACTGTGTGGAAAGCTCTCCGGTCGGAAGGTCCACCCGGGGAGACATCAGCCGTGGGAGGGGGGAGAAACAGGAAACTACGTGACCCGCAGCCACCAGAACACACGAGGCAGAGGGAGCCTGGCCACAGCGCTTCAAGGACCAGCCTTTCGAAGGCCCTGCACCCTCCTCATCGCTATGTCCCCAGCAACGATAATGGCGTGAGGCCGACCGCAGCAGAATAACTAACATTTGTTCGGCACTTTGCAGTTTACAAAGTGCTTCCGTAGACATCATCCAATCTTCACCAAAACCCCAGGAAATAGTTGTCACCGTTCTGCCCTTTTTGTAGATGAGGGAACTGCAGGTCCGCGAGCCGAGAGAACCACACCATCGGGAAAGCTGAACTGGGGCTCAAACCTGGGAGTTGAACGTAGAGAATTTTCTCTTGTGGCCAAGACTTCTTCCCTTCTAGAAATATCAGTACTCAGCATGACTTTCAAAATCTAATACTAACTATACCTCTGTAAACCATTTACTAGTTATTGTTACTAGGTACTACTTTTCAACACCGTAGAACTTAATAACTGCTATACGTGTCGCTGTGTATCAGATTCGCTTAGGACGCTCAGGCCTGCTCCCAGGGGCTCGGTGCTCCTGTCTGGGCCTCTCCTTCCCCCTCGATGATACGGACACACAGGGAGCCCTGTGGAATGAGGCATAGAGACAGGGACATTGAACAGCATGGCAGTAGGGGCTCCGTAGCCCATCCAGGGGGCTGTCCCTCCATTTTCGTCTCCTGGGTCCCCACCAAGCCACCTTGCGGTCTCTAAAGATGGCGAGCACCGGAGTAAGGTCGGAATGAGCAAGGGCACGACGACTGAGCGAGAGCTGAGGAATGGCTTGGGCTTGGCTGTCGCACTGGGCTTGGTTGGCGTCAGTGTAATGGGTCTATTCCTGGCTCTGACGCTAACTTGCTAAGTGACACGGGGCAAGTGACCCAGCTTCTCTGGTTTCAGTTTTCTCATCCGTAAATCAAAGATGGCACCCGCTCCACAGAGCATTAAATGAAACGGTGAAATCTAATGACATGTCACAAAGGTGCCACCGTATAGTAGACCCGCGGAAAACGAATCCGTGGGCTTCTGCGGCTGAAGACATCTGTTCCCACGCTTTCGCTTCCGAAGTGAGGAAACTGAGGCTCGGAAAGCTGAAGCGGAGATCCCGAGGTGACCCAGCTGGGCAGCACCGGCCTTGTGCTCTGTCCCCTGGACCATGCTGTCCCACGTAGCCCACCACCCTGACGGGTGGAAGGAGGGGCTGTGAAAACCCAGATGAGAATGCGTGTTTCTGAAGCAGATCGAGAGCTGCAAATCCCGGGCTGGACCAATCCCAGGCTGGACAAATCCCGGGCTGGACAAATCCCGGGCTGGACAAATCCCAGGCTGGACGTGAGCTCAGGGTGTCCATATCCATAGCAAGGTGGCAGCGGTAGGAAGGCAGCCTGTCGGGGTGACTGCAGGTGTAGCCAAGTCGCAAGAGGCCACCTGTCATGCTAAAGAGTTTGGATTTGACCCTAAAGATGACAGGTAACCGTTTAATGACTTCACTTTTACACAAAAGTTACGTGATCCATTTTAGAAAGTTCACTCCGGAGGATCACGTAGCAAAGGGTGGGGACCGGCTGGGGGGACTGGTCAAACACAACGGCAGTCAAAGGAGGCGGAAAAGGGTTAGAGTTTGAATTCGGGGGGCACCCGGTACGGCGAAAACGTGTACGGGATATTTAGAAATTCTTGGGCTTGATGACATGGGACGCAAGAGAGAGAAAATAAAAACTGACACAATGTCCTGTGCGCAGCTGGGAAGGAGACGCCGTTCTCGAAGGTGGCGGAGGAGGGTGGAGGAGCAGAGAAGCTGAGGAGTGAGCGAAACTAGCTGAGCTGGAGGCACCCGCAGGACACCTGCGTGGAGAGGCCAATAGGTGGCGGGTAAGAGGAGTTAGGAGCCCAGAGGAAGGACTGGGGGAGGCCTGGGGATTGGGGAATCATCACTACACAGATGGCAGCTGGGGTCCCAGGTGTGGGAGAGAGAATCGGGGTGTCACACAGCAGGAAGAACAGGGCTGAGGACAGCCTTGGGGAACCCAGCAGTTCTGGAGGTGGGACGAGGACAAAGGAGTGTGCCAGGGACACAAGGGCGTGCCCAGGGATGAGAATGGGGACGAGAGTCACGGGCGGGCAGAGGGGAAGGGAAGAAAGAACGGTGCTGCCGTCGCTGAGCTCCGATTGCGGCCCGGCCCGCACCGGGGGTCTGCACGTGTCCTGTCGCCTAAGCCTCCAGGAGAGACCCCAGGAGCGAGGTATCTGTACCCTAATTTAACTCAAGTGGACACTGTGGCCCAGCGAAGTGAAATAACTCGCCCAGGAGCACATAGCTATTAAGCGGTGAAATGGGGTTAGAGCCAAACCCAGCCGGCTCCAAAGCCCATAATCCTCTTTTCATAGCAAAAATTGCTTCGGAAAGTCAAACAGGGCTGAAAAGGGCTGGATGAATGGAAGGAGTCATCGTTCAGCCGAAGGGGAGGCTTCATCACTGTGAGCCGCCGAGCGAAGACGAGGTGAACACATAAAAACAGACAGTGAAGGCACAGTATTTTCTTTCTTTTTTTTTTTTTTTAAGAAAACTGCCCTCACCTATTCAACGAACACTCCAAAAAGTTTTTGGCTGCCCTATCGTGTGCCACGCGCCATTCTAGGCACTGGAGACCCCAAGTCACTGCCCTTGAGGATCTTGCATTTGGGTGATGGGAGAGAGACACTCAGATGATCCTCTCGAAGATACCACACGTGTCAGACGTGGGAAGAGCTAGGCAAAGAAGGGGGAAGGTAGTGATTGAGATAGGGGGGTCTCGGGTAAGACACCTGAGCCGACGCTTGAATGGCACATTCAAAGCAGCAAGGCTTGCCGACAGCTCAGGGCACAAGAAACGGCGGACACAAACACCCAGAGCAGGAGGACGCCTGTCCCATTCCAGGGTCAGCAAAGCAGCTGGCAAGGCTGCCGTGAAGCAAGCAGTGGGGGAAAACGAGCGAAGGGTGACCTGCCCGGGCCACAGCGCTCACGAAGGCTCCGCCAAGCCGCCATGTGGATTTGGGGGACACGTCAGACCACGCTCCCTGGCTGCTAGTGTGCGTCAACAGGCCTCTCAACGACATCTTGAATTGAGCATCTGATATTCTTTCGCCCCCATGATGGGATGAGTGTCCTTATAAGAGGAGGAAGAGACCCCAGAGCTTGCTCGCTCGCTCGCTCTCTGCCACGCAAGGACACAGAAGATGATGGCCGTCTGCAAGCCAAGAAGAGATGTCTCACCAGGAAGTCGATCCGCTCGCTCCTCGACCTGGCACTTCCAGCCTCCAGAACCATGAGAAATGAACGTCTATCGTCTAATGTCTATGGTGTTCTGTTAAAGCAGCCCAAACGGACTAAGGAATCATCATTTGCTTTCTCTCTTTCTGCTCTGCTAGACCATGAAGCTCTTGAGACAAGAAATATAACTTTTTTCTGCCTCTGGCATCTTTACATGTCTAGAACAACCCACAGGGCCCAGGAAATGTGGAATCGGTGAGCTGACTGGGTGACTGTGTGGTCACACAGAGGAGCAGACAGCTCCACAGGGAGAGCTTTCATCTGAATGTGTGGTTCTCATGGTAGGAATTTCAGGAATGGGGCCGATGAGAATCCCAGCCCCTCTGTATCCCGGAAAGGCAGCTGCTTCTCTGGCTCTGCCTGGCTGAGCCCTAAAAAGACTGGTTCTTTTTATTCCTCTCCTCGCTCCCTCTTAATTAAGCCTTAAATTGAGCCCCTGGTTTATGCCTCACCCAAATCTGCGGGCTCGAGAAGGCTCCGTGTAAAGGTTCTGTGTCATCATCTGCTT
>NW_006443225.1:15369677-15399465 GCF_000325575.1 Pteropus alecto | reverse complement strand
CACCTAATTTGCAGTTTTGAAGAAAAAAAAAAAATCACTAAATGCACAGCCCTTCGAGTCTGCGATGATGCAATTTCCGTATCTAAACTCTTCAAGTCACCTAGGCCGCAAGTAGCTGCAAAATTCAATTACATACGAAGCCTTGTTTCCTCCAGTCACTTAAATTTAGATGGACTCTACTCGGTTACAAATTTTGTTTTCTATCCTCTTCCACAGTTTTTTTCTCCCTGAGAGAAACATCCCCTCACTTTTTTAAAGCTGCCTTGTACAGTCATGCCGGAAAGCAAGATGAATCATCAAGTTTCCACAGCAGCTATAAGGAACCTGAGCCGGGCAACTGGACACTTGTGTGTAAAGGACTTGTAACGCCCATGTCACCCAGACGGAGCTCACTTATTTTCCATAGCATTTTAAAACTGGGGCCTGGCACCACGACTCGCCCTATTTATAGTTAAACATGCAACATAATATCTAGTCCAGGCTCCAATGGAAGTGCTTCTTATAAATGTCAGTGGATTATTTACTATGGGAAACTAATTAGCTACATAAATGCTTCCCTCCTCGGAGTGCGTGAGGAGGGACTGCTAATGCTTCTTGGATTAACCCAGAATTATTGTCGTTTGAAGTTCTTTTACACTGAAGACCGTTTTTACGAGACCGCCCAACTCTGCGTGCACAGCACACCTGTTGCTTAAATAAATGCGAAGCTTTTGCATCTTAACTCACGGGGTGAAATACAACGGAATAGGAAGGCCATACGTCCTGAAATGAGAGAGAATCAGTACAATTTGAACATGGAAAAAGGTCAACGTTCCACGATTTCGTGATTGTGTTCTTCATGGGCAGTTTTAATTCGCACTACTTTTATGATGATTAGAGCCAATATGCAAAATGGTTATAAATGAAAGAAGCATAAAAGTCGATGATCCCAAAGGAATTATGACAGTGGTCAAGGGCAGTTTTCTTCCTGGACGGCTCAGGAATTCAGACCGATGGCGAGCGTCAATAAGACCAATGGCGAACATCAATAGCCAATGAGATCTGTGGAGAACTGTCAAGGGCGGGCGTGTTTCATCCTGGGGGATGGAAAGACATATTTTTCCCAGTCCTGATCACGAAGAGATTATCAATATGAACAAATGCTAGTGGAGCTAAAATAGAGAGACAAATCTTTTCCAAAAAATAAATAGCCATGTGTGGCTTTTTAATCCTTTTCGCCCCATGCCTCGATTTTCCATCACAAAAAGATTTTAAGAATGGGGGGAGGGGTGCTTTCCTGACCAAGGAAGTCATACAGAATTAGATCCGACATGTGAACAGGACTCTATCACAGATCTGAAATACTCACAACCAACGTGCGTCCACGTAAAAACCGCAGCCACGAGGGCGGTTTTCTCTGTCCCGGGAACGCCGCCGATGGTGCCACATGCATTGTCATTTGGTCCTCACATCAGCCCCGGGAGGTAAATACTGATATTCTCTGCACTCGAAGGGAATTCGGGCACAGGAACGTGGAAGGGCTCACGCGCCCGCGGCGGGGCGGGGAAGCTGGGCGATGGCGAAGGGAAGTTCTCGGGCTGTGCGTCGGGGACCCGTGGAGGAAGCGGTGGCCCGACGGGTCCGCGAAGCCACGACCGTTTCGTAGCAGCGACGAACTATCATTTGCCTTTTCAGTCTCGTCCTCTCACAGGTACACGACGACGTTTTCCGGATGCTACGCGACAGGCGACGTGGCAACAGGTGAGACTCAGAAGCAGACGTGGGAGTCCAGCGGGCTGCTTATTTGGCCAGACAGCCGAGACACACGCACAAATACAGTGGTGCCGCTCCGCTCAGCAGAGGGCCTTTGTCTTGAAAAATACACATATTTTCATAAAAACTATGTTGTTTATGTCAAGATGTAATGGATGTATTATGCTTATTTTAAAGGAATAACTAAATGAATATGTTTAAATTGCCTTAGATTTAATTGGTAATACGGTAAATATCTATAAATGTAACCCATGTGAGCAAAAGCTCTTCGGGGTCCGCAATAATTTTTAAGAGTGTAAAAGAGTCTTGAGATCAAAAGGCTTGTGAACGACTGAAGGACGTTCTTTCATGCCCTGCAAAATGAGCGTCGACATATCACAGACATCGATGACAAAAGAGGCTGTGATGACACAGCAGGATCTAAGTGCCGTCAAAGTCACGGTGGGAGAAAAAGCATCCATCCGAGATCCAAAACTAGTCAACACCTGAAGATTGTGATATCTGACTTTGGAGCCGAGATTTAAAATTTTAATCTAAATGTGTCTCGGCTTTTAAGAGAACCGCTACCTGGAGTCCCCTTTGCCTTAATTGTCGTCATACAGCCGCAGGCCCGACTCGTTCGCTTTGCGCAGATCTCCGCTTGGATGGCCTGGCCTTCCTGTTTCAATCGGCGGCCTTCCCCGCTCCCGCACCGCTCTCCGGCCCTTGCCAGGCCTCGTTTCTCTTTATAACAGTTACCGCATCTAACAGACATTTTTTTTTTTCTGCGCCCTCCACCCGCACATGAATTGTCAACTGTATGAAGGCAGGAATGTTTATCTTTTTGTTTTCACTGTTGCATCCCCAGTACTCACGCCGGTGATAGAAATATAGCAGGTACTCAACAAATAAGGGTTTAAACGAAGAAATGTTTTACAGAAAAAAAGAAAATAGTGCGATGGAAGAGGAAGGACAAAAATAAAATAGGTACTTTAAGCATAAATTACCTAAACCAATCGCCAATCCTGAGCGAACGCTGAGTGCATGGTTGTAGAGACAACACAGTGTGTTCACCGCATTACTTCCTCTTCCCGGCCCCCCGCTTCCAGCTTCCCCGGCAGCTGGAGCCCGAGTTCTGGGCCGTGCTTCCCAAACTCAAACGTCCGTGCAAAGCGCTTGGCGGTCTTGTAAAAATGATACGAATTCAGTAGGTCTGGAGCCTATGATTGAACATTTCTCTCGTGAGGTGATGCTTCGAGTCTACGGACCACACTTTGAAGCTATTTCCACACTGTGCCCGTAAAACACGTGCCATGCAGAAACAATAACACCCCCAGTGGCAACGAGCACACCTAGTGCCCAAATCCTGGTTTCTCTAGTAAAGGAACCGGGGCTCCTGGGAGAAATGGCTGATTCTAGGAATAGCGTAGAAAATATAAGCCCGGAGGACCTTGTGCCAAAACGGAAGGACATGCTGACTTATGTCAGAGGGACATGGAGCCACTGACCGTCCCAACGGCCGGAGCTAGAACAATTCGACCACAAAATAAATGAAGTATCGGATTACAGCCCAAAGGGTAAAATACATATTCAAGAGTTCATACTTGTATAAACAAATTATTAAATAAGTTAAAAAATGGAAGAGAAGAGCCAAGCCTCCCTCCATAAAGATTCCAGATCATTGGCGTAGACCTTCCACCCTCGGGGAAGAGCATAACTCCCCTCTCCTCAGGTGTGGGCTGTACACAGTGACTCCTTCCAAAGACGACAGCACGTGAAGGGGAATAAAGAGCAGCGGAGACCCCTGACAAACGCTGCATCGGCTAAGTGATCACGGTCAACGTCGGCAATGATGTACCTTTGATACGACGTACCCTTGATTTGACATGATGAAAATGGCCCCTGACCTCTTCCGAAATACATAAACATAGTCCAATCACCGATAAACATCAGACAAATTCCGGTAGGGGGGCTTCCTGTAAAATACCTGACCAGTGCTCCTCAAAACTATCGGGGTCATCAAAACTAAAGTCTGAGAAGTTGTTACAGCCAGGAGGAGCCTGAGGAGACGTGACGACTAAATGGAACGTGGGAATCCCGAATGGGATCCCGGAATATTTAAATTTAGGAAAAAAAAAGAAAGGACATTAGGTAAAAATGAAGCCAATCTGGATAAAGTATAGACTTTAGCTAATGATGACGTATCAGAGCTGGTTCATTAACTGTAACAAATGTACCCCACTAACGTAAGATGTTGATAATCGGGGAACTGGGTGCAAGGTTTGTGGGAATGCCGTACTATCCTCTCAATTTTCCTGTAAATCTAACACTGTTCTAAAAAAATAGTCTTTAAAAAAAAAATCTCATGTGATCCCTGAGCCCTCTCTTCGTGTTCAGAGACAGAGCCCAGGAAGGTCTCCTCACGTTCTGTGCCGGTCCTGTTTTCAGGAGGTCTGAGGATGGCTGATGCAGGTCTAACAGGTGTAAAGCAGAGGAGGGCCACCTGAACCGCGTGAGTGTGAGATAAATATTAAATGCGTCAAGCCATGGAGACTTTCCAGGTTTAGAGTTGCTGCTGTGGCACAGAGCCCAACCTACTCCGACCGATACAACGATCTCTATCGGGGGTCAGCAAACTGCGACTCGACGGCCAAAGTCAACCTGTAGACTGCACTGTACGGCCCTGCAGCTAAGAATGATCTACACATTTTTAGTGGAGAGGAGGAGGGGGAGGGAACATGTGGGGTCGGGAGAAGGGGGAACAGAGACCACAGGTGGCCTGAAAAGCCTAAAACATTTTCTGCCTAGCCCTTTACAGAAAAATTTTGCCAACCTCTGATCTACATCGTATAGGTGATCTGGTTAGACAAAGCCTATCTCCACCCAAATGAGCTCTTTAAAAAAGTTCCAGTTCTCACATGGACCCTTCCCAAAGAGCCCTTCAGTCCACTGCTGAAGTGACTCGTTTCTGAAATGCATTCAGAAAGCGGCTAGACCTTATGGCTTTCCAGTGGTTGCGGATCCATGTCAGTTACACAGTGGACTCATTTTGGGCTTTATTCCTAAGCTATGGGCACTGGCCAAGAATAGGATCCCTAACTCGTGTAATTTTAGCCCACCTGACACCCCCAGCATTAAGGACTCAGGAATACCTTGAAACACGAAACACATTATTATGCATCCACAAAGACATCTATTAATTGAAGTACATCTATTTAATTCTATTCATGTTGTAGTCAAAAGATATTTCATTTCTCTCATACTATAGAAATGGGCCCTTTGAAAAATGATACACCATTCTAATTTCAAAAGATGAAATTTCAATCCCCGTAAGTGCAAGAAATGAGGCATTTTACAGATAAATGTTGTTAATTGTTTAACAAATTTTCCAGTTAAGCATTTGTTCAAAACAGCATGAAATTGAAGAGAAATGCAACAATTTGACCATGTTTTTAATAATTCTTCACTGTGGGGTACTTATTTGTGTGACGTAAACTCCCGGCAAATTAAAATCCAACTAAGCAAGGAAGAAACTCATATTCAATGTGGAAAATAAAAGCAGCTGCCTCACGAATCTGAGAGAATGTGAGAATTAGTGTCTACATCTGATTCAGCAAATCATCGATTACAAGGTTATTGGTTGAGGGCTGAGAATGCACCTTACACTCCGCTAAGGGACTCTCCTTCAGAAAGCGCATACGAATTAAAAGATATATTAACACGCAAAGTAAAGCAAAGCCGATGAGTTTACATATGGAAGTGTGTGTGTGTGTGTGTGTGTTTATGTTTGTGCACAAACAGTCAAGGGCAAACAGCCCATATTTCAAAGCTAAGTTTGGCGATTTGAGGAGGTTTAGCGTACATTTACTCATAAAAAAAATAATAATAATATTGAAAATGCTGGGAAGACTCTCAGCTGATCCACAGAAGATAAATTTTGTGTTGTTGGTAGAATCTCAGGTGTTAATTAATCAATGGTGCGATTTCCACCAAGACCCGCGATGCTACACTGAGCCAGGAGACCGCTGTGTCTTCCTGCAGCTGGCGCCTCCGCCTGCATCGGCCACAGCCCCATCCTGGGCCCCACACGAAGCAGCAGCCTCTCAGACTCCCAAAAGAGACACACGCAGAGGCAAATCCAGAACTGGTGGGGCGCACTCTTAGAAAACTGAGAAGGAGCCTCTTTACCGAAAATCGTGCAACATTACCCATGTAACACTAGCTATGAAAGCTAAACACCTTGCGATTTTTTAGAAAGCTGATAAATACCACCAACACCAGATACTGACCCGTCTCTGTATTTTTTCGCAAAGCTTTTGGCCATATACTCTTCTATGACATATATTTTCTATACCAAAAAAAAAAAAAAGATAATTCAGTATTTTTTCTAGCATCCTTTTTATTACTGAAAGTTTAGGAAAGTTGTTTTCATTTCATTTTTAGAATTGGGTGAATTTAAGAAAAGCTTATCAAGTTTCTTTCCCATTTAAATGTGAGATTCGGGGGCATTTCGATTCTCTTGTACAGAGATTGATCTTATATAATCTTTGAAGTGATGACACTCGATGACCAGTGTGCGGGACACCTCTCGGACTGCACATCCTGTCAGTCCACTTTCTTCTTCCAGCTGTTTCTGTTTATCGTAACCCGGAAGCATAGCCATGAGTGTCACCTGCCTTCTGCCAGGGGCTCCTCTGCCCCTGTTGGGTCTCCTGCAGGAATCTATTCTACCCAGGATGCGCGAGGAAGTTGTAGCCTGCCGAGCAACCCCCTTGACCGCTGGGGCTGGTAGAAAAATCCTCTCCGCCTGCATGACTGAAGCAGACAACTCTCCACTAAACATGTCTTCACTCATGACTTCTCCAGTTCTACCCTACAAGCATAGGAGTTTTGATTAACTGTATTTTGAGCAACTTCTCCAAAAAGGAAAGGGTGCCTGGTATGTTTATAATTACATATGTTGTATTATCAAGGACATGCCTAACAGAAGAGAACTCTCATTTTCAACCAAGCATCTATGAAAGACCAGGTATGAGATGGAGTGACTCTATCAAAGCTGCCATAGGCACGAGTCGACAGGAGCTGAGCAGGACTGTTGAGCACAGGATGTTGGGAATGTCACTCATTTGTAGGGTCACCAGGAGCCAGAGCCAACTCAACAGCACCTAACACACAACTGTGAAAACTGAATATTCTAATTCTATGCATCTGATGACTGGAAGAATTTTCCAGACACCAGCTTCTGGCTCCTTATCGAGCTGTGGCTCCACTTAGAACCTAGTTTTCTCCACACGCACTCGAGTGCCTACACAGGTGGGTAGAGCCCCTGGCCCTGCACCTTAAAACCAGGATACTGGTGTCAGTCTCACGACACCAGGTAAGTCAGAGGAATGACCATGACCACAGAAATCTACCCCGCTGAACTGCACGAATCCCCAGCTCAGCTTCCCCCAGCCAGATCCCAGACGTGCCCACAGCCCCTCCAAAGCCACCTGACATGAGGGGAAGTGGTGAGATCCTGAAGCCAGGGTGGGGGGTGGAGGTGGGGGAAGACAACAGTCCTAACAAATTGCAGTCAAATATCTTACTTTTGCAAATTTCCGACAACACATGGCCTGCCAGTCCATTCCCAGGCTCTCCCAGGGCCCGGGAGGGGGCCCACGTGGACAAGGGTCCCTGAAGTTTAAGCTTTAGTGCCTTGTGGCAGATGCCCCTCTGGGCACAAGTTGCCTCCAGAATCGAACTCTGGGTAGCGTGACGAGAACTCAAGCCAAGCTGCCCAGGGACAGAATCCTAGCGCCACAGCTTGGTAGCCATGAATCTGACTCTGTGATTCGTTTGGCTCACCTATAGAACGGAGATCATGAGAGTGATCTCGCACTGTCATGAGGATTCGGTGATCGGCATCCTGAGATTTCAGTAACTACCCTGTTGTCTCTGCCGATGGTAGGCACACAGGGGCTTTCATCCTGGATTCTGAGGGAAGCTCACTGCCATGCCCCCACCAGCTGTGAACGCACTGGACAGGCCTCCTCTTCAAGCCCGTCACCCCCAACTGAAATCAAAGGCCCCATTGCAATGACAACTCCGTAAGCAATTCTCACCTTCAGAGAACAATCGCTAAAGAGCTCCTCAAAGACCTATCTCAAGGTGTTGCAAAGCTGCGGGGGTGGGCAAGAAAGGTGGTTTTCTGTGCCTTCCCAAGGGGGCACAGTTAGCGTGGTTGGCAGGTCACACGTGATTAGCTCACTCCAGGATGCCTAGCTCTTGGAATTCCTTCTCTACCTGCTTACAAAAGACATTTAGCACATCAATTTCATTTGAAGTGAGCTGCTATAAAGCCTGATTTTATTCCTTTATCTACTAATCAAGCTAAAAATTGGAATGGTTTTCAGCTGCTGAAGCTAGCTAATGCACAGATTCCAGAATCTCTGGGAAGCCCAGGCTTATCGACAAATTCAGTCTGATTTAAAATTAGATTTCTTTCTCCTTGGTTGGGAAGCATCCCATCAGAATTCATTTCCACATATATTCTCCAGGGATTTGATACCAGAAGTCAACGAAGTCCTATAATTCTTTGTTTTGGAAGCATTTCTTCCTGCTCAGCTGTGTCATCAGCCTCCGGGGTCATGCCGAGATCTGATTCTGGTTGCAGACTACGAGACAAGGGTAGGTGGGGTTGAGCGGTAGGGGGTGGTGAATGGCTAAGACCTGAGGAAAATTTGCTTCACATGGGGAGAAAGTTGCAGAGTCTTCTAGCAAGAGAATGTCACCTTTCCCCATGACACAGGGCCCTGGGCTGCTCTGACTGGCCAGCAAAGCTCTCCGGGGGTCTGGGAGTCCAGCTACCTGCATCTCAGAGGCTCCCACACTTGCTTATTCTAATTCTCCTGTAACAGTGTTTTTCAATTGGGTTGGTTGTAAGCAAAGTTTTTAAAAATAGAATGCAAACACAACACTTGGCTTATAATAAAAGCAAATATCATTTTATAAGACCTTTGTTCTAGTTGTGTCAAGGTGGGTGGGTGTATACTGGACCACGATATGAAATCTACTTCTTAAACAGGTTGTGGTTAAAAAAAAAACAAAAAACAAAAAAACTTGGTAGAGCTGTAGCTTTAACTAATGTTGTAATTCAGCAGCTTAAACTTTGACTTTGGTTTGGGGTTGCCTCAACCACTCAGCGTCAGGCGGGAGGAGGCTTTTTTTAGTGAGGTCATGCACAGTCAAGGGGCGCCATCTTCGCCTCCAGCTGAGAGTTTACCTGTTTGGGCTCAGCACACTCTTACTTGGGGCGTTCTAGTGCTGTGAGCAGAAGCCATTCCACCGCGACTCCCGAGTTCGTAGAACTTCATACTATCTGTGTCAGCAGTGCCGTGGTCCCCAACTCTGGCCTTCAAGGAGTGCTTCATTCCAGGTGACAGTGCACGATAATTTGATTAGTATTTGCCTCCACCTACCAAGGGTTATCAAAATCCCACGCGTAATCCTAATGGAATTTTCGCTGTCCTACTCATCTCTCAGAGGGCCTGTGGCCTGCACCACGGCCATGATCAATCCTGTATCAGTTGATTTCAAGGGGCAAATAACACCCCGAATAACCCAAGGAGAAAATAAGTATATACTGAGAGCCTCGAAGGCTAGAGAACACTGGAAATGGGCTGAAGCCAAAAGTGGCTTCCGGACTCAGTGTCAAGGCTGCCACTTTACCAACATTCCTCACTGGTCCCTGTATCTTCCTCTCTTTCCATGCAAATTCGAAATCCCAGGCAAGAGCCCTAGGCGAGGTGACAGGAAGACCCTGCCACACAGTGGCGCAGCCCGCGGCACAGCCTCCGGAACAAAAAGGTCTGGATGAGACCAAAAAAAAAAGCGAAATGTCTGATGAAGCTTTTGCCCCATGCTTTCGCAACGTATGGCTCTTGTCGCCCTGTATCACTAAGCCGTGAGCTACTCCAGCAAGTGCCTTGTTTTTCTTTGCACGCCCCATGCCACATAGCACATTGCCAGGATTACGGTAGGTGGTCGAGAGACGTGCTGGGTGGTATTTGTTTTGAGTTGGTTTTTGATGAATGAGATGACTTTTGCAAAGTCCCTAAGGAGGGCAGCTGGTCGACAGTAGAGTCAATCCTGTGATTAGAGGGCTGGAACTTTCGGTCCCAAACAGGGACATCCAGGGAGGGGCGACGGGCTGGAGATTGTTCAATGGGCAATGGCCAGTGATTTAATCAATCCTGCCTATGTGCTGAAGCCTCTGTAAACACCCAAAAGGACAGGGTCCACAGAGCTTCCAGGCTGGCGAGCAGCGGAGATTAGGGGCAGGGGTGCCCTCGGAGAGGGCGTGGACACCCTTTCTCCGTGCCATGCCCTCCGCATCTCTTCCATCTGGCAGTTCCTCAGTGACATCCTTTTGTCATACACCAGTGACCAAGGAAGTAAAATGTTGGAGTCTTGTGAGCCGCTCTAGCAAATTAACTGAGCCCAAAGAGGAGGTGGTGGAACCTCCGATCTGTAGCCAGTGGGTCAGAAGCACAGGTGACATCCTGTCTAGGTTGTCATTGTCGGAGTAGGGGGCAGGCTCTTTGAGGACTGAGCCTTTAACCTGTGCGACCTGATGTTAGATAAGGCCAGAGTTAGGCTGAATCGTAGGACACCCAGCTGGCGCTGGAGAACTGCTCAGATGTGTGAGGAACACCCCACCCCCCACCCCAAAACACACACTCATTGGAATTGGGTACAAAAGCATTGATGTCCTAGAACGCTAAAGGCTAACCCCAAACGTGGCCTGATTTATGAATGAACTAAGACTAACTCAGTATGTGACATCTTCTCTGGTGGAGAAGATAAAAGCACGTTCCTTATAAATTATTAGACAACATAAAATGTGACAATTGCCACATAAGAAGGGCACAAGGAAAGTGCCACAAAATTTCAGAAGAGGTGGAATTTTCTTCTGTCTGGCCACAATCAGGAAAGTTCCAAGCCGGCGAAGCATAGAAATAGATGGCTCTGGGCCAGAGCTAAGCATGTGTGGAGGGGCACAGCGGGGGACGGGGTCGAAAAGGGATCCTGTGGGACTTTGACTCATAAAGGAACTTCGGGGGGACCTCACATTTTCTGTTGTAGATGTTGACTTTCGTCCAGTGGAAAGAAGCCACTCTAAGCTCATGAGCAGGAGGCCGTGAACCGTTCCTGAGGGCAGAGATTAACCCAGCAGCACGGAACGGAAAGGACCGGGGAGAGGAGAGAGGGGGACAGGACCAAAGCAAGACGCTGCCTGGGAGGAGGGAGAGTGGGGAGTGGACGGCCGGGTCCGGCCCTCCAGAAAGGCCCCTGCGCCAGAGTTCCACTCAATGGCTTTTCTGAGCGAAGATCTACTCCAAACGTGCATGCGGCATCCACCTCTGCAGTGAGAACTCCTCTTGCTAAAAACGGTTTTATCGGGCACCCTGCTGCACATTTCCACCTTTATTAGTAAATTTGGTACCGCCGAGGAACTTCCGGAGTAACATTGAGCTTCAAGTCCAACATCACAAAGGTGACTGAACTAATGGTCACTGGCTGCCACCTTCGTGAATTCTAACCCCATATGCCGAATGCCCTCTGGGGTCTTCTCCCCCTGCTTTGTGCCTGGGAATCCTTTTCCTCAGTTTACACTTGGGTGTGGCCCATGAAAGGCGCCTGTGAGAGATGAGAGGTGACGACCGTAGACGCCTTGTCCAGCTGGGCGGCCCTATGCCTGTGGGTACCTCTCCCAACATCCAGTAACCACAGCTTCCTGCTCTTATACCCTTTGGGCACCATACCTTGGCTTCCCAAATCTTGCCCACGCTTGAAAAATATCTGTTTACTAGACTAGCTTCACATTTCCAAGTTTACTGGTACCGTCTACCTCCTGCTGGAACCATGATCGAGTAAAAAGTCACCTGTTATTTAAGCAAGCCACACTTTTGATGACTGCACCATTGACTACAAAATGCTCTCCCATGGCCAAGTTCAAGAGAATTTAACCATAGCCGTATCACTAAGCCCAAACTTTGGAGGGGCCCCTCTCCAAATACAAGGCTGTTCTTATGGAACATTGGGGGGGATGATTTCTGCTGAGCAACGCTCAGCATCGCTGGACCGACGGCAAAGTGATTTTCAATGAATTGGCCTTTCGACATATGGGTCTTGGGGGAAAATGATGCGGCATGTTGGTTTTCGGTGAAGTGACCTGCTTCCACCTGCGACGCTCGCCTTGCTGCTGTGATTTCAAACTTCCTGTCTTTCCCGCTACATCGTACGATGCTTTGGGAGCGAGAATCGTGTGCTGCTGTCTCTGTGGTGTCCCCAGTTCTCAGGGCCCGATGCAGGGTTTTGCACGAAGAGCTGCTCAGCACGTGTTTGGCGAATGAAAGCGAGTGAACGAAAAGCCACAGGGAAAGACTGACGGAAACGCGGACAGAGCGCGTTTCCACCTCAGCGCGAAACGGTCGTCGAGGGCGGGAAGGAAAGGGCTAGAAGAAGGTTCCAGAAGAGGAAGGAAGGAAAAGAAGGAAGAGGAAAACTAAGGAAGAGAAAAAGGAAAACATCCTCTTATAAATCTAAGTAAAAAATGTATCTGCATAATCTCTGACTTACATAAGCAGGTACACGGCTGAAAGGATTTGTCACCAGACGCTTTGATTGTCTCTACTAAAGCTTTTTTGAAAAATCGCTAGCAATTCCATAAACGATGCCCGACACACATCTTCCTTAAAGGTATTTTCAAATTTTGAGTCTGAAACTCTACGCAGATTATTTTAACTCTCCCCAGAAAAATCTCTCTTGAAAGTTAAAACTGAAACCAGAAGTCTGACCAGGATCCAAACATGAACAGGGTAGATCTGTCTCTGATTTCTAAAATTGGACCACAGAAATTACTCTCCCGGCGGTATTTTTAGCAGCGGGAGGGAAGGCGCTCCCTGTGCTGCTTCTTGGCAGGCTCGCGGTCTGCCACTCCTGAGCCTGTCGCCCGAATCCTCCTGTCACTCCTGTCTTCTGCACCACTCAACATCCACACTCCTGCCTCGGAGCCTCTGAAGTGGTCCACGCAGCTTCCTGGAGGAGTTTAAGACACCTTGACAACTATACGGAGAAAAAGAATCCGTGTATCCCTCAGTTACAAAGTTCTAGGAACAGCCCAACTTCAAGAGATGCTAATTCGTGTTTCTTTAGAGTTAGGTACTGTCTGTATTTAATCAGTCCTTTGCGGAAGCAGATACAATCCTCCTCTTTCTACGGACAAGGGAAACAGCGGCTTAGAGAGGTGGCCTAACCTACCCACCGTCCCTCAGCTCATTAATAGCAAAAGCCATACTCAGTTCACCACCACCTCGCACGGCACTGTGCCTCTGCTTACTGATCCTCACGACTGCAAGACGGACCGAATCGGTATTATCATTATTCCCAGTCCACAGAAGGGAACACTGAGGTTCAGAGAAGAAAAGTAAATTCTCTAAGTTCGCACATCTGGGGAGAAACGGCGCCCAGGATGGAGGCTGTGACTCCCGGAGCTGGTGCAGCGCGCTGCCCGCTGGCCCTGGCTTTCTGGGAGGCACGCGCGGGTGACGGGTCCTGCGGCATTGTGGGTCACAGAGGTAAACAAGCCAGGACGGCCTGGCAAGGGCGTCAGAGGAGCGCAACAGTGAAGGTGACGTCTATGCCTAGATGACCCCTAGATGACCCCTAGATACCTTGCGGCTCACCTGGAAAAACAAAAGCGGGGGAAGGGGGAAAAACTGCCGATACATGGCATCGGGCTTCTAGAACCTTCTTCCTTGCAAAGCATGACTCGGGAAAGCTGGGCGACCCTATGTCGCATTTCCCTGGGATAGTCACAATCCAGGCAGTTGTCCTGGTATAACTAGGCACGGTGCCCTCTTTACTCTCAAAAGCATCTTGTCTTGCACAATAAACCGTATATAGTCACCCTACCTACAGGGCTTGTCTAAAGCAAAACGCCTCTCTGCCTTCTTTAACACTCCAAACCATAACGGCGACACTGATTTTGATCACACAGGTGCATCACGGCACACGAACGCCGGGAACCCACGCGGGTGGCAGCTGGCCGGCAGCTGCACGCCCTCGGCGCTTTCGAGCCGCTGAGAACAGTACACTACGCTTCTTCCAGGTGCACTGGAATCCAGGCTCCCTAGAGATCGTCCCAAAGGAAGTGTCATTGCTAAGAGACAGCAAGAAAATGGCTCACTGCTGGGGCTCGTCGTTGCCATAATAATGAGACTATAATTTGGAGTAAAAGAAGCAACTTCGCTTTTTAAAAATCACACATACACAAGATATAATCCAAGACGATAAGTTTTTAAACCCTCGAAAAATAAATTACTGTCTTTCCCCCGTCCCCAGCACAACTACTTAGTGAAGGAGCTCATCTGACAGCTTGAATTACACAGTCTGCTTTCAGACATGGCAGCTCATCCGTGGACATTTCGAAATCAGCTCACGAGCGTACAGCTTCCTGCGCAGCCTGTCTTCTAGTTGCCTTTAAAAGGACCAACGGTCAAAGCTAGAAGTCGCTCCGAGGCCCTGGGCTTCTCCCAAGACAGCACATCACGCTCTCTCCCGCACCAGTGGATCAGGTACAGGTGCTTGAGAGCCCGGCTGCCCTTCAGTTCTTTAAGGCTCCAGGACTGTGTTTTCCAGACACCCATGGGACCTCACCCTCCAATTTCTCACTTACTGGCCTCAGAGAGACTCTCAATGTCATCAAGATTAAACCAGATCTTTAGGGAGGTGACATAAGAGCTTGAGCTTCGGAGCCCCAGACAGGGGTGCAAATCCCAGCTCTGACAGCCACGAGCCATGTGACTTCGCTCAAGTCACTTCCTCATCTGCAAAATGGAGCAACGATGGTGCATAGCCCACAGGGTTTATGCAGGAATTCAGCGAAATAACTCGCGTAGACACAAATCACAATGCCTGGCACATAGTACATGCCCCCACATATTCATCACCTATTCGTGGAAATTAAACACGACCTAAAATTTCAGTTTACTTCAAGTCGCCATAGTAAGAGAGAAGGGTGGTTTCTGAGGGCAGATGTGGAATCCGACTGGTTTACGTGGTTTGGGATCATTGCATTTCTTCGATTCTTGTCCGCCACCCTGTAAGATGACATAAGTACATCCCAGGGTCATTGAGAGGATCCAGTAAGGGAGCATAAGGAAAATTGTTTTGTGAACCTAACAAGTATATTCTTCTTCAACATGTAGTCTGCACAAACCAGGGCTGACATGTAACTGAAATGCCAGGTCCCTTCACTAGCGTTCCACATACCAGGGTCTCAGGACCAGGCCGGATGGCACGGTGGTCCCTTGGATGCCCGGGGCCACATGGCCTGGCTGTTCCTGCCTGCTTCGTTTCATGGGATACTCAGGGTCACTGCTCGACCTCCTCTGGGTGGACCTCAGAAGGCCTGTCTGCCCCGTCTGCTCTCCGGGGTTTGTTCCTTGGTTGTGCATTCGCGCATTTCAGCCTTAGTGTATCTATGCAGTCTAGACCCTATTTGATTGCATGTGTCCCCATATTTACAAGGCTTGGCCTCAGCAAAGATCGCCTCCTCCTCTCCTTCTGGGCCCACTCAGAACACCGAGTCACCGACACAGCTGGCCGCTCATCCTGCTCCCCACCCCACCCCTTATGTGACTGGCGAGCTTGGAAAAGTGACCTGGGCAGACTCCACCCAACCCCTCCGGGTGCTCGCTCAGAGCCAGCCCTGAAGCAGAGAGGTGTCTGCAGCTGCCGTCCTAGGAGCACGAGAGGTGCCCACCGTCCACGCAGATGAGGCCAGCACTGCCCTCTGCTCCCATGACTGGGTGAAAATGCCTGTCTAACGCAGGGTGGCTCCTGACACCCACCTTTCTCTTGCTTCCATCCGCTGCTCAATTCAGAACTAGAGCGAGGATAAACTATTAAACTGTAATCCCTTAAAACCCTAATACCCGGAATTTTCTTAGCTCCTTCATCCGATCTCGCTGTTTTTTCCATCCGGGCCAATGAGAAGCAGTCTGTCTTATCTCGCATTGTGCCCTGTGATTTCAGCCTCTTCCATTAACTAGGAGGGACAGAGCTGAAGAGTTCCCATTGGACTGTTCGATTTGGGAATTAGGAGATCTCCACGCTGCTAAAGGAGACTGTACCTACTCTCACTGAGCGTCAACTTGGGCTGTATTTCCAGTAATGAAAGTAAAGACGGATGGAACCATCCTCACCATCTCGCCTCGGCTCTGGTGGGAAGCAGCCGGCCAGCCTCAACGGTGCAATCTGAGGCTGTGGAAAAGAATGATGGGCACACAGGCGGGTTACCCCACAACCTCGCGTCTTGAGCTCAGTACTATAACAACGTGAGCAAATTGTTTCAGGCAACATGGTTAGCCAAAGGGCTTGCTGTTAGCTAGGAGGTAGCTTTCGTGTCCTGGCAAAGTACGTTAGCTCCTGCAGCTGGCAGGTTGGGTTCTGATCCCAGCCTCTCTCCTTACTGTTTGCCTGGCTTTGGGTATGTGACCATACTACTCTGCCTCAGCTTCTCGGTTGTGAAATGAGGATAATAATGGTATCCATCTCACAAGTTTGGTACAGGATCAGCAAAGTTCATGTTTGTAAGCATTTAGACAGTGCCAGGTGTGTAGTAAACCAATAAATGCTGGCAATCGTGATTTGAGTTTGAATGTGATGGTACACACAAATACAGTGTTGGGTAAGATTGTCTTTTGTCATCTGGTTGTCCCACTACAGCCTAATGTGGCTCCACCCACCAGGAGCGCAACAGAGCTCTTTTTGAGGTTAGTGATGTGTTCAGCCCCCTTCATCTGAATCTAAATAATTATGTGCATTTAACGTACATTTTACTTGATCGGTGAATGATGGGCTAAATGTTAGTTGAGCTGCCAGCCACAGGTGTGACAGCGCTGACCCTCCCAGATAGCTTAGGAGCCACTAAGATTGCTGTTGTCACCCAGCTTCTTTGAGATCAGTGCCTGTGACATCATTAGCTCATGCACCTCTATGGCGTGACAGCTCTGCAGGTCACCTCTCACCTGAAGCTTTGGCTAGCGGCAGTGTGGGACGTCACTGAGATGAGCCAAAATCAAGTGTAGCAGGCAAAATAAGGGGGATTGCGCACAAAGATTTCAGGGTCAAAGGCATCGCCTCAAATTCTCCAGGTGGCACAGAGAAGCAGCGAGGCGAGCGGTGATCGGTCTCCACAAGGGGCTTCTCTGCAACGCGCTGCGTTCCCAGAGTCTGTCTGAACCTGGCTTTCATCTTCTCTTCAAGCTCCTTGCACAGTGGATCCCGTTCCCTAATTGCTACGTGCTGCTTCGAATTCGAGAAACACAGTACGTTCTGTTTTTATGGTAATTGATGGTCTTGTTCAGAAAATGTAAAAATCCCACCAGTCGCTGAACCGGTTGTTCAATTAAGTTGTCTACATTTCCCAAGCCGGGGGTTCGTCTGTGTCAGAGGCTGCGTCCTCCTCGCTCCCACGACTACCTCGCATGCTGTCACTGAAGATTCCCTGTCACGGCTGAAAGGAAGATTACGATTCCCAGCTCACTTATTCCTGCAAATTAGGATGCTCTGCGGTGAGTTACAAATCCAACACTTCCGAGGTCAGAACGAAGTTTTTAATAAATGCATCTGCATAGGCGGCGAAAGCTAAGAGCCGCTTTTAACTCGGGATTTAGGGGGAAGCTGAAAGGCATTTGAAAATGCTGGGAAATGCTTGCATGGCAAGTGGATTTGGGAGAAGTGACGTAAGCATCATGGCAGAGTAAGAACGCGGACTTTGTGGCTGTGAGCCCGAGGAGCTGGGCACTTGCTTGACCTGGCGGCTCCTGCCCCCGGGTCTCCACTGGGAGCCCATAGCACACAGGTGGACGTGTCTCTCCTGATCCAAGACGGAAGCTCAGAGTGAATGCCTCGAATCTCAGGCGGGAGGACCCCCTCGGACTCCAGACCCCCGACAAGGAGTTGGAAGGTCTCTGCGCTATGACGTAGACCCCACAGCAGGGGTGCACGGGGCAGCTCTCCCGCTTCCATAAATGGAGTTTTAAGTACCATCCAGCTCCCAGTACAATTTGTCTTGGGGACTGATTCTAAGCCTTCCCAGTAATGAAGCGAGGAGAACCTTAGCCAAATGTAATAAAGACAAAAGTCTCTGATGCGTCCTGCCCAGATCACCTTATGCTTCCATTATCTGGTCCCACGTCCACACGTGATCATCATCTAACAGACCCAGCTTTCTGAACCCTTGACCGCTTTCTTCAGTACCTACCGAGGCAGTTCTAGCACATCCGCCTCATGTACTGGACGCCAATGTTGTCCCCAAGCTCCCAGGGGCCATCCCATCAGCACAGGAAAACTGGCTCCCATGTGCCTTTGCCAATACATCAATTTCTGCCCCATGTCAAAAACCGTCGCTTACGTTCTGCCCTCCCTGGTCCGAACTCTCAAGATCGATTCCCAGACTTGATCTTCCCGCTCCCACTGGGACGCATGCGCCCTGGCCTGCAGCTCCTGTGAGGAAAAATCCTTTGCTTCTTAGAACAGAGAAAGGCTGCCCCTACCTGGGCCACACCGAAATGTGACCCTAGCCACTGGTCTAGAACAATGAGGACAGGCAGGTCTCGACAGGGATAAGCACCAACCTGCAGAACATCCATCTCAGGTGAGCCTTTCCCAGCCCCTCCGAATGGCGCAGGCTGAATTGTGCCCCCTCCAAAATACACGGAGGCCCTGACCCCCAGCACCGTGACTGTGACCTGATTTGCAGACAGGGTCTTTGCAGATGTCATCGAGTTAAGATGAGTTCGTCCTGGATTAGGAGGGTCCCTAATCCAACACGGCTGGTGTCCTCATAAGAGGAGACGACAGACACAGAGGGACAACTCCACGTGAAGATGGAAACAAAGACTGGAGTGACGCATCTACAATGAACCCGAGGACAGCCGGCGACCACCGGACCAGAGCCTAGGGCAGAGGCGTGGGAGGGCTTCTCCCTCGCAGCCCCCGAGAGGGAGCCAACCCTTGATTTTGGACTTCCGGGCCCCAGAACTGCGAGAGAACAAATGTCTGTCATTTTAAGCCGCCCCGTTTATGACGATCTGTGGCAGCAGCCCTAGAAAACAAGCACACCGGAAAACGGGGGGCTGCTCGTCTCCACTTCCGCCCACCGGAGCAGTCAAAGGGGTCTCGGGTTTATACCCTAACATCCTTGTCTGGACAGCATGGCTCGCCTGCCTCACAGTAGAGACTGCCTGGCGTGTAACTATCACACGTGCAGCTGAGTCTCGTGCCTGGTTTTCAGCAGTCTGCCTTCCAGCTTTGGGACAGAGGAGCCTACTTAAACGCGGCCTTAAAGGCCTTGTGGCTTTCACACTGTGGCGAGTTGATAGGTGGCTTGCCTAAGTATGTCATTTTCTTCCTTCAGGGCCGCTATGGCCATTAATACCGGCCAACTAATCACCACTGCCCCACATCCTTCAAGCGCAAGGCCTGCTGTATAAGCTGCTCCACGTCCCCCTTCCTGCACCCAGCCCGTGCCGCCCCGGTGCGATGCTTACGGGACATCAGGGGTCATCACCACCACGTGAACCCCAGCAGTGGTGGGGGGCGGGCGTACGTTGTTGCCATCTGGCCATGTGAACCCCAGCAATGGAGTATCCTGGAGTCAGCATGGGTTTAAAAGCAATGAGCGACAACTGTCAAATTAATATTTTAAAAGTTAGAGGAAACTTCTGGTTTTAAAAGGACATAAGAAAGCTGACACGGTCCCTTCTTCTCTTGGAAATCGCCCCAAAACAAAGATAACAGGAAATATATATATCAAACCACATATTTGATAAAACTAGAAGACATATATGGCCCCAAAATACAAAATATGAGGAGGAACTGCCCGAGGCAGGGAGCTTCAAACGGGTACAGGAAGAGGCTGCAAAAGAATGCCTGTGTCCACAGATCTCAGCAAAGAGAGCACAGTACAGACCCTGCCCAGCAGATGACTCGCACCAGTGGGCAAAACCAGCAACTCCTGATTTAGAACAAGCTCTGTGAACCAGGAATAGCACCAAGGAGACACAGGGAGGCAGAGCTGAATGAGAAATCAATCACCATGCCATGTTTGCAGGAAGCGATCTGTCTACGAGGCAGGGTAGACACAGTCGCTCATTCTTATTGTATAGAAGGAAGTAAAGGCTACACTAGCCTACATACCACTGCCCCATCTCATGAAAAATGCTACTATGAAACAGGAAGTATTCTTGCTAGCCTGACCATGACCTCCCAAAACACACACACACACACACACACACACACACACACCCACCCTCACAAATAGCTAATTTAAGATCTCACTTCATGCAAAGAATTTAAAATGATCCCGCCCTAAAACATAAGTTGCAAAGGTAATCACTGCCACGTTGCTTATAATGGCAAAAGACTGGAAATACAGCAAGTGTCTACACACACACACACACACACACACACACACCTCTCTTGCAAATAACTACTTTAAGATCTCACTTCATGCAAAGAAGAATTTAAAATGATCCCGCCCTAAAACATAATTTGCAAAGGTAATCACTGCCACATTGCTTATAATGGCAAAAGACTGGAAACACAGCAAGTGTCTGTCAATAGGCAACAAGTTGAATAAATTATAGGACCTCCAAACAAGAGATTTCTGTGCATCTGTTAAAAAGATCGCAGTAGCTCTGCACATACAAATTAAGTGCTCTGCACCAGCCAGGAACTACAGTGCTATTTTATGCTGCCATAACGAGCAACCCCAATATTTTAGTAGTTTCATGTAACAAAACTTAACTTGGGGACCACACCACACGTATTTGTGGAGCAGGGGACACTCTGCTCCACATTATCCTTACCTGGAGACCTGGGTACATCACTAGAATAGCGTAATATAGCAGCAGGGGGAAGAGCGAAAAAGAGAACTATTCACCTGCTCTTAAATCCTTCTACCCGAAGTGACACATGTCACGACTGGTTATGCATCCTTGGTTAAAGCAAGTCATCTGATCACCTCACTGCAGAGTCAGAGAAGCACATTCCTACTGAGTTAGCCAAAATGAGAAGTGGTGAGTAGCAACGTTTGCCACCGTCTCTATGAGGAGTTATCAAATGAAAGGAAAAAGCAAGCTTTTTTCTTTATGTTAAAAACTTTTTTTTTCTTGATGTGCATTGAATATTTCTGGAACTCTGTATCAATAATAAGAAGGTATCTCTAAGTAAGCATAGAAAAACAGGGTGGTTTAATTTTCTAGAAGGCTTAATTTTCACCGTATATGATTTTGTATCTTATGTATTTCATACTATGCCTGTATTATCTACTAAAATAATGTATTTTAAAACAAACAAAAATAACAGATATATGCCCTTTGACCCTAGAACATAAAGGGCGATATAAGAAATCTATCTCGATTTGCCTCCTCTTGAATAAAATGATTTCAGGCTTTCCTTTAAGGAATGTGTGTGAGCCCGGAAGTGATTTTTTGTAATTACTTAAATTTATAAGGATTTCATAATCATGGCTCATAAATAAAATCTCCAAACAGGAGAGACTCTTAAATTCTGAGATAAAGTCAATAGATCTTGGTCTGAAATGAATCGATAGTGATCAACGTCTATGAAAAAGATGACAGATCACCAAACAATGCAGCCATCCATTTCCAGCCAGAACAATTGAGTCAAAACACATAAATTTGTGAGGCGTGAACTCCCTGATGAGTGCCCATTATGAAAAACGTTAGATAATAATCAGTTAGGGAGAGATTCCAGCTCTTGATGACAGCATTATGGATAAGGCGTGAACCTGTCATCGGTCCATCAGAGAAAGTCTGTCTACTTTCTAAGAGCCGCGGGGGCCTGTACCAGGGAGAGAAGGGTGTTCTTCCCTTCTACGAACTGTCCGTCTTGTACATTTCCCTAGCCCAGGGTCATTCTTAACGTAAACGTCCCCTCGGTATGGAACTCCCTGTGCTTTTGAAGTTCCTTAAATCATTGATTAGTTACGCCACATTAATAGCAATGTCTAGATTCTGTTTCTTTCCATACTGACAGTTCTTTTAAAAAAAAAAAAGAAAGAAAGAAAGAAAGACGAGCTAAAAGTCAAGGAAGACACTGGTATTTTCTGGGCACTTGCACACCGCCCTCTAGCCCACACGATGGCCCCATGCCACACCTCCATTCCAGAAACACAAGAGCTCACAGTTAAAGCAAACCAGCCCCGAAGCCGCCGTCTGGGACTCTGACCACTGGAGAGAGTGTGACAGTGTCTTCAGAGCCATCACAGTCGCGTCCGCTTTGATCTAGCTCTGTGTCCTGAGGCTGAGGCAGGCGCTCGTCACCGTTCCTGCCAGCCATTCTGCCTCAAAGGGCTGCCCAGTTGAGAGGCGCCAAAGCAAACCTAGCATGAAAGTAAATCTTGAAATAGCCTGCACGTCCAAAGCCAACCTCAAGGACAGAAGGAATGAAAAGTGAAGTAAGAAGGAGGAAAATGTTTTTTTTTTCCTATGGAATTGGCCCACAATAGAATGGTACGACATAAACGTGGATTCTTGGAAAGGCATATGAGACGTCAGCATCTCTACTCCCTCCCGTCCAGGATAGATGGCAGCCCTTAAAAAAAAAGGGTGGTAATAAGAAAAGAGCTCAAGAAAAAAACAAGTGAAACCCACTTCAGCGCCCCCAAAAGTGACCTCCTCATCACAGTAAACCAGTTGGGGAACTTGGGGTATCCCATGTCTCTTCGTTGTTGTTTTCAACACAGCCAACAGAATAAATTAACTTTTTAATAAGAGTCTATATAAGTACATCTACTAATAAGAAAAAATGCTTTGCCAGACCGTATGTCCTGATTGTCTATTTAGGAAATTTTACCACTGTACCTTGATTTATGCAAACAGCGTTCACGGAGCACCTTCTACTTGCCAGGCACCATGCCAGATATCAGGAATACGACATTAAGAAAACCGCTGTGTCAGACCTCAAAAGTCTACTTGGTAGACATATAACAAATAAGTCAATATAATAGCTGCACTGATCAGATGGCTCGGCAGCTGATGGGAACTTAGTAAATGTTGGTTGAAAAAATAAATTTTAAATAAATAAATGATAGAGATTTGTAAAAAAAAGAATGCCTAAGTCTGAACACATGTTTATCTTTTGCTGAGAACTTTGCCTGCCTCCCTAAGCATCCTCTGTTAAATGCAAATAAACTTAATGTGTGCTCTGTGTGTGTGTGTGTGTGTATCTTTAATATTTATGTATTGATAAGAAGATAAGACGGACTCATGCCCAAATGAAAACAGTGGTTTTCTGGGTTGTATAATTATTGGTATTTATTGTCTTTCTTTTCTCTACATACATATTTTCTAAAATGAGCCTAAGGCATTTTTCTAGTAAGAAAGAAAATGTCTCAATGATTTTTTAAAGATAAAAGGATCATACCCTTCTCCTGTACAAGCGCTCTTGGGGAAGGAAGCCCACTGAGCTGTGAGCATGAGGAGGAGATACTAATACTTCGCTGTCAGGTAGAAAGCCAGCCAGCTGACAACAGGACACGAGGGAGAGAGATGCTTGCCATGCTCAGACAGGACGAGACAGCTCTACGTTAGGTGAAGCCAGCCCAGGTGAGGGGCTGCAGTTTTTGATTAAGGTATCCAAGGTCCAGCAGAGGAGGAAGGTATGGCAAGGATGGACGTGGGAGACATTACACTCACCTCATCCCTCACCCTCCTGGCATCAGCCCCCTCTGCCGGCCTCCAAAGCCTGCAGGAGAGGAAGTTGACAGCGAGATGTGCTTTCGCTCCTGATGCCCAGGTGGAGCTTCTGCTGAGAACACCTGTCTGCCTCCTCCGATGCTCTCTCAAGTCCCCTTTATCTCTGACCCTTGAATTTAGAGCCTAGAACGAGGCCAAAGCACCAGTTCCTCGTCTCCCCTCCTCTAGGCCCTACCCTGACCCCTCTCTCGTCATCCAGGGCAGAAGGAGCCTTCCAAACAGAAGCCCAGCCAGAGAAACGAGAGCATAGGGAGAAAAGGGGACCGACCCTCCAGCTTGCCTTTTCTATGCTCTCTTGATGCGTCCATCAAACACCCACCTCGCCTGCATCTCCACGCCCCTAGCCTCACGACCTTGCGGTCCTCCCAGATGACTCAGTTTTTCACCTTGGTTCCCACTGGCACAATGCTGTCCCCTGGCGGCTGCTGACTTCTAGTTGGCCCCCAACCTAGTGCTGCCTACCTGCTCATGGGAATGTCCATACACCTTCCCTGCTCTGTGGAAGGCAAAGGAGACTCGGGCTGAGCCCCAGACTTGTCTCTGTCCAGTGCCCTGCCCCCACCCCTTACTGTGCAGGACTCCCCTGTGCTGGCGTCCAGCCCCTGCCCTGTGTGTCTCCTTCAGATGTTACTAGGGCCACCACCGAAGCCCGGCCCAGGGAGTTGGGAGGCAGGAAAAATGAAGGAGCCTTTCTCTTTTCCTCTCTGGTGTGGACAAAGTCCGTGCTGTGTCCAGGTCCCCTCACGTCCCTTCCTGTCATTTTGTGCGCTCCCTGGCTTTCATCGTCAACAGCCAGCACCTGAAGGTCCTTTCTGGAAGAGCTACCACAGCCTGCTTCACCTGCACGCATGGGAATCGGACGTGTCTGAGAATTCATGTCCCCCATGCCCAACCCCCTGCCTCACCCCGTGGTCCGTTAGCAACAGCTAACGAGGCAGAAACTTGCTGTGGGTCGAGACAGCCTGTGCCCTGGAATCCCCTGCAGGATTGGACGAAGCCGCCCCCGGGGCCTCGTTCTGTGAGCTGGGGCCTCACTTCCTCCCCGTCTTCCTGCCACTGTCCTGAACTCGTCATGTGCATGCGAACCTGCTCTCCGGGCCTCATCCGGGTATATGTCACTGTCCCTCTCCCTCTTTCCTTCCCCTTCCGAGAAGGGGCGAGCCCGAACCCCTTCCACAGCCCACTTCCCTTCCACGGACCTCACATCTCATGGTCAAGAGGCCGCTGACTTTATGTTTGTCTAAAACACAAAGAGTGATTCAGCACAATCTCAACAAGATAGATGCACTCTGTGCAAATGAAAACCCAGGTCTCTCCCGGACTTGGCAATTACAGACAGCTGACAAGAGCCTTGGGCCAAACGAATTTATCTCAGAATTTTAAACTTAGACCATCCCTGACCCCTTTATTGAATTTCATGTTTCACTTGTTCAATTATTTTCAACCAAATTGCAAGTTATCCTCCAGATGCTGGATTTGACCTGCTTTTTAAAAAATGGGTTAAAGACATTTGGTGTGCTCCCTGTGACATCGTTCCGTAATTAACAGCGACTTAAAAATCTGAGCCGGCCCTCTTGGCAACAAACTGCCAATGAAATGGGGCCTGCGGAGAACGGACTGGGTTGGCTGCCAATCGGTTCTGAACGTTTAAGATAAGAAGCTTTCAGTACTGGGTTAATTCCTTCTTCAAATCAGTGCTGCTTACGTCATGCATAAGGAAGCATCGCTAAGCTTGTGCCTGGTATATAACAAGGCCAAACCGAAAGTTAAATCGTTTATCATAAACTAAAAGGTAACCCATGTTGTCAATCAGAGGCCTAGAGTTTCAGTGTCGGGGGAAGGGTCAGTGTTTGTCTTTCCAACATTCTGGATCGACTTTAAGTCTATCATTTTATAATCCCTAAGTGGAGATGTTCCAATAAATGCCGAATGACACAATGAAACAGATCCATCAAATTAATCTTTATCCTCCTGTGCATTCCATCATGTTCTGCCAAACAGAACACAGTCAAGCAGAGAGCTATGACCAACCTCGTGGGTAATTTTGAAATTCAGGAACGTAATTAAACCTGAACCAAGCATTGCTACTAAATGACCAGCATACTTCTACCATTATTTTCCTCTTTGTAGCCAAATTAATAGCAAAAAGTGGACCAGAAATAGCGAGTAACGCTTGGAAAGCAAGTGACAGTGGACAAGAGATCTGGTAACATGGGGTGGGGAGAGGCTCTAAGACAGCTGGCAGCTTAAGAGCAAACAAAATTTCAGTCTCTCTTGCTGGCACCATGTGAAGAATTTGAAAAAGAAATGAGTTGAGTCCCATCCCAAAAGTCCCTCTGCTACTAAGTAGAAGAGCAATCGGTTCATTTATGATTAATTATTTTCTATTATTAAAATTGCCTTCCAACACCATTGAAAAGCTTGGGGGCTTACAGGGTTAAGGCTGAGTCATGCAGAAGCTTCTCCTGTATGAACCGCTGATGATTCCAGGAAGATCAGGCCCTCCTGATGTGACAGCTGTTTCTGGATAGATATCATCTCCCCTGATGTGACTCATCACTAGAAACTACAACTCCGCGTGTAGACTTCACCTGGAACCTTCACTGAGTTTGCCTTATGTACCTACTCCCAACGTGTTTACGCCCTACCTCCGCCCGAAGTCTGGAGTTTAAAATACATTCGTGGGTCATCCAAAAGGGAGCTCAGCAGGTTCCCATCTCTAAATTGTGTTCTAATCCACATCTCTCTCTCTTATGCCTTTGAATAACCTATTATGCGGATGATCTAGTTCAGACAGGACCAATCCGAGTGACCGTCACAGCACACCCAGAGCGCGTCAGCAAACAACTGCATGAAGTGCCCAGAATTCTACCCACAAAGGGACCAGAGGAGATGCAAACCCAGTACCACTTCCAAAAACCTAGTCAATAATGCATTCAATAAGGGTAAAGACATGGATGACTCCTAAGGTTATTCTAAAAGTCAGTGAACTTGATTTGAGCGCTGGCCAACAATGCATCACGTGACGAGCGTGTACTGGCTGCCTATGTTGGCCCTAACCCTGTGCTTCATCTGTGAGATTTGAAGTTAAAATACGTAGTCCCTTCACATACAGAGTTTACATATCATCATGACCTCATCATATATCCATCTATCATTCACTGAGTCCCTATTTTGTATCAGGCATTAAGAAACAAAACCTCACCATCCAGTGGTGGAAAGAAACACATAAATAATTGGTCATATGACACATTTAGCACAGCACCTGGTAATTTCAGGTGCCAAATCCAGGTTGGCGGACCCGAATGAGCACAGGTGTTCATGGGACCACTAGGGACTCAATTTGGCTGGAATAAAGGACTCATCAGGAACTAGAGGACACGAAGCTGGAGAGCTAGGGAGGAGACTGGATTGTTAATGACTTTGTAAGCTATGTCAAGAGTTCTGAATTCTGCCGGTGGGAATTTCTGAAGGTTTTAAGCAGAGGAGTAGCATAATCTACGCTCTCTGGGCAACAGTAAAGATGACGAATTAAAAGAGGTGAGTTTGGAGCCAGAGGGACCTGTTGGAAGGGCAGTGCAATAGTCCCAGCGAAGGATGACGGAGACTTGAACTAAGCCAGTCAAGAATGAAGAAGATGCCAGAGATGAAGAAGAGGATCCCAAGACATGTATAGGAATAGAATCAACAGAACTCGGGGACTGAATGATGAGTTTCTGAAAGAAAGGGGAGAATCAGGAGTGGCTTGGGCAACTGCATAGGAGCTTTTTATTTATAGAAACTGATTACAGGAACGGGAGTGAGCTGGAACAGAAGGGTGAAGCAGGTAACAGGTACCACTTCAGACATGCTGAAGTTGAGATGTCTCTGATATATCCAAGGTCAGATCTCTAGTATCCATTTGGTGCTAAGAGAAATGTCTAAGCCAGAGATACCTGTTCTATGTCCAAGAGAAGTATCTAAGGAGACAAGACAGGATGTACACATGGAAACAATGAACCAAACAACGTGGAATGTTTTATATGCTAAATTGCTTTAAATGGGGTAATCATGGGGTTCAGAGTTCACGGAGCAGGGAAGAGGTCAGCTGGCAGAACAGGGGAAAGGGAGCTTGGCCCTGAGGGATGAACAGAATTCAGAATAGTGGAGGAAGGGCATTTCAATGGTCAGAACCTGCACCGGCCAAGTCAGATGCGGACGTGGAAGCTCAGGGAGAGGCTTAGGGTAAAGAGCATGGGGCTCGCGAGTGTAAAGTAAGGGCAGAGCACATTGCCAGGGGTCCCGAAAATCAGGAAGAAGAACGCGGTCTTATCACAATAGAGAACAAAAAGCTGTTACACATTTTGGAGAGAAGAACATCATCGTGGAAACATTTAACCACCCCATCCGAATGTACTTTATACCTGGGTGACAGTCATCTCAGAGGTATTTATGTCTGTGCCCGATAAAAAGTTATCGTCTCTTCAGGAAAGCCCTTAGAGCATCTACCTATGTTTAGAGGATTCTTAAAGAGGAAACTTTACAAAAGATATACCAAGGTGAAGAAGCAGAATAACAGATTTCACAATGCCAAGCATCGTTACTCAGCTGACAAATATTTCCACACTCTGCAGATGGTCCGTCATGGCCGTGTTATACCGAGCAGCTTATAATACACCTTCTGTCATGAAAGAGCCTCTGGAACATAAGCTTCCCTTTATCCTCGACCACCCAGGTCACCGTCTATGGTGGCTCTGGCCTATTTACGAGCTACTCAAAATCTTGGGTTAAGACTGAATGACAGGAACAGGATATTATTCTTCAGCTAACAATTGGGTCAGAAATCTAACAATGGATTTGCCCCTTCTAGGTAGGTGGATTCACTTAGGAATCCTAGGTTGAAGACTAGGGACCTGATTTCTGCCACTCTAACTTCATAGAAGCTGAGCAGACTGACATAGCACCTCTGCCTACCGCCATAGGCACCACCTCCACAGCACCACGAGTAGGCACGTGACTAGGGTGTCACTGTGATTGGCTCAGGAATGCATGCAGAGCCCTGAGCTACTGCAGTGAGACGCTAGCAGATACCACTGGGCTTTTACGCAGCCCGCCCCCTCTTCCTTGCTGATTCTTTAGTTATTGGGTGACCTGAGAGACATGCATGGGCTCACACCCAGCTCCGAGGGACAAATGTCGATAAGCTTACAACTACCCAAGCAAGTGTATCGCTCTTGAAGGATTGGTAAAGAATGAGCATGTGATGAAACTGACTCACGAGACATAAGCAGAGAGCTGTTCAGTGGCTTCTGGAGAGTTTGTCTACATTCTCAAAAGAAGACGCAAGCAGAGACTTATCCTTTCCCATCTTTGCACATCGTCACACGAAGATGTGGTGCTAGGGGCTGCTTTGTCCACCCGAGACTATCAGGAGAAAGTCGAGAGAGCCGCGGAGAAGCTGACCAGGGGCCCTAACACGACTGGGCCCCTGAGTTAACTTACTGTGCGCCTGCCTCTACCTCTGAGCTTCTTGCTACGTGAGAAAAGCAAGCCCCTTCCATCCAGTTTTGTTATTTGTGGCCAAAGCATCCCAACTGATTTAGGCTCAAACCTGGGCCTTGCTGCCACTCTTGGAAAGTAGTTTCTTCTTCCACTGACGTCACTAGTCCAATTGGATGCGACCCTGTAGCCCTCACCAGACTCCGTGAAGGCGGCAAAAATGAGAAAATAAAACCAAAAGAGAGAGAAACACTGCCTAAAGCTAGAGAAACGTAATTCCCAGTGGCATTGTTTGAGCACCTGGATCCAGCTTTCCATGAAGTTACCCCCCAATTTTTCTGTTACATGGACCAAAACATCCGCCTTTTGCTCTTCGAGTGGGGTTTCTTCCACTTGCAATTTAAAGAGACATACACAAAAATAGACATACACAGACAAGGAGGGAGAAAGACAGACGGACTGAAATAACGCATGGGAACCCCTAGTCGTGTCTAGCACGTAGTAGGCACTCACTAAACAATAATGGAACCTAAGTCTGAGCTTTCTGTACCTCCTTTACCCTTCAGTCAAATCATCATCACCAACCAAGAAGACCGTTAAACAAGTGCCAAAACTCTAAAACCCTCTCTGCCAAACCCCCTTCACACATGTTCCACAAGCTCGAAATAAAACCTACCCAGGCATCCACACCAGTCCCCAGAGCAAGTCAGAGGAAACAAGAAGGTGATCAATGAGTGTGGCCT
>NW_006443225.1:15340124-15369375 GCF_000325575.1 Pteropus alecto | reverse complement strand
AAAGCAGGGATTATCTGTAAAGATGAAACATGTCAGAGAGTCCAAACACACCAGATTATTTACCCAGAGTGCTTCTCAGTTGCCAACAGCAGAAGCTAACTGACTAATTAGAAAAAAAGGTTTATTTAAAACATATTGGGTAGCACATGAATCGCTAGGACTGGAGAACAGAGGCAAGACCTGCCTTCTAAAAACAGCGGCCGTCTACAGCCACGCCACCCTGAACAAGCCCGATTCTATCTGATCTCGGAAGCTAAGCAGGGTCGGGCCTGGTTAGTACTTGGATGGGAGACCACCTAGGAAGACCAGGTGCTGAAGACGTAAAAAATAAAAATAAAAAAGAAAGGATTGTAAGCTGACAAGATCCTTGCAATCTGTGAGGTCAACCAAGGGTTACCTCGCCTAAAAAAAATTCAATAAAAATAATAATTAAAAAACAAACAAAAAACAGGAAAAAAGAGGCAAATTTCAAACCACAGAACTCACCAGATAAGGAAACCACCACCATACTGAGCACTGGAAAAAAATTTTACCACCAGAGCCACCAAAAATGGAGAAACCTCCCCAGCATGTTTCTCATGTACTTCACATCTGAATCACAGACTCACGTAGATGTTTCTGACTGGCAAAGTCCGCATCCCATACTTGCATCTTCGCTACAAAGGGCTTGGAATTTGTTAGTGTCTACTTCCGTATTGGAGAGGTAAAAATTAGTTAGGAGAGGCTTCCTTAAACATAGAAAAGCCACCCGAAAGATGATGAACTGTCACGTACATGAACGTGACACTTGCTCATTACTTTGGAATTTTGCAAGGTCATCTGCCTAAGTCACACATCATCGAGACCAAAGTTCCCAAGGAGGTGACACTGGACTCTAGGTGCCTCTGACTGGCTCTTCAGGCCCTTCCTCTCGATTGCTGACAACCACCACCTAGGCTGACCTTAAGGCAAGGGGGACAGTAGAGGGACATGAGGAAGGTGTGTGGACTCAGTTTAAAAAACTTGTCTCGAATGGTTAGTCAAAGGTGAACGCCAAGGACTCTGCGTCCATTATCTCATGACCTTGTGAGGCAGGTAGCGCCTTCACTCTACATCAAGGCCACTGAAGAGCAGAGAAGGTTCTTCAGCTGGGGTTCGACTCCTATTGTCCCTCAACTCCATGCCACCCCCCTTCTCTGGCAGGCCCTGCCACGTTCCGTCAACATTTTAAGTCCTCTGGCACCTGTTTAAAACTTCGCAACTAAAATACAAGGTATTTTTATTTCTGTACCGACCTCTCAATTTCCCAAGTGTTTAGTAGGGTAGATTTTCCAAAAATGCTCCTTAAACAAAACAATGTAGACTTTACAAAAGCTTCAATCACCTACAGTCCCTGCTTCTATTGACCTCAAATCCTATGCATCACAGTTGCTGGGAAGACTTCTTTCCTCCTGTGAAATCACTCAGACCGATAATTACAGCGTGCCACATAATATGTATGAGACCCTTTAACCAGCATAACATTTACCCTCACAGGCACGCATTTTTCGTAATTATGCTTATATGAAAATAATCCTCAGTTGAAAGCTACGAGAAAAATCACTTCAAAATAGAACCTCTAACTTGCCAACACTGTGGAGATGCTTACCAATCTGCACACGCCATTTATGTGCACGGCCCAGCAAAAAATCACTAACAGTTCACAAATTGCTCCGGGAAGAAACCTTACTGACAATATGACAAAATGGAATCAAAAAAATGCTGCTGTGAACTGATTTGTTGACAAATTTTCCATGATGATCAGTAATTCCCGATTTCATGATTTCTAACAGAACTCGCTCTGGTGAATGCTAAACGTGCTTTGTTGATATTCCACAATGAGGACATCATTCAGTATTGTTACCTTATGTCTTTTAATGGAAGGCAGCTGTAGTCATGGCAAGATATAGGTGTGAACCCTGGCTCTGTCTCTTGCTGTCTGTTAGACTCTGGGTAAATTATCTTACCCCTCTCTAAGCCTCCATTGTCCTACCTTAGAACTAATATACCTCAGGATTTTTCAAAAGAGCCAAACTGAAGGCATTAATAAGCAGGAATTTAATACATGTTAATATATTTAACATATACTCACAGTATAAATTTCCACTTGAATTCAGTGGTAGGAATAAGTGTTACTTGCCAGATACACTAATGTGCTTTCTTTAAATTGGACTGACATGCTTTATAATAGACCAGGAAGAAATCAGGTCAAGATGACAAATGAATAACATGCTAAAACCTCTCTCCCATCTCCAATCCCCAAAAATGACAAGAAAAAAATTGAAAACAGCACTAGACCACCGAGAGACAATTGGATAAAGAAGTTATGGTACATATATACAATGGAATGTTACTCAGCTATTAAAAATAATGAAATCCTACCAATCACAATGACATGGATGGACCTAGAGGGTATCATGCTGAGTGAAATCAGTCAGAGAAAGACAAATACCATATGATTTCACTTATGTGCGGAATCTAAGGAACGAAAGGAACAAACTGAACGAAAACAGACTCCCAGACACAGAGAACAAACTGGTGATTGCCAGAAAGGAGGGGGTTTGGGGGGGCTGGGTGACAAAGGTGGAGGGATGAAGAAGTACAAATGAGTAGTTCACAGCAGTCAGAGGGACTTAGAGTACAGCACACAGTGCATGGTCAACATTTATCATTGAAATGGCTGTGGGTAGTGCCAGGTAGGTGCTGGAGGAATTGGGGATCACTTCGTGGATTGTATAAATGTCTACTTTTTTTTAATTTAAAAATAAAAAGTAAACAGCACTAGAAAATAAAACTGGGTGCCCTTGATAGACCAGAAATTATAGAAATTCCTGAAAAAAATTCAAGACTGATGAGTTTATAATAAAAAGGAAAAAATAACCGAAACAGACATAAGAGAACAGAAGAGGAGGGCAGGGTGTCTGTGGGGTCTACGCTGAGAGACAACAGAGAAAAGAGCGAGACAGGATCAGGAGTCAACCAAAGGGCGACTGGTTGAGGTAGAGGCATCGGGAGCTTTGGACCTCTGTCCTCCTCCTCCTCCTTGTGCCAAGCACGTCCAGTAGAGGCTTCTGCCCCGGGTCAGGAGCAGCGCGCAACTGGGACGCTGTCATCTCTCGTACTTGGGACTCGGATGGCACTTACCGCCACCCAGAAGGAAGGGGAAGCCTCCATCACCCAGGAAGCCCAGGCCACGTCTTCGCCTGGACTCTCAGAAACAGGCCAGGGAATCAGAGACAGCACGGACAGACTAACGCAGGAGTTCAGGTTCCAGATGAGCTCGCGAACAGCAGACATTTAAGGAAAAGTAATCTTCCAAATGAAAGTCACCACGAGCATGACACGGATAAACCAGCATCCAAAACACAAAGGTAACGGAATAAACAAAGGAGACTTTACAAGAAGTATGTGTGGTGCAGGCACTTATCCTGAGGAATAGGAGAGGATAATGACTCTTTTTAAATAAAACGGGTTATTGTAAACAAACACTCGGAACCTTGGAAAGGAAGATTGCGATGATTGGAAAAAAATGTTTTAACTCGATAAATGTGCTGAAAAATAGAACACACCTCAAACACACCTGAACCAGGACAGATAAATGATAAATATGGGGAGAAAAAGATTCAAAATTTCCACCATCTGCCTGATAGGGATTCCAAAAAGAGAGCAGAGGGAAAAAGTACTCATAGAAATAACAGAAAAAAAGATTTCCAGAAAAGATAATAATCCTCACAATAAATATGTTCAACAAATGTCCAATAGGGTGAATGGAGAGACCCCAATACCTAGACACACCAACATGAAACTCTTTGGCTGGAGGTGAGAATGATCCACAAAGAATTAAGAATCAGACTGTCATGAGTTTCTTCATAGAAAAGAACGAATCCAAAAATACACTGAGGCAGTATTTTCCATCTTTCGTGGTAAAATAATTATGATTTTGAAATTCTACATTCACAGTGTCATTAAGAAGTAAAGATACTGCAGACATGTAATGATGTAGGAAGTTTTCCGCCCATATTTTATTATCTGAAAAAGTATAAGAAAATTAGCCCTGACCGAAAACCAACCAACCAACGAAATCCAAGGGAAAAAGGTGATCCCTTCGAAATGGTGGCGAAGAGCTAAAAATCTTGACTTTTATTTCTATTGAGTGACAGTTCCGAGTGATCATGGAAGACGGTGGCTGCAGAAACAGGAGAGAGTGGAATTGTGGCAGGAAAACTCAGCACAGAGGGAGGACTTAAAAGTGGGCTTTGGTTCTTATCTAGTTTAGGTTCATTCGAGATGTGGACACAAAAATATGCTTACAGGTAAGTGGTAATCATCTTAATCACTAGAAAACAGATAATAGTTCCCTTCCAGACCAACAGAGGTAGGGGAATGGAACCTAGAAAGCTCGATCTGCACAAAAAAAGTCAGAAATGGGATTTAAGGTAGAGGTCAGGAGAAGGGAAAGTTGAAATGAAGAATGCCAAAATGAACCCAAACATACCCATAAATCATAATATGTGTAAAAGGGATATGTAGTCAATTAAAAAGACAGACTCATTATTTTTTTTCTAATCCGGCCTAATGCTAATTATAACAAAGGGGCCTAAAAGAACATGACTGAGGACTGAAAATTAAACGATGGAAAAAGACATATATGAAGCAATTGTGAACAAAAATAAAGCAGAGTGGCAAGATTAATTGCAAACGAAAGAAACTTTAAGAAAGAAAACTCTTTGCAAAAGACGAGACACATGGGAAGATGATTTCATTTTTCTTCAGCGGGCATCTACTGCACAGCCACCATGTGCAAGCATCCTTCTGGGTCTGGGGGGATGCAGCCGTGAGCAAGAGACGAGATCCATTTCTTATAGGGTCTTGTGGGAATCAGACATTCAGTCCTACCCCGTAACATCTGTAAGATGCGGGGCAAAGTATGAATGTGAGCCTATGTCCTATATGTCGAAATAACTAGAATCCATAATTCAAACAATCCTCCTACCTTGACAAATATTCCTTCATAACAGCTCAGAAGTCTAGATTCAGATTTAGAATGCCTAGATTCTCGGAGCAGAGGACTCCAGCCCTTGGCTCACGTTCCCCTTCCTCTGCCAGCTGTAACTCTAACCATGTCACAAGGGCCCTCGAGCATCCGTGTGTGTACTCCCCCGGATCGCGTGTAACGTGTTACCCACACTTCCTGCAAACACCTCCTGGCCGGCCACCCCTGGCCTTGGGATGCACACACGGGCTGCATGGCTCCCTCTTAGGGAACATGCCCAGGAAGGCCGTCCATGTGGGTCTCAAAAGCTGGCTCAGGGCAATCCGGGCCGGGAATTCTGGGGTTCCCCCTAACATGGTCTAGAATTGGGGTCAGGGTGGTGCAGAATCCGGGGAACATGCCTTTTTGCCCTTGTGGACCCCTGGGTGCATGGGATGAGGTACAACCCAAGGAGGGCAGAGCAGGGTCTTGAGAGTGTAGGGACCAGGGCAGGGACACTAGGCTTGCCCAGGTCTCAGGTGGCATTGCCGACCAAACGCGTGGGATAATCCGTCAGTCAATAAAGGCGAAATTCTCAGTGTTTAGGTGCTAGGCAAAGACTGAAAATAGGGTGATAAAAACAAGTGACTGGTGACCTCTTTGACCAAATAGGAACAGCTTCTCTGAGGAAGGGACGCTCATTGAGCCAATACGGAGGAAGCCAAACGTTTAAATCAAAAGCAAGGACATCCCCAAACGGAAGACTAACAGCCAATTCAAGTTCTCAAGGCAGGAACAACCTCAAGTGTTTTAGGGGCTGAGGGAAGGCCCAAGCACGGCAGGGGAGGAGGCGGCTGGCGGATGACTTTGGCTGCTATGCGCCGGATCGCGTAGTTTTATAAGCAAAAGTAAGGAGTTTAGGTTTTATTCTCAGTAGGATAGGAAGGTATTCGAAGAATGTAAGCAGAAAACAATTAAATTTACCTATTTCAAAGGTGATTCTGGCTGCTGAGTGATGTCGGGGAAAGGCAAGAATGAAGACAGACGGACCATTAGGAGGCCATGGTGGTAGCCCAGGTACGAGGTGATAATGACTTTGCACAGAGTGCTCTGCTAGTAGAGGATGCAGGAAAATGGACGTATTTTGGATATGTTTTGTGAAGCAGGTACGAGGTGATAATGACTTTGCACAGAGTGCTAGTAGAGGAAGCAGAAAAATGGACGTATTTTGGATATGTTTTGTGAATACGTGAGTGTGACGAGAATGAATGGGACAGGGGCACCTGGGAGAGGCTGAGATGAGAGAGAAATCAAGGCAGCTCTTGACCCTCAGGTCTGAGAGACTGGATAGTTGGTGCTGTTTACTGAGGTAGGGGAGCCAGGAGAGAAGATTTGAGGGGAGAAGGAGAGAGTTCTAATTAGGTAAAAAATACAGCCATAAAAACAGACTTCTGCTCTGCTTAGGATGTAGAAAGCTGCGAAGAACTTCACTCCTACTCTAACAAGGAGAAAAAGGCAGGAAATCTACAGAACCATAACGTTCTTCAGTTCGTCACAAGCTGAGAAGGGCAGGCAACCGAATAAACCACATGCTAAAGAGAGACAAGAGACAAGCCCCTCAAGGAAAGACAGAGTGAAGCAGAGACAAAGCAGAGGAGAAAGCGGTGGCCGTCACGTGACTACGTAGGAAAAATCGGCTCCTCTTTTACGCATTCCTGAAGGCCAAGTGTGGGCTAGCGTGGCCGCTGGAAATGGCTGGTGCTCGAGGCACAGCAGAGTTTGCACTCACTCCTGAGCTCTTCTCCAGGAGCCTCTACCAAGGCTCGCCAGGAAGTTGAGGAGCAGGAACGGGGGGTCAGAGAAGCCTCCTGGGGGCAGAGAAGGCATCAGCAGCTGCAGGGGGGTCAGGCACTAAGACCTAGCCACCCATCCAGACTCACACCCTGACGAGCCACCAGCAAACTGCTGACAGCAAAAGACAAAGGGGAAACCTTGCAGTCGCCCAGAAAAGAGAAACAGCACTAACAGAGGAACGAAGGTGAAAAACGCGGCTGACTTCTCATAAAAAACAAAAACAAACAAACAAACAAAAACAATGTAAGGCAGACCCTTACAACACCCTTAAAGAACTCATAAAAAACTATGGACTTGGAATTCTATACACAGGGAGAATGTTGTTTTTAAAAAATATATAAGCAACGAAGGTATTTTTGCATGGAAAGACAGAGACAGAACTTTGTTTTAAAAAACTCCAGAAAAAAGGAAATAATGGAAAAAAATTGGCAAAATATTGGTAAGTGTTGAAGCCAGATGATGGGAACACAGGGATTCATTATAATGTGTCTTCTACTCTATTTTTTTTTAATTAATTTTTTTATGGTGACATTGGTTAACGAAATCCAATGTTTCAGCTGTACATTTTAACAGGAAGGCATATATATATATTTACACTGTGTGTTCACCTCCCATAGTTAGATTTCTTTCTGTCACCACATATTTGACCCCCTTTACCCCATGTACCTCCCTGCTCCTCCCCACCCCTTACCCTCTGGTAACCACTAGCCTATTGTCCATGTCCATGAGTCTGTTTGTTTGCCCTGTTCATTTGTTGCTTTTAGGTTTATATCCCACATATAATGTCTTCTACTCTTAAGTAAGTAAAACTTATATAATAAAAAAGGTTTTTAAGGAGAAAAAGTAGGGGAGAAAAAATAAGCAGGTATGTCACAGAAGATTTGGAACCGGAGAAAATACTGTTAACAAGTTAGAATATATCAGTCTTTCTAAGATGCAGATTCATCCAGTTTTTTCCCAAAATTGAGAATAGATAATTCATAACATTCAGTAATCTAAAATTTTCATTTATTAATATAACATGCTTATCATCCCCATGTCTTTAAAAATTCTCGAGTCCAGTTTTCAATGGCTACATTGTACTCCATTTTATGCTGAACTAGAATCTATTTAAATGATGCAACTTCAGAAATTAATCATTAATCAGTATTAATGGATTAATCATCAATTAATTGGTTTTAGACATTTCTAGAACTGTATCAGTTAATCAATATGTAGACAAGAATGGCAAGATGAGAAATATCGCTTTATGATTTACTGGCCATGCTTAAGAGAGTAAATCTTTCATGTGTTAAGAGACTGGTTTCTTTGCAGCATGGAGACGGATTTTCAGGTGAAAAACCAGGACACAATAATACCCCCAGGGAGGTTCCTAATTCCTCCAGAGACAGGACTCCAGAGAATGACTTCATTGTTTTGTTTGAAGTAAATTCTGAGACCATGAGACCTACCCCATACATGATCGATATAAACACAAAGGTAGAGACAGACTGACAAAGTTGAAGAACACATACTATCACTTATATGTGGGATATAAACCTAAAAGCAACAAATGAACAGGATAAATAGAGACTCAAGGACATGGACAATGGACTAGTGGTTACCAGAGGTGGGCTGGGGAGGTGGGAAGAGATAGACAAGGTAAAGGGGGTCAAATATAGGGGGTAGGGGGAGGGTGAAGTGGGGAAAGGGGATTAAATATGTGGTAGCTGAAGGAAACTGGACTCTGGGTGGTAAACACAATAGAATATACAGATGTCAAATGATAATGTACACCTGAAAATTATATAATTGTATTAACCCATGTTACCCCAATAAACTTAATTAAAAGAAAGAAAAAAAAAGCTTTGAATTATTTTACGTTTTTCACTTCTCCAGGTCTCTGGTAACTCAATCGGACATCATCGACGGTGGTCGACTGCTGATTCGCACGCAAAGCACGCCACTGAAAACTTTAAAAACTGCATTTCTTGCCGTGAAACGAGTCTACTAGAAAAGCGTCGCCAGCCTCGGCTCCGGCCAGGCAGTGCCCCGGCGAACTTCCCAGCTGCCCTTTTACACTCGCAGGCGTGAGGACCTTTTTCCAGTTCAGGCAGACAGGTGCTGTTTCATAAATGCCAGGAGGCAAATGATCCAAATGAAATTTTATCGTTATCTGTAGAGAATTATAAGCTCTAGAGTCTTTAGTCAAATCTGCCTCAAAAGTAAATGTATTATTCTTTACCTGTGAAAAATCAATCGGAAACCTTCGGAGATTTAAATTTTGGTTTCTTAATTACCTACTGGATCAGCTATTAAATATTTAGTATCTAAATGGTTGGGAAGCTGGAGTGGGCTCTGGTACATTTCTTTTAATTCAGGTGAGAAAATGACATTTACTCCCCCAGAGACGGGTTTTACAGCGTACGTGCCAGTGCACATTGTAATTACTAGAGAGAAGTGCCTGACGCTTTAGCAAATCCTGCTACAAACAACATGTAGGAACATTCTAGATGCTTATTCCATAAACCCTGATAGGCACCAGAAGTCATTCAAAAGATCTAAAAATATATATTTAATTATTTTCAGTATCTGGAAGCTATAAATAACCAGTAAGATTCTTTTTGCTCATTCTTGCCCAAACCAAAGGTCTCAGTTTCCTCCTTGTGACTTAATCTGTGTTTTCACCCCAATAATACCCTTAGCCTAGACATATAAGCATCTGAATGTAAAACTAAGTTTTTATTTAGTTAAAGCTATATGCAGATCTGTAGAGCTCCAAATGTAACCCTTGAAAAACCATTTAAAAGTTTTTAAACCTATAGCTAGCTAGATAATGAATTGATACAGTAAAACTGGCTTCCTATTCAGCAAAAGAAAAAGCATTATAATGGAGTGAGTGACAATGATGAATTACTTTGTTCCCTCAGGAATAGCCATCCTGGTGGCTTTGACCAGGATAGCCATTTTTAATTCAAGATTATATTTTCTTCACTTTCACTTAGGCATATGTCTAATCACTATGTTGTACACCTGAAACCAATATAATATGGCATGTCAACTGTAATTAAAAAATAAATTTGAAAAAAGAATTTTTAGAAAAGATTATGTTTTTCTTCCTCTCTCTATCCTATAACTAAGTATTCATGGCAAAGCTAGAGTTTTTTTATAAAATACTAGGAGAGGCTAAGTCTGTGGGGATTTTTTTTTTTTTTTTTTTTTTTTTTTTTTTTTTTTTTTTTTTGCATAGAACCTATTAAGAGAGTTTATCATTTTAGGCTTATAAAACATCCTGGATGATACCTGTTGGCTCACGCTCCCATTTACGTATGTTTGATCACTATCACTACTCCACTGAGTTTTCAAATCGGAAATTCTGGTTTATACTTTTAGTGGAAATTTTTTTTACTTTGAAATTAACCTCTTGTTTTAAACATAAAAGTATGGTCCTTACACTGATATTTTCGGGAACAATACAAAAGTTTGGACCTTGGTGAGGCTGAGCGCTTAGCGTGTTTTAGAGCCACGCCTAAGGGATAAAGGGATAAATTAAAGTTTGAGGGGCAAAATAAGTCATTCTGCACCTCGTTCTTATTGAATTATCAACCCCCAGCTCTCTAGAGACGCAACTCCTGTCCCACAATACGTGAAGCCCTGCTCAGTGCTGGAGCATCATCTGCATGTTCTCAGAACGCTCGCCGGAAGGGGTCCAACCCTGGTGTACTGGTCCATGTCCCCTTCAGTCTTCCTTGCATCCTTCATCTCTGCCTTCTCCTCTGGGAACCAGGTGTTCTGGGTGTGCCCCGGGGCCAGTTCTCATCGAGGTCCATGGTCTACAAGACTTGCCCAGGCACGGAGCCATCTTCGGAGTCAAAGATACAGTGTGCTCAGACCTACGCCAAGAGCTGCGTCAGCTTCTGATCCACACTTTTGATCTGCCGTTTGTTCTCCCTTTCCTTCCCACCCCCGACCCCGAGATCCTGGCCCCGATGGCACTTTTTGTTGGTGCTATGCCCTGCTCCTGTCATAGGGCCACAAAAGTTTTAATTTCCAAATACAGAAGCAATGTTTCGAGACTGATGCTATTCCACTATGCAAGGTAAGTTATTTCTCAAGATATTTCAAAGATTTCGATATCTGTTACCACAACGGATCATTCTTCAAGTGTGTGTATGTTGACTAAACGATAAATATTTTAGCAATGGATTCGCTTGTGTTTCAAAGACACTCTGCACTTATAAAAACATAAGGCTCGTTATCCACAGAATATTTCATGTAGTTCAGCAAGATACTTTCACATGTAGTAAGGGAGTACAAAAAGGTTAACTAACGGATGGGATATATTTGCATGAGTATCTTACTCATAGAAGTGAGGAGGCAAAACCTTTATTCTTAGGAAGTTACATGGCAAAGAACCTAAAGAGGCTAGAAAGTTTCATGATGAGAATCCAGTAGAATAAAAACCGATTCTCATTTAAGTATCCCCATAGAGTCGTTTACATGGAGAGCTGGGGGGAAGCAGAGAAGTGGGGAGGAAGAGAGAGAGAGGGGCCGAAACAAGTCACGTGTAAAATGTATTAAAGAGGATGCCTGATACAACATTTTAGTTTGGGGTAGAGATTTAGAGGCCTAGTGAAAAAAAGGCGGGGGGGTGAGCTTACTGAAATAATGCGATATGGAACTAACCATATTTCCATATTACCATTAAAATTCAAAACCGAAACAATGTGTCTGATCAATTATTGTAAGGAGCTGTTTAAGACTCCAGAAGAGACACAGAGAATAGCTCATTTCTTTAAAGAGATAACTCCTCTGCGTAAAAGAATTCGGTAACTTTCTCTTCAGGGTTTAAAGGCCCCCGTGGCGAGATCTCCTTACACCCGGTAACCCGGGAACACCAAACTGCATTAGGATCGTGTCGTTTCATGTTGGCATCGCTATGCACATGCCGTCCACCCACCCGGGAATGTTCCTCTCTCAAAGCCTGACTCAGCAATCTCCTCTCCCGGGAGAGAATTTGCAGGCATTATCTCCGCCTCAGCAAGCCAAGCCCTCTTTTGCCAACAATGACTCTGCATTTGAAAGGCAGCTTCTGGCTCATTCCCAAGTCCTGGTAGAGAGCAATGCCAGGCCAGGGGACAGCAAGTAACATTGCAGTTTGAACTGTCTGTCATGAGCTGGGTGCTGATCTGATCCACCGAATCACAAAATTGACTGTACACAGCAGCATGCCATCATACATTAGAAATGGTACAGCACAGCCAGCTGTACCATCCTCTCTTCCCCCAGCCACCTGTGGTGTCACTGCAAGTGCCCCAGGATCAGCGCAGACAGGAGAAAGGGCCCGGGCCCAGGAACAGAGAAATCTGCACTCTGTGTCCTTCAAGCCATCCCCGAAAGATCACGGTGAACATTCTTCTCCCCATGGGCAGAACTCGAGGTGGTGCCTGCAGTCGTCTGCTCCACAAGAAGAAGAACAGCCGAGGCCTAGACCTAGACTCACGGGCAAGGGCTAACAGTGTTGGCCGGTGGGTCAGAGGCCTGAAAAGAACAAAATTGGAAAACTGGTGACAAGGGAGAGATATGTGAATGGACTCTTAAAACGGACATGAAGTATGAAGACACTGACCAGAAGGACCACTTTGTAGGAGGCCCCCAGTAATCAGGTGGACAAAACGACCTATTCAGTATGTCAGGAAGTGTAAAAATGACCATGGCAGCAATGATGGTGGACAAAACGACCTATTCAGTATGTCAGGAAGTCTCCCTCCGTGTAAACATGACCATGGCAGCAATGACAAAGCCTATGTGTGGGTACACCAAAGCTCACCTAGCTCCCTCACCTGCCGCGTCCTCACCCTGCCCACAGCAGAGGCCACCTGCAAACCCTTGACATAACTCAGAGTCTGTGCCTTATTCATTGTTGTGTTCGCCGGAGCTTACCCATCGCCTGGTTTATAATAGGTGCTTGTTAAACATTTGTTGATTGAATGAGTGATAAAATACAAGTATCAGGACAGATTATACATAGCGTAGGACAGGCCACCACGCAACAAGGAAAGACAGTGGGGCTGAGATCCGGTCCACACAGAGCTGGCACGGAGCAGCCTTATCCAGACGTAGAGGAAGGGGTAAGCTTCTGTAATTAGTCCAGCCAGTGGGATGCCTTTTGACGCTATGCACAAAGAATCATTCTAGCAGGTGGTCTTGCATAAGAAAAAGATATGACCTAAGTACTTTAGGCAGTAAGAGAAAAGGTTTATATCAGCTTGGGGACAGCAAAGAAAGACTTCAGCTAGGAGATGTCTCGTGAGATAAACGCATTGCTATTCGGTTATTATATAGCCTTTACAATTTTTAATATACTATAAGGATAAGACAGAGCATTTTTAGCCAAGCCTACATAACCTCAGACAAATCATAATAGGATTTTTTCAACTCTGGTCCAATTAGTTGAGTGGGAGTCGCTTCCAGATACTTAACTCGTGACTCAACTATATTAATAACTGGTGACAAACGAAGCTGAGCAAAGTTTTCGTGTGTTCTGATTTCGCCACAGGTGTACAGATAAGGATTTACACAAACCTTGAGTTCTCTTAGCAAAAAGGAAGAGTCCCAGACCAATAAATGTTTTTTCGGGTTGCTAAACTAATATCTAAATACTACGAGGTAAATAATTAAATGCATAAATAACAATGCCACTCTGATAACCTTAAATAATAGTACAGATAATGGCAAATGCTCAACTGAATTGCTATCAGTAAGAACAGATCAGAGATCAGCTCCACTAAATACTTTCCTTATTTGGTAAATTGAGATTCATTTCAGTCATTTGTAGGAAATGCTGAATATGATTTTGCAATAATAATTTAAACAAAATACTTGTGATAGACTAAAATGCTCTGATATTAGCATTTGTGAGATTCTCAAGTACTTAATAAAAATTATAAGGTTTGGGGATTCGCAAAAGGAGAATTAGTGACCCTTCACATTCATAAAGAAGTTTATTTTAAGATTTCCGGGCAAAAGCAGATAACTCACTAGAGAAGTCGTGCATTTTAATGGTTCTATCTGACCAGTGCTTCTGGCAAACAAGGCAGGCAGCTTTTCTACTCTGCTACGCTGGGTTAGTTTAAACAACACCTGTTTAGAAGGGTATCTAGAGAATTCCTGCAGGTTTTGACCTGCATCTCCGCACTTAGAATTAATGCGAGTGTGTTTCTACATCATATTTATGTCTTCGCCTCAGAACCCTGTGAAGGGGAGCAAAGCGAGTTTGCCATTTTGCAGGTCACTTCCTGGAGAAAACCTTTCCTTTCATCTTTTCCTTGACCTTCCACGCCCCCATTATACAATGGAAAGAACCTTGTTTTAAATCAGGTTGACTTAGATTCAAATTCTAACATTCCCCTTATTTTAACTGTGAAAGCTCTAAGATGCTCAGTTTCGCCATTTATAAAATTGGGCTAATAATAACTATTTTACAGGGCTGTTATCAGGTATATAGAAATGCATGTAAAGTATCTATTTCAGTACCATGCATTTAATAAGTGGTAGCAGCAGAGTAGTCGTCATTGTCCCTGTTGTTATTATTATAATTACACCATCAGGACTTCTAAGATACCAATTTGATTTCAAGAACCTGCAGTGGTTAGGAAAGAAATTACTCAAAATTATTCAGGAAGGCAGGGTGAATCACTAGTAAGTCAGTTGTATTTTATTCAGTGATATGCACCGAATGATGGTAAGATAGGCTTCTCTTAGCCTTTCACTCTATCAAACATAGGTATTAATAAAACAGCCAGAGGACCAGTGTAGGCGAGAATTTAGCTGAGACCTGAAAACCCTCAATCACTCACAGAGCACTGCAGAAATGAGGTTTTCATTTGTCAGTATCTGTCAGATTTTAGCATCTTCTGTGAGCAAATGACAGCTTTCGCTATTGCCTAAAATATAAAATCTCCATAAAATGACTTCTGCCATTTTTGTTGCTGTAATTGTACCATTGTTCATTTAGATATCATCTATATCTCTTCTGCTGAGTAGATGAAAGAAATGTCCAAATCATGCAATCAGCTATTCACGTACATTAAGGGGTCTATCCAGTAAAACTATAAATCCCAGTTTTCTAGCCATATAACATCGGTGTTGAAACAAATTTGCATTAGGAATTAGAAACACTTTCACACTGTGGTTAATGTGCTACATTATCCACCATTTCTACCTTTCTTCTTTCTCTGACAATTCTTTTTTCTTTTTAGGGGAGGTAACCCTTGGCTGACCTCACAGATTGCAAGGACTTTGCTTACAATCCCTTATTTTTTTTATTTTTTACGCCTACAAGCACCTGGTCTTCCTAGGTGGTCTCCCATCCAAGTACTAACCAGGCCTGACCCTGCTTAGCTTCCGAGACCGGACGAGATGGGGCACGTTCAGCGGGGCACGGCCGTAGACTCCCTGACAATTTCTGAGACTAATCTAACAACAAATAATTTGTCCCATTCTTTGAAGACATCAGATGTCTTTTTCCTCATTTAAATGATTTGATCTAAGGCAAGTGGCTTGGAAAAGCATTAGGAGTCTCGGGTTTTATAACAAATCATGTGGGTGGAGGGTTTTGTTGGGTTAGAGGGTTTTTTTTGGTTTTGGGGTTTTTTTTTTTTTTTGGCTGACAGCAAACAAATCTATGTGAAAACACAGTAAGCTCCAGCAGGTGCCCAGAGCTAATTTGGTTTGGAACTATTTTTAAAAAGCACTAACTAAGTTTTATAACTAGTCATACCAAATGGCTTTATTGTTTTCTGTCTTTCTGCAATCCGGGGGGCCAGTTTTAAAATGTGACTCTAAACATAATGCCAAAAACTGGCCATGGACTAAACAGATCTAAAAATAACCAGATCTTTAACCGTCTGAGTTCCCCAGAAACAAAATAATTAAAGGTTTACACTTCAGTTTCCACTTAACACATTCCTCTAGGAATTTGCTGCATTTTCTGTCTATAGTTTTCACTTAAATCGAGTGAGTTTAAGCTCTGGCCAGCACGGATGCTGTGAAATGCTTCCCAGCAGCCAGATTCAACCGGATTTGTCGATTCATCCGGTTTTGTTGATTCGACCACCTGCTGATGGCATGTGTTTGGCTTCAGGCCATTACTGTGGTTGTTGCCTCTCCCTATGGAATCTCAAGGCAGTCCCGTCACTTAGCATCCTTGTCCTGATACTTAGATTTGAAGAGCCTTAGCTCTGAATCTCTGATACATGCACTTAGCATGGCCTTTCCTTTCTCAGATACAGAACTCTCATTTGGATTAAGATACAAAGATTGGATTACGGGGGAGGGTTGTTTTATCCCTGTATATCCAAGCAGAGACATCACTAATGTCCCACCTAGAATCAAAATATATATTTGTTCTGTTATTGAGGCAGCAGGTGTCAGGTGAAGAGCAAGGGTTTGGGAGCCAGCCTAGCCTGGACTTGAACTCTGGCAAGTCCGCTTGGCAGTGTGTGGTCTTAGACAAGTTACTTAAGCTGACAAAAATGGAGACAATAAGCCCTACCTCACAGAACCGTTAGGGAGATTAAGTATGATTCTATATATAAAATTCCTAACGTTGTCAGGTTCATAATAAATGCTCAGGAAATTCTAGGTTCCTTCCAATTGCTTTTCCTTTTTTTAATTTTTATTATGGTGGCACTGGTTAATGAAATCCAATAAGTTTCAAGTGTACAATTCAGCAGTATGTTCACTGCCCATAGAATTCTTTCTGTCACCACATATTTGATCCCTTTCCAATTGCCTTTAACAACAAAACAACACAAATCTGCTTTGTGTTCATTGTGCCACAGGGAGCAGTTCAGCTGATGACAAACAGAACACGCTGTCCATCTGGCTCTCCCAGTAGCTCTGTCATGGGCTGTCGTTAGCCTCCTTTTGCAGATGGGGAAACTGAGGTGCCAAAGGCCAAGCAGTTTTCCCAAAGCCTCGCGAAAAGTAAATAGAGAGCCTGAGTCATCTAACTCTAGATCCAGTTCCTTTTCTTCAGTTTTATCATTTGTCATTGATTTTGTTCAATTATTTTGAGAAAACCTACTCTAGGTAGTCTCCATTCTTGGCAGACTCGGTAAACAGCTCTGTGAGCAAATGACGACGTGGCTCGCAGGCTGCCAGAGCCATGTCCACTCTGGCCCTGTGTTCGTCCCCATCAGTGCCGCCGAGGACCACGCTGGAGGAGGACGCGGCTGCCTTCGGTGCCGTCAGCTTCGAAAGACGGAGGTATTAGGGCCAGAGAGGACCACGAAGGGCAGGTGGTAGCCTACGGCCAAGCTTAAGACATGAGGAGTTCGGTGTTGACGTTGTGAGGTTGAAGAGACAATAGGATGGCCAGCCTGTTCTGTCCCCTCCGCCCTCATTCAGAGGGTTTGCTCAGTCACACACAGTCCTTGCGGCTGTCCTGGGAGATGCAGAGCAGGGCTACCATCTGGTTGGCTGTCAGATTTAGACCTCAGACTCCCAAAACTTAATTCTCAGCTATATGGTCTCAAAAAAGCTGCCTAGTGTCTCAGTAGAAAAAAAAAATTTTTAATCGTGCTTGAAATTTCCTTGTTTCACTTGCCCATCACAATCGCACTGTGTTGGAGACGAAACGGGTGTTATCTTTATAAGGAGTGTGAGGTTCAGACAGGTCAGCCGGTAGGAAGGGCATCGGGCAGTCTAACTCTTCATTCTGAACCCTTTGAACCTCCGCCCTGCCTCCGACCAACTGTGGCTGGGGACCCAGGCGCTCTCCCTCAGTCTCCTGCTAAGAGACATAAAAGGACTGTAAACATTTGCTGAATGGATGGAACAAAGGGACAAAGGGACGAGGAGGAGGTGCCTGTCCCAGTTTTCTTTCTACTCATTCGGCCTCTCCTGTATTGTGAATGAAACTCCCAGCAAATGCGTCTGAAATAATCGACTCATTTTTGTCCTGTCAGGCCAGTTTGTCATGTTGCCACAAGCCAAAGCAGGAACTGATCCAGGTCAAAGGACCCAGAACGCTCCTGAGGAAGAAACTGCTTGATGGGGAAGGTGGCATGAAACAATCTCAAAGAACAAAGGAAAAGCCACACATTGAAAAGCCACACAATTAATGTCACCCGTCTTCACTCGGCAGGCACTTGCCGTTTCGCTCTGCTGCTGACCTATGAAAATTTGTAAATGTGATTTTAGAGCGTGAATGTAATGAAATCATTTGGTCAGCTCAAAAGTCAGACTCATCATATGTTAAAAGCTGGAACATGAAAGCATTTAAAGAAGGTGAAATTATGAGGCCTCAGAAGGCAAGAGAGAAAAAGACGGACAGACAGAGACCAAACTGACCGAAGGCATGCTGGAATGGTGACAAGTGAGTGACGTGGCATGTCTGCCCAATCTCAGACGACAAAACACCCCTCAGATCAAATAGAATTCAATTCTCCTTCCTTAAGATTCCTTTGACTAGTTCACGTTATTGTTGTTTACAGCTGATTAATTGATCAGATGGACCAGATCCGCCTTGGTCAAAACGTTCTCGATCACTTAGATAAGCGACAGGCTGGTTTTCCGCATTGGATGCTGGTTGCTCAAGCACTTGTTTATAATTATTGCAGTGTGTCCAGGACTTTTAAAATCAAATCTTCCTATTATCTGATCACACTTCCGTTCCAGATTTTAATCTAAATTCAGGAACACCAAGATGCAAAACCTTTGAAAGTAAAGTTAAAGATATCTACAAAATATCAGGGGGAGAAGCGTGTGGAACGTTTGACGCCTTGGTTTGCGTTCTAAGAAATGTTCCTGTCTTTCTGGTCTTAACTGAAGGAGATACTGATCTGCATATTCATCCCCACATAGTGCTAAGTGTGGGGGATCATGCTACTTCACACGCTTCTCCTAAACCTCAAGTCAACACAGTATGCATTTATGGAAGTATAAAGGCCTCAAGTGCCCAAGACCTATAAGATGCAGCAGAGAAGTCTAAAACAAAGAGGTGAGGGACTAATTACTAAGGAACACAAAGAAAAAAATTAATATATAATCTTTTTCTTTTTTGGATTTGGGCAGCAGTAATCTGTGCTTGTGAGAAATCTTAAATTAACACTTCTTAACCCATGTGAGCACCTCCAGTAGACATTTTGGACATTTGTGGGGATTGTTTTACTGTCTCGATGGTTAGAGGATCCTAAAGACACTCCGTGGGTGAAGGCCAGAGATGGCAAATGTCCTGCAAGGAGCTGGCTGGGGCCACAGTGCAAGGAACTAGTCCTCATCCTATATGCTTTGTCGAGGGTCTCGCCCGGCATCCAAGTAGGTAAACTCCTATTAATAATTGTCTAAATCCTATGTATATGTTTTAGATTTAAACTCAGTTTACCTACTATTTTAATGTGTTTTGGAGATTCGCCGGGTTGCCACTATGGGATGAATCAAGGGAACATTGTGCACTATTTTGTTCCAAACTTTACCAAGAGTTGTTCACTGTTTTCAAAAATCACGTTACTAATACCACTGATTCGATCTGAGACATCGGTAAGCCATCTCTGCATGCCTAGCTGTCTGCATCGCCATGACTCGCTCACTTCTGACCCCTTCAGCATGCCTTCTCCTGTAGAAGGGCCAAAACATTCGCTTACTGAAATACATATCGTTTGCACTATAAATCACTATTATTTCATTTCCTCTTCATATCACCGTGGAAATTATGTATAGGTAGGTTACAGCATCTATAAAAATGGAGTGTTGCAGATTATTTTTTATAAAAAGTTTTGATTTTTTATCTCTATCATTTTTTCTACATGTATTACTTGGCATTACAGAGTTAGGAAATTATCGGTAGATGCTAACATTAGTGGCTGAAAATTTGATGAGAAACAGTCAGAAAGCATAGCCTCACAAATTGTTTACTAATTGCAAAGAGAAAAAATAGTACTTTACAGTGGAGAAGATTGGCAAACATTACCTTAATCAAGTGATCATTGTTCATAAAATTAGGTACATACATTTATACATATGTATATATGTGTATGTGTGTGTATATGTATATCGGGGCAAAATAAAAATGGAATTAGAAGTTGAAAAAAAACTAAAGTAACAATTTTTAAATCATCTATTTCATCTGTAAATCTTTTGGGGATTCATGTTATACAAACAGCTACTTAATTTTCCATTTCATCAGTATAAACAGACTCAGAAATATCTAAGAAGATGTAACAAGGGAGAAGGTGATATTTTGAAAGTAAGAAAGAACCGTACAAACTGATAGGATCTATTTTTTCTTAAATGTGGGTGTGAACATATATTAATGTCTATCCCTTTATCCTGGTCTGCAAAACTTATGAATTCAGTGAGAGATCTGAACATAAGCGAATCTGATAGAATTTTCATACCAAGCAAACACTCAAAACCAAACTCAAACACCTCACTCTGACCCCGTTCGAGCCAATGGCATGGATTCTCTCAGTATCCTTAGCTTTTACATCCAGTCCCAAAGAACAGTCTGTAGGAGTTTCTCTGAGAAGCCATGCGAGACCATGTTCTGTCCCCATTGTCATATGCTCCCAAGTACAAAATGTTAAGTAAATGATTAACCCGCCAAAGAATTTTTTTAGAAAGGTAGGCCAACTAATGACTTCACAGATTTCGATCTTTCACGAGAAGCCTGAACTTGCCCATGTTCTGAAAAGATGGGGTACGGGGAGGGGGGGTGGTTCCTTTTCCACGAGGACAGGCCCACGGCCCAGCCCCATCCATCCCAGCTCGGAGTCTAGGCTCCTGGCGCAGCCCAGGAGGCGGGAAAGGGGTTTCTCCTTCACGAACAGCTGTCTTCTCGCTGGCAAACAGGCCAGTGCCAGAAATTCTACCCGGATGGGGAAGGGAAGACAGGACAGGACACAGAAGAGGAGGGGGCTCAGGAAGAAAATAGAATCCTTAGAAAAAGTGAAAGATCGGGTCAAAATGGGTACCGCTGGAAACCATTTCACAAGAAGTACATGGTTTTCAAAGCACCGAGAGCTTCCTAAAGCTCTGAAAAGACCGAGCCAGCACAGAGGTGTTCTCCCCCAGCCCTGAGGCCTCTCGCTCGCCCAGCTCGCCCAGAAGTCACAAAAGTGTGCGCGCTTGCGAGCGTGCCGCTGCTGGTTGGGTTTAATTTCTTTGTGCTAAACAGAAACCGTTCTGGAAGGTTACCACCAAGGCCACGGACTCCCTGCCCGCACGCTTCCCAGGGCTCCTGTCCTGTTGTGCTTTCGTTTCACGTGTTTATTTCTATCTGTCTGTCACACTTTCTTCTCCCTTTCTCCCGAACAGCTGATATGCCATCCCCGAGTTCCCGAACTAAATCTTATTCTATCCTGCATCGATCAGGGGAAAAAAAAAAACAAATGTCATTTGGGGTCATCTTCTCAAGGTTGAGAAGCCTGAGCCACCCACCTGCTCCTGCTCATCAAAACTAAATCTGCCAAGTGCTGAGTTGCTTGAAAATGTCCTGTTAAGTCATTTAAAGATGCAGCTCTTCGTATGTCTAGCAAATCATAACCTTAATTTGAGACATACGGCTTGCCACAACCACAGAACTTGTCTTTAGTAGAGTGCGAAATAAGCTCCCATCTGAAAATGTTATTATTCATACTTCATATTCCTTATTTCCTTACCTAAAAGAACATTCTTTCACATAACCAACCATATACTCTTGCTTAAAGGATTTTTTTTGAGGAATAACTGACATAACAGTATATTAACTTCAGGCATACGACGATTCTATATATATATATATATTTTAATGCCTACGGCACCTGGTATTCCCAGCTTGGTCTCCCATCCAAGTACTAACAAAGCCCAATCCTGCTTAGCTTCAGAGATCAGAAGAGATCAGGCACGTTCAGGGTGGCATAGCCATAGACCAATATTTGTATACAATTGCAACGATCACTGCAATAAGTCCAGCTAACATCGATCACCAACATAATCACAAAATGTTTTTCTTGTGATGAGAACTTTCAAGACCCACTTTTTGAGCTACTCTTGAATATGCAAAACATTATTATTAACTATAGTCACCATTCTGTATATTACGTCCCCATGACTTATCCATTCTGTAATTGGAAATTTGTACCTTTTGACCCCCTTCTCCCATTTTGTATATTGATTTGTATCTTGTAACTTTACTGTATTAGTCCTAACAGTATTTTGATGGAGTCTTTAGAGTTTCCTGTATATAATATCATTTCATCTGCAAACAGCGAGTTTTACTTCTTCTTTTCCAATTTGGATACCTTTTCTTCTTATTGCCCAATTGCTCCGGCTAGGACTTCTAATATTATATTAAATAAAAGGGCATCCTTGTCTTGTTCCTGACCCTAGAGGAACTTTTAGCTTTACAACACTGAATATGTTAGCTGTGGGATTGTCATATATGGCCTTTATTATGCTGAAGTACGTTCTCTCTATACCCACTGTTTTTTGAATCATAAATAGATGCCAAATTTTGTCAAATGCTTTTTCTGCATCTATTGAGTCATGATTTTTAGCCCTCATTTTATTAATGTGGTATATATCGTGTCGAATGATTTGCAGATGTCGAACCATCCTCAAATCTCTGAAATAAATCCTACTCGATCGTGGTGTATAATCCTTTTAATGTATCACTGAATTCGGTTTGCTGATATGTTGAGGATTTTTGCATCTTTGTTCACCATGATATTGGCCCGTAACTTTCTTTTCTTGCGGTATCCTTGCCAGAATCAATATCAGGGTGCTGCTGGGCTCATAAAGTGCATGCGGAAGTGTTTCCCACTTTATTTTTTGGAAGAGTCTGAGAAGGATTTGTATTAACTGTTCTTTGAGTTTTGGTAGAGTTCACCGATGAAGCGAGCCATCTGGTCCTGAACTTCTGTTTGTTGGGAGGTTTTTGATTACCGATTCAATCTCCTGACTCCCAACCATCAGTCTGTTCGCATTTTGTTTCTTCACGATTCAGTCTTTGTGGGTTGTATATTTCTAGGAATTTATTCGTTCCTTCTAGATTGTCAAATTTGTTGGTGTATGATTGTTCATAGTAGTTTCTTATGACCCTTTGTGTTTCTGTGATACGTCTCCTCTTTCATTTCTAATTTTATTTGCATGCTATTTTTTCCTTGGTGAGTTTAGCTAAAGGTTTGTCGATTTGCATATCTTTTCAAAGAACTGCCTTTTAGTTTCATTAATTTTTTCTATTGTTTTTAGTCTCTTTTATTTCTGCTCTGATCTTTGTATGATCTTTTATAAAGGATATTTTAAAGTTACTTTTAAAAGTTTTTAAAGATCACTCACATCTACAGTGCTTTATAACAGGTTTCTATCCTTCCTTCCTCAGTGAGCGGCTGGAATTACCAGAATTAGCATTTTAATAATTTCAGGTCCTAGAACTAACCTCTGTACCACGTCACTGACACAATCATCCATTTTACTCTTTCATTGAGAGCGGATTTGCCAGTGTCTTCTCTGGGCATCTGCATGTAAACATTTGCCTTAAAAATCCACATCCCTGCCTGCCAAATAATCTAGAGCACTAGATTAGTGTTACGCTACAACCTGGCTCTAAATAAATGCCATTGCAAATTATGCTTTTACCAGGCTGTGGTTGCTAAAGGTTTTTTTATCACTTTCTTCAAAATGAATTCCGAAGAATAATTTTATGAGTTTAACATTATTTACAAAGTTTTTCTTGTGTTTCTGGGGATTGTTGTGCACTTCGGTGAGTATCAGTCGGTCAGGTGAGCTCAGTTTGGTGAGTTTCTGCAAAGGCAGAAGCTGTGCAGGTGTCCTCCTGATGGTGGCCCTTTGCTGTGCACACGTAGTGTCTCAGCCTAACGAGGAGAGGCACAGCCTCCCACTGTGCGTCCCCTTGATTCAAACTAGATGGATAAGTCCATTTCTTTCGGTGTCAACCTCTTCATGAGAAATTAGGGATTTACTACACGATCCCTTAATCTAAACCTATGGGTCTAGATCTTGCATCTGTGACTACGACCCTGACTGCACAAGGCCACCTTGTTAATGGTCAACCCGGCTCCCTCTCTCCGAGGTCTCGCCGCTCCCAGCGGTCTCTCGCAACCCACCTCATAGAAGTTTCTTGTCACCTCCGTGAAGCAGGCAAAATTGGCGATTGGATCCTCATTTTGCTAATATGGACCCTGAGCCTGAGTGGGACTTGCCCAAGGTGTCACAGCCGATGATAAGCAGGACCTTGTCACAAACCCCAACCCAGGTTTTACATTCCTAGTCTGGTGCCCATTCTACTACACAGGAAAGTTCTTCGTAAAGTTTCAATCAACCACCATAAAATCGATTGTACAGGAACTTCTCATCCTCTACTACACACTTGCATCAGATTAATCTGAACAGAATGACAGGCAAGTGTCATCGCTCCAAGACTTCTGTGCTGGGTAGTTCATATTATCTCCCTCGGGAAATCGGACAGCCCAGAACTAACATTTTTGTGGATGGCAAACACTGTAACCCCCAGGCTCTGTGAAGAGCAGTTTGCTGGCTCGAAGCTTCCCCCCTCCAGGAGAAAGTCTTGGTGAAACAAGGGCATGATCTTAAATAAGATACACCAGAGGGGTGCAGTCCAGGGAGGAGGTAACAGGTCCCCGGGAACTTCCCTCTGGGAGGATCGGAGAAGTTGTGTTAGTTTCCTGAGGCTGCAGTAAAAAAAAAAAAAAATTAGCACCACCTCAGTGGCTTAAAATCGCAGGAATTTATTCTCAGTTCTGAAGTCCAAAATTGGTGTCAGCAGGGCCACGCTCCCTCTGACGTCGCTAGAGGGGACCCTTCCTTACCAGAGGGGACCCTTCCTCACCTCTCCCAGCTCCTGACGGCTCCTGACATGCCCTGGTGTGTGGCGGCGTAACTCTGCTCTCTGCCTCTGCCTTCACGTCGCCTTTGCCCTGCTGCTGTGTCCTCCCCTCTCCTCGTAAGGACGCTAGTTGTTGTATTTAGGGCCCGCCCCGAATCCAGGATGATTTCATTCCAATATTAATTAAATCTGTAAAGACTCTAAGATTTTGACATCAGCAAGAGAGAGAAAAAGCCGTCCTGAGAGGATTCAGAAATGAAGACGTGGAAACAAGCAAGTCCTGGACGCCCCGAGGAGAGAAGTCTCTGAGGAGAGCTGTAAAAAAGCTGGAAGGATGAGGTATCGGTCTGCTCGGGCCGCCATGACAAAACGCAGCAGACCAGTGGCTTCGACAACAGTTATTTTGTCACAGGCTATAAGTCCAAGATCAAGGTGCCATGAGGATTGCTTTCTGCTGAGAACTGTCTTCCTGGCAGGTAGATGGCCACCCTGTCACTATGTCCTCAAATGCCCTTCTGTGCACCCACACTGAGAGAAAGAGGGTGAGTTCCCTGGTGTCTCCCCCCATAAGGACACCAGTCCTGTAAGATCAGGGCCCCGCCCTTATGACATCACTCAACCCTCATTACTTCCCAAAGGCCCCTTCCCCACACGCGGCTGCACTGAGGCTTAGGGCTCTGCCATATGGATTTGGAGGGGCACGAGTCAGCCCCTAACAGGTGATGTGGGCCAGACCAAGACGCGTCAAAACTACGAACTGAGCCAAGGCGTACGACCTTGTTCTGTCAACATCGACCAGAAATCTTGAAAGTGGTTCTAAAATGTTTTCAAGAGAAGCACCATTCTTTTCCTTTTCCCAGTCTATAAATTAAGAGCTATTTTCTAGGGACCCTGCTGGATGAATAGACTGACTACTGACTACATTCTAGAAGAATCTCCTGAATTTCTTGCTCTCTCTCTCTCTCTGATATACAGCCTCTGGAGCAATTATGTCACCAAAAGGTAGATAATTCTTCAGGGCCATTGTTTTTCATTCTGAAAGGGTTCATGATGAAGCAGAGTGGCCTCCATCGAGAGCACCAAGATCTTTCTAGATCTTAGGGAATACTGTCAAGCAGACACAAGACAGACTAAGACGTGCCTGTGAGATAGGACCACTCACAGCCTGGCTGGCTTGCGACACAGGGAGTATTTGTGAGCGTTTTTCCCAAGGCCTGACTCTCATCCAGTTTCCAAAAGAAAGCCTGGGCTTTTTGTTTGTTTGTTTAACGCTCTGCTCAGTAAAATGTGAATCTGAGGGCCGGAGCTGGAAGGGTACTGCCGAAATGATTCACTTCCGACTCCTTCACATCAGGCCCAGAGTTATGCAGTGTCCAGCGTGAGATCCTGCAGCTCGTTATTGGAAAAGCTTGTAAGAAATGCATTTCCGAGGTCTGACCCGTGAGAAACCGGAACGTTCCAACATGTAACCGGCATCATGCCGCCTTTGGTATTTGCCGGCCACAGTCCGAAGGTGGCGCATCTCAGACACCGAGGCGCATGGCAGGCTCTGGGGAGCATGTCAGATGCCGACTCTGATTCAGTAGGTCCCGGGCGGGCCCGAGAGTCTGCTGTCCAGCCAGTTCCCCGGGAACTGCTGATGCTGGTCTGAAGGCCCTACGTTGAGTAGCAGGGCTCCAAGTGCTTCATAAATATTAACTCTTTTATTCTCCAGAATAACCCTGTTCTGCTGTGTAGGTACTGTTACTGTTTTGCAGAGGAGGAAAGTGAGGCACGGTTAAATGAGTTGGCTAAGGTCTCACGTCGGGATGGGCCAGAGCCAGGATTTGCGCCCCGAGACCCAAACTCTAGACTGCTCTTCAGGACAGGTTTCCCCCGCTATCCGGAAGCAGAGCTCTCCCGGGAACCTTCCCTAAGCCGAAATGCAGTAAAGTGAAGAAGCCCTTACTGTTACTTTGTAGCAAACAATTTTTGTGCATTCCCGACACCCCCCCCCAAAATAATCTACCAAATCAGACCAAATAACCCATAAGACCTAGACGAACGCTAACGCTCAGGAAAAGCAGAGTCACTCCTGGTGCTCGCAGTCACCCTGTCCTCGTAACCGCTCACAGCACAACAAATGCTGAACACTATTTTCAGTCTGCACCTCTTTTCCTCAGAGCAAAAGTCCTCTTCGGATTTTTTTTTTTTTTGGTCGGCGAAAACAGGCACTAATGTAGGTGTAAAAGCCAGGCAGCCTAACGTGAACGTTCGAGAAGTGAACGTTCTGCCTTATCTACCTTATCCTTAGCTTCTGAACGCAACTCCAGATAATCTCCATGCGAGTCATTCGGATCGAATTTGAAATACGTAGCCATTCAAATCATCATCATGAAAACTATAAAAGAAAAAGGAGAGGAAGTGTTCGTGATCTGACGTTAAATAAAAATATCAGAATACGAGAAGCATCAGACCAGGCCAGACCCTGAGTACCCGGCTCCAACTCATGACAGCAACAGCAGGAAAGCTTTTTCCTCCTTTTTCTTCCAAGAAACCACCCCAAGGAAAATCGTGCTCTTACCCCTAACCCCGCAACAAAAAATAAGTGGAGTCGTAGTGGGAAAAAGGCTTGAGAGAGAATGAGTAGGTGGGAGGAAGCCGGCCCACAGCCTCCAGTGTCCACAGCGTCCATGCATTCAGCATAGATTTACTGAGAACTTATGTCGCACACCATCCTGGGCACTGAGATATAAAACAGACCAAAGCCCCCACCCTCATGAAGAACGCATTCCAGCCGAGAGGCCGACAGTCAAAAAATCAGAATAAAGAAGCGTCTCATATAGTGTCTTAGATGATAAGTGCTATGAAAAAATAATATAACCGGGGATCGGGGTGTTGGGGTGGGAAAGCAGATTGCAACGGTAATTAGGGTCATCAGGAAGCGGGTGACGTTGGCGAAAGGGCTCGAATGAGGGAGTGAAGTATACACGTCTGGGGAAGAACATTCCAGCAGATGGGCCGCCAGGTGCAAAGACCCTAAAATGGAAACACATCGGGGACGTTTAAGGAACAGCAGAGGCCACTGACCCTGCAGCAGATGACGTAGGAGGAGTCAGGGTGAGAGGTGGGGGAAGGGGCAGGACTTGCAGTGCTCACAGACCCCGATAAGGGCTTTACTCTTCACTCTGAAGGAAACGGAGTCACGGGGGTTTGGAGCAGAGAAGTGACACGATCCGACGGATGTATTCGACAGCCTACTGGCTGCCGCGTGGAGAACCGACTGAGAACGTGGATAGAAGCTTGGAGACCAGTTAAGAGGCAACTGCAATGAACTATGAAAGGGACATCGGTGGAGGAGACTCAGGTGTGACAGTGGGCTGGTGAGAAGGGTAGTGAGCACCTGGATATCGTGATTTCTTGAAGGCTTAGATGTCGAATGGGTGGGAAAGAGGGGAGTCGGGGATGCTTCCTGCACTTAGAAGAAGAAGGGCGTCCTTCGTCGACACGCAGAGGACTCCAAGGGAAGTTGACCCAAAGGAAAGGTCTAGAGTTCGGTCTCGGACATGTGAAGATGCAAGTGCAGAGGCACAGAACAGGCTACGAGTCGAATCCAGGGACGGATGCGGGAGGTGTTGCATGTGAAGCCATGAGACCAGATGACATCTCCAAGGAGAGCCGAGTCGAGAACAACACGCGATCTAAGGCCCGAGCCCTGGACGCGTCAATGGAGAGAGAAGCAGGAGGCATCTGGGAAGGAGCGACCCCTGAAGGTAGAAGGAAAACCAGAAGAGTGTGACGTCTTGGAAGTCAAGAGAAGAACATGTTTACTAGGGGAGGGAGGGAGGGATCGACTGTGTCAACTCCTCTGAGAGGCTGAGTCAGGTGAAGATGGAGAACCGAGCTTCGGATTCGGCAAGGTGGAGGCCACGGGCGACATTTTTTCTTCTTTTTTTAATCTACGGAAAGGATAGGAAAATCTTAATGGCAAAAAGGACAGGGGCACAGTCCCTGGCACTGAACTTCTAGGGAGGGATAGAGGAAGAAGCAACAGTGCCTTGGGCATTTAAGAGACAGATCTGGGTATAAGTCAAGCACAGATATTCTGTGTGTATGTGTCTTTATTTTCTCATGACTCAACCGATTATGCTGCTAACTTACTGACTTTCGTTCTCTCTTCATCTCCGTCCTGAATGAAGCTTAATCTTTTAAGTGGACAAAAAAAAAAACCTGAATAAAGCTTAATCTTTTAAGTGGACAAAAAATAAATAAATAAAAGGTCACCTAACAGCTATTAAGCCAATCCCTCGTTTGAAACTGGGACTTAATTCATTACATGAAAGGGATGCTTGCAACATTCTTCTTCGACTTGTGAATGATCACCCCCACAAGAGATTCTTGCTTTTAATATTGTTGCCACGCCTGTGGAACGATATTGGGAAATGCACCCTGTCCTTTTCCCGTGTTCAGTCCAAAGAGGCCAGACTTGCACGTTCAAGGCCAAGCTCGCTCTGTCACCGCATACTCCGTCTCCCCTAAGATCATCACCTACCACCAGAATTCCTGCCAAGCTACCCACTGAGGGCCGTCTCTTTCCC
>NW_006443225.1:15327259-15340111 GCF_000325575.1 Pteropus alecto | reverse complement strand
GCCAGATGTGGAATGCAGAAGCGATGATATACGTAAACCCATCAGAATTTTATTTTTCAGAAATGGAAGATCTGCCTTGAAAATTCCTGAACAGAACCTTCTACCTAATTAGCAATTACCAATTGCTTGTTTCTCCAGTTAAACTAGAAGATAAAATACATTCCTAGAAAGTACCTAAGACTCTGTTTACACTGCTTATTCTCTGCTATTTCAGCTTCACGGAAAGAACTATCACGAAATTCTATAACTAAAAAACAAGGAATTTTAGCAAAACTTATTTCAGAGTCTACTACTTCAAAAATAATAGTAGTTCAGTCTTAATTGAAGATTCTTTTTACATCATGTGTGAAAAAGGCAGCATTGCAGAGGAAATTAATAACGTTAATAGTGTTCAGGAAGAACATTCAACCCACTTAAAATATAAAGTGTTTCCAATATTATCCATTTGTTAAAGGAGAGTGATCTGTACATTCTTAGTACAGAAAGACAGTACCTGTGTACGATGGATACGTGTTCATGAACTCACTACGTCATTCCCACTGGTTTTCCTAAACCTAAGAGGTTTTGTTATAATTACTGATCTACACACACACACACACACACGCACACGCACATTCAGGCAAGTATATACAAACAACTCACCAACCGACACATTTTATTTGCCAACGCCCACACCCCGCCAGCAAACAGGTTTCCCAGATTAAAAAGATAATAGTGTTCCCGATCCCTTCTTTTTGTCCACGATAGCAGCTCCCTCTATACTTGAGTCTTAAATGGACTCCTCCCCAGGGTGCTTTTTCATAATTACATAATTGCAACTTCAGCAATGTAAAATTAAAAGAAAAAAAAAAAAGGTTATTTCTTGGTCGACTAAGAAGTAACCTATAAAAAGACTTGTGCCTCCTCTCTTCTCCGTGTCTGTAGAGTTCATCGCGGAGCAGAAATCAGAATCCATGCTTAATACTTACGATACACCAAAATTCATTTACTAAAGTCCAAATAATATGCTTTCTTAAAATGTTATTTTTAGATGGGTTGTGTAAGCAACCTGCAGAAGAGGAAAACTGAAGGCTGCTCCTCACAAGATGTAAGTCTGAGAGGCATATATTAAGAATCTTACCAGCCTAAGCCCAGCAGATGATGAAATCTGACAGATTGGCTGGCATTATCTTCCCATTCTGGGTGCTTGTCTCATGCAATCTGCTCCCACGGGGCTGAGCCACTGCCTTGTTCTAAAAACACCAACCACACACACGCCACCTCCGATCCTAGAAACTGAAGATCTCGTCACGGCAGTAAACGGTTGTTCTCTGAAGTTTTCTTAACTAAACTTTTAGAAATCATAGTTACCACGTGGGCAGAATGTACCAAATGCACAACATTCGGAAAATTTCCTCCGTTGCTATCCACAATAGTTCAAAAATATTTGTCCAACAAACATCTATGGAGCACCTGCTATGTGCCAGGCTCTGCGGCAGCTACGAGAGATAGAAAGCTAAATCGGAATGTGGTTCTCTCTTGAGAGAGATGGACGCGTGTGTGAAAAACAACATCACAAACACGAGACTAACAGTGCAGCGGGAGGGAAAAAAAAAAAAGGCAGCGTGATTCATTCTGCTCGGGAGGCTGAGGCAAAGCACGCCGAAGAGGTTATATTTGAGCTGGCTTCAGAAGAACGAGGAGGCGTTCACCGAGAGAGAAGGGCAGAGAGTGTTCCAGACACAGCACGGCGCTGACACCTGTCTGGGACATTGAAAACCCTGGAAGGACCAGGGACAGAGCAGAGAGGGGACGGGGCTGGAAGGGGAAGGGTTCGAATGCCATGCTTTTCTTTTATACTGAAGCTCTAAAGAACCACAGATGTTTTTGTCAATAAAGAACAGTCAGATCCACTTATGTAAAGAGGATCGTGGCAGCCTGGAGGCTGGGTGGAAGGAAGCAGGGCGAGGGACTCGAAGGGGAACCATGGCAGAGCAGAGGGAGAGAGAGAGGAGGCGGCAAGCGCAATCCAGAGACAAGAGGACCAGAATTCGGGGGCCTTCGGATGTCACGGCAAGAAAGGGCGGGGCGGCACAGGATGAACCCAGGGATCCTAACTACAGTGACAGCGAGACAGACCTTCGCGATGCCGGAGCGGGAATGCGGGAGCAGCCGCAAGGTCGGGTGCAGAAGTGAGCACGCACTGGCTGTTCGGTGAGCTGCCTAAGAGAAGTGTGTTGGGGGCGAGGGGGTGTCAGGGAACTCTAAGGCCGGGAGTCATCAGTGCTGACATTAAAGTCCGCCGGTACGGAAACAAGAGACAACCAGGAAAGAAATGGTGGCCCAGAAGTGAATGAATGTGACGGAAGGACCCGGATGGTGATACGTTATGGCAACTCATGTGGAAGAGCATAATCCAGCCGGACAGAGGGACCTCGGGGGTGGACGCTCTCGGCCGGCCCACTCCAGAGCCATTCTCGAACCTCTCCTTCCTAAAGCCAGGTACTGATTTTTCCCAGTGTTTCTCTTAGAGGTGGCAGAGTGGTCCTACAGGAACCTATGGGAAAACTCGCTTCTCTGACAAAAGGAGCGTAGGTGGTCTGCCTCGAAGGAGAAAATGATGCCTGTCGCCCATGAGGTGACAAAAAGCCAAGACAAAGGTGGAGAACCCCACTGTCCAGCCCAGCTGTCAGGAACTTGCGAGCAAGAACCAAAGAAAAGCAGCATCGCCAGAGGAAAATCAGGCTTCGAGGGGCTGGCGGGAAGGGAAGGTAGGCTAGGAAAGGCTGAAGACAGACACCACGCCTGATGCCTAGCAGGCGCTCACTCACGTTTGCTACATCGCTAACCATTGACTGGACGGCAGAGCCGAAGTCTTGAAGAAAGGCCCCAGAGCAGGGAGCCTCTGCAAAAGGGAAGGGCTGGCGGGGTGGGCATGTGGTAGCTAGGCCAGTTTCGTCCCTCGGACAGAGGTCTCTGCTCACAGCGAGGCTGGGCGGAGGTGCCGGCTGAAGGGGAGGGGAGAGGCAGGCTGAGCACGCTCTCCACAGGTTCAGGTCTCAGGTTCCAGAGGGGAGAGACAGAAGTATTGCTTGGAGAAAAAAATAACCTGAGCCCACATATTGCCCTGGACACTTTACGGGTCCAGTGTCAAAGGCAGTCCCGGAGGCCTTGCACTTCGGGAGATCCGTGTTCTTAATGCTGTGAAAGAACACAGCCCATCCTCAGAGGCCCACCGCCTTACCCTACCTGGGGGCGCCTCAGGGACCCCAGGCACCCTGTAAGGTGGCGCTTACTCAGCCTGACTCAGAGGAAAGCCGGGGTCCACCAGAACCTCAGATCATCCGATTCCTCAGGCCTGACAGTTCTGGGTCCCAGGAGCCTGACCCTGGCTAGACTCCCGTGAGCATCGATCTCCGTGGCAGGAAGGGGCCGGCGGCGGGTTCCAGGGGCAGCGACCTCACAAGGTGCTGCTGCTTCGACGAGCTTTCCGGGCGGAAAGACGGCCCGCAGCTGGAGGAGGGCCGCGGGCGGAGGAAATGTGCCGCCTGAAAAGCATTCATTCAATTTCCCACAAAACCTCACAGCCCCCTGAATTTTACGGCAGCCTCATTTCCCCTCAAAGACCCCCTCCCTACACTTCTACCTCGCCGAATAAATTCAAAAAGGAAAATAAATCTAACGATACCTCGTGTGGTCTTTCTATAAATAGCGGAATATGTACTACATAAATAACAGAGTACATACATGTGTCAGAATCGCAAGGAAATAAAATTGTCATCCAGCATTGAAGGCATCTTCGGCATGTGGGCACTGCTCTATTTTCAATAATGAGATATATTCCGTACCATTTAAATAATATCTAAATGTTCCACTTAAGGAAGAATGACATTTTCAAATGTTGAGTTTTATGTACATGATTCCAAGAGTCTCACCAAATTACCGGAGAAGCTAATCTACTCTTCAATAGACAAAGCGTGTACTGCCGTTAAAGCTGCGTGGAACACTCTGATCTGTCACAGTAGCCTTCCTCGCACATGACCTGGTGGAGATGAAGCCCTAACAAGACACAGCACCACCTATTGATCACACACTAAAAATACAGTCCTTCGGTCCATTTTAGCTCTTCCGGGCTGACAGGCTGTATGGCTTTGCGATGCATTTCACATGAATAACGTTTTTTGCAGATTTAATAGAAGCAAAGTGGGGATAAAAACCATGACACACTGGCAAAGCGTTCTGCCTTCGCTTCGCTCTTTTAATGTTACTTCTTACATCTCCGTTGCAGGAAATCTTGTTAAATATTTCATGCACTCACTGGCTTATGATACACGGACTTGGGCACCTACCTGGGCCGCACTGTGCGTCCGGCAACGTGATTACAGCAGCAGCGAGACGGGCCTGCGCTCTTGTTCTCGTGGCCATTCCTAGAACCTGACCACTTCTCATCGCCTCCGCCATGAACACCTGGATCACTGCGAGGGCGTCCTCCCTGGTCACCCTGCTTTCACTCCCCGCCTCCACGATCCCTTCTCAGCTGGATGCAGAGGGAGCCCCTTAAAACCCAGGTCAGATAGCGAACCTGCTCTGCTCTAAGCCCCCCGAGCTTTCGTCTCATCCAGGTCAAATCCGAAGTCCTTCTCACCTGAGGTCTAGCCCGTCCTCTCCGCCTCAGCCCCTCCCAGCTGCCATTTTCCAAGCCACCCACACTGTCCTCCTGCTCCTCCTTGAACTTGAGAAGCCTGAGGGCCTTTGCATGTGCTCGCCCCTGACTGAAGGTCCACACCTCAGATACCTGGCATGACTCTCTCCTCCAGACTCTTGCTCAAATAGCCCTCTGGAGCCCCTCACAAAATGACAAGGCCCCGCTCTCCATGCTGGCGCTTCTCATCCTACTTGCCCTGGGGTACTTTTTCTCCCTAGTACCATCGTCACCAGTGGATATACTACAGGCCGCTGTTTGCCCGTTGGTTGTTGTCTTCCCCAACTAGATTTCAAGCTCCATGAGGACAGGGGCTTTGTTTTGTTTACGTAGACTCTCCGGAGCCTAAAGCAGTGAACCTCATATATTTGTTGAATAAAATCTCACTGCTTCCCTGTGTCTCTTCTCACTCTCCAGGCCCCGGTTCCTGAGGACAGGGAAGGAATCTGTATGGGGAGCCCTCACCCTAACCCCTGGTGCAGGACAAAGAAGAGCTTGTCCTGTTTGGGGCAGGTCAGCTTCGTGGATGTTTGTGCAGTCACACGGGGCTCCACGCTCAGAGGGGCCCTGTGTTTAACTCTGTGGTTACCGGCTGGAAATTCTAACCAGTTTTTGAATAAGAGGACCTGCGTTTCCGTCTTGCACTAGACCCCATAAATCATGTAGCTCGTCCCGTTTTGAGGATTTGGGGTAAGGTACGAGTAAAATAGCCCACTGAGAACATCTACCGAAAGATGAACCGTTCTCACTGTGCATGACTCTGTGACAAGTCACAGCCACCGGCTAGTCCATCGTCAATAATTCAGGCAAAGGAGCTTGGCCCCGAGGCACGTGGGGTTTTGCTCTCTTCAGACTAGGACGGCCAAACCCTTCTGTGAGCTGTGGGATTGTTCCAGTGTTCTCCTCTGCAGCTTTCCTGCCACAACCCCCGACCTCCACCCCCACAACGGGCCACAGCTGAAATTCCCCACCGTCATGGTCGCCGTCCATGACTGGCAAGAGAGAGGCATGTTAAAACAATAAAGTTGTAAAATTAACTACCGTAGAGCTTCAACTTAAGTAGGAGAGCTCCATTGCAGTGGGAAATAGACACGGTTGGTGGTTTTAGCTCAGACGTCCATGGGAGAGAAGGAAGGTCCCGAGCCCATGAAACGCTTCAGGGCGTGTGGTGCGAAGCAGAAAGCACTGTGAAAAGGTAAAGAAGAGAAATACCTCCGAAGCCTTGGCCTCGGCTCCGTCCCAGCACAGGGAGCCAACGCATGGCTCCTCGCACTGGCCTGGTTTTGGCGAGAAAAGCGGCAAACGAGACAAGCCAGAGCAGTGGGTGTTCCAGCTGACCCCTGCTGGCTCTCGAAGGCAACGTCCAGAAACGTCCGGATGCGTAGTGCTGGCGAGGACGCCCGGGGTTTTTCCAGAATGATGGGTGCACACAAAACAAGCGAGACTCTGGGGGTGGGGGAACGGTAAGACGGGGGTGAAGAATGCTTTCCGACCTATTTCTTTAAACAGAGTCATTACTTGGTGATCCATGTGGAAACGAAAACAGCAGTTTAAGTTTTTAGAGAGGGGCTAGAATGATCTCTGAACAGTCGTCCCTTTGAGACTATAATACAGACGAGAAGGCTGCAGTCGCAACGATGGAACAGAAAAACAGGAAACTTTTAAGGTGTTTATTTTGCCTCTCAGTTTGCTTTACCCCTCCCCGCCTGAGCTGAGGCAGTCCTGAGGAGCGGCCAGACGAAATGCAACGTTTTACGTTCAAAGTAGTTACCCAGTAAATTCTCTAATATCCCTCTGCAACACTAAGCATAAGGTGAAAATTAGATTCCATTTTCATTAGATTCAAAAAAATTTATCTGGACAGAATGTTGCAGAAAACTGTTTAAAACTCCTTAAGATGGAACAAAAAAAAATTATATAACCTCGTGTATGACACAGGAATCCATTTTCATTTCCTTTCTGAAGGTTTTAAAGTTAAAAGGTTGCTTGTTTCCTTTAATGCCTAAAAAACATGATTTCATAAATACAGAGTGGTATTGCCCTCACTTCAAAACTCGAGTAAATAAAGGCATAAAGATTTATGTTCCTAGAACAATTTATGTTTCTGTTTTTAAATACTGGGTAGACGAACAAGTCTACAGCTGCCAAAAATCCACCCAAGAACAGGATCGATAGATACTAGAAACTCTAATGTCTGCTTGTCAACTTCCCTTCTTTCTGAGCTGTAGTGATTATCATCGACCCAGCCGGACCTGTCTCAATTCTTCAGTGTCACTGAACGATCCCATCGATTAGGTGCCACCAGGTACTCAGCGAAGGTGTCGGTCAGGCTCTTTGTCTTCAAATTTATACCTCACCGAGAACACAAGCACTAAACAATATGGCGTAACTATGGGAATTCAGGGAGAGGGAAAGCCTGAGGTAGACAGAAGTTTACCGAAGATAGCCTTGGATTTATTCTTGAAGGACAGGATGGATTCAGAGGCGGGGAGAGGAATCAGTGGGGGAGGGGAAGCTTTCGGAGAAAGACCCAGAGACAAGAACAGACGCAGGAGAGAATGTTTGAGGCCCAATAGCACTTTGAATATTAAGTACTGTTTACATCGAGGCTGAGGACAAACCACGCCTTTCCTCAGGTAAAGAATAAACGCGACGTCTAAAAGAGCAAAGGAAGCTCTGTGACTGAGGGGTGGCGGGAAGACTCTAGAAAATTGGAAGATCTTTTGTTAGACTAGTCAGGAAGTCTCGCTTTTCACACTGTGAGACGGAACGCAGGCCAGACGCAAAAATCCGGGGTGAAACGGCGACACGATTACTATCCCTTAAAGCCGTAGCTGGCCCTGGCCACTCGAACGTTTGTAAAACATCCTGGTAAGACCGCACCAGGACCATGAGGTCAGAATCTGTGGGGCGGGAGCCAGGGGGCTCCAAAACTGAAGCTTATGAGTGCCGATGGCTTGTTGTTGGCGACTTACCTCGGGCTCCTTAGATAAGTCGTTTGTGATAAGGTACAATCTCATTTCTTAATAACAGCGGTTCTCAGACTTTTGGGAGCATAAGCTACACCCGGGTACTGATCACAGTGTCAGCCCGCAGGTCCCACCCAAGATGTTGCTTCTGAAGGTCTGACTGCAGGTTAGTAATCTGCATTTTAAACCACCTCCAGGTGATTCTGACACAGGTACATCTCGGACTACATTTTGTGCTGCTTTATGAACTGTCTCCCAGCCACTTGTTATCTCTAATGCAAACCCATCAACTTTAATTCCGTTTCTAGCATGTCAGGAGCTTTGCCACCCAACTTTGGAAGAATGTCTGAGAAACTCCCATTTCTATCATAATTTACTTTCACCCAGAGGCACTCAATGTTCCTATCAAGAAGGGAGAACTTGAGGGGTGCTATTTTGAACTGAATGTTTGTGTCCTCCCAAATCCAAGCTACATGACACCCACACCCCCGACGTGATGGCATTTGGAGGCAAAGTCTTTGGGCGATAAGTAGGTTGTGATGAGGTCGTGAGGGTGGGACCCCCATGATGGCGTTACTTACTTAATAAGAGAAGACTGTCCGCAGCTCATCCTTTCTCTGCCACGTGAAGACACAGCAAGAAGGTGGCCATCTGCACCCCAGGAATCAAGCGCACACCGGGAACCGAATCCACCGGCACCTTGTTCTTGGACTTCTCAGCCTACTGAACAGTGAGAAGTGTCTGTTACTTCAGGCGCAGTCTACGGTATTTTGTCATAGCAGCCCCAGCCAAGACAGGTGCCACACCTCAAAATTGAAGAGCAGTGGGTCTGCTGTGAAAAATGGCCTAAACACGTGTCCCGCATGCCTTTCCTCTTCCACAAGGAGTCTTATATCAGAGGAAACAGACTAAGCTCAAGCAAATGTTTCACCTAAAATATGACTCGTCTTGGCCCTCAGCCTCATTCGTAACTGGGAGTAAATCTGGCCATCTCTGCTGAGCTTTGCTTTATAAACACAAAAGGCAGGAGCCCTTGACTTTATAAACGGAAGAGCAGATTCTAACAGCTGTGGTAGGTCCTGTGATTAATGAGAACCAGCAGGGGTAGATTTGGGGTGGTGAGACAGGCCTCCATGTAGGGTGCAGAAAGCAAAGGATGGCTGAACTGATCCATTCCTTCATCAAAGGCTTCCTGAGTGCCTACCGCGTGCCAGGCTTGAGTCCCAGCAGGGAGCAAAATCAGCCCTGTTCTTCCTACGTTCTCGAAGGGAAAGATGCGAGATACTTTAGGGTGGTAATCAGAGCTCGAAAAGAAGGAAAACTGGGAAAGAGGGTCATGGGGAGGCAGAGAGTGGCTACTCTGCATTGGGTGACCAGGGGAAACCTCTTGGCCAGAGTGACATTTAAGCAAAGACCTAAATGTCACGAAGGAGCCGAGCATGTAAATTTCCGGGGGAAGAACAATACATGCAAATCCCTGCCACAGGGGGGGCGTGGCGTGTTTGATAGGGAAAAGGCCGGTGTGGTGGTAATAAGTGAACGAAGACGAGGAGGAGTTACAAAAGTAAACAGGATCTTGACACGGCAAAGCCATCGCTATTGCTGCACGGCCAGAGAACAAATTCAGCGACCTAAAGCTTTGGTTTTGTGGACGGTCACCGGGCTCTGCCCCATACCTCGACACAATGAGTCACCTACGTCTGTCAGGTACATGATTGCAAGCTTGAGAAGCCATCCTCTCCCCCTAACCCTCTCCACCTGTGCAAGTTGCCTGACGTTATATCGGAAAGGTAGACTCGATGTTCCGGCTTCGGGCCGGACAGCCCAGGATTCAGTTTCACCTCTGCCATTTTCTAGCTGGCTAGTTACATAAACAACCTGAGCCTTGTGTTTAACGTGTTGAATGGGAATAGCGTGAATACCTTACTCACAGGGTTGTTGTGGGCATTATGTGAGATTATGTGTAAATAATTTACGACAGCTGCTGGCGCATAATAAGTGAATGTGTTTATATTCTTATCCAAGAAGCTTCATTTCATTTCCCTTATTCAAGACATTGATACAAGGTAAACAGAAAATCTCTCAGGAGTAGTTACACTGGAAGTTATTAGTCATTTGTACTAGAGTGTGAATTAGTCTGCAATTTTGTTCTCCAGAGCTGCAAAAAGTTGGATTTGAGAGACAGAAGAAAGTCCAGCTCTCAGAAGAACCAAAGAAAACTAAATGCGGGAGGAAGCTAGAGCCTCTGGAATCTTCAGTGTTCAAATTATTTGAAAACTATTAAAGGGAAACAACGAAGCTTTTATTTGCCTTTTCTATACGAACTGCATTTCAGGGTAACCAAATGTTGATGAGGAAAGTTTCTATGAAAAGTATTCTACTTACAGCAGAAGAAACAATGGTAGAATTGAAATATTACCATTGAGCAATCTTTAAGGAGCTAATGGATCGAGGTCACGACCAAGGGCTACTCATCTCACAAAAAGACCCCAGCGTTTTGTGTCTCCTGATAGAAGGACACACATCGCCACCTACGAGGCATTTCCACCCTACACTCAAGCCTAAATCTTTAGTGCTATCAGGTTTTTTTTAGAAGTACAGAGAATAGAGGAATGTGTTGAATGTCACGGGGAAGCAATCGGCAAAATTCATACTGTAAGAAACTCCCCTGGATAAATCACCAGTTTCTCCCACAAATAAATTGCAAGGAAAAATAAAGAGTGTAAAGGGAAATCTATAGATTAAATAAAGATTTGAGGCAGCCTAACCAGTTGCAACGTATGGACCTATCAAAATATTCTAATTCAAATGAACCGACTATAAAATTAAAAGCTTATAATAAAGTCAGTGAAACTTGACTAGATATTTGCTAATATTAAGGAACTGCTGTTAAATTTTTAGGTGTAATAATTGTATTCTGGTTACTTATTAGAGTCCTTATTTTTAACATATACTAAAATATTTATATGTATCTGTTTATAGGTATTTATAATATCTATAAAATATATATTTACATGTAAAATATGTAATATTTGGGATTTGCTTCAAGTTAATCCAAAAGCTAGTGCTTTTGTTTTTAACAACAGTAATGAAAACTGAAATCAAATCAGAAATATTTTAAAATAACTTCATCATTTTCCTTAAGGTTGGCGCTTCCTACGTACATTTCGCTGACGACCAAGGGCTCCGTGAGTTGAAGGCACTAAAAAGACTTTGACATAGGACACGATAACAATGACGACGACGACCAACATTGACGGACAACCTACACATGTGACTAAAGCCCGTCCAGGAACACGCTCAGCCAGAGAGAGCACTGGTGCAATTGCACTGGGGCTGGGAGGCCGGGGGGACAGAAGGAAGGAGTCACTCACCACGAGTTCCCGGCTTTCTGCCTCAGATCACTGTGAGCTGCTCAGAACTAGGGAACCACGTTTTACTCATCTTCCGGCTCCAGGGTCCTAGCATGCAGCCCGGGCACATGGCAGCATCCCAAATGAGGAGAAAGGGAAGTCGTAGAAAATGCGGATGGGAGAAGGGGTTCTCAGACCCAGAGCAGGGAGAAGGACGCGGAGACCCGTCTGCCTGGACTTGCCAGGCAACAGTGAAGGTACGCGTCAGCGACCTGGGGATGTGGTTGAAGACTTGAAGCTGGTGTAGTCTTTCTTGGGGGCAATGAGTCGTGCATCCCCAGGTGAGTCTGGGCACTGAAGGGCCTCGAAGGAAAGCAAGCTTCCTCCACAGGGCCGGCAGAGCTGGTGTCCTGAGCAGCTGAAACCACCTCTGCGCTTCCTGCTGGCAACTCCTATCCCTTGCATCGACATCCACCTCTCTCTCTAAGCCAGAAAGCGTGTGTGAGGAGCTTTGTGGAGAATGTTGGGAAGCGAGAAATGAGTAGCAGTGTGGCAGGAATAAACATCACTGTGACAAAGTGACAATGGAGAAGGGAGTCTGAGACATCGGCACTTACCTAAACCTCGGTTCCTCTGCTCTGCTCCTCCTTCCTCCCGGGCACTCACAGAGCCCCGGCATTCCCTTTCCAAGCCTAATGCCTTGCATCTCCCTCAGTCCCTAGAGCAAAATCATCTGGAAGTGTTCTGAGTGTCACCACTGACGCCCTTCTCCCCGATTCCTTGCTGTTTTTTTCCAACCAAGGCCATGAGCAGCAAAAAGGCCTTCGGATGCACACACTTCGGATAAATCAAGGTGGATCAGGCTAAACGCAGAGCCACTGGTGCCCAGACTGTCTTGCAGCTCCCACGCCCCGCTCATGGTGCCAGGCAGACCCACGGCCGGCTCCACTGCCTCGCTGCCATGCAGAGGGCTTGTGTTCACACAGGCAAAGGCGTCTTGAACAACAGACCCCTCGAGCATCGTCTGCAGAGACAGGTTTCCCTTCGGTTCCACGAATCCCCACGACTCGCTGCTATCTCGTGGCAAAGCTCTCCCGGGACCTCTCCCAGCATTGTTAATCTTATTCGACACTCTCAGCTTCTGCGAGATTGGAGTCAGCTGCCAAGAGCTGCTTCTCCCACAGTCACACCTGAGCAGCCCGCATTCAGTGACTGAGCAAGGCGGGGGGACAGAGGCCCAGCTTTTTGGCCTGAGACAGGACAGACAACGCGGACGGAAAATATTTGCTCCAAAGAGCCCACTGGGTTGGCCAAGGCTCTGCCAGACCTGTGTGACAGTGGGTCTTTCCCCTCGCCCTACGCTCCCCGACACCTGCCTCTCTCAGGTGTGGATCCTTCTTAGCCGTCTGCCTCCTGAACTGTCCCGGCATCTGCCCCCAGAGGAGACAGTGTGCAATGGTCCTCTTCCCTTACTTCTTATGCCATTTATGAAACACATGCCGAAGCCGGGACTGACCGGGCAGTGTTCTTCTCGGCAGCCCTACGTTCATTTCTCAAGAGCAGAAATTGTAAGCCGAACATTCTTTTCTTTACTAAAAGGAATTTCTGCTCAACCGAAATCAAAAAAATCAAAGATAAATACAATGTACTTTAACAGTTCCACCTTGCTGTCTAAAACAACGAATCTTTTTCATATACGTGCCCATTAAATTTCTGACCTCACCGAAACAATTGGCTTCACAAAGAAATCTAGATTCCCAAAAAAACTATTGTCATATTTATAATAAATTCATCGATCTCTTGTCCCCTAATATAGCCAAGGCCAACTTGAGCAAGCACGATGTAGGGA
>NW_006443225.1:15311697-15327234 GCF_000325575.1 Pteropus alecto | reverse complement strand
CTATGGTACTAAGTCATGTGGATAAAACACTGGCTGACCCAAAGCCTTCTCAACTCCATGTCTGGATAAAGGCCTTGAGCAGCCACCTGCCCTCTGAAATCTCATTTCACTCACCTGGGAACCAGAAACGGTTACGCTGCCAGCCTCACGTGGCTGGGCTGAGGCCTGAACGAGACGCTATATGGGAGCACGTGGGGAGCTGTGCTCGCCCAGCTGTAGGGCTGCCTGCTCTCACGCACCTGCAGCTCGTCCGCTGACTCACCTGGTCGGTGAGACGCGGCAGCGGGGCCGAACTGCTCCACCTTCTCCTCCGGCCTCTCCCACGCCTGAGCCAGGCGTGTGTGTAGGTTCCTGACACAGGCCCTAGGCCTCCCCAGGATGCCCACTCTGTCGGGGCCAGAGGCAGGAAGAGGCATGGCGGTTTCAGCCTGTCCCGTGGCCCCTAGCCTACCCCCATTTTCCCAACTGTCCATTTATCCCCGATTCCTGACCGCCGGCCCCCTGGGCTGTGAGCAATGGCACCAGACACCCACTCTCCGGACACCACTGCACCAGCTCCCGGAGCTGCCCCCGGCTCACACTCACACACTCACACTCACACACTCACACACTCACACTCACACACTCACACGCTCACACTCACACGCACACACTCACACACACACACTCACATGCACACACTCACCTCTGAACGCACCCTGCTCCTACCTTCCCCAGCCGTCCAGAGCACAGCCTCATCTCCTTCCAGCTTCTCCCGGGACACCCCGACGCCTCCCAGCTTTTCCTGTTGTGCAGCAACTTTGTCAAAGGCCTTAAGGCTGCTTTGTGAGGATATAACACAATTTATCCGTTTACCTGTTGGTGGTCACCTGGGTCGTTGGCAGTTTTTTGCTATTGCTGACATTGCTAAACCCCTCTCGTTATGATTTCGTTAATCTGTGAGAGTTTCCTTGTTGAGGACTAACTCCTCTCCCGCCTGTGGAGTCTGCTCTTCCTCTGAGGAGCCCAGGTTTCTTTTTCGGAAAATGGTACTAGAGCCGGAATCAGGATACGAGTCATTTTTATTTTCTGGCCAGCTTAAGGACGCATTTTTTTTTTATTTTTAAATATTTTATGCTTTCGGGTTCGTTTTCAGCAGAAGTGTTGCTCTGGGTCCCCAGGATGTCACATGGCCAGACATGAACATTTCCTTACTGAACATCCAGCGTCAAGCATTTTACTACACAATTATACTATCTAATTCTCTTGTCAGTGAAATATAGTAGGACTCTTAGGATCAGCCCCCTTTTAAATATGACAGAAATGAGACTGAGGCCCTGAGTCACTTGCTCACTTGGGGTAGGGGGTTTGGAGCCAGGCAGCTGGAGCCTGAAACAGGGGCTTATTCCCGTGGGACTATACGCTGCTGTGATCCAGCCGCCCAGTGTGGGAGTGGATTACACAGTGGGACACGGCACAGGAAGTTAGTTGTGCATCACAGCTCAGTGACCGAGAGCACAAACCGGCCGGACTCACACTCTGGCTTCGCCTCTAACCATGTCACTGTGGGAAGCGACCAGCCATGGAACTGCTTCAGTTCACTCATCTGTAGGTGGAGATAATAATACCAGCCTTCCCAGCACCGCTGTGGGGGTCGAGTGAGGTGACACAGGCACCGGAGAGCACCTGGCACACGGGAAGAATTCGAGAAGCGTGAGCTGCTGTTGTTAATTTTCAAAAGAGCAAATCTTAATGTAAAATTCGATGCGCAACCTCACCAGAAATTAGAGAAACACAAGAAAACCACAATGAGACCTATTAGTTCCCTGTACGATTGGCAAAAAGCATGAACTCTTAGCTCGGGTGTTGTTAATGTGGCCTGCTCGCTGGGCAGTAATTCGCCACGGTGCCTACGGCTGGTATGAGCACTTCTGTGTGTGCGTGTTATACTTCTCTTCAAAAGTTTAAAGAAATAACAGTACACACAGCCAATCCTCCCCCTCACTCCACTCTTACCCCGGGAAGTGCTCTGTCAACAGCCAGCGTCACAGAAGATGTGGAACACAAGAGTATAAATCGGCACAACTATTTTGGAGAGCGATTTCGCAATATTAGCAAAGTTGAATAAAAAGACATGGATTTACACCACCCATTTTTCCGTATCTTCTTTAAAGTCTCATTTCGGTTAAGGTATCGAGGTGGGAGAGAGAGGAAGCCTCAAGCGACAGCCCTAAAATTCTGTGACCCTGGATGCACTGATACTCCTAAAACGCCTGACACAACAGAGAGAAATGAGCATTCTGCCCACAGCCTCGGGAACAGCACATGAAACACGCCCGGCGCGCTGAGCACTCTTCCTCCGAAAAGGAGAATTCTGAGATAAAACAGCAATCAGAACTTGAAAAAAAGCAGGACTCAAACCCAAAAAAGAAATTACGAATGAGTTATATACTAGGGGCAGCAAAGAGAATGGGAGACAGGGTTATTTTACGATTAATCCGGCACTTTTTTAAAAATTGTTTTATTGTGGTAAAATATATGTAACATAAAATTTGCCGTTTTAATCATTTTTATGTGTACAGTTCAACGGCATTAGTCACCGCTGTCTAGTTCCAAAACGTTTTTATCACCCCAACCAGGAACTTGTAAGCAATCGCCACTAAACAATGACTCTCTCTCCCCGCCGCCCCTGCCCCGGCCTCTAGCGACCACCGTTCTAGTTTCCATCTCTTTAAATTTGACTATTCTAGGTAACTCGTAGGAGTGAAATCATACAATGTTTGTCTTTCCGTGTCTGGCTTATTTCACTCAGCATAATATTTTCAGGGTTGATCCATGTTTTAGCACGCGTCAAAACTTAATCCCTCTTTATGGCTGAACAATATTTTATGGTATGCGTAAACCACATTTTGTTTATCCACTCATGTGTTGACGGACACTGGGGTTGTTTCCACCTTTTGGCTATCATGAATAATGAATGCTTCAATGAACACCGGTGTACGATTATCGGTCCGAGTCCCTATTTTCGATTCTTTGGGGTACATACCTAGAGTGGAGTTGCCAGGTCAGGTGGCAATTCCACCTTTAGCTCTGTGAGGGGTGGCCAAACTCTTTCCACAGTGACTGCACCATTTTTGTATTCCCACCAACAAAGAATGAGGATTCTAACTTCTCCGCATCCTTGCCAACACTTGTTATTTTCCATTTTTTTCTGGAAATTATTGCCATCCTAGTGGATATTATGTGGTATCTTATTATGGTTTCAATTTGCATTTCCCTACTGATTATTGATGTTGAGCATCTTTACACGTGCTTATTGGCCATTTGTATGTCTTCTTTGGAGAAATGTCTTTTTAAATTCTTTGCCCATTTTTTAATTGGATTGTTTGTCTTTCTGTTGTTTAGCTTTTGGAGTTCTTTACATATTCTGAATATTAGACTCTTACATATGATTTGCAAATATTTTCTCCCATTTTGTAGCTTGTCATTTCTCTTTCTTGACAATGTCTTTGGATACCTCCAGACAGAGAAAGTCCTCTGCTTTTAAGGGCTCTTGTCCAGGACCCACCTGGACAATACAGGGCGATTTCTCCTGTTTTAAGATCTGTTACTTTGCCTATAGCTGCAAAGTCCCTTTTGCCATGTAACACAACTTATTCACCGGCTGCAAGGGTTCGAGTACGGGCATCTTTGCGGGGTTCTTCGGCCCACCATACCTGACGTGTTTCATGTATATCCCACACACTGTCCTGGGTGCTTTACAAGAATCAGAGCACCGCAAAAATCATGTGATTTGGCACTTTGAATATCATAACCGTGTTACAGTCAGGGAACAAAGCAAAGAGGTTAAATTGCCCAAGGTCACGCAGCTTATAGGTGGCACTAGTGGGCTTCAAGCACAGGGGCTCTGGCCCCAAAGTCTGTGTTCTTTATCATGAAACCTCCAACTCTTTATACGGCTGCTTCTGCATCCAAGAACATGTGTTGTCACAAAATATTAGAGTCACGTGAATGGTTCAGATTGTCGAAATCATTCTGGGCTCAACCAATATGGATTTAGTCAAATAACTACTATATTATGAATAACAGTACACAAAATATATAGTCTTATATTTTCCCTAAAGTTATTCTTAATATAGTAGTTATTTGACTAAATCCATATTAACCTTACATTTTCAAATAGCCAATTTGTCCAGAAAGGTATTCATTAAAAATCAAACCAAGTAAAATGACCATTTACTTAATCTTAAATGAAAGAGAATTGTCTAAGAAATATGTTTTGATTGTACTGATTATAAAGAAATTATAAAATCTGGCCTTTAAAACATATATACTATGACTTCCCCATAATTAAGTAATCTGTTTCTAGTGTCAAGGAAAAAATTATCTAAAGCTTGTAAGTGTTCAAAAGAGATTACTAGATGTCATTTCAGTGGAATTCTGGTATAGCAGACTGTTTTAGTTCTCTATTATTGAGTAACAAATGACCCCGAAATTTAGCAGCTTCAAACAAAACAAACAAACAAACAAAAAGCAGTTTTTCTGTGGGTCGGGAATCCAGGAGAGGCTTACTTGAAAGCTTCTGGCTCACAGTCTCTCACGAGGTGACGCTCAAGGTGAGAGCTTGAGTTTCAGTTATCTGATGGCTTGACTGGAGCTGAGGGATCGTTTTGCAAGCTGGCCCGTCCAGCAGGCCTTGCAGGTGGCCTCCGTTCCTCGCTATCGAGGCCTCTCCGTAGCGTGGCTTGTGTGTCCTTAGAGCATGGTAACTGGCTTCTCCCAGAGAGAGTGATCTGAGAGGGAGAGAAGAAGGAAGAAGCACAGCTACGTGAGAGAAGTGGTCTATGACTCCAATTACATAAACATCCAGCACAGGCAAATCTATGGAGACAGAAAGTAAACTAGTGGTTGCCCGTGGCTAGGGAGTTTGGGGGGCTGGGGAGACTAGGGGGTGACTGCTATAGTGGGTAAGGGGTTTCTTTTCAGGGGGTGATGAAATATTTTTTTAATTGACTATAGTAATGATTGCACAAATCTGGATATTCTAAAAACCATTGAATTGGATACTTTAAGTAGGTTAATTTCCTATATGTGTGAATGATATAATTATATCTAAATAAAGCTATCATTTTAGAAAGGAGAAAGAAGAGGAAGAGAAGGGAGCCGCAAAGTGTTTTGTGTCCTAATCTCAGAAACCACACACTATCGCTTCCACCGTACTGTTGGTTAGAAGGAGGTCACTAAACCCAGTCCACACTCAAAGGGAGAGGAGTTGGGATCCACCTCTTGAAGGAAAGAATCAGAGAATTTGTGGGCATATCGAAAACACTATATGGACCCTTCCCGAATTATTTGATCCTATGTGATGTCTATCTATTGACTCTGTAGAAATAAAAGTTAAGGTACAGAAAACTGATTGTAAGGCAAATGTTCTTGTCCATGGCAATGCAAACAAATGTTATCCACAGAGATACGATTGATTTCCAACTTGTAGAAAAGACGACCTCAAATATTTCATGTTATTGTCCTATAAGATATTAACCAGTTTTGCATTTATTAGTAACTTTATTTCAGCATTCTTGATTGCCTATACATCTCTATACTTCAAATTCCCTTTGAAATGGGCTGTAACATCTTACCGGGTCTCTCATTAATTGAGTTGAAGAAAATCTTGACACATATTTATTTTATTTTTGCATGAAAATTACGTTTTTAATCTTTTAAAAATTTTACTTTAGTACTATGATTCCTGTATCTACACTGTTCTTTCTGTCACAGTTGTGGGGGGCAGCATTGACATACTCTCAGCACAGGGGCACACAGCACAGTGTAAAATGAAAACAGTCATGACCAAGGTGACAGATTGCCAAACTCCCCTATTCCTAATCTCCGCATGATGCGTGGCACCTCTCCAGAGCCACACACGCTATCAGAGCTCATCGTGTTTGGGGTGGTAGGAGTGATGAGAAAGGAAATATGATAACCATGTCAGGATCTCAAGTTCTGAGAGGAAAAGTGACTTACTAAAACCACCGCGTGGTCTATAATTCACTTTAAAATGCTTCGGCATAAACATGGTAAAATATTCATGTGTCTGAGTGTTAGTTTTCGCCTACACCCAAGAAGCAGTAGATCGCCTCATTAGGCAGATAGACTGCAGGGCGGTAAGCTAACACGGGAGGGAAAGCTGCATCGTACACCCTTAGGTATGACAGGAGCCTCTGCTGTAGTCTCCTCTGATCATTTACAGAGGTTTGGTTTATTAGCAAAATGGGGTTATGAATGGCTTTTCATTTGTGAAGCTAATGGTTCAAGAACTAGGATCCAGGCTTTTCCATCTACACACAAACAGGGCATGAAAATCCAGCAAGCCCCAGTGACTGTAGAAATGGTGCATGATTCTGGAATAGTCCCGAGTTTAGCCACCAATTCAGAAGATTTGGGGTCATCTGACTCTAATTAGCCAATTAGAGCTGGATCCTGTTCCTCTGTTGTGACAATTACCACTAGAGGCTGTAGGGACCCCTAACAGAACAAAGAGCACACTTACTTATAAATGTCTCATAAAAATATTCATAAATATGTGTGTGTGATAAAAAGTGGTCTAAAACCTGCTATCTTTGTAAACTAACAGAAAAACTGAAAGAAGATGTAGAACCTCTACTACCAGTAATTTTTGGAGGCTACTGCTATTTATCAACAAGAACCTAACTGACCTAGGTGACTTCACATCTAGAAAGCGGCAAAAACAAATCAAAATCATGTCCATCTGACATCAAAGTCTATGCTCGCTTCTCTACCTTACTCTGACTCTCAGAATTATTGTTTTTAGCTGTTGTTATTAGTTATTAATTTTTATTAGCTATTATCAGTGACTTTCTAAATCACATGATTTTTATCTTGTACAAGCTCAATATATGAAAATCTGGTTTTTTCCAAAAACATAAATAGCATAGTAAGATTTTGAGGTTCATTTTGCAAAAGGTCTAATAAGATTTGATTTTTTTCCAAAGAAAGCTCTTTTGGGTTCATTTAAAAGGTGATTTAACTTAAAAAAATTTAATATACAGAGAACATGAGCAAAGACAAAGAAGTGAGAAGGAGGGGGTGTTCAAGGAAGAATGAGTAATCTAATTTGGCTGGAATGTACAGTTTATGTTGGGGAGCGCCGAAGATAAGCCTGGAAAGGTAATTATTTATACATAAAACTCACATATGACTCTGCCTTATTAGGCTACATCTGCTTAGTCTCAGAAGTACCTAATCAAAAACACAGACACAAATCCAGTTAAGAATGTATTGATGAGTAATGTAGAATTTTAAAAAATACTTTATAGTTATAACATAGATATAATAAAGGACGCAGATCTTCACTGCAAAGCTCAAAAGATTTTAAAATGTTTACCCTTTTATATGTTTACCATTACCGAGATCAAAATATAGAACATTTCCAGACTTTTTCATACATTCCAGTTAATACCTCCCCAAAAAAGAAACCACTATTCTGATGTCTTACCACAGATTAGATTTCCTGTTTGTTCTTGAACTTCATGTAAATAGAATCATATAGTATGCAATGTTTTGTGTCTTCTTTCACTAAATTATATGTCTGAGAGATTTATCTATGTGGTTGAAATAGCAGTAGTTTGTTTTTTATTGGCGTGTAGTATCCAATTGTATGATTATATATGTAATAATTTATTCTTCCTTTTACCTGTTGATAAATATTTGGATTATTTCCACTTTGGGACTATTATAAAGCTGCAGTGAACATTCTTTTACATGTCTTTTGGTGAAATAAACATTCGTTCCTGTTGAGTACACACCCAGGAATAGAACTGCTGGGTTATAGATTTTACACAATTAGCTTTAAATGTGTCCTAACAATTGACACTCCCATCAGCGATATACGAGAATGCCAATCGCTCCGCATCTTTCCCCAACATTTGTTATTGTCAGTCTTTTTCATCTGAACCATTCTGGCGGAAGTACAGTGGTATCTCATTCTGCTTTTAATTTGCCTTTTCCTGATGATGCAGAGTCCGTTTTCCTGTTCTAGCCTGCCATTAAGTTATTCTCTTTTGTGAAGTGCCAGTTCATCATGGAATGTAGATTTTACCCAAGGTTCCCTAAAGAAATAAAAGTGTGGTCTATATACATAACATAAAGTAAACCGTCCCCCAAAAATCTCCTTTAAATATCTTCATTCTTTCTTCTCACGGAGGTGGCTTCATTTTTTTTCTCTCCCCCAACTTCTCATAAAGAGAAAACAAAATATAAAATCTCAATTTCTCCTCCCTTGCAGTCTCACTAAAAAAAATGCCTTCATTTCTGCTCTACAAGGCTCTAGCTAATCAAACCTTACGCAGCAAAATGAAAACGTGGTCCACACCTACTGAGCCATAAGTTTGCTGCCCAGGGAATGTCAAGTCGAGCCATTCGTACCAGATCATAAATCTACTGGGCTACGAATCTTCCCTTCCAACTCAAACTATCTCATGAACAAGGTAATTTACTTGTTTGATTTCGATCTGTTCTCTGTTCTCGTCTGTTTTGTTCACTGTGGAATCTCAAGTACCTAGAAAGAGTGCCTGGCACAGAGTAGGTGCTCAGTTTCTTGAGTACGTGAAAGAAAGATGAAAAAGAGAGTACTGAGGGTCTCGCAGTGGCCTGCCCGCCACCCAGTGCCCTCTACTGGAAATGACCCCAGTTTCAGACCAAGCACCCACAACCGCCCAGTGAAGCCCAGGTCCCTCCTGCCAGGAAACCCAGCTGTGCCCCTGGGTCAGGGTCAGACAGGTAGCAGAGGACACCCGATCTAACCTCCTAATCCTTCTCGACATAGTTACCATAACCCCCAATGAGTGTGGGGGCAACACTTACTGAAGGATTGTAAAAAAAGAGGTTTTCTTGCTCTTTGAGAGACTTTCTAGAAACCACTTTCTCCTCTCCCCACGGCATCCCCACCCTCACCACCGATGCGGACGAGGAGGCAGGTAGCCCCGGGGGTGTCAGCAGCCATCTTGTAATGCCAGCCTTAGGACGAAGATGACACAATACAAGACAGAAAAGGAGGAATCTGGGTCGTTCGTGACATCTTCGAGCCCCTGAAATCAGGAGATGTGACCACAATGGGACAGTCCTCTCACTCGGTAAATTTAAATTCTATTCCCCATAACCACTGGCCTCCCTGTGACTTTACACCCAGCCCGCTCCGTCCGGCTCCTTAGGGGTCTGAACTTGCAACTCCTCATACTGATGCAGTTGATGTCACGGAGCACCACTCTGTGAATCAAGTTCCCATCACTCCCATGTGCCTCACCTTCTAGGTGCATTTCCGGTAGCATCTGGAGCCCCTGCTACCACCAAACGCTCCAGTCGCCATGCTCCACCACTTGGTCACTCTTCCCTTCTTGCTGTTCCAACTCGGTCCCAGAAGGAGTGTCTGGTTTCCAGGTAGATACGCTGTCCGTAAGTGCTGAGCTCCAGCGTTTTCCCTTCGTCTGTCTTTGTAGCCATTCTTCCCCCCACTACCAGGAAGTCCAGCCGCTATCAGACCAGGAAAGGGTCAGAAACGGGTCAGCCTAGTTAGGACAAACTGGGCTACACTGGAGGAAGCCAAAGGTTACAGCCTTCGGGTACATGTGCTCATCCGGGGCTGCCACCAGCACTTTAACTGAAATTGTGATCAAGGCAGTTATGTCATACTTCTACTGTCCTTTATTAGCCCCTGTAAGCTTCCACCCCCACCAACCCCAACCCCGGTTTCCAGCCCACCCCCCCGCAACACACACATATACTCACATGCGCGTGCTCACCTGGTGCCCTTCTACTGGCCAAAATTACCCATCCAAAATCTCCTCCCCTCCTCCCAAATAATCTCTTGTCTCTCTATCCATATTACTAAGTCTTTCATTTTTCTTTCTGTTTTATTTTTTGCACATTCAGCTTCTCTAAATATCTGTATGAGTAAACCTTACTCAGACAGTAGTCCAACTTGAAAACTCAGTGATCTGAACTGAGAAGAGACTAAAATTGAACCCTGCTAAGGATTTGGCATTACGAAAGAGACGCTTCCTACTACACTAGGTGATTAAGAGCAGCTATGTGTGCACTTGGGGCATTTCTGAGCAGCCACTGAGCAACTTATCAAGAGACAACTTTGAGTCATGCCCAACTTACACCAAGAACAAATCCACCGAGTCTCTATGGCTGGATTCGTGGTGATCTCGATTGTCTCGCGTGCCCTTTTTGTCCGAAAGGATGCTGTTCTCATTAGCAGTAATGTCCATGTCAGGCCTGGCCATGAACACTAAGGAAGCAGAAGCTCTTCTCTGCCTTCACCTTGAGTTACTGCTTCCTCTCTCAGCTTTCAGAACTATAATCGGGTCTTAGACAGGAAAACATGTCGTCCGCACAGAGGCCACATACAGCCATCCGTTCAGAACAATCCCCTCTTCTTTTCTCTGCTCTCCATAATATCCCACAGGTCTCATGAATTTTTAAAGGGCGTTGCTAATGGAATTGTTTTTGGTGGTTACAGCTTGGCGAAAGTGACGGTCCTATGATTTAGCTTCATTAGCAACAATATGACAACGTTAAAGAAAAAAATCTTTAACAGTGATATCCAACTCCTACCATCCTCATGTGATATATCCATTTTTTCATTTAGCTTCATTCAGTGCATCTCTATTAAATATACTATTTTACATTTTTTATATTCTTATTATCTCTTACTATATGATAAGCAAAACATCTCTACCTGGTGGTGGCTGGTGTGGCTGGGTGATTATAGGTGAGTTGGCCACTATTCACACCAAGTCTTCAGTCAGCTTATTTATCAATACAACATTAATCTTTCCTGACTGATAAAACTCAGATATGTCAGTAAATAGCAATTCAAAATACTATCTAGAATATGTGTACTTTTTTCTATACCACCAAGCAACTAACTATGCAAGGACAGGGACCTGGTGCCCCCACAAATTTAATTCAATTCTGACACTATCTACCAGGAGACAGCATCAGACCCCATAGGTTAAGGGCTCAGTCCCACAAGGCTGCCCCCACTTCAGATGCCAATCGCAAGTCCAGGTTGTTACCTGTGCTTCTGACCAGCTGTCTAAAAATCGGAAGTTCCCACAACCCCTTCCTGGGGTTCAATCTACTTGCTAGGTGGCTCACAGAACTCAAGAAACCAGCTTGCCTGCTAGATGACCAGGGCATTACGAAGGACATTAAAGGGTATGAATCAACAGCCAGATGAAGAGACACAGAGAGTTAAGTTGCAAACAAAGGCCCTTCTGTCCCAGTGGAGCGTGGGGCCTGGCAGATGGATGCCTTTTGGTTTCTAACCCGGAAACTCTCTAAACCCAGTTCTTTTAGGTTTTTATGGAGGCTTCAGTACGTAGGCATGATGGAATAAATCATTGGCCATTAGTGATCAGCGCAACCTCCAGCCCCTCTCCCCTCCCCACTGGTGGGCGTGGGGGTAGAAGTGAAAATTCCAACCCTCTAACCACAGCACTGGTTCCCCGGACAACGAGCCCTGTCCTGGGGGGCTTTCTAAAAGTCACCGCTCTAACATGAACTCGAGTGTGATTGAAAGGGGTTTGCTCTGAATATCAAGACATCGTTCTAGGCCTCATCGCTTCGGAAATTCCAAAGGTTGTAGGTGCCAGAAACGGCGATGAAGACCAAATATACATGTATTACTTATTATAAATCACAACGTCACACCCAACCTCCAGATTCTAAACAGAGAATATAACCTTTAACACTTCGCTTCCCACCTCTTGTGGAAAGCTGAGGTTTGAGAAACTGCACCCAGCAGACTTCTGCAATGGCACATCTCAGCATGACTCTACATTCTCCTCCACCCGAGAGTGCCACTTTGATCTCGTTCCGCTCTCAGGAGATGTTATAGAATTAGCCACCTCGAATCTCAAAGCAAGAAAGAGAAATGGAAATGTGTAAAAATATGGATAATCTCAAAAGTTGTCAAAGAAAGTTAAACAGTGAGATGACTGTCTTTGCTGACTACATTAGCAACGATTTTTTAAATGGAGAACGAATACATTACTAGGCAACAACAAGTGATTCGGTCCAGCTGGAATGTCAAACGTGAGACCGGGAAAAGCAAGAGGTAGTTAGAGACCCAATATATTCATTCACACATTCCACAAATACATATCAAGGTCCTACTCTGTACCAGACACTGGGACACATGATGAGGATACAGTGGTGAGCAAAAGCAGATATTGTCCCTGCTCTCGCAGAGATTACAGTCCAGAGTGTCAATCAAATAATCACACTAATTAATGTTTCGTTGTAATTTGGGTTGGCTGTTCTGCCACAGTGACCACTAGGTGTCCCTATATCCATTCACTCCATCTATAGTAACAGATCCCCAGGTTCATTGCTAGGCTTAGGCAGCAAAAATAAAGCCTCCCTTACAGTTAGGTGTGGCCATGTGACCAAGTTCTAATTACTGAGAGGTGAGTACAAGTAGTGAATGTAATTCCCCTCGTGCCCTTAAAAGGGGCGAGTGTGTCCTCCCTTTCCTCCTTCTCCCTCCCACTGGCTGGGATGTGAATCCAGTGGTGAGTCATCTCAGAGCAAGCGGGTGGGGGCAATGACCTAGAGATGTCCTGGCAGCAAGGTGAAAGGTTCTGGGCTCACAACATCTCAGAGCCTCCAGACAAGCCCTGGGCTTAGGCATACACTGTACTGTAAGCAAAGAATAAGCTCCCATCTAATTAAAATCACCAGGATCTGCATTTCAGTGGCAGATCTATGTCCTAACTTAACACATATTCTAAAAAGAGAGCTCTAGGAGAACGTGCAGTAAAGGGTCATGACCTCCACTGCGTGCTGGGGAGGAGGTGGGCTTATCTGAGTAGCTGAGCTCAGGTGGATGGTGGGTGCGTTTAAACAGGCTGCAGGCTGGGCTAGGGTGGGCAGGAGGGGCCCGGAAGAGACTTGTTGAAAGAACTGAAAGGCCGCCATAGCTGTAGAACCCCAAGAAAGGACGGGTAAGAATAGCGGGGAGAGCTGGCGATGGTTTGAAGGGCTTGAAGGCCGTATCAGAGATGGGGACCTTTGCTCCAAGAACAGTGGGAAACCATGAAACCGTTCTAAGCAGGAGAATGGGATGGGTCGACCTGCGTTTCATATATGTCTCTTTAGTGGGAATCGGGGTACGGTTGGTGTTTGGATAATACCATAGTAGCCAGTAGGGAAATTACGGGGCCTTTGATGAGTGCTGCAGCCTCGTGAGCACCAGGACACACACACAAGACCGTTCACGGAGGCGGCGTCTGTGGTGGAAACTGGAATGAGCTAACCCGCCTGCAGCAACAAAATAAGGGAGCCTCGCAAAAACCGTGTTGCTCAAAAAGAAGACAGAGGTAAAAGAACACAAAAGTACCGTTCCATTCACATGGTTCAAAAACAAGTGAAGTTCTGATTTCTGGACTCACAAGCCTGCGGACACCCGGAAGGCGGGGACGCGTTTCCCGTGTGGACGCTCTGCATCGGGCACAGAGCCTGGCGCGGGACTCCAGGCAGACAGCCTGGGTGAATGGAGAATCACATCTATTCTGGATTGCAGTTATTAGGGAACAGAGATCATCACACGGTATTCTTCTGAGGGGACAAAGATGAGAAGAGTAAACGAGGCTTAGCGACCAGGGTGGAGAGGCGTGTCTGGGGAGGGGGCAAAGCACGGTTGAGCGTGGTCGTGAGCACTCAGGAGCTGAGGCGTTTCACACTTACATTGCCTTTCAATTCCCTTCTCCCTCAAAAACTCAAAGACGAACAATTCTTTTCCCTCTGAGAAAATTATCTCGTTTAAACATTCATGAATTTACCACATTAACTTACTTTGAAGAAAGGAAGAAAAAATTATTTCTTTCTCACACATTTCAGCCATCTTGTACTTGGTGGGTTGTCAAGTCGAAGGATTGCTTTTTATATTTCTAATAATCCATTATTATCTATGAACAAAATTTTACTTCAGAATGGAAAGTGAGGATTTGGGTTTATCTCTCATTTTAACTCACATACACAACTTTTCTGACTGAGCTATGAGAGCATGTGACACCCAAGACAAATTTAGAATGTGACAGAATGCTTTAAACGGGTAAAATCCTGCTTTAGGTGTTTCCTCCTCTAGCTGCATCCATGAGAGATGGTCCAGCCCAGAACTTCCACTTGGCAGATGAAGACAGTAAAACTGAGGCCACCTGAGTAAACCATTATGACCATGATCTTTTCTTAATTCCTAAAAGAAATCAATATGAGGAAAATGGCTATTTCCACAAACTGCGGGGTTTTCCATAACATGCTTACGATGGTGACGTAAAATCCAATCAAAATAAAATAATTGCTATGTTCAGGATTTCCTTGAATTATGTTTGCAGATCAAGTAGAAGTTTCCAAAAACAATTATATTTACTCACTAGAAAAGAGATGAGAATGAATAACAATAGATGTGATTTCAAAATAACCTCAGAAAGATAGCATATATAATAGCTATGAATTACTTTATAACATCCCAAATAAAATTTACTCTTTTATGGGCAATAAGGAAATTCCCAAGAATGATTCTTATAAAGCTCAAGTGAATAATTCGTCAAAAGGTGTAAGCAATTATTTGAGGGGGCAAGGGAGAAGGTTGGTGGGAGAAACATGAGATCTTAAAACTAGTTCATGTGCAAGGGGAAGTTCAGTTCCATAAACTTTTTTTTTCTTAATAGTGGGACATTTGGGATGAAGTGAAATCTCGTAGGATATGATAAAATGCAGTAAAGAAATTCAAAGGGCAGTTATGCAAAAAGCCCTAAAATGACTCCAAGAGAAAGAATACGAGGCCATTATCTAAGTAATATTTTTACAAGTCATTAACTCTTTTATGAGCAACGAAAGACCAGAAATAAGAATTAAAAGAGTGATGTCTGATAACTTTATAAAATTGTCTTTTAAGTGGGGTTGTTCATGGAAAGGTGCCATTTTGGCTCACTCAGACCAGGGCCAGGTAGAAGGTTCCTGGGTGCTCGTGGTGCCACAGCAGTCCTAGATGAGCAAGAAATAAGCTGCCATCCGATTTAAGTTACTGTTATATAAGGTTTTTGACCCAGGAGCCAAACTTGTATCCCAACTAGTGCTAATGAAGTCTGACTGAACTGAAAAAAATTGAGGGTTTTTGCCTGCAAAACTGAAGACGATGTCCCCAGAACCTGATGACCTCACTAAGACATGACAATCCAATCAGCTGGTGTTCCTCTTGGACATGTCTCTCTAAAGTCATCACCCACACTGCAAGAAAGGCTTGTGAACGTATTGTCAGTAAAATCAGGGTAGCTCCCTGGCATCCCTAAATTAACCCAAAAGATAGCTAATGAGAAATTATACATATATAATATATATATACGAAATATGGAAAAGGATGCAAAGCATCAGAATAGAAGCATCTAGTAGAAAACGTGGGATGCATATTAACGCTTGGTCCAAAATATCTTCTTGGTGTCAAAGAGACAAGCTTATCCCAGTATTTCT
>NW_006443225.1:15280101-15311662 GCF_000325575.1 Pteropus alecto | reverse complement strand
GTACCACTAATGTTAAGTGGCGTCTTCTTCTCAGTTTTCATTTCTCAAAAAATATATGCTCCGTATCTACAACTATAAAATAATAAAATAATAAAACGAAACCCCTCGTCATTCCTTTAAACGTAGCTTCTCCTTCAGATTATCCTATTTATGTTTGGGACGCCATGATTCGTTCTCATCGCACAAGCTTGAAATCTCAGAATTATCTTTGAATTCTTCTCCTTGCCCCTGTAAAAGCATTTGCTGCATGCTTTAGGATTGTGTTTGGCTACATGTTAGAAGAAACTCAACAAAGGTGGATGACTAAATAAGGGTTCGCTTTCCCTCAAAACCGAAAACACAGGAGGAGGCAGTCTAGAGCGGGTCCAGCATCCAACTCCGTATAACGATATTAAACTCAGGCTCTGGGTTTTCAGCTCCACTGACCTTGGCACGAGATTTTCGCAGAGCTTGGAAGACAGTGCCTCCTCCCTGGCACCCATTGGCGTGTCTTCCCCTCGGAAATGGAGCCTGGGGCAAAGTAAAAGTGCTAGGCTTTCTTGGGTGGTGTAGTCCCAGAGCAGAGAGCAATACACGAAACAAAGTCCCTGCCCTCAGTGAGCACGTTCGAGTGAGGGACTCAGGCAATGAACCAACAGATATATTATATAAGCTGGAAAAGTGGCGGAAAGTAATGAGTACTATTTTATACAGACTGCTCAGGGAAGGACTCTCTGAAGAAGTTATATTTGTGGAGAAAATTGAGAGGAAAAAAAGGAATAAGTTATGAAAATATCTGGAAGACGCACTTTCCATGTCAGGGGAGGATGGCTGCAGCAGTCTGAGGTAAGAATGTGCCAAACATACTGGAGAAGGAGGGCAATCACGTGGCTGGGATCGAACGAAAGACTCCAAGAGAAACAGGTCATGAATTGGGAAAGGAGGACTTTGGGGACTAGAAAACGTCAGGTCTCGTCAGCCAGACCGAGGAATTTCATTCTAAGGGTGATTGGAGAGGCCATCGAAGGGGGACAGGATGACAGTCAAGAACAGAAGAGCAGACATCAGCTCAGAGGGCAATAGAATGGTGCAGGAGAGAGAACGTGGTGGAGGATGGGGGACAGATATGGCGGTCAAGGAGAAGCAGGGCTCGCGCTCAGGGCTGAAGGTCAAGAGCGGAGCTGCCCAGCAACGCAGTGCTGTCCCTGACTCACCTCCGACTCTCTCTCTCTCATCTTCCACCTTCACCTTCCAGCTATACCTGGAAAGATAAGACACCTAAGCCTAGAGCCACACAGTCAGGATCCAAGCCTGGCTCCGCCACTTACTACGTGTACAATCTCGAATAAGTTTATGTTAATTTTCTATGCTTCGTTTCTATCTTCCTCATCTGTAAAATGGGGATCATAATAGTATCTATCACTCAGATGGTTGTGAGGCTTAAATGCTTCGTACGTGGAAAATGTCTAGACATTTTCTGACATGATAAGCATCAATAACTGCTAGCTAATAGTAGCATTAGATGCTTTTAACATCTCAGATATGCTGTCTCTCTCTCAGCTCTAAAACTTGGCGCCTGCTCTTCCCTACGCCTGGAATGTACTTTCGTTAGTTCCAAACTCATCCTCCCAACTCTCGGCCTCAATGTCGCTGCCTCCAGGAGACCTTTTCTGATCCCCTAGACTAGATGCAATTTTCTTTAGTCTCTTCTCTCTCCACTCACCCTCCAATAGCGACCTCCATCACTTACTATAATTATCACTTGTTTCGTTGTTTGATTTTCCTACTAGACGGAAAACTCTGTGAAGGACGGAACTGTTCTTGCTTCTCTTGTTCACCCCGGTATCCTCCAGGGCTAACGCAGTGCCTAGAAAACAGTAGGCATTGAATCAATACTGAAGAAGTCCACTCACCTACCCATCTTCCAAGATTAACAAAAGTCCCCCAAGTGGAGAATGTGGTAACCCGGCACCCAGGGCCTCATTACGACTTTGATGGGTGTTAGGCACTTGGGCCTTTGTGGGTTCCCACCCTGCATTAAAAAAGATACATATTAAAAATTATATTTTATAACTGCTTTGGTATAAAGATGAATATAGTCCAGAGTAGATTCCTTATTATATGTTCATCGTTAATATATTCATTTTTTTAATTCTGATTTTAAGAGAAATTAAAATGGAAACATTTTTGAGGACTCTAACCATCATGCCCACTGTGCCTACTTGGAAAGTTGGTCCTGAAAGCAACAGCCATAGAAAAGTTAAAAGAAATGGAAAAGCTCAGAAGGGACTAGAAGGAGGGCCAGACTCTGAAATCAGCCGAATCCTGGGATGGGGCAGACAATGTAGCTGTGACTCAACTAGAAGGCTTTTAGCTGCAAGAGTCCTCACTCCAATTCACGAAGCCAGGAAAGTCCAGCTACGTGGCAGGGTCCAGGCCTCGCTGATTTGAACACTTCACAGTGTCTGTAGTTTCAGTTCTTTCTCATGGTCCATTCTTCTGTCCTCAGCATCATTCGTCCCAAGCCTGTTTCCCTGTGGTCATCAGATACCTGTCGGCAGAAATGCAGGCAACTTCCCTCCTTGTTTACATCCAGTGAGACAGCTGGGGAAGTCCAGTCCCTTGCTGCAGTCTGACTGAGCCAGCCTCAGTCACATGCCCAACCTGGACCACTAATAGTCCCCTGGGGAATACGCCCCACTGGCTGATCTAGCAAATCAGGGTCCAGCCCTGGGGCTGGGGATGTGGCATACACCAGAACAAAACCAGGGAACAGGAAATGTCTGATGACCCACCCCGCAACAAGAGTTCAAGGGTTCAAGCATTGTGAGATGAGCTATTAGACATCAAGTATATAAAATGTATTTATATCAAGCATATAAAGTATTCACATCAAGTAGTAAAATGTATTTTCGTCAAGTATATAAAAAGGTCAAGGTACCTTTGAATCCAAGAGAGGATCTTACAGGAGATTTGTGGAGAGTGTTTTTGGAGAAAGCTTGGCTGTGAGCTTCATCTCCAAACCCCCTAATTAAGGCAGGGGTCCCCAACCCCCAGGCCGCAGGCCAGGTACCATTCTGTGGCCTGTTAGGAACCGGGCCGCACAGCAGGAGGTGAGCAGCCAGTGAAGAGCGAAGCTCTTTTTGCAGCCACTGTTTGCAGCCACTCCCCAGCGCCAGCATCACCGCCTCAGCTCCACTGCAGATCATCAGCATGAGATTCTCATAGGAGCACCAGTCCCTGGTGCCACAAAGGCTGGGGACCGCTGGCTTAAGGGGTGAAATGGAGATGGATAAGCACCTGCACTCTCACCTCAACCCTAGTGAGGGGGCTTCCACAGAGCCACACACAGAGCTTAATATGCAACCCCCACATTTAGGTGGCACGCAGTTGGAATCGATGCTTGGAAAACTTAGAGGGCTCTCTGTTGGTGACATCAAATCACAGATGAGCTCCACATTGCTAAATGCATAGGTTAACACTCAACCTTCATGTTTTTTTAGCATATCAGCCGATCGAAACAGTTGGAACGGTTTCTTCACTTGGCTCCCAACAGACCGGTATTCTGGGTTCCCTACCTCCTCGGTGACTCCTCTTTTGCTGGCTCCTCTTAAATCTCCAACCTCTGGATGACAGAGCACTCTAGAGCTCAGTCCTGGGACCTCTGACTTCCTCTCCCTACTGTCTTTCTCTCTATTTGTTGACATCTTCCAAAAGTTCATCTCCAGCCCGGAACTCGCTCTTGAAATTCAGACTCACTTATCCACAGCCCTTTCAAAGTCTCACTTGAATGTCTAATAGATATCGCAACATGTCCAGAATAGAGTCCTTGATTCCTCCCGACTTCCCCTTCTCAAGAAACGGCAACTCCATCCTTCGTTTGCTCCAGCAAATATCAGCCCTGACTCTTCTCCTCGTTTTATATCCTACAACCATCCCAGAGGCGAAAGTATTTTTGCGGTTGTCTGCGCCTCCAGGATGCATCCAGCGTAGATCACTTCTTGCCACCCACTCCATTATCTTTTATCTGGACTACGTCGTAAACCTCCCAGCCTTCTATTTCTTCTACCTAGATGACTGCAAAAAAATCGCCCTGTTTTTCTCATGCTTGAGCAGATAGATGGCCGCTAGAACAAGCCTTTCTAAAATGGGAGCTGATGTCATTCTCCTCCACGGAACCCTCCAGAGGCTTTCCCTCTCACTCACAGCAACAGCCAAAGTCCGGCCACTCCCCGGTCCCTAACCCTCTTCCCGCCTTATTGTTCTTCATATCATATAGCACGTTTGCTTCTAAAGTACCCTATCATTTACTTATTTTTCAGTCTCATTCTACAAAAATATAAGCTCCAAAAGGTCAGGAATATTTTTTTAATCTTAGTTGTTAAATTCTGTATACTCAGCATCTAGAACACGGCCTGACATACAGTAGGTGCTCAATAATTATTAGTCAAATGATCACATGAATATTTTGCTTTCTGTAGTTAGGTATTGTTTAAATATTTTACAAGAAGAAAAGGCTCACCTATCCATTCAACAAATACGGATTCAGGGCAAATTCAAGCTGAGGTGCTATGCTAGGTGCTGAGCAAAACAGGACCGACCTCACTGCTGGGCTCACAGAGCTTAGTCTAGTGATGGATGACTGAAATAATGAAAAATGAGTGGTAAGCGCTATAAGAAAGGGAAATGTCCACGAAAGCTCATCACAAACAAAGCTGGCTCTGCCTGGGTGAGATGAAGGTGGGTGGGAAAAAAGGGATCTGAGAGACCAAGAAAGCCACAGGAGACTGGTAGCAAAGCTCTGCGTTATGTGATTTCTCTGTGATTTTCATCCGGACTGCCTCTGCCCAGTATTGAAATATATGAAGTGTGCTCCACGCCACCTGCTGATAATTCCCTAAGTAGCACCTGAGCCAGGAACGATCCGGAGGTGCAGAGGTGCACACGTGAGTGTGAGGTGGAGTGGAGGAGTGGAGATGAGGCAGAGGGGGCTGTGTGGACAAAGATCCTAGAGTAGAGGGAGAATGGCACTTTCTGGAACGCAGAGAGCAAGGGGCTAGAAAGGGACAGCATGGGCGGGGCCCAGCAGGCCCTCCAACAGATTCCAACTTTACCCGCCCCCCTCTCCCCCCAAAAATCAAAAGCCACAGGAAGGGCCTTGTCTGTTGCTGTCTCACTTTGTTCCATTTGCGTCGCGGTGACATGACTGAACCTGTATTTTGAAGGCCGTACTGAAACTGCCTGTGTGGAGAACGCTTTACCGGAGGCACCTGAGCAGGTGCGGGGAGGTCAGTCAGGAGGCAGCGGAGGCCCCCAGGGGAGGGAGCCGGGCTGGCAACCTGCCCCAGGGCAGAGGCAGGAGGTGGAGAAAAGTTGACCCATTCAAGAGATTTCATTACCTGCGTGTTCCAGGTGGAACCGTGTCCTCCTCCGACCCCTCACCCTGCCCCACAAATTCATCTGCTGAAGCCTTGACGCCTGGTACCTAGGATGTGGCCGGATTTGGAAGTAGGGTCTTTAAAGAGGCGATTAAGGTGAGATGAGGTCACATGGGCGGGCCCTGCTCCCGGCTGACTGGTGTCCTTATAAGGAGAGGACACGCAGAGGGGGCCCCCTGAGAATGTGGTTATCTACAAGCTGAAGAGGGCAGCCTGACTCTTCCCTCGGGTCTCTAGCCTCCGGAACCCTGAGAAAATAAATTCCTGTTATTTAGACGACCCATTCTGTGATGGCTCGTTATGACAGCCGTAGCAAACTAATACACTGTACAAAAAAAAAAAAATTTAAGTGAAAAATAAAACCTTTGAAAAAGAAAATCGATTTATTCTTAATTGAAATCAGGGTGGTATATGATGGTAAAATTCAAACAAAAGAGCTTTTCTTCAGTGTACCCGGTGATGGCTTCTACAATACATCTGTACTGTCCCTAAAGTGAGGAATAAGAAACACAATATAAAATGTTAGCTGCTTCTATTTTGTAAGAAATTTAAGAATTTTTCTCACTAGGAGGAAGTCATTTAAATTGGATGGGTTATTATTTTCCGTTTTCTAATGAAATAAAATTTTGTATGCCTTTAAATTCAGCAAGCATAAAACCCATTTACCTTCCGATTACAAGAAGATTTTTTAAAACAATATTTTGAAACTAGCCTATGAGATTTTCAAACTCTAGATATCAGTCGTAAACAATGGGTAAAGAATATGCACTGTTAAAGTTTGTTCTAAAATAGTCACCAAAAGTGAAACGTGCAAAATTTCATTGCTAGGTATTTAAGGCAAGCGCCGAAAATTCCAGTTATGACTGACGGAGGCAGTCACGGAGTTCTACACAGTGATCGTGTGGCGATTTCACCCACAGATCGTTCAACAGTTTAATAATGAGCATCTGTATCACCTGTAGCCATGTATGTAAGAGGAAAAACGATGTAAAAAAGAGATTTCTTCTGCGTAACTCTTTTATATTTCCATATGCTTCAAAAAAAAGAAATGGTAAAATACCCCAAACCAATAAAAAAAGTTTTTTTAAATCTGAAACTCGGTAATCTTAAGTAGCAATTTTTAGACGTTGCGAATTGCTTATTTCAAATTTTTACCACATCTGTTACTGCAAAAGGTTAAGAAGGTACAAAATGGTCCTTGAACGATACCTTAGAGAAGCGTATTCCCTTGAAGGAGAATGATATTGTTGTATTCACCGTCTCTGTGAACAAAACACAAAAAGGAATCGGTCATCACCAGCTGATTTTTTCTTTTTGGTAGTATGGCGTGCACCTGTACACTTAAATACAGGTGACAGCAGTCCCAAGCAAAACCGGAGAGAAGTGATAAGTCTTATATCCTGGCTACGATTCCCCTGGGGAATCCCAGCAACTATGCAGGATGCAGGACCCAAGCCTCAGAGGATGCTGCAGGTTGAATTACATCCCCCAAAAGATGTTGAAGTCCCAGCCCCCTGCGCCTGTGCACATGGCCTTATTTGGAAATAGCACTTGGTCAAGATGAGGTCATGTGACTGCGTCCTTAAAAGAAGTGGACATTTGGACACAGAGACAGGTGTGCGGAGAGGGAAGACTGTGAAGGAACACAGGAAGAAGATGGCCATCTACAAGGCCTGGGGCCACCAGAAGCCAGGAGAGAAACCTGGAACAGGTCCTTCCCTGGCACCTTCAGAGGGAGCACAGCCCTGCCAACACCTGGAGCTTGGTCTTCTGGCTTCCAGAACTGTTCGACAATAAATTCCTATTGTTCTAAGCCACCTATTCCGTGGCACTTTGGTACAGAAACCCTAGCGAGATCCTGGAAACAGGTCGGCACATTTATTAAGTTTAAGATGCCCTTGAAATATCCATTTATTTATTCATAAATGTGGGGTTTTTTTTTGGTTTTTTGTGTGTTCATAAATGTGTTTTTGAAAGAAATAAAGGTGTGTGTGTATAACAGTGGTAAGATTATGGGTAATTTTTATTTTATTTTTGCTTGCCCATATTTTCTAAATAGCATATCCTAAAAATATATGTTTGTAACAAATATAAATAAGAAAAGTTATTTTGAAAGTAAATATATCTATGGCACTTACTAGCTTGATTTGCAAACTTTCAAGGTTCCCTTGATAGTGTCCATGTTTTTAAATCGGAATATCCTGAGCTCTGGGCCCAGAGAGTCAGCTGCCAGATGGACATGTTTATTTGAATGTCCCCAAATTACCTTGAGCTCAACATGCCCAAATCAGAACTCATCATCTTTCTTTTAAAAATCTGTCCCTTCTTTTGCACACGTCATTTCAGATAGTGGTACTGCCATCCATCCAGCCTCTGGCCCTCAAGTGGTTCTTGATTTTACCTAACCTTTGCCCGCCACATCCAATCAATCAGTATGTACCGCCAATGTGCTCCCAGTGTGCTCTCTGTCACCTCCTCCCCTTTGCTCCCAGGGCCACCGTCTTTGTCCAGCCCTCATGGTCTCTCGCAGTCTCCCAGCCTCACTTCCATCCACCCAAGTTCCCTGCCAACCCCCACCTCCTTCCATACGGACACCAGTTATCTGCAAAAACGGACATCTCAGTGGGGCATCCCCACCCACTGATGACAGGCTGCAGGACAATATTTTATGTGTGACTTACATGTTTGCTCCTCCCCCTTTCTAGGCTCATCTCTAGCAATTCCCCACAAGCACATTCTGCTCCAGCTAGAAAAAAAACTACTCTCCAAATAAGCCATATTCTTTCACGGCTAGATGTGTCCACATGTGCTGTTTCCTCTCCAGGAAACATCCTTCATCCCCACTCTCTGATAGTCTCAGATTCAAGACTCTAATAAAACAGTCTCTGAAGTCTTATCTGACTTTTTCTGCCACAGTAAATTGATAGTTGTGTATATAGTTAAAACTAAGAGCACGTAATTCTATTAGTGTTTATGACATTTTATTGTCATTTTTGTTCCCATGACTGTCTTTCCCAAAACAGAGAAATCTTCTGAGGAAAGAGATCCTATCATTCGACTTTGGATCACAAGAGCCTAATCATGACTCCCTCACATTAGGATTGGCAGATACCTGCAGAAGGAACGGAGGCTGGATTGAGTCTGACACCTCTTAGATCTCAAGAAAATGAAACCACAAAAATTCATATAAAAAGTCATCATAATCCCACACATTATATGAAGTCATTGTAAAACGGTTGTATTAGAAGACGGTAATCTGCCAAGAGGATTTGTTTTCTAAGAGAAAGCCCAGCAGGACAGAAGGGCAGGCCTCCGGGGTCAGGGCTGCTCCGTTTCTAGTCCCCGAATGGCCAAGGGCGCATTTCTGCCAGCAGCAGTTTCCTCACTTGTAAAAATGACAGGACTGCAGAATCGGGAACGGAAGAGGGAGTCCTAGCAGCCACATGAATATGTATTACTTAATAACCATCGTTCTTGAATTCTTACTCTGAGCACTATACTAAGCTGTTTTATACACATTCTCGAATTTAATCCTTAAAACCATGTAAAGTAGGTTTCACTGTCCCCACTTTACAGATGAGGAAAATGAGGCTGACAGAGGTTGAATAACACACCCAGGCCACATGGCTAGCAGGTGGGAGAGCTGGGACACTGACCCAGGTCTTTGCGACTCTTAGCCCAACCTCATGAGCACTGCCAGCTCCATGACCTGTATGTAGTATGAGGGTGGTAGATAAATGAGAGATGCGAAGAGATGCTTGACTGGGAGACACACAGCAAGCACACTGATTTACTTAGAAACTATTTTCTTCATGATTGCTAGCGATTATATAATCATACAATCAAACTGATGTCTCTGTCAAAGCAAGTACTAGCCTTTCTGTTATAAATTTTTAGATTACTCTCATTCCATTAATTCTCTACCCTTATTTCCCATTTTTGAGCCCATCTATAACTAATCCGTGCTATATTGCCAAGTCTAATGTCTACATGTAAACTACCTAAAATCTTTTTTTTAAATAAGAGAAGATACAGGTTAATGGTAAATAATTATATGAGAAAATGTTCAACTGTAATAAAAAATGTTAATAAAACAATTAAGTGTAAATTTTTTTCTAATAGTTTTTTTCAAAGACGTTTTTTAAATAATGCCCAATGTTAACAAGACAGAGATTAAACTACTGTACTTATACACTGCTAGTAATGCAGATATAAATTGGTACGATCCCTTAGAAAAGCAATTTGGCCTTATATAAACAAAACCACAAACGCATTAAAACCATTTACGCTTAGAAATATCCCTGGAAGTTATCTATAACTCCTCCCAAACATGGGAATATTCAAATCTAAAATATGAGAAAAATTATATACAAAAACATAATGATCATAATATTATTTATAATAGTATAAATACCAGAAGCACATTGAATGTCCAGAAGGAGGATGAGGAAGAAAAAAGCAAACCAGGGAGAATGCACTAAGGGAGATGTTTCACCGTGAAGTATTTGTACTCTGATTTTTGAACCACGTGGATGTGGTTATCTAGTCAAAGAATTAAATAAATTTTTTAGAAATTGTAGTGAAGTATACTTACAACTACATAAACAATATTCATAGTTTAAAATACGAGAAAAAATACTCCCAGATGACTTTAGAAATACGAATCAAAGACATTTTTGTTGTTTATACTTTCCAATTTTTGGTAGTGTGACAGCATGATATTTATAATCTTTTAAACTATTTAAAATACTAGTTTAAAATTGTTATGGAAAAATTCATAAGTTTGCAATAAGTGATCTTCAGGTCTTAAACTATAAAATTTTATAATTCTGTGAATAATTCCAGGGCGGAAAAACGGAGGGGAAGACATTGAAGAAACCAATGTAGCTGCACAGGAAAATCTAGTGAGTTTCTATAAAAAGTAATAAACATCACGTTTAGAAAAAGAGATCCATTACCAAGAGTAAATGTACAATATTAATCTAAACAAGGTAAAAATTTTAATATCCCGCCAAACACACTCAGGTAAGCGTCACCTTAATAACAACTCAGTAACATAATTGTAAAATGCTTTTTGTGCTGCTAAAAGTAAAAATTTTGACCGGAAATAATTATTATCAGAAAAGGAAGCCGACATTTTCAGCGTTTTTAATAGCGTTCTCAGACGGTCTATCTGGGGAGTGATGTAAATGGAAAGCTCACCTCCCTTCAGGGCTCTGCAGAACGAGTACTCATCATCAGACCCGTGGCAAATAACCTCTTTGCGCACTGGAAAATTCATGGAGTTGAAAGATAAATACAGATTGAAATATAATTTTTTAATGTCTCTCCCTGAAAAAGAAAAACACCCCATTAGTCCCTCAAATAAGAGGTTATATTATAAATAATAATTAACACTTATGATACACTTAAAATATGCCCTGTGCTCTTTCTACGTTATTTCACTCAATCATCACTATTACCTGCCGTGTGGGGATTGTGATCCTTGTTTTGCTGATGAGAAAACTGAAGGTATGAGGGGGTTGGTAGACTGAAATCAAATAGAACGTTCCACAGGAAGAATTCTGTGTGCTAGGCCTAAAAATAGGGAAACCTACTTTTTGAGGAAACTATCAAATGAAGGTATAAAATTTTCTGTTCTAGGTACAGTTCTGCTAGGAAGTTCAAAGAAAGAAAACCAAGTCACGATAATTGCCCAATTTTTAATCGTTTTGATAAAAGACTTCTTGGAGAACAAAATCAAACTTTTTGATTAAAAATTAGATGTGCGAGCTGTTTATTACTTCCTCATGCTCTCCCTATTAGCAATTAACATGGAAAAATCCGGTAAATGATGCATTTTTCCCAACTCTTCTAAGTTATTCAGCTGGCCCAACTAGAAAAGATATACGGTCTTTTTTATAATGAAAATAAGTTATTGTAACCACTGCCTCATTACAAATATTTTCCTAATCAGGTCACCGTGATTCACTGTAGCCACAATCAAAGGGAAAGTTTTCCATCTTTAATGTGAACTTCGCTGTGCTCAACAGAGCCGCGAGCCCCTTCCTCGAAACGCTCTCCTCCATCTGGCGTTGGTGCTCTTGCTCATTCCCCTCATTCCCCTCCAACCTCTCTGATTCCGCCCCCAAAGTCTAGTTCTTGGACCTCTCTTTCTTAGGGTTCTAGCCTCAGTGTTTCTCAATATTTACTCTGTACACTCTCCCTGGCCTAAAGTCCCGCATAAGGTGACACTTCCCAAATCACCACCCTTAGTCTTAACCTTTCTCCTGAGCACCTGTCTCACATATGCATTCAATAACTCTATTTGAATGTTGCTCATCACCTCACCCCACAGATCCCAAATTGATCCCTCATCTCATCTCCAAGTCGGCACTAGAATTCCCAGTCCCAAGAAATCTTACTGGGCTCCTTTTCATCCCCGTTACCACAGTCTTAACGCAGGCCCTCATTACTCAGAGCCTAAAGTACCACCAAACCTCCTAATTTGTCTAATACTCTGAGTGATACTATATTGTGTTATTATTACTTGTTATTATTAATTTGTCTAATGAGAAGAACATCATAGGGTCTGCTTCAAATGGTGGAGCCACGATCCCCTCCACAGACTTTGGCCTGAACCTCTCCAAAAGCAGGGATGCGTGCAGAAGCTGAAGAGCTGTTTTCGCAAGACACAGGTACACGGCAGTACTGCTGTGGTGTCCGGTGACAACACAGGACAAAGGACCTTCCATTTCTATGTAGAACACAATGTGTCCCTGGTCTTCAACGACTCCAAAAAAAGAAGTGCTTTCTTGACATCTCAACGGTTTACATCTTGAGAAGCTTTTTGTCCCAGGACATCGCTGTGCTCACCTTAGTCACGTGAACAATGGTCAGTGTGAGGTGCCCCTTGCGTGGCAGAGCAAGTGGGAGATACTACTGTGGGTGTTGAAGTGACAGATGAGAAACTTGGTGGCTGACGTGTGATAACAAAGAAGACTGTTTTCTAGCTCACCTAAGACAACTCCAGAAACTACCAGAAATAATTTTGAGGCTTATGGTCCAGCTTTGTCAATCAGTTAGTGATATACAAATAACTTACCAGCAAGGCCATAAAGTATCAAAATAAATATTTTCTATTCCCAACCCATTTTTGGTTCAAGGTTGTACTTAAAGCTCTTACTGAATATAGGAAGAAATAGCACCATAAAAATAGTTTGATTTCCATAACATGGCCCCACACTTCACACAGACACTCTATTATATTCTAAGGAAACTCGGGTCATTATTGCAAAGCTCTATGAAAAACATGACTGAATAATTCTTCTGTTACTGCATTAATATGCCATCTAGATGCCACATTTAGTGAATAAAGAAGGTACTCGGGTGGCCATGGAGTACTCTCCTCGAACCATCTTCCGAAGAACCTGCCGGGAGTGAAGTGGTTGGCAGACAGCCTCCATCCCTCCCCAGGGGCCAAACTCTAATGACTGAGCACTGCAAGGACTCGAGGGCCAGCCTACTCCCGCCTCTAATGGGACACTCGTGACAGCCAATCTTTGCTCTAAAGCTCCGCATTGATCTAGCTGAGAGAAACTCAAGGATGCATCTGGGTCTGGTGATCACCTACCAGATTCTCCTACTTTCTCTCTCTCATTTCAAAGGCATCAGACATGCAGTGCAATCTGAACCCTTCTCTCACCTGCCTGGTACCCTCTCCCCTTTATTGTTCACAGGCATTTCCCCCAGTAACTCTCTTGTGTGCCTAACTCTTTGGTGTCTGCTTTTCAGCAAACTCTGAGTGATACTATATTGTGTTATTATTACTTGGGCCTGGAAGGATACAACTTGCTTCCTGTGTGTAAGGGCAAGGAAGGGGCTTGTTGGAAAATTAGGTCATTCGTTATGTACATAATCGCTTCGGCCAAACATCTAGGGATAAGGCACACCAAGTAGACCAGAAAACAAAACCTGAGAAAAGAAGAAGAAACTGTAGAGCCTTTAGGCAGGCAAAAATTAGAAAAAAAAAAAGTTATTTCTTTTCATCTTAGTTGAGAAAGTAGAGTGAACAGGGTTAGTCGTTCTTTCTTCTGGGCTACCACTAACCTAAGTCTCACTGCTATCATTTCACTATCATACCATATTACCTACAGATCTGTCCCTCCGATTGCACTGACAGATTCTTGAAGGTCAAGAGAATGTCTTATTTAGCAATGAATTTACAGTACCTATCACAATATTTGAAATACACTATGCATTTATTAGATATGTTTTGATCAATAAATAAATGCAGAAACAAAGTGTCAAAGTGCAGGTTAAACAATTAAATTCAGGAATATCAAAACACGAATTTATTGTCTATTATTTCTGGGTTCTCAGCTACCTCTTTTCTTGTAAACTGGAGAATTAAAATCGGGGCGGGGAGAATCTTTCTTTAGGCTTATTTATGTGAAAGCATTTTGTAAAGTATAAGCTCCAAATATAAGCTAGGATGTAAATAATGATGGCGATGATGAAAACAATCACGGTAATGAGAATAATTAGAGTTGACGTTTTCTGGAGTCCTAAAACTTCCACACAGCAAACCCGATTGGTAAGAGAGGGTAAAAGTTGTATGTGATTTCACAAACACTGAGACCCAGCCCGATACTATCACTGTCACCCAATTTGGTTTTTACTAAGCTGATGACCAGTAAAATCATAGACAGGAAAAACAAGATGAAATGTAAAATGAAAAACACTGTCTTCTTTCATCCCATCATCATCATATTTTTTTTTAGAAAGGTCAGCTTTAGAAACAAACATCCTGGCTTTCTCATTCAGATCTTTAACTAGTGGAAACCCAACATTACTTATCAGTTAAATAGCTAATGATTGACAAAGGATATACCTATTAGATCGTTAAAAATCTAAGTCATTCCCATTTACCCTATTGCCATTATGTAACCCCTTCCCATGAGTGTGAGCCTAGTGACTTGCTTCTAACAGATAGATATCGCAAAGTCGATAGAGTGACACTTTCATGACTAGGCCACATGAGATTGTGATTTCTGTCGTTAGCTGATTGTCCTCCTTGCTGACTTTGATAAAGCAAAAAGCTATGTTGAAAAGGCCCATATCACAAAACCTTGAGGGCTGGCCAGCAGCCAGACAGGAACTGAATACTGTCAACAATCCCATGTGAATTAAAGTGGATCCTGCCCCAGTTGAGCCTTCAGAAGAGACCCGAGCCTTCACAGACACCTTGTTTGCACCCTGTGGGAGAATCTGGAGCAGACGCAGCTAAGCTCTGCCCAGATAGCTGACACACAGAGACTATGAGATAATAAATGCGTACTGTTTTTTGAGTATTACTTAATATGAGATATTACGATTCTGGTAATTTTTTACATAACAATAGAAAACTAATACATATACATTTGGAACACGATCATTTATCACTGCTATTTCTTGAACCCTTTTAACTGATCTATAGAAAACAAAACTTTGGACTTACTTGGAATGTAGAAAATATGTAAATATCCACGGCTTCCCTTCAATTCTATACAGGGGTTAAGATTTAACGAAATAGGGAATTTCATGTTATCTAGAGAGAACAAAGATAATGTCAATAAATTATCATAAATCATTTCTAATAAGTAAAGTATTCTGAAATTCAGTCCCTGAAAGATGCCTTTAGCATTAGAATTGTGTAATGAGAAAAATTGAGGGGGGTTCAAAACATCGCCACCCCAGAGGAGTGACATCAGCAAGATGGCAGAGTAGGAAGTCTAAGACCCTTCTTCCCCTCACAGACACACAAAGTTACCAACAATTTGTGAAAAACTCCCTTTGTGGAAAATCAAAGACAAATTGAAAGTTTCCTGTATCTTAGGAGAACTTGAATCCAGACTTGCCAAAGTTGGTAGGGAGATTCAGTACACCCTTCTCAATAGGGACCCTGTACCTGGCCCAGCACAGGAGAAAAATCCCCTAGCCTCCAGCTTCACTCAGCGGGGAAGACGTTGGTTCATGCATGCAAATCCCCAAATTTTCCAAGGGGATCCCTAAAGAACTGAAGAAATAGAAAATCCAAACAGACCTATAACTAGTATGGAGATTGAGCCAGTAATCGAAAATGTCCCAAAAAAGAAGAGCCCAGGACCAGATGGCTTCAAGATGAATTCTACCAAACATTTAAATAAGACTTAATACTAACCCTTCTCCAACTCCTGCAAAAAACGGAAGAGGAGGACACACTTCCAAACTCATTTGGCCAGCCCAGCATCACCCTGATACCAAAGCCAGACAAAGACACCACAAGAAAAAAAAAACTATAGGCCAATATCCCTGATAAATATAGATGCAAAAATCCTCAACAAAATACTAGCAAGCTGAATTCAACAGCACATAAAAAGGATTATACACCATGACCAAGTGGGATTTTTTTCACCTTAGATGCAAGGATGGTTCGACATATGAAAATCAATTCATGCGATATACCACATTAATAGAATGAAGGATTTAAAAAAATCACATGATCACCTCAATAGATGTAGAAAAAGCATTTGACAATATGTAACATCCTTCTGTGATAAAAACTTTCAAAAAACAAGAATTTGAGGAAGTGCTCACAACATAATAAAGGCCATATATAAAAAGCCCAGAGTTGTTTTTTTTTTTTCAACTCAATGGTGAAAAACTGAAAGTTTTTCCTCTAAGATCAGCAACAAGGCAAGGATTCCTACTTGCAACATAGTATTGGAAGTCCTAGCCAGAGCAATTAGGCAAGAAAAGTAAATAAAAGACATCTAAATTGGAGAGGAAGAAGTAAAATTTCTTTGTTTGCTGATGACATGACTTTATATATAGAAAACCTTAAAGATTCCATTAAAAAAAAGAACTAATCAAAGAATTTAGTAAAATTTCAGGATACAAAATCAACATACAAAAATAAATTGTGTTCTTATATACTAACAATGAACTATCTGAAAAGGAAATTAGGAAAACTATCTCATTTACAATAGCACCAAAAAAAGATAAAATACCTAGGATTAAACTTAACTAAAGAGGTAAAAAACTTTATCCTTAAAATTACAAAACATTGATAAAAGAAATTACACAAGACGCAAATGTAAAGACATTCTGTGTTAATTGATTAGAAGATTTAATGTTATTAAAATGTCCATATTACCCAAAGCAATCTACAGATTCAATGCATTCCCTATCAAAATCTCAATGGCATTTTTTACAGAAATAGATAAAACAACTCTAAAATTATGGAACCACAAGAGACCACAAATAGCCAAATTAATTCTGGGAAAGAGGAAAAAAATCTAGAGACATCATACTTCCTGATTTCAGACTATTACAAAGCTATAGTAATCAAACAGTATGGTACAGTAAAAACAGACATACAGACCAATAGAACTGAACAGAGAGCCCAGAAATAAATCTATGCATATATTGTCAAACGATCTTTGACAGAGAGCCAAGCATGCACAATGGGGAAAGGACAGTCTCTTCAACAAATGATGCTGGGAAAGCTGGACGTGCACATACAAAAGAACGAAATTGGACCCTTAAATTAAACCATACACAAAAATCAACTCAAATGGGTTAAAGACCTAAATGTAAGATTCAAAAACTGTAATCCTAGAAGAAAACACACGGGGAAAGTTTCAAGACGTTAATCTTGACAGTGATTTTTCATAAATATGACACCAAAAGCATAGGCACCAAAAACATAAATAAACAGGGGGACTACATCAAATTAAAAAGCGTCTGCACAGCAAAGGCAACAACCAACAGAGAGCAAAGGTAACCTATGGAATGGGAGGAATTATTTACAAACCATATACCTGATAATGGGTTAGTATCCAAAATATATAAGAAATTCTAATAATTCAATTGTAAAAAAACTAATAACCTTATTTTAAAACAGGCTAAGGATTTGAGCAGACATTTCTCCAAAGAAAACATGCAAGTGGGCAACAGGCACATGAAAAAATGCTCAACGTCACTAGGCATTACAAAATCAACAGTGAGATATCACCTCACACCTGTCAGGATGATTATTAAGAAAAAAACAACAACAATACAAGTGTTGGCAAAGATGTAGAGAAATTAGAACACTTGTATACTCTTGGTAGAAATGCAGAATGGTGCAGCCACTATGGGAAACAGTATGGAAATTCAAATTAAAAATAGACCCACCATATGATCTAGCAATCCTACCTGGGTATTTATCCAAAAGAACTGAAATCAGGATCTCGAAGAGATACTAGCACTCCCATGGTCATTGCAGCACTATCCTAATAGCCAAGACGTGGAAACCAAATGTCCATTGATAGGTGAATGGATAAAGAAAATGTGGTATATATATATACCATGGAATTCAGCCTTAAAAATATAAGGAAATTTTGCAGTTCGCTACAACATGGATGAATCTTGAGTACATTATGCTAAGAGAAATAAGCCAGTCCTGTCAGGACAAATACTGCATAATTCCACTTATATAACATGTCTAAAATAGTCAAATTCCTAGAATCAAAGAGTGGAATGGTGGCTGCCAGGAGCTTGGGGAGAGGGAAATGAGGAGTTACTGACCGATGGGCTTGAAGCTTCAAGCGAGATGAAGAAGCTCTAGAGATCTGCTGTGTGACACTGCACCTGTCGTCGATAACGATGTATTGTACACTTACATTTTTAAGAGGGTAGATCTCATGTAAAGTGTTCTTGCCACAGTGAAGGAAAATAAAAAATGCAGTATGAATACGAAAAAGAAATCTCCTCGTAATGTAAATAGATGAGTGTTTTAATGTCCTTACATTGTTAAGGGGGAGGCCGGAGGTATTAAATTATTTTAAACTCTGTATGGGGAAAAAACTCCCCAAAATATATTTTTATAAAATTACTTGTTCCATTTTGTGACTCTTTTTACCTGTTCTTTTCTCTATTTTTCTAGTTTGAGAAATAATTGACACACGTCACTATAAGTTGAAGGCGTACAGCATGATGCTTTGATTTACATATGTTATAAAGTGATTACTATAATAGGTTCAACTAATAGCCATCATCTATATGATACAATAAAAAGAAAAGAGAGAAAAGAGAAAATGTCTTCTCGTGATGAGACCCCTTAGAGCTACTCTCATAGTGACTATCCCGTGTATCATACGCCCACGTTGGCTACAGTCACAGCGTTGTATGTTACATCCTTAGTACGCATTTCTCTTTTATACTGGAAGTCTGTTCCTTTTGACCACCTTCCTCCAATTCCCCCTCCCCATCCCCTCTATTATCTTGTTCTGTGAGTTTGGTTTTTGTTGTTGTGTTTTTTTAAGAGGCCGCATATAAGTGAAATCATACAGTTTTTGTCTTTATATGACTTATGTCATTTAGCATAATCCCTTCAAGATCTATCCATGTTATCACAAATAGTAAGATTTCCTCTTTTTTCATGGATGAATAATATTTTACTGTGTACACAGACACACACACACACACACACACACACACACACACACCACAACTTCTCTTATCCATTCATCCATCAATGGACACTTAGGTTGTCTGGGGGTGACAGAAAGGACAAAAAAAGACACAGCAATGAGATGGCCATCTGCCAGCCAAGGAGCGAGGCCTCAGAAGGAAACCAAACTTGCTGACCCTTGATCCTGGACTTCCAGCCCTCAGAACAGTGAGAAATAAATTTCTGTTGCCCAACCGCCCAGTCGTGGTGTTTCGTTACAGCAGCCCTCGCAGACTGAGACGCTGTATATGATCCGTAGCTTTGCCAAATGGAAGCCACCTCACCGAAAGGACTGAATCAAGAGTTGTTGTCACCAACACCCTCACGATAATACAGAGGAATCGGTGCTCCCCACACGGGGTGCATTGGGCTCGGCCAGCCCGGACTCTCTAAGATGGGAACGGGAGTGACGTGGCGGTGGGGAGGCAGCAGAGTTTCGCTGCTGCGGCGCTCTCCACTTGCGCCCCTCAGTCCTGATGTCCCCAGGGTGGCAGGGAATGACCACCAGCTTTCTCAGCATTAGAGAGAAAGAGGCAAGATCCTTCCTCCAAAATCAAGTCAAAAGACAAATCAAATTGTTGTTATTAAGAGATTAAAAGTGAATAATAATACAAAGTGTCACGTAAATAAAGGCCATCTGAAACACAGAGCACAGAGAAGGTGACAAAAACAACATGGAGGGCAGAAGGGCCGAAGGAGAGGGGACTGAGGAGCCTTCTGGAGATGGGGGATGGACACCGATCCTGTCGACAGAGGGGATTTGGCACGGTCCACTAGTGCAAAAGAGGCTGTGTGCGTGAGACTGGACTTGTTCTGCCACCGGGCGGTCCTCCAGTTCCCCGAAAATAACTTTATATTAACATTTGCCAGAGTGTTTCTCAGGACAGTCAACACGCACTCAAACAGTGAAATAAAGTAAAATTGAAAATCTGGGGCTTAAAAAGGTTTCTTTATTTCAAGACTTCTCGGAACTCAAAATACGTTTATAAATTAATAATTGGACTGTAATCCCTTTCCCAAAAAGAATCTTGAAGAATTAATATTTTGGGAAGCCTCTTGAAAAGGCCAGCCAACCAAGGGAAGCAACGCAGTGGGAAGAACCAAACAAAAGAAGGGGTCGAGGCCCGAAGCTGCGCTCACAGAGAAAAGCGGGGAGACAGACAGTGATGTGATCAGTTAATAGCGTTAGGGTCTGGCTGAGTTTTTAAAAAGTAATCAAGACTGTTTCTGTGTGGCTCTGTGCTAAAAAGTTTACCTCATACCAATCCTTGTGAAATTAAAATCACTTTCATTTTACAGATTAAAAAAAAAAAACTGGGGCACAGGGAAGCTATGTGGGTTGCTCAAGGTCACACAGCTAGTAAGTGACAGAACCAGCTTACATCCAATTAGGGAGGTGACTCCAAGAGTCCTCAGAAATCGCAGCCCCAAACACTTAAGAGAACAACCATTATATGCCCAACACCGCTGAAAGAAAAATGACAGCTTAGAGCAATAATCAGTTCCAGGAGGCAGCTAGGGCTGCTCTTCCTTCTCAGGAAGAACCAGTCTTGGGGCTGAGGCAAAAGCTCAGAAGCAGACAGTTCTGCGAAACTGGGAAGAATAGGAAACTGGGCTCAAGGTCGAGACCACAGGGAACAACAGAAACATTTGGAGGTCAAGTACAACACGGTTCAGAGGATGGCGAGGTCTGTGAAGGATGCAGAAAATCCACATGGGGAAGTAATCAGCCATCACTCTTGCTGCTGGTGGCTGGCGGCGGCTAGAACATGTGGTCATTTTCTGTGTTCCAGCGACAGCAGAGTAAGGTTCTTGTGAAAACCCACCCTCGAAGTAGTTGATGCTACAACTCCTTGTTGCCGTTTTACTTACCACAGTATGTATACCAGATGTCAGTATCAGAGGAGTTGCAGATCCAGTGTTGCTCTGCCGGTTCAGTAAATATGGGAGAAAACAGGGTGGAAAAGAGCATAAATGGGAACATGATTTAATAGTGCCAAAACTCTAAAAAGGAGATATCAATAACTAATCACCGGACTCTTTCTTTTCAGTAAGTAGGAAAAATTGAACTTAGTCATCAGTCATGTGATTTCTAAGTTCCGATCCAACTATTTCCTCTTTTGTGTATGCGTGTGTGTGTGTGTGCATGTGTGTGTAATATTTGAGCACTTCCTGCTAGGAGAGAAGAAGATGATTTAGAGTGCACTCTTTTCCAACACTCGGTGTGAATGAGAGCACAGAGCTTTAAGAACAGAGCAAGGTATTTCCCAGTCAACAGTAACAAAGCCACCTATAGGTCTCCTTTAGAATCCCAGCAGGCACTGCTCCTCTCTCTCACGGGCTCTTTAAATGACAATTTCTCGTGCCCCAGACAGCTGGACCTATAGATCGGAACTGAAGAGTCTTATGCAAACCCTTTCTGCTCAGCAGCAGGGTCAGGCATGGGGCAGAGCCGTCCTGGACGAGACCCCAGGCCCGGGACGCTAGCTGGCAGGGGCCCCGCCAGCTTGAAAATGCACCTGCTTAAGTGAACTGCAGCTCCAGGAACTATTTTGAGCCCTGATAATAAAATGCTTATTATTTCGTGTATGGCACGTATTTCATTTCAAAACTCTCACTCCATTCTAGAAAAACAGCTAATCCTTTCGATGCTTTGCTTCTTGAGATCCTTTATAGGATATAGTTTGGGGTTAGTAGCCAAAAATGGCAGGGCCCAAAAATCTACAAGTTTAGAGGAAAATAATCATGTTATTAAAAGATTTCACTAAAGAACTGTACTACTTCCCATTTTTTAAAGGGCAAAAATCCATGGAGGGGTGGGAACATGGGGAGTTGTTCAATGGATATTGAGTTTCGGGATTGCAAGGTGAAAAAGTTCTAGAGATCGGTTGCACAGCGATGTAAATGTAGTTAACAGAATACTGAACTGTACTAAACTGCACACTTAAAATTGGTTAAGGTGGCAAGTTTTTGTTATGTCTTTTTACCATAATTTAAAAATGTGGTTAACAATTGGAGAGGGAGTTGGAGAGGAAAAGCCTCGTGAATGCCCTCAGTGGTCTCAAAATACCATTCCCCACTAAAAGAAACGAAGACTGGAGAAATCGCTGATTCTAGGCCTGGGGCAGAAAACACACAGGATGAGTCTGGAATAGTTTATCATGTTAGATGACCAATTTGAAGACTGACCAAAAATGAGTTTCTTATTGCTTCTGTTACAAATAACCACAAACATAGTGGCTTAAAACAATACAAATATATTCTCTTACAGTTCTGGTCAAGGTGTCAGCAGAGTTGGTTCCTTCTGGACTCCAGGGGAAAAATCTGTTTCCTTGACTTTTTCAGTTTCGAGAGCTACAATCCTTGCATTCCTCATCTTCAAAGTTCGGCACCCGCTCTCAGCTTCCACCATCACATCGCCTTCTGCCTCCTCTTACAAGGACCCTGTGATTATGAGGGAACCATTTGGATAATCCAGGATAATCTCTCCAACTCAAGATCCACCTATAAAAATCCCTCTCGCCATATAATATAACATTTGCAGCTTCCAGTTGTGAACATCTTGTAGATTACATGATCATTAAGATAGTAACTGGAATGCACTGAAATATATCAAATATATTTAAATCCATGAGCTCATAATAATTTTTTACAATCTAATTAATCATCAGATGATGCTAGGAAACAAACTCTATTTTGAGAACTGGCAAATGAAAGGGAAAAGAATCAAGCACTGGTCTTGATTTTCCTATAGAAACTGAACAACTGGTAACCAAGTCATAGAGAGTGGCAAATTTCCCTTGCCTTTTCATACTCCCTTCTCTGCTCTCAGAAGTATTTCAGCTATTTACGAAAAAGGAATAACAGATAGAATATAACCATTTTGCAACACCTAATGAACTGGTGAGCTTAGTATTATCGGTGGTTGCTAACATCACAGAGAAAGACATTATGTACCTCTTGATGGTGAACACGGGGGTAGCCGGCCTCCAAGATGACATCCAATGATCCTCACTTCCTGGAATGCAAATCCTGTGTAGTTCTCTCCATCAATGAATAAAGCTGACTGTGTAACTAACGAAATATATACAATGACAATGTACAACTTCTGAGGTAGATCATGAAAAGCATTGTGGCTTTCAACTTGCTCTCCTGGATCAACTGCTCTGGAGGAAGCAAACAGCCCTAAGGAGAGATCCACGTGGTGAGAAATGGAGGCCTCCCACCGAAAGCCCGGCACCAGTCTGTCAGTCGTGTGGGAGCCAGTGCAGCCTTCAGATGACAGCAGCAGCAGCTCCCATAACTGCGACCTCACAAGACACCTGAGCCAGAAACACTCGGCTAAGTCAGTCACCACCAAACACCTGACCGACAGAAGTTGGGCAGCATCATACGTGTTTATTGTTGTTTTACACCTCTAAGTTTTAGGGGTAATCAGTTACACAACAACAGATAATACCAACAACATAATTTATGAATCAGTCTTGTCCAAAATAATCGAACTCAGTCTCAAGTCCAACTACCAATTTATAGGAAATACAGAAGACAAACATGTTAAATTACGCCTCAGAGATATAATCAGAAAATCTAAACCATGAAACCAGATAAAGGACAAACAAATCAGTTTCTTCAACAGATGATTTGCAAGGAGGAAAAAAAAGTGGAAAAATGGAGAGGCCCATAATTTGAAGTCTTTAAAGACATTTCAAAAATTGGTGTGACTGGAGTGTGAACTTTATTTAGATCTTAATCCAAAGAAATGTGGGGGGAATATTATGAAGTAATTGGATATTTGACCAGACTGGATATTTGATAACATAGGAGGAGGCAGTTTAGGTATTATCATGGTATAATAATATGTTTTTAAAGTCCTTATCTTGAAGAGTTACAAAATTAAATATTTAAGGAAGAAAGGTTATGATGTCTGAGATTTGCTTCCGGGTAAAAGTAGAGGGCAAGGGGTTGGGGTCTAGATAAAATAACATTGACCACAAATTTGTCATGTTAATTTACTGTACTCATATTTTTGAATGTTAGACATTCTCAAAGAAAAGCAACAACAAAAGGATGAAGGATTCTGAAAACATCAGAATGCAGTTTTAACAATTGTTTCCAAGCTAAGGCTATCTCCCATTCACACCTAATGGCCATTTTGTTACTTTTGCTTCCAAAAGCTGAAGTCTTCCAGTATAGTGAAATCTGTGTTGAGGAAAAGGATTATATTTTACCATCCCACGGTATATTATCTGATGTAAGCCACATGTCAGCCCAGGTCACTCTGCTTTTTGAGACTCAGGTAAAACTGACTCAATGTTCTTCCCATACATACATCACCTTCCCAGTCTTCCCAAGATCACTCCGTCTGGGGTGAGGACAGTGAGTAGCGTGGAACAACATGCATATATTTCTCCTCCTTACCTTGCCCTGTGTTGTTTCTGCTGACTTATTTCAGTGGTGAATCATGCTGACCCTTTTCTACATCTTGGTCTCACTCCACCATGCTCTTGAGAAGTCATCTTTCTCAGTCTTTTAAGCGTTTTTTCTTTTCCCTAAACAACCAAGTTATCTTCTGAATTATTCTGGTGGAAGAAAACTTTAAAATGTTAACAATGCTGGGTTATGTTTTGTCTTTTCAGGAATGGAACTTGGAGTGACTTTTCTCTTGCTTTTACTTAAAAATATTTGATAATGAGCAATTCGATAGTTTTTATAAAGGTATAATCACACTAGGATAGCAATATATCTATCTAGGTAACAGGACAGAGGAACAGGCAGGCAGAGGCCCAACCCATGAACAGAGACAGCACCAGCTTGTTCATCTTCCTAAGAGCTTAGAGCCTGCCCTCTGCTAGGCAAGCTGGCTGATCCTAGCAGAAGGCAGGCTCTCGGTCTCAGAAAGGGGAGCACCTTCCTACGTTGTCTCCTATGAGCTTCTAGTAGCTTCAGACTTCAATAGCCTTTCCCCATGAACCAGTGATGTTTTTGCTGTTTCTCTACCGACCTCCCTTATACATGGCGAGCCGTAGATTAGATTGACCACAGGGGCAGGCGGCAGGTGTCAGACAGCTCCATAGACTGGTGTTTTGTTCTTAACGGTGACTCTGGCAAGTACCACAGTACCTGGCTCACTCTATGTGCTTAAGGATCTGATCTAAATAGAATGGTGTGAGGTCTTTTGCTCTTGGCTTAAAATCCTCCATGAGAACCAACTTTCAATTTACAATTAGAGGTGAAAATCTTAAAATGCCAATACTTGATAAAGTAAGCAGAGATTGCTATTTTATAAAAGGTACTGTCCGCCTGTTTAGTGCATGTGATTTCCTCACTCTGATAGGGTGCGCCACGGGAGGAATGCACGAGTGGCAAAGGGACCACAGAAGACAATTACTCAGGTCACCATTTCCCCTACAGCTACCGCTGCGCATGGACATCCTTACTATGGGCAGCCTTACGAGAAAACCTAGGCAACAACCTGTGTTCAGAGCCAGAAAAAGCGATTATCATTGCTTTCCATAATTTATAGATTTTTAAGAGTTTTTAATGAGAAGAGATAGTACCTATACACTCAGAAAAATCTAAACGCAAAGAAAACTTTCCCCATTTGCTTCTGACGTCTGATCCACAGCTGAGATTAAACCACTTATTAAATTATCCATACATATGCCAATGAGTACATGTGTTTTCACACCTTCTTTAAAAGCACAAATGGTGGAAAATCACATACTTTTCATGTATAATAAAAGAGCTTATTTTATTATAAAGGAACACAATTCTCTGCAAATTAATTCCAAATTCTGTTTGCTACAGTTTCAAATTATTTTTCACAATCAGTCACTGACCAAAAACAAAAGTAAAGGCAATTTTATTATTATACATTGGAACATAAATCATACTTAAGCACAAACATAAAAACAAAGACTCATTTCTCATCTTTAACTTGTTTCTTTTCACTGGTTTCTTCCATGTCAAAAGTGAATGGTTTGTCATAACCCATCAGATGGTCATAGTCTTCAGGGTTTGGAAAGAGACCTGGATTAACTAACAATGATTTCGTTTTAGCATAAAATGTGGTAAACAAATGTGCACTGCTTGGAATCTTCACGTCATTCTGGTGAAACACTGTACTCTTTTCCAAAAGCACAACATTGTAAGTAATGGCTTTATAAGTGTCTGTTGTGGCCTCGTGGTACAGCCGAATGACATAGCCTTTCGTAACAAAGTGAAGCAGCGCTGGAGTGATCAACGTAAAGCTTCCTATGACGCCATAAAATAAGACTTGCAAAGGCAGACTTCCAAATATGATATTACTTTGTGCAAAAATGTATGGCAGAACTGCAAGGCTGATCACACTTGTAGAATAAGAGAAACATTTCACACCTAAATAGGAACAAAAATGGGAGAGGATTAATACTCTTACATTTTATAAAAGAATCAACCTATCCAATTAATTCTTCCACTTTTCTTACCATATCATCATAACAACAACAAAATCAAAATACACATAAAGTGTTATAACATTCCAGGCTGTTTTAAGCACTTTACATATTTTATTCATGAAATCTACAGAAAGCCCTAAGACATAGATATACAATTATTATCATGAGATGAGAAAAATGAGGCTCTTGCTCAATGTCACATAACTATCAAGTGACAGAGTTGGGATTCAAACCCAGGCAACCCAGGCAATGTGACTCCAGGCCGTTGGCCATTACGCTGCATTGCCTCTTCAAATGGGAAATCTGCATTAGGGTTAATTGGCCTCAACCTCAGTTCCCCAAGAAAAGATTTAATATTATTCAAAGATCCTTATTAATATGATAAAAACTCAGTCAGCAGACTATCAAATAAAACTCTGTTACCAAGCACTCTCTAACATAAACTCTTCAAATGTGGAGCTAACATTATCGAGCTAAGTGCCCAGGGTTAAAACAACAAATGACAAAAAACAAAACAAAACAAAACACAACCCAAAAAGCAAAAATAACACCAGTGGTTACGAAGTATGTGGGAAAGGTATTCAACTCCTTTACCAAGGAAAGACATGCAAGTTAAAACAATGAGATATTTTTACCTATCATATTAGAGAGATTAAAAATCAATGACTTCTGAACTATATACTTAAAAATGGTTAAGATGATAAATTTTATGTTATATATATTTCACCACAATAAGAAAATAAATGACTTTAAATATAAATTTCTCTTAGTTTGAAAGTATAATTTTAACATGATCCCAATAAAAATACCATCTGTTTGGAAAATAGACAAGATGAGACCTCAGACAAGTTAATTATAAAGTTAATTTAGAAAAACTAAAGAAGCAAAAATAAAAGGGGGTGTTAGATACGAAAACATAAGACTCTATAATTAAAATAGTGTGTCACTGGTGCACAAATAAACAGACAGATCAAAAGAACAAAATAAAAAATACAGAAATAAACCTAATTGTATATGGAACTTTAGTATAAAGATAAAATCTAAAATAAGTGGGCAAAAGCGGTGGTAGAATATGGATAGCCATGCAGAAAAAGAAAAAATTCAATCCATTCCTCATAGCATATACCAGGAAATTCCAAATAATCCAGAGATTTAAATGTAAAAACTAAAATCATAGAGGTGTAAGAAGAAAATATCCATAAAATGCTTCATAATCTGAGATAGGAAAATTTTCCTAATCGTGACTCCAAGTACTGAAGCAATTGAGGAGAAAGACTGATAAATCTGATTACATTAAAAATGTAAAAAGACAAATGAGAAAAATATTTACAACTTATATCAGTAAGGGTTAATATCACCACTATGTAGGTTTCTAGTATATAAGGGGGGAAGAAATAACATGCAAGAAATATAAGCAGACAGTTCACTGAAACAAAAATGCACATGGTCCTTGAACAGATGAAATGATGCTAAACCTCAATCATATGAAACGCAATAAAAACCAGAGTGAGTTACTGTTTTTCCCTAAATTGGCAAAAAACAAAAGTTTGACAACATACTCTGTTGGTGAGGCTATAAGAAAGCAGACACTCATACACTACTATTGGCTGAAGGCTTAACTATATTGCATTAGTAACTTAAAATAATTCCTCCCTTCCTCCCACAGGTAGTTGCCATGACACTGGTACACATGGGATACAATGCAGACCAAGCTGCCTCCTACATGAAAGCCTCCTCAGACCTCCCCACTTCTTTTTTCCCCATTACTTTTGTCACATTTAGGGGGTTGAATTCTGTCTCCCTAAATATTCGTGTCCCCTCAGAACCTCAAAATGTGAACTTATTTTGGAATAGGGTCTATGCAGACAATGAAAAATTCAGATGAGATCATACTGGATTAGGGTGGGCCCTAAATCCAATGAGAATATCCTTATAAGGACAGAACAGGACAAACAGAGACAAGGAGAAGGCCACGTGAAGTAGAAGGCAGAGATGAGTTATGCAGCTACAAGCCAAGGAACACAAAGCATTGCCAGGAGCCACCAGAAGCTGGAAGAGGCAAGAAACAATTCTTCCCTGAAGCCTTCAGAGAGAGCACAGTCCTACCAACACCTTGATTTCAAACTTCCAGGCTTCAGAACTGTGAGAATAAATTTTTGTTGTTTTAAGCCACCAAGTTTGTGGAAATTTATTACAAAAGCCCTAGGAAATTAACTAACATGCACATATACTTGATTTTGCCTAGACTGAAGTATTGCTATTTTTAAAACATTCAAGGCCTTCCCATCTTTCTGACTTTGCTCACACCACTTCTGTGCCTAGGGTGCCCCTTCTTTCACACTTCTTCATGTTCAAATTCTACTCATCTTAAAACGAGAATCCTGTGACATCAGGAATTACATGTTGCTGAATTAACAAGAACTGTCGACTAAAAGGACCTTCAAATGTCTTTAAAGTAGGACTCATTTAGTAAAGAACCTCCAGGAATGGTACCTCTAGGTCTTATGGTCTCTCACTCAGTTTCACATAGAAAAAAATGTTTCTCCCTCAGTTTCTACTTAGAAAAAGTATCAATCCCTGATAAGTATACAGAGTGACTGTCTACTTTCATGATATTAAAAGAAGTCAAACATTCAATTCCTTTATAATTCTAGAACTTTGAAGAGCATGAACAGCCATGCTCTTCCACAAATATTATATCCTACCCACACCAAAATTAATTCCTACTTATAGTCTCTTCTTTCCAGAATGGAGTCTGGAACATGAAATAAATTGGTAAGACTTCCCTGCATTTGAAGGAACGGTTCTGTGTTCAGAAGGAAATGGGGGTCACTGTTAACACATCTCAATGGATCCAATCCAGGTAGCCCAGGCCAGAGATGTGACAGAGGCTCAATGGCCTACTCATGCATTGACTTGTGAAGAAATTTATAACGATCCAGAATTGATTATTCCAATAACTTCAGAACTCCACTCGATGGTGATTATAATCAGTCCTTATCCCTAAAAAGTTTTAAACAGCTAAAATTATACTCTAAACATACTCTATTTCAATGTCACACGCTTGAGAACTTAGATTTCCTGAGTAAATTTTAGGTGATCAGTTGATACCAGCGTGATCAAAAACACAAATGCAAATGTGTGCTGAAATCTTGGGCCCACCTGGCTATAAAGTAATCCTCCAGATGTTTCATGTCATACTTTTTTTTTAAAAAAAAGATTATTACAATGAAATACAACCTGAGAAAATTAAACAAATCACATACCTCAGTTCTTTGGCCTTCTCTACTAAATTGTTCCATACAAAATCCTAAATTACGATCTAAGGAAAGAGCTCTAAACTTGTAGCTATCTAGCACACTGTCCATAACTCTCCATAGCTGTCTATCACCTGGAAAAGCCGCTAAGTAAACATTTTGTTGAAAATTCTAAAATGACCTGAAAAAATGTAAAATTAGTATATTTTTGAATTATAAAAGTATTACATGTTCATGTAAACACCAAATTTAAAAACACCTGAAGTAAATGTCTATTCCCCCAATATAACTACTTCTAAGAGGTATTCCACATTTTTTCTCTGTATATTCAACCATTACACAAATATACACTTTTTGCTGTTTTATTTTGTTGTTAAATATCTCAACAGGTGACCAAAAGAAGCTTTAACCATCAGATCACAAAGTCATAATAATCTTCAAAAACCTTTTTTAAATCTGAAAATGCAAAGGTCTCAACTTCTAAATCTTTTTATCAACAGGACACAAGAAAAAATTACAACCTAATTTTTCCTTATGTCTTGCAATTAAGAGGACTAAAATAATACATAACATATGCTAAGAACACTTTTTACAATCAAAAGGGAAAAATAAAAGTAAATATCTTCCTTTCTGATTACCCACCAAATACTGCTCGGGCCAGATTCCCAGTATAAATCAGCCTTCCATCTTCTGATTTTTCAACTTGCGTATGTAAGCATCGAATACATCTTTCCCAACACACAGGTATCTAATGAAACAGAGACAGAGACTATTATAATGTAAGTACATAATAAATTGCGTTTTAAAACTTTTAAATTGAAAAAAAAATTTAAGACAATGAAGAGACCTTGTCACATGAGATGATTTAAAGAATTCTCTCAAAATATATACAGAGGTAGAGAAATCATACTGGCTAACAGAATGACTTTCCTTAATTCCAGTCATAAGTAGACACGTGCTGAGTTGGAGTTTGAAGAACAAGGGAGCAACCCCAGCTTCAAGCTTTTTAGATAAAGTGTGACCTTGAACGTGTAAAAAGTTTAGTGGAATGGTTTCTTTTCTTCTACTCTTAATGAGAACTTCACTCTTGCTTCATGGTCAGAGTTAAATGCATTAGCTTTTCAAAAAATAAAGTTTTAATACAATAACGTAAGTAAAACACTGCAAATTCAGATTGTATAAAGTCCAGACCGTTTTTATTACTTCTAAAATATTTATACCAATAGCTAGTATAAAAACTTTAAAGAATAAAAAATAAAAAGAGGTAATTTTCCTAAAGGCCATCCATTTGCATCTCTTATTCCTCCTAACGAATATTTTACTTGAAACCGTACATCAAATTTCACGGGAACACGAGAGTCCCCTGAAAGTCTGAAAATGAATTTCACAGCACATAGACTTCAAAAGGCATGCCTAATCCCTTTATGCTGAAATTTAATTAGGTGTCAATTCCCATGTTAGGCATTTCTTCCACGTTTCAAGCACATTTGCTAATTTTGATACTTTACAGGGCAGGATTAGGAGACAATTTATTCAGACTAAAATCAGAAGATTAACGTCTCCATTCCCTTTTTCCAGGGAGCAAAGAAATTCCTAAAATTAGGACCACCTAATAAAAAATAGAACAAACTCAATATCATGTTATCCAAGGTCTTTCATTTCGGTCTCCAAGTGGTGCACCTAACGCCGAGGCCTGCTACTCTCGCCAGCCCCGCAGGGGATTCCCAGCCGGAGGCGCGGGGAGAGCTGTCAGAGAGCGGGGGCTCCCGGGTGCCGACTACACCCACCGACTCCCACCCTTTCTCGGATCTGCCAGCCCTGGGACGGCCCACCTGCGCTCGCACGGGACGAGGCAGAAGCGGCGCGGTCGCGCGCAGTCCCGTACTCCTGCGGCCGACAGGCCCCCAGGAGCCGCTGCAGGAGGCCGCCCGCGAGACGGCCGCCCTGGGGCCTCGC
>NW_006443225.1:15243696-15279878 GCF_000325575.1 Pteropus alecto | reverse complement strand
CTGCAGCCCCCGCCGCCGCGCTCGCGTTCCGGGCGGGGGAGCTCCTAGGCGCTGCACCGGCCCCCAGCCCCGCGAAAGGCGCAAAAGCCCGGCCTGCGCGCGGCGTCCGCGGTTCCGTGTGACAGTGCGCGAGGGCTGAGGGGAGAGCTGTGCGCGAAGGACAAAGCCTGGAAGCCAGGCTTAAACCTTTCTTTTTCGTGGTCGTTTTGTAGGATCCGGAAACTATTTTCGTTGCGGAAAATGATTCTAGCCTCTTGGTAGAGAGGAATAATACTTTATACGATTTGCACAAAAATGAATGATAATTTAATGCAACCATTGGGTTGATGGAAAATAAATGAAACTCGTTCAGGTAGTGTTGATACTTGTTAAATCTGTCTTCGGGAATCATTCACATCCGTATACACATTTGTTCGCTACTTATTAAAGTGTTAAACATCGGCCAGGACTAAATTAGGAGAGAGGACACAAAGATACTTGATAAAAACGGGAATCCACAGTTCTCACACAGTGGAGGAAATACCTAAAAATAAACTAAAATATAATGCTCTAATAGAATTGAAATATACCAATTTGTAAAATGCTGCAGAAACCCAAAAGGCAGCATGATTAATCTGGCCTCAGAATATCTAAAGGCTTCAGATTCAACAGCCTTGAAGGATGAGCAACCAACTAGTAGAGACACACTTTTGTTTACTATCTGAGAACTATATTTTTACTCCACACTTTGCATAGGAGAGGAACAAACAGTCTAAAATAAATCGCCTTGGCAACTCCAAATCCTGTATACTTTTTTCTGGGTGTCAGAAAATAAAATTTTTCTTTATGAATAACCTCATTCTGAAAGTTATCTTCCACTTACATTTTAAAAACTCTTCTAAATAGTGTAATTCATACTGCAAACAACATCGATTATCCATTATTTTACTGACACATTAAAATTTTTCTGTTCATATAGTTATTTAATATTGTTCAAAAAGTAAATCAAGGCATATTAAACATTTTGAGTTTATTTGAGCAAAAATGTATTCAAATCAGGCAGTGGCAAACTGGAAGTGGTTAGGAAGGATTAACTTAAGAAAGAAGCCACCTGCAAGGTTTTTATAGAGAAGAAGCACAAGTAATACAAGAAAATTATTTGGCTATAACTGAAGCAGTGGCATTATCTGAGAAAACCTAGTTGGCTCTTTGAGACTGGTTGTTCTTTCCCTCGAGGCACTACAGGAATTGACTCTGGCTTAGATTTTGGTTTGCTTAGTAGGCTACCAATTATCAGAACAATCTCAGTCTAATGCCCTTCATGTTTAATTACTTCAACTGTATGCTGAGAAAACCTGCATTTTTTATCTCTGTTAAGCTGAGTTTCTTCCTATAGGTACTATAAGCAAATAAAAAATATTTTGGTCTGCTCAAAGTTTCTAAATAGCTAAAATGAAATCATATTCTGAAAACTGCTATAAATTACAGGGAATTTTTACTCATTGTTTAAGAGGTTTCTCAATTCTTAGAGACATTTGTTGAATAAAAACTACTTGAACGACATTTTAGAATACTAAGGCTGGTTAAAAAATAAGCTTTGATTCCCCATACATATCATTTGAGATGTTCCCTTTAAAGATGGAGGCTGATGGGAAAATTAAAAATGGTATCTATCACTTGTAGACCACCATTATTGTATGTAATTTTTTTTTTGTTTTTTAGTTGTCTTTTCTACTCATCCATCAGCTAACTCCCTTCCCCATCTTTAAGGTGAGCTTAAGGGCAGAATGTCATAGTGGAAAAAACAAAAGAAAAATTTTGGTAAAGCTAATGTGTTGATAAGAATCCTAAACACTTCTTCTTACACTACTGGTTTAAAGCACATACTGGGAGAATCTTTCCAGATAAGAGTTTGTCAACAGATTATCAGGATTTTTAAAAATGTTCATATTCTAAGGAAATAATCAGAAACATAGTCAAAGATTTCTGCTGAGATACTGAACACAGTATTACTTATAATGATTTTAAAATGGAAATAAGGTAAATATCCAATATTAAGGAAATACTTAAGTGAATCACGGTACATTTAGGCAATGTAATTCTAAATAATTACATCATTTAAAATAATGAATGTTGAGATTCTGGTTACAGAGATTTAAGTTTTTGAGATTTATTAGGTTGGAAAGTAAATAGTATACAGAACTCTCTATATATACACATATATATGCATATATATGTGTATATATATTATATTTGCTTATAGTACCTACACAGTTTGTATATGTATGTATGTGTGATATGCCATTGAGTCAGCTCTGACTCCTGATGATCCTATGAATAAGTGACATCCACAATGTCCAGTCCTCAACAGCCCTGCTCAGCTCCAGTAGAATCATGCCTATGGCTTCTTTCATGGAGTCAATCCATCTCATATTTAGTCTTCCTTTTTTCTGGCCACCTTCTATTTTTCCCAGCATTATTATCTTTTCCAAAGAACTCTGCCTTCTCATGATGTAACTGAAGTAGGAGAGCTTCAGTTTTACTTTTGTCTCTAGTTCTAGGACCCACTTGCTCATCTTTCTCGCAATCCAGGGTATCCATAGAGCTCTCCTTCAACATCTTATTTCAAAAGATACAATTTTTTTCTTAACAGCCTCTTCACTGTCTCATCCGTACATAAGAATTGGGAATGCGAGGGTGTGGACAATCTCAGCCTTGGTCTCTGATGACATCTTTGCTCTTGGTGATCTTTCCTAATTCTTCCATCGCTGCCCTTCAGAGTCTCAGTCTTCTCGTGATTTCTTGGCTGCAGTCTCCATCTGAATTGACGAGTGAACCAAGGTGAGCAAAATCTTTTAACAATTTCAGTGTCATCATTGTCTAAGTTAAAGTTCTGTATTTCTTCTGCAGTCGTGATTTTTGTCTTCTTGATGTTCACAGTCCTGCTTTGGCACTTTCTTCTTTCATTTTTCATCAGAAATCGTTTCAAATCATTGCTACTTTCTGCCAATACGATGGTGTCATCTGCATATCTTAATTTATTGATATTCCTTCAACTAATTTTCATTCCTCCTTCCTCTAAGTCTAGCCCAGTTTTTTGTATGATATGTTGTGCATACAAATTAAACAAAAAGGGAGATAAAATACACCATTCTCTGACACCTTTGCCTATAAGAAAGCATCTGTCTCTCCATATTCTGTCCTGACAGTGACTTCCTGTTGACAATACAGGCTACACATCAGGACAATCAAGTGCATGATCTATGTAGAAGCACATGGGAAAACAAACAAACTTATAAAAATGCAAATTTCTGCATTTTTATAACAAATGTGTATTATATTGAGAAAATAAAAATTTTAAATAAAGTTACATTTTGTACAATGGGAAAAAAGGGTCTAGACTAGATTCTAGCCCTAGAACTGGCATTAGCTAGCCTGAGAACGGTTGCCTGAAATCTATCATTCTCTAGGCAACTAACGCGTTCGCAGGGTGATGCTGTGAGAAACAAAAGGCAAGAGAGGAGAGAAAAGGACACTTCTGAAGTCAAGGGGGAACCGTAGGATTAAAAATGAGCCCACGGCCTCCTCCTCTCACCCCAATGCCTCTCCCTCCAAACCAAACTCTGAGTACTGTTACAACCAAAAAACCTTAACGCTTTTTGCAAAGGCTTTCGTAAGTTAACCCAGGACAGTCTGTCTGTAAAAAGCAATATCTTTTATTGGCCAAATCACCTATGTCTTTCAGGCAAAAGTCATTAATTAGGTCTACAAACTTTGGATGGCTTGTATGTGTTTCCTTTTGTGGACATTGTTACACAACAGTGCCCGGTTGAGCAACTTGCAGTGGCGAGCTCTTGGCCCTGCATTCTCTTCGTGCCCCAGTCCTGTAAACAGTGGGTGAACTTTATTTAGCTGTTTCAGCCTTCCTGGAAGAGTGCCTTAATTTAACCACAGGAAAGCAAGTAAAAAAGATAGGCGCATCGAGAGAGAGAGAGAGAGAGAGAGAGAGGGAGAGAGAGAGAGAGAGAGAGAGAGAGAGATTTTTTTCAAAAGCAAGTAAAAAAGATAGACGCATCGAGAGAGAGAGAGAGAGAGAGAGAGAGAGAGAGAGAGAGAGAGAGAGAGAGAGAGCGCGCGCGCGCGGAAGTGAGCGAGAGAGCAGAGAGACTGGAAAGGTGTAAGGGCTGAGGGGGCGTCGAATGACAGATGGTCTCAGAATTGAGTGTTGGTGGCAGACGCCTGGAATTTCTGTGAATGAAATCAGAATCTAGAAATGCTGGGCAGGGAAGAGGGCTAGAGAGGTGGGGGAAGAGCCCCAGGGTGGGGGTGGGGAAGGGGCGTGGTTAGTTTTCAGTAAATCTCGAACGGTACGGGGAAGAGAGGAAATGAGGCCAGGCGATTACGCGAGGCGTTGAAATGCTCTTGTACACGTACTGCAACTTTTCACAAAAGACAGATGCTGCCTCATAAAGAGCCGATCTTGTCAGCAAAGAGATCGCACTCCCACTTTTCAATATCCCCTCTGCAGACAGTCTCCGATTTCCAGGAGTTCCCCCAAAGGACAGGCACGGACAACTCCTAAAATTTCCAAAAATCTTAACACCCAGAGTGAAAAACTACAAGTCCCAGGATGCAGTGCTGCCCCGGCCAACCCCCAACACACCCTCCAGAGAAACTACAAGTCCCAGGATGCAATGCTGCTGGGACCCCGGAGCAGCTCGCTGAGGACGCCGTCCCCGTGGAAACTGGATTGGGGCCGGTGCTGCATGCTGGGAATCAGAAGGCCTGGCAGCGGATTGGTTGAGATTTGCAGAGATCGCTGTCCCCCCACGCTGGCCTGCGGTGCCGTAGGACTGGGGAAGGAAAGGGGCGCTGCGCAGTTCCCGTGGACGGAAGCGGGCGACAAACTCAGTGCGTCCCCGCCTCACCAGGTACTAATCTCCCGCGCGTCGCAGAAGGCGTCGGTGACTCGGCGGAAGTGATTCCCCAACTGCCCCGGAACCCACGGCGGCAGGCATCTGGGGGTGGGGGGGCGGCCCTGGACTGGGGGCTGTGGCGGTGCGCGGGGACCGGGTGCGGTGGCTGCGGTGACTGCGGTCCTGACGAGTGAGTCTCGGGCTGCAGTGGGGACGGAACTCCGGGCCCTCGTGGAGGACGAAGGGGGCTCGTAGTGGGCGCGCTCGCCGCCCTACTGCCCACCCCTTCCCATTTGGGCGGGGAAGGAGCGGAAGCCCTCAGCCTGCCCTGGCCGCCTCGGCTCCTGGTTTGGGGGAGGGGGAAGAGGGCGGCGGGACCTTTCCTGGCGCGTTCGGTGGGCTCGGGAAAGGGTGGAAGGAGGGGCGGCGGCCGGAGAGACGGGGCCTTCTCTGGGCTGAGCGCGGGGAGGGTGGAGTTAGGAGCATGGCAGCCCTGACGCTTTTCATTTTTGCCTTCCCCGTGTGCACTGAGATTCGTCCTTCTCTTGGAGGCAGTCCGCAGTCGTAGGAGAGGGCCTCGCTTTTTCCAGCTGCGGGACCCCGAGAACTTTACCTTCTGGGCAACTTACTGAGCGATCTCTGCCCAACCTGGTGGTTTGGGGCTGTCGTGCATCTACCTCCCAGTCTTGTCTGAAAGGAGGTATCTAGTGTCAACTACAGTGGCCATCGAGTTTCTCTTACGGAACTAAAACCTTTTTAGTAACGTATGGCTATGGAGTTCGTGTCACTAGTGCGAGCATTTCTACTCTGCATCGCCTTCAGTGTGGAAAGCAGCCTAAATCCTTCAGTTTCAAAACCTCATTTTCAAACTGACAGATTTGCTTTTTGATCTCCAAATAGTTTCCTTTTCTGTTTCGTGGACTAAAATGATAAATCTCATTTACGTTATAACTATAATTCGTAATGTCGAACCATCACAGTTTACACGTGGATTTATTTATCGTGGAGATGCAACGGCGAGGAAATAGCTGTGGCCCCAGGCACCGTGGATATTTATTATTTATTGCCAGTGATTTGGGGGTCCATACTTAATTTTAAGTTAATATTCTTTTATCCTTACGCATGAGATTTATCCAATTATTTACCATTCAAAAATATATATTTCAAATGGAGGATGCCAATTTCATTGCTTTATGGTAATTTTTAATATAATTAGACAATAGTTTATAGTTAGACGTTATAGTCAGCCTTATATATAAAGTTCTAAAGTAATATTAGTTTGTGTCTTATAAAATGTTTGGGGGGTTTGGATGTTTCAGTACTAGAAAATAATCTGGAAAACCTGCAGTTACACTGATAGGTGTTAATGGATTTTAGCTAACCTGTCCTTAATGTTTACTGTTCATAATAACCAAAAAAGCCCATTCCGTGATGCCTGAAATTTCAAGCCTAGGTGATTAAGAAAATAATAGCACCATTCATTCAAGAAATATTTATTGAGCATCTGTTATATGCTAGGCACTATAGTAGGCCTGCCCTCATGGAGCTGAGGAAGGAGAGAGGCTTTACAAAACATAAGCAAATATAGTTTCAGGTGATGAAAAATATGAAAGAAACCATAGCAAGATTAGAGTTAGATTAAGTTAGAGTGACTTGGGTGGGGGTATGTCATCTCAATAGGGAAGTGATCAAACTCCTACCTCTGGAGTTGATGTTTTGCCTGAAGACCTAAATGAGGGAGAGGTGAGGGAAGAAATTTAAGATAACTGTAACTGCAAATGCAAAGACCTTAAGGTAGGAAAGGACTTGACCTGTTAGCATACTAAGAAGGCCATCGTGGCTGGTGCTTAGTGAGGAGTGATGAGAGGTGAAGTCAGAGTGATTAACAAGGACTCAGTAAGGTGGAACTTGATAGTCATTTTTCTGTCTGTGATGAGAACCCATCAGAGGATTTTGTGCAGGGGAGTGACATCTGATGTATGCTTTCGATGACTAATTGCTGGGTGGCAAATAGACCACGTTGGAGGAAAGTGGGGAAACCAGCTCCTGAGGAGGCTTGTGGCCTAGTCCAGTTGAGAAATGGTAACTTGGGAGTTAGTGAGAAGTGGTCTGATTTGGAATGTAATTCGAAGATGGAGCCAAGTGGGTCTTGCCTTCACTCGTAGAAGAAAAAAAAGAAAAATGAGAAATCAAGTGTCTTGCCTGCGCATCTGGCTGAACGGTAGTGCCATTTACTGAAATGAGGAGGGCTGGGGGGTACACTGGTTTCTGAGGAATAAATCAGAAGTTCTGTATAGAATGTACTGAGTTTGATAACTTTTTTACAGCTCAGTGTGTGCAGTGGCCGAGTTGTAGATCCACAGCTGTTTCTCAGGGGACTCAGGGGAGATGTGATGCTAGGGAGATAATCTGGAAGTTGTATTTCATAGGTGATATTTGAACCTCATGGCTGACTGGGAGACATCAAGTAGAGAGTGTTAATGGAGAAAAGGGAGCACTCTGGTTAGAGGAGGAGCGAACAGCGGTGGGAGCAGAAAACAGGGCGTGGTGTCTGTAATACTAAGAGAAGAAAACGGTTCAGGAAGGAGAGATTAGTCAACTGTAAAACCCTGCCAGGAGTAAGATGAGGATAAAAATCGATCACGTGACCAAGCAAAGTAGTTGAAATTTGATAAGAGCCCTTCGAATGAACTAGTGGGCCAAAAATCTGATCTGAGCTGGTTAACCAGTGAACGGTGACACAGCACTTTGATGTGTTGATGGGAATAATGGCGGACGAAATCCTTGGGTAAGTGAGCTTCAGTGGGCAGGTTGGCCTTGGATAGAAGGGTGGTTTCTATTAACTTTTCTAACAAGAGAGTGGACATGGTATATACACACAGGTAGGATGAAGGAGGAAAGACAAGGCAGTTGAAGTGATTTGTTTCCGTTTTCCTGGCGAATTAAGTGAAGTCAGGGCAAGGTGTTGGAGGTTTGGGAAAAAAGCTGTAAATTCTCTCGGAATAGGAAAGCCAGTTTACTAGGAGGATCGCTGCAGTGCCCAGTGTCTGTTTAAAGTGCGTGGATATAAATGTAAGGTTAAGGCCAGTCAGTGGATGTGCCTCTTCTCCAGCCACATTCCGCTCTTCGGTTCAGAACTGTGCTAGGCAGAGAATTGGGTTTGGCGGGGTTGGCTTTGTGTGGGTGGGGACATCAGAGGAGAGGGCAGGGAGTTAGTGATAAAAGGACAGCAAGACGGGCGTGGCGCCAATTCCGATCAACTCTTAACAGTGGAGTGAAGCAAGGTCAGAACTTATTTTGTATTTCTTTCTATATTTCTTTTTAGCCCATCCTAATGGTTCTTTGAAATTTATTTCTTAATATATACTTATACTTAAATACACACTGTATAGTGGAAGTCGTCGCTTATACTTTTTAAACCAAAATAAAGGAATTTGGAGATCATTATCAAGGAGAGAGATTAGATAGTTTGCAGGAGTGAGACAAACTCTGGGAACACACAGCGCCTGGAGCCTTTAAGTTCTGTGCTGTGTGAGAGTGACTTTGTTTAATTAAAATGAGAAATTGAGAGTTAGAAGCATTTGTTTTAGAGGGAGGATGAATTGCGGATGGGTTCAACCATGAAATAGTAGAGCCAGAAGGGACTCGTAGATGCATTTTAGCCCAATTTCCTCATTTGGGGGGTGAAACAAGCCTGATCATGTCTTAACCTCTCTGGGTCTCGAGATAGAAATGCAAATATAATTGAATTAGTTCTAGGAAACATGAAATTCCAGAAATGTACAGGAATACATGTTTGATAAACTTGTATTATAATTAGCAGTTTATGGTAGTGGGTACAAAATCGTGAGACTGATGTTTACGTTATGATATTATAAACATGTGGCTGTGCCCTGGAAATCTTTAAAACAAAACTTTTTTAAGAATTAGAACTCATATTGACTCAATTCTGTTGTGAAAGACGAAATACCATCTCCTTCCTTAGTCACTCCTTCCCCTTAATATAACACAGAATGTTTCAATAAACTTAAATAGACATTTCCTGGAAAGAACAGTTTTCATTGTGGTTGTCTAAAAGTTCCAAGTTTGTTAGATGCCAATACCGAGGAAAAACATGAAAAGAATCACTTGCTCAAAAGCGTGGTGCTGTTGAATAACTTTTGTCGGAAAGCTCAGGATAATACTATCTATGTCTTGTCTGTGGCACATGCTTCATTAAATGGCCATGTGATTGCCTCTGTGCCTGATATGTGGGTCATAGAGAGAGAGAGACCTGTCTGCCTTGTGGAAACTTAGAGCTAGTTGGGGTGACAGGTAGATCTAAAAAGACACTTGTAAAGCAGCTGTGAAATATTTGTATCTAATAGTGAAGAAAACTATAAATTCCACAGTGGAAGAAAAGATGAGGAAGGGTACTATTTGCTAAAAGTATTAAGATTATCTACACAAGAGTTAAATATAGCATTGTTATAAGTCGAATAGGCCAGAATGAGAATTTTAACTCATGCTGGGAGACATGAATTCAGCGACACTATAAGCACATTCTAGGCAGGATATTTTGATGTCTTATTACAAATTGGAATTGTATCTTAACTTCTGTCAATTTGTATTACATAGCCAAAGCCTCTTCAGATAGGCCTGAACACGAGATAATTTTTAGTTAATGTAATTTACTGGTTTCCAAATTAATCTTTTTTTTTTTTTGTAATTTTAGATGTCAATTTTATTTTAAAATTTATTTAAATTAGTTTCAAGTAGACAGTGCATTGGTTAGACTCAAATTAATCATATTCTTACATGTAGATAAGGAGAGATCATCAGGCTGACTGACCACTATTCCCTTCATGAGCTCCTTGGTTCCATGCACTTATTAGTTCCTTTTTAAAACTCAGTTTTAAATCATAGTTTTCTAGTTATTTACACTTCTGAACATGTATTTTTATGTGTTCATTTATATGTAGAAAACATGAGATTAATAGGCAAGAAGCCACTTATTTCGCGTAGTGGCATCAAACTGTTCCTGTCATTCTAATCTGCTTTTTAAAAAATTAACAGTTTATCTTGGTATTTCCATGTCATGATAAATAGAGATTTAACATTCCTTTTTACTGCCCTGTAATATTTCATAAATATGGAATACTACATATATTTAGCTCATTCCTAATTGATGAACTTTGTGGGGTATTTTCAGTTTTTCATTTGTATACATATTATAGTAAATAATCTTGCCTTTGCTCATGGTGCTAGTGTTTTTCTAAAGTAGATACCGAGAAGGAGACTTGCTAGCCTCAATGATTCTGCTGCTGCCGCCTTCCAAAACTTGTGCCATTTATCTGATACCACCCATTTCTCCTCTCCTCCAACACTGAGTCTTAACAAGTTTTAAAGTTTAAGTTTGCATTTTGCCATTGGGATCAAGCACTTTTTTTACAGGTCCATGTGCTGTTTGTATTTTGTATTCTATTTTTTCAGAGTTCAGTGGGGCTTTTTATATTTCTTATTTTAATCTGCAGTGCATTTTGTTAGTGATGTCAGACAGCTAACATTTTTTTTTCAAGTAAATACCAGTGTAAAAAACCAAAAATATACAAAGAATAGACTTGCAGCAGTTGCTATCATCTGTTTAAATAATCCAAGCAAATTAACTGGAAAACTATTAGAACTATTAAGAGAGTTCTGCAAAGGTAATGGGTTACAAGGTCAACTCACTGAATTTAAAAGTTTTTCTTTAAAATACTAGCAATAACCTTTCAGAAAGTATAATTGGAAAACATACCCCATTCATAATAGAAACTACCCAAAAGTAGATCTAGCAAGAAATGTGTAATAACAAAATGGGGACTTGCCCAACCATTTAGCAAAACATGTTTATCACTATCGTAGTTAAAACAGGGGTATCAGTCAGGTATAAACAGACTGATGGAACTGAATATAGTCTAGAAATCCAGGTAGTGTATAGTATACGATAAAGGTAACGTTTCAAATCAGAAATAGGATGGGCTGTTCAAAGATGTTTTCAGTGTTCAATCCTAGATTCAAAACTGATTTCAATGTGGCCCTTGGCTCAAGTAGGATTTCCATTTGTTACCAAAAAATGAAAAACCATAAAAGAATAATGTTTCTATATACTACTCTGAAAGCACAGTGACGTGTCAGGCCTTTGTTCATGCCCTTGTCTTCTGCCTAGACTGACTCAAGCACTGCTCCTCAGCTGCTTGCTTTTACCTTCCTAATTCGTGTTTCCGGAACTCAGCTCAGTTATGGAATAGATCTTCAGATGTTCAAGCTGAGATTTTTGCCACCCCAGACTTAGATATCTATAGGTAATTTGTTGTTTAAGTCCAGATTTCATCTTATTTAAAATATTTTTAGTTTCTACCTAGAAACGAGGTTTGCTCTTAAGTCTTACTGTTGATTTATGTTCTTTGTTAGTGATGGGGAGTCTCCCCCCACCCCCCGCCACCATTTAACCCTTGCCGTAGAAAGGGTGGAATTGGTTTACTGTATTAGGAAGTCTGTAGAGAAAGTGTTGCTACCCAAAGGACTGCTAAAATGTGACTTAGCGTGGTTGCTTAGCTACTGCTACTTAAGTAAACATTCTAGATGTTTTGCTCTGGAAATTTTCCAGATAGACAAGTTGGCACTTGAAATTCTTGTTCTTCTAGCTTTTCTAGCAGTTTGTTCTTTTCGTTTTGCTTTGTTTTTTTGTTTTTTAGAAGAATGATTACAAAGCAGTATGAACAGAAGAAAATAATGGCTGATGAATTTTTAATTGCCTACTACTATTATCATAAAATGACATTTTTACATTTTAGAGAATGATCTAAGGAGCTCTCAGCAGTAGTGGAAAAGAAGTTTTAACGAGCCAGAATTTTTTACCATGGCAGTGCGGAATAACAGAAGAGAATATGGGCTGTAAAACAAAACTACCTAGGTTTAAATCCTCATGCTGTCGCTTAAGCTGTAGAACCCTTGAGCAAGTAGCAGCCTCTTAGCATCTGCACATCTTTATGATGGGAATAATAATTCCCTTGTGAAAGTATCATTTTAAAATAAAATGTATATAAGGCATTTAGTGCAATGTTTGCCCCTTGTAAGGCCGTCAAATGGTTGGTAATAACGCTGCACTGGCACAGCTGCCCTTATCTCACATTAGAAATGGAACTTTAAATCTCCTTCCATGCTTAGCCAGTGTTCTAGACCGAAAGATTTGATTTCTGCTCCCAGTCTGTCACTACCTGGAACAAATCATTCAGCCTCTCTTTACATCAGTGATGTTATTGGGGGTCGGGGTGGGGGTTGTTTTTTTTGTTTGTTTTTTAAGTGGAGGGATTATATAGGTTATCTCCAAGTGCCTTTCTTGCTTTAAAACGTTATGGTTCATTTTCTTGACCCTTCCCGTAAGGTTAGAATTAAAATATTGGGCTACAATTTCTTAGAGAATAAGATAGTTAGGATATGTTGTTTTCCTGACACACACAAAAAATAATATTGATACTAAGAAAATCCTCTTTTGAAGAAATGTTAAAATATAAAGTACTGAAAACATGAATCCTTTAGCATTCATTTTATTTTGTAAAATTTAAGATTTCTTTAAAAATTATAAATTTTTTACCACTCTACTGTTAAATTTCAGAACTTTGGCAACCTGCATGCAGAAGGGATGGAACAATAAAATGTATTAAAGATGTGTACATTTATATAAGAAGAGGGCAGGCCTTGTCCTTTTAATTCTCAGTACTTCATGTCCTTAGATTTATCTTGTTGTCATTCATTCAGCAAATATTTGCTTTAGTGCATATAGAAAGGTGATTAAGGCCAGGGATCTCGTTCAAGTTCAGTTCAGGTGAGGTCCTAAGGAACAGCATCTGTATTTTTAAACTCTTGTCAGAAAATTTGCCTTAAAGGAAAAAAGAAAAAGAACAAATCTTTATTTACACTTTATTGTCCTAGAACTGATCATCTTTCCTCAGATGTCCAGAAACTTGATACTATTTTATATTGGCTGGGAAACTCTTGCATAGCAAAGAGAGAGAGAGAGTCCTAAACTTGTAACACCAAGGACGTGTTAAATAATAATGAGTGAAAACATGTTATTTCAGCATTAGTCTTAATATAGCATTGTTATATTTTCAGGAAACTACTAAACTTCCTGTGGAAGCAAAGTAGAATTTCATAAGAACATAATGGGTAAGTTTCATAAGAAAATAACGGGTAAGTATTTCAACCAGTAAAATGCTGGTTTTTCTTCTCAAGGTAGACCTTTGATGTCAGTCAATGTAAGTAAGAAAACGGTCAGCGTGGACCAAAAGGAGTTGTTGAAATCAACAGCTTATGTCTACTAGATATTCTGGGAAGACAGATCAGTAACGTTATTGTGCGAAATATAATTTGTGATTCTTAATGAGCACTTGTACCTTAAGATATTAGAAACTTTCCCAACAGACATGAACGGTTTAGCTTACAAAGAGTACTAGAAGTATAAATTTAAATAATTGATAATTACTTTTGTTTTGTTCTCAGAGGTTGGCAAAAACTGCTAGGAATCTGTATGCTTGAGTAGTCTGTAGCTTAGAAGTCCTCCAGCTTTTTATAATGAGGAATTGCAAGAAAAATACACTACATGGCCTTTACTAATCGTTAATGTTTTGCCACATTTGCTTTTCCTATGTGTATATGTGTTTATATACACACCTAGACATGCACACACATACAAAAAAAATTTTTTTTCTGTGCCATTTAAGATTTAGTTGGACACATCTAAATCAGCATGTATTCAGTCCATATTCAGAATTTTCCAGTTATGGCAATAATGTTCTTTACAGCAGGCATATTATTTAAATCCAGGACCTTGTCAGAGGTTACTTACTACATTGACTTGTCTCTAGTCCTGCGGGGGAGCGGTGAGGAACAAGGTCCTTCCTGACATTTTAAAGTTTAGATTTGTCTCGGTGTTTTCTCCTGTTAGAATCAGATTAAACATTTTTGGCAGCAGTATTACACAAGTGTTTTCAATAGTTATGAATCTTAATTTTCAGGATTTCTAAATTAACTATTGAGAAATAAATGAGTAAATGGAATTTTGTGGCTGAATATTACTTCAGCTTTATCCTCTGTACTTCTCCTTTCTAGGGCTTCTTAAATTTTTAGAATAGGCCGTAGCATACTTTTTAGATTTTGATAACCATAAAAATTTAAATTCTGTCAGTACAATATTGTAAAAGTTACAGATGTGAGAAAGACCTGTGGCTGAAGCAAGCACTGAGGCCGTGGGGTGGCGGGTAGCAGCAGAGTGACACCTGTGCACTCTATCTCCTCACCTCTGCTTTGAATTTTTAAAGACTGACGTTTGTCTGGATTCATTACTTTCAGCAATGTAAAGTGAGCAATACCATATTTTTATTATTTTCATGGATCAAGAGTAAAATGCTGAGTAAAGCGCTAACTTTTAGAATTGGGGCATGTCAGAAGTTGCACTCACATGGCATATAAACATTCATTCATAAACACACTATGCCTCTTATTTTTAAAACGAGTATTTCAGGTGATAAAGTTTTACTATTTGAATATTTTGTCTTAATCTTCAAATTTGACGAGCTGCTGTGATCATAAAAAAGTTAATACTTCCTTGGAAAATACTGGTAAATTTCATCCAGAGTAACGTCCTCGAATATAGAGGTTATTCTGACATTGGAAAATGTGTAGAAAATAATAGACAAGAAATTAAAAACTTTAAAATCTTAGTGGCTCTTACCTCCAGAAGTGTTTCTGGTTTGAGTTCCTCAAATACTAACCTTGGTTAACCTGCTTATTTTTAATAAATGCGATTCAAAAATCATTTTACTACTTACTTTAGATGGAGAAGAAAAGACCTACGGTGGCTGTGAAGGCCCTGATGCTATGTATGTTAAATTGATATCTTCGGATGGTCATGAATTCATTGTAAAAAGAGAACATGCGTTAACTTCAGGAACAATAAAAGCCATGTTGAGTGGCCCAGGTAGGAACATTTCTTTACTTTCTCTTAATAGAGCTTCACTTATAATGTTTGATGAATGTATTTTTAAGTCAAATTAAATGACTCATAACATTTAAAAACAAAGAGAAGCGGTAACCGTTTGAACGTTTGCATGATTATGTTGCATCGGGAGAAAGTTGGTTTCTGCCATTCGCTGTGTTTAGCTGTTTACTCTAGTTTCAGTAAGACCACGCTGATTCTTTGGAAGGACCATTTCCCTTGGTTGGTTTCTGTGGTCAGCTTCTTCAGCACAGGACTCTGGTGATTTGTGTTCCTAGTTATGCATAAAGTTTGTAGAAGCTACCACCTCCCAAATGTCTTTTCTTAACATTTTCCTTTTTCTTTAGAGGTAATTTTTTTTTACCTCAAGAAAAATTTTTTCTTGAGTATTGGAATTTCTGGAGCATATGGTAATTCTATGTTTAACTTTTGGAGGAAACGCCAGACCGCACATCTTACATCCCTCCAGCAGTGCGAGGGTTCCTCGCGTGGCTTTCTTCACACCCTCACTGACGCGATGCAGTTTTTTTATTCTAGCCATGCTCATGTCAAGTAGGTATCCCATTGCGTTTTGGATTAGCATTTCCCTAATGGCTAATGATGTTGACTATCTCTTCAGGTGCTTGCTGGCAATTTATATATCCTCTATGGAGAAATGTCTATTTTAGTTCGTTGCCCATTTCTTAATTGGGTTGTGTGTCTTTTTGTTGTTCAGTTGTAAGAGTTCTTTATAAGTTCTGGACACTATATTCTAACCAGATATATGATTCGCAAATATTTCCTCCCGTCCTTTAGGTTGTCTTTTTCTTAATAGTGTCTTTTGATGGACAAGAGTTTTTTATTTTGGTGAAGCTCACTTTATCTCTTTTTCCCTTTTGCTGGTGTTTGTATTTTTTGGAGTCCTGTCTAAAAATCCATTGCTAAATCCAATATCATAAAGATTTACCTTTATGTTTTCTCATAAGAGTTTGATTGGCTTTAGTTCTCACATTTAGGTCTTCGATTTTAAGTTAGTTTTTGTATACGGTGTGAGGTGATGATTTGGCTGTTCTTTTGCACGTGGACATACCGGCACCATTTGTCGAAGAGGCCTTTCTTTACCCCACTGATTGCTCATGGCACCCTTCTTGAACATCAGTTGACTGTAGATGTGCAGGCTTATTTGTGGACTCTCAGTGTTCCTCCTGCGCTCTGTTCTTTATGCCACTACCACACAGTTTTGATTACTGTAGCTTTTTCATAAGTTTTAAAATTGGGAGGTGTGAGGCCTCCAACTTTTTTTTCTTTTTTAAGATTGTTTTGGCTATTTTAGATCCCTTACAATTCCTTTTCTATATTTTTTATTATGGAGGTTTTAAAACATACACAGAAGTAGAGAGAATGGTATAATACAGTGTCATGTGCATGTCCTTCAGCGTCAGTAGTTATCAACATCTTGCCGGTCTTGTTTCATCTGTTCTCGTTTTTTAAAGAGTATTTCAAGCGAATCCCTGACATTGTGTCATTTCACTTAGAAAATCTGTGCTAGTCCCCCTGCACCTTCCCTTTTTTCCAGACCATCAGTTTTACAAAGAAACAAGGTTATTTATCTAATGTCCATATCCTGATTAGACTTAATGTTTCATCCTGTAAACTCATAATTAGAACTCTAGAGGCTTGATTAGAATCTGGTTCATTTTACTAGGCAAGAATACTTTATAGTACTGTCGTATACTATTGTAACACATGTTTTAGCTATGTCCAGATTGATTAGGGGGCCCAGGGTTATCAAGTTGATTCGTCATGAACAGTTCCATAGTCAGACTTTCATATAATTATTTTAGCACTCACTGTGATTATTGTTGAGATGTACTTCATTTGGAATTACAAAACAGTGATTTTCTAATTCTATATGTTTTTTCTGCATTTATTTATTAGAATTCTCTTAAATTCTATTTGGTTGCCCTGAAATATAGTCTGTACAGGAAAAAGAAGATAAATGCTTGATTTTTCTCTTTACATATAATTTTTCAGAGTAATGAATTGGTTCTCCAGCATTCTCCAATAATAAAGAGTGTTTTATTTTGTTTTGTTTCGTTCCGTTTGGTTTTGCATGTCATTTTCAGCTCATCACTATATATTTTTGGTGGATTTCAATCCGATGTAGTCATTCTCACTGGTTGCTCAAATTGCTCCATTTGCTCCATTTTTATGCCAAAAATATGCTCCATTTTATGGCTCCTGTGTCTTTTTGACATGGCTTCACCATCGCTGTTGTACAGCTATACTACTTCCTGTAATAACAAGCTTTCTCAGGCTCATTTTGTACATTTTTTGTCAATCCAGAAAACAACCATTTTCCCAAAGAACGCTGTTTTCTTTTAGTGGGAAGTGGTACTTAGGGACCCAGTCTGGGTACGAGCAGGACTCATTGTTCCTGAGTCGAGTTGCTTTTAGTCTTTTCTCCCAAACAGAGCTTCAATGTACTTTAGGGGGAAAATCATGGACGCTGAGAAAGTTTTAATTAAAATCAAAATTAAAGGATTTTTGCTCTTTGTAAACTTGATCTCCTTTAAAATTTAAAAATAAGAGCTTTGTCCTGAAGATCAAACTTCAGCCCCAAATTAATGTTTGCATAAAAAGGAATGAAGTACTGATCCATGCTACAAAGTATATTTGAAAGTGGATGCACCTTCAAAACATAATGCTAAGTGGAAGAAGTCAGACACAAAAGGTCGCATGTCACGTGATTCCATTTGTATGAAATACCCAGAATAGATAGAAAGTCCCAAGGCTGGGGGGTGAGGAAATGGGAGTGATTGCTTAAAGGGCACAGGGCTCAATTTGGGGTGATAAAAATGTTTCGGAACTAGATAGAGGGGTGGTTGCACAACATTGTGGATCTATACTGAATTGTACACTTTAAAATGGTTAATTTTTTGTGATATGAATTTCACCTCAAAAAAAAAATCTTAATGTGTGTCTAGTCTCAAAGGCTTAAGTGCTTGTTGATAATATTTCATGCATATATTCAAGAAAGAGAATTTTAATTATTGGTAAACCAAAAGTTATCTTATGCCTTTGAATTATTTGCTGAATCCCGATCTCCTTTCTCCCCACTCACCTCACCCTGAACCAACACACAATTATTAAAAAGCTCTAAAAATAACTACATCTCAGAAAGTATATTTTTCTGCCTTTTGTATTCAGGTCACGTTGCTAGTGCTTGACTGCTAGGAAAATAATTTTATCCCTATAATAAAAGCTAAACGATAAAACCTGTACCTAGCAGAAGAAACTTCGAGAAATCACTAGAAACTGTTTATGAAATGTTATTAAAGGGAAGTGGCTTATAAGGAGACCTCATTAACATGATCATATTTTTAAAAACTAAACGGGAGGTCAGTAGATTTACCTTCCTGAAAAGATTTTAAAGTACTATTTCACTAATTTATTTTTGGATGCCAATTCAGTATAGCACAGGGCTGCCAATGGTCCAAAAAGACTTGATTCCCTAGACTGAATCTTCTGAAAGATTTGGCTTTTTTATGTCCTACTCATCCTTCAGTAATCCTACCAACAAGAGTCTTAGGACAAGGTACTTAAGTGTCCAGACTTTTAGGAGAGAATTAGAATTTTAAAATTCAATATTGATGAATCTCAAATGCTATCTTAATAAAGATTTTTTTTTATGTTTATACTCAGAAATCAAAATTAGATATTTCATTTGATGCTAGTTAGTTTATTCTTTTCACATTGTATTAGCTTGCTAGGGCTGCCATAAGAAAGTCCTGTAGACTGTTGATTTAAACAGCGCATTAATTCTCATGTAGTTCTGGAGGGTAGAAATTCCAGATCAAGTTGTTGGTTGATTTCCCTTTACTAGATGGCCATCTTCTCCCTGTGTCTTCACATTGTCCGATCTCTCTGTCTGTGACCCATTCTCTTCTTATAAGGACACCGTCGTATTAGATCAGAGCCCACCCTAATGACCTCTTTAAGGACTGTCTCCATGCTCATCTTGGCAAGACGTATACAAAAATTGGAATGATACAGAGATCTGCATGGCACCTGCTCAAGGATGCCATGCAAATATGGGAAGCGCTTGTTTAAAATGCTTCCTGACCAGAAAATAAAAGACCCTTCTCCAAATGCAGTTCACATTCCAAAGCACTGCGGGGTTAGGACACAGCTCAGCCCATAACAAACGTACTTCTTTTCTTTTCCAGGTCAGTTTGCTGAGAACGAAACTAATGAAGTCAATTTTAGAGAGATCCCTTCACATGTGCTATCAAAAGTATGCATGTATTTTACTTACAAGGTTCGCTACACTAACAGCTCCACGGAGATTCCTGAATTCCCCATTGCACCTGAAATTGCACTGGAACTGCTGATGGCTGCGAACTTCCTAGATTGTTAAATAAAGTAAATTATAATAAACTGTTAACTTTTTTCAGTATTTAATACCTGTAGTTCAGTTAGTAATTTTTTCATATAGAGCATGTTGCCTGTGCGCAGTTGAACTCTCAAGTTCATTGCAAAGCAGATTATCTTATGTTCTTTTGCATAGCAGTCACTTGAAATTTGTTTGCTACATCAACAAATTAAGGACATTTTCACAAATTGAGAAATAAACTAATATGCCAGTTCGTAGGTAGTTTGGCCTTATCCTTTGGATATGATTTTTAAAATTAGAGCGATGATACAGTAAATGCTGAAATTTAGGCATAATGAACACGTTCTACAGGTAAATAATGGGGCTACGTATTTTTATGTTTTTAGTGTTTTTTTTAAAAAAACTATTCTGATCTTATAGCCGTCGTTAGCATTACTGGAATTATGCAAATAATTGCATTATAAACATGTTTATAACTTAGCCAAATATTGATTTTTATAACTGTCGAAGAAGACATAAGAGTTGAAATTTCTTATGCGTCTTTTGATAAACTGCAGTATTGTTTAAGTGTATCTTGTCTTTTTGTTTATTGCTACAATTTAAGAACTTTATTTAAAAGCAATTTTGGAAGATTACTAGGTACAGCTTTTGGAGCACTGACTTTTTGAACTGTAGCCACATGGTCAACAAGTAAACTACATGACCTTGGTTTCATGTGCACTGTGCATTTTAGCCAATCCAAAGTACTGTACTTACACTGACTATAAAGCTTCCTTTGCAATATTCATTCTTCTTATATAGTCTCTTGTTATGATTATATTTCTGGATATTTAAATATGTTTTAGAAGACTCACCATGAACTTTATCCAGATCTTAAAAGCTAGACTTTTCTGAACTCTTCCAATCTTCCTGCATCCAACTGAAATGATACAAAATATGAAAAATATATGGAGAGATGCAGTGCAGATCTTATAATGCACTTTGATATAGTATATACATTATCTTCTAGTCATTAAAATATGTCCCAAAAAAGCTGATACCCATAATCTGTGGGTCTTCTATTGAAGTCTAACTTATAAAGAGGTCATTCAGCTTTTATACTGAGCAGACAAAAAGTTTGGAAAACTATGACAGCATCTCTGCTGAGGTGTGGGAAAAGCAGCACCATGGTTTGGTTTACTATCGTCTCTATCTTGGGGGTAAAACAAAGTTGTCATACAGGGTCTATGAATTAGGTCTTCAGCTTAGTTCTTCAAGACTGGTTTAATAGGGACCAGTTTTTCTGGAAACTGCAAAAACCATAAATAACCAAGTTCAACAAATCATTTTCCTCTTAGAAGACCTAACATTGTACTTTCTAGCTGATCGAAAGCAGTTAAATATGTTAATTGCATATATTTTAGTAACTTAAGACATACTGGTACATATTTTAGTATAGAAGATTATCAAGTACAAGAATTTTATTCTACTTGGTGACAATGCCAATTTATAAACCTAAATAATGATCTTAAAGGTTAAGGTGATAACTAGAATAAAGTTTAACTTTGACGGATTTTATAGGTTACTTTATATGTTAGATCCACAAGTAACCTTAAGTTAAAATATTGAAAAAGAACTGAAAGATTAGGAAAACTTGTATATCTTGTGGCAAATGATACTTGCATGTTAATAAAGGCTCTATTGACTGAAAGGTTTGATGAACACTTGGTGTTTGATCTTTTTAGCCTTAATTTTCTCTTTTTCCGAAGATTCGTGAAACTTTGCTTCAGGACATCTTGCCATACAATTGAATAGCAGGGATTTTTATTTGGTTAAATTTAAGAGAGAATCTTATATAGCATTGAAACCTTGACACTGATACTTGGTAATTAGTTTACTTTTTAAATTATGTGCAAATTTCTATTTTTTTCTGCATAGAAAATATTACCACCAAATCCTTTGTTTTATTCAGCTAATATTTCATTTTTGTACCGTCTGGATTCTTTTATGCCTTTTAGATTGCTTATCTTTCATGCAGTTGTTATTGATGGATAACAGTTTCCTTTTGAAGAATCTTGTTGATATTGAGAAATACAATTTACTATAAGCAGCCAATTCAGCACGTTAAAAGAAAAATACATTTAGAGACATCTTGCTATTCATAGACCTGTCATCTTAGTCATTTTGCTAAGTTTATCAATTATTCTTTCAAATTAGTGTAAATATTCTGAGAAATAATCTGAAATTGCTGTTCAACATTGAAGACTGTTTGAATTAACCCTAGGAATTCCTGTCTATATAGAGGAAATATCATGCAAATTAACAAAGCTTGGATGTATCCAGACTTAGCAATGCTAAGTTGAGCTTCTGATTAGTTATATTGAAGTTTCATAAAACATGATCTGGAAATCAATAGATGTCATTGATTTTTTTATATATGGTTTTATTTACAATATATACATCTGGTTTAATTTCAAGCCAGTCATATTTGTGCTAAGATTTTATATTCCTATTGGCTAAACTCTTATTTGTACCTTTTGGTTTGTTGATTTAAACGAATATTTATTAGCCCAGAAGTATTTTGGTATATTAGAGCACCGGCTGGAAGTAGGAAGTGTGAAATCTTGTGCTAATCAGCCACATGATCTTGAACAAATCACTGGGCCTTAATTTCACATCTAGAAAATTAGGAAATTGCGCATCTATAGAGTGATGTTTACCTTTTTTTTTATGAGCAAACAAGATTGTATTTATGGATGTTGCTTAAATCCAAGATAGTAACATTACAGATGATTAGATTAGAAGAATTATAAGAAAATGGCTTTCTTGCTGCATCTCTAAAATAATCTATAAATTTCACTTTTTGCTACTTTTGACTAGGCATTAAATATGACACATCAGTACTAAATAGATTAACTAGATTACTTTCTGATCCTTGTAGTTTTCTATTGCCTGCCATATAAAGAAAATTCAATTGCAGCTCTGGTTATCAGTAATTGTAATATAAAGGGAAATTTATGTGCTGTTTTTATAACAGCAGAAGCAATGCCAGATCAACTAGAAATTCATGCTTTAATTTAGTAATTTATCTACTTAATGTATCTCTAGCTGAAAACAAGACTTTTTTTAATGCCTTAGGAATATTCAGTTTCCTTTCTCACATTCCCTAGTCGATTACCCCCGCTCCAAGTTTTTTTTAAATTGGGAAATTTTAAAGTTGCTTTGAGATAGAACTTAGTCTTAATCATCAAATTGTTCTATAAGTTTTGTGTTTATTCCTTATAGGACACAGGTGTGTCAGAATTAGATTTTTTTTCCCCTCTATAGTACTAAATGCTTACAGTCATTTTTAATAGGAAATGTTTTGTTACATTTACCTAGATATGTATTTATATGCTAAGACCTTTATTTGTGATAGGATCTATTGCTTCATATTTAGAGAAGCATGTAGAAGATGACAGCTAAGAATAAAAAATAATTCAAACTTCATGAATGTTTATGCAACCAGAATTGTCTAAAATCTTTTAATCAGAGCCTTCTTTTACATCGTGAAATAAAGGGATTAATTCTGCCTATGTATACCAGCTGGCCCAGATCTAATGTTAGAATTTTTTTAATACATTAGTAGGATCTTAACTCTAGGTATATTAAATTTGATGCAGACTTATATTTTTTGCTTTAGAATCAGTGTAGTATCATTTCTGCTCTAGAAAACGTCATCTCTGCATCTATCTCAAGTATAATTTTGAATTGGAAAGTAATTTTCAGACCATCAAAGACAATTTTTGTCTTTCTATGATTTCAGCTATTTTGCAAATGCATACATATTTCGTTAGTTTCTTAACAGCTGCCGCTTGAATCAGCCAATATATTTTATTTTTTTGTTTTAATGAGGATCCAAGACAAAACATGATAGTCCAAAGTCACAAAGCTAACTGCAGTGAGATTACAGATCCAGATTGTGGTTCAAATTAGAACAAACATGTCTATGGCCATACCACTCTGAACAACCCTATCCCATCTGATCTTGGGAGCTAAGCAGGGTTGGGCCTGGTTAGTTGGATGGGAGACCACCTAGGAAGACCGGGTGCTGTAGGTGTAAAAAACAAAAAATAAGGGATTGTAAGCTGACAAGGTCCTTGCAATCTGTGAGGTCAACCAAAGGTTGCCTCGCCTAAAAAAAAAAAATTAGAACAAACATGGCAAGCACTGATGATCAACCATTAGTTTCTAGAGATAACCTATGAAGTCATGTTAGAATATTGAAATAAACAATATACAGAATATTAAAATGGATTGTGATAGGGAGTTAATGCTTGACGTGTACCTATAAAGTAATAAATAGCTTGAAAAATATATAACTGTCCTATGTAGTGAACATCATCCTTCACTTAGTAGGGCTGTTGTTTCTCACAATGTTTCTGGAACTGGGTTTAGAGCTTACAATAAACGTTCTTTTGACTAGTCTCAGTAGGGGGAGATGCTTTTCTTTAAATGTCTTGCAATAAATGTTTTGATCCAAACCTGGTAGGCAAAGATGAGTAGCCAGGCTGTGTCAAGGAGAAGGTACGTAACTAAGGAAATTAGAGTAGCTCTCTCAAGTAGCCAATAACTTGGCTCGGGTAGCATGGTGTGCCACAAAACCAAATCTGAGAAAGTGGCTGCATTGAAGTTGGGCCTTTGATAACTCATAGCCGTTCCACCAGTAGATGTGGAATAGTCTCAGCAGATCGGGGAGGTTTTCACTGGAGAGAACCTTGAGTATTTAAAGGTGGGGTGTGTTAGCTCAGCTTCCTGGAGGCCTTCTGGCTCCATTTTAAATTACTCTCTTGACAATACCAACTTTGTTTTTCTGTATTTTCTTTCACATTTCCCCCTTCTTATCAATCTTTCCTTGGGAAGCATTGCCGATCAACCATTAGGACGTATCATTGGTCTGTCACTGAAAAGTAACAGTGATCCTTCACCCCCAGGGAGGCTCATTTCTGGTGTGTCGTGTCCACATAGGAGGGAAAACCTGAATGCATAGTAGGCGACCTTATGGCCACATCTGAGCAGCAGGGAGGCTTGTTGGAAGCAGAACTAAATCTCTTATTCCGCACACCGAAAGTTCTTTGGTAGAGGGTCTCAGTTCGTTGTAATTTCTCTGGGCATTGGACTACCGTGATTCTGGTAGTGGCTGTTCGTGGTTGCTTGTTCAATGCACCTGGTGAGACACCTGATTAAGTAGCAAACAGTATAATCATAAAAACCAATATACTTAAGGCCTGTAATATAGAATGAAGCCAATTCCGTATTCCTGCGAGGCAACCAGCTAAACAAGTCTGTCCACTCCCAATTTAGGGGATGATGTTCTCTCTATTCCAGGATTTTAATGTTTCAGAAACTCAAGCCGTTATATCGCTTTACGTGGTTTGCTGATGTAGAAACGACATTCCTCTGAGCAGCGCACAAGTACCGCCTTGCCAGGCGCTGACACACTGGAGCCCTGCGGCTTTGTAGCGCTACCTCAGTTACTCCTAGTTCTTCAAGCGCAGGTGTAGCATTCTGTGGTTGCTACCAGAACAGAAGGATTGCCGATCGGCTTTTCCAGTTTAACTATTTCATCCCCAAGGAAAGAAAGCGCAAGCGAAGTCAAGCAAAAGCCTCACTCGTCTTATTATCCCTTTTCCCGATTAGAAAAAAGTGCAGCTCGCTTTCAGCATTAACATCACACGTAGGCATGCTGTGTTTTCTAGGATTTGACATTTTCGGCAATCGACAATTACTGTATCTTGGAAATGGAAATACCACTCCTAAAAACAGAATGCCATGAATGGAATGATGTCATTTGTTTCCAAAGACTGTAGGTATACTAGAGCAATGCGAAAATAATAAAAACGGGATATTTCGTGGCAAATTTGGGGAGTAAGGTTAGGACTATTCTGTGAGTTATCTCGGGGTAAACGCTGCAGCCCCAAGCACTGCAGGTGAGTATTCTCAGGGCAAATGGGAAATGGGTTATGAGATTTTTTTGGTGGAGAGAGGACTGAGAAAAGACCATATCTGAAATCCCAGTTTCCTTGCTTTGGCTAAAATTATAGACAAAAGCTCCTAGGTTAGGGACAATGGCGGAGGAAGGGCGAGCCTGGGCATGGCATCCGGTAACAACAGTGGCGTATCTGCCTCGTTGTTGGGTTGGCAAGGCGATGCATTTGGGTCCCACATAAGAAACACCCAGCACCCTCAAGTGAGAGCATGTTATTAGGTCCTTCGACCCAGACTGAGGGAAGTCTAAAGTCCTGTTTCTGAGGCAGGGACTTCATGTCCTTCATATGTTGGATGATCATAATAGTCAACACCAGGCATTCAAGTCATCGTGTGATTCATCATGATTAAAGAGCACCTGAGGGTTCTATATGTTTGGGTCCGGATTGAGAGATTAGTATGGGTTAGGTTGTTCCAAGTTTGGGGGCTGGGATTCCTTAAAAGAGCTTTTATTTGGGTTTTCACCAAATACCAGATTTTTGGTCTAGTCCCTAAGTCGTAGTGGAGAGCAGGAGGATATCTATCTGCTTTCCAGGACTGAGTGGTATTCCCTAAATTTCCCCACATGAAGGAAACATTGTAAGAAGTAACGTTATAGCCCTTTAAGGCCCATCGAGGTGTGAACTCATGGTCTGAATCATACAAGAGTGTAGTTGCACATTTTTATAATCAGTAAACGAAACAAAGGTGGTCAAAGGGGGACCAGAGCTAGGGGTGGCTGAGTGGAATCAGGTGTTACGGGCCTGGTCTGGGGTCTTGCGAGAGCCTCCTTCATCAGGCACCATCTGATTTGATCCTGGAGTGAGAGTTCTACTGGTGGTCTTGGGTGATTTAGAGATTTTCAGCTTAAGATCTCCAACAAGTGGAGAGGACCACTCAGGGGTGGGTGTCCTTTTTATATGAGAAACATGAATCCATGGGTCACCCTTAAGTAGCAGTACAAGGGTTGGTAAATCATACCTGATACGGCCCTTTCCAGTGGGCAGAAGGGCATCTTCATGGAGCTGGCATTTCCTGGAGACGGGATCCAGATGGAGAGCGTGGTGGAAGGCTTCTCCCGGGGGGGCGCACTGTGCAGTGCTTGCTCTGTGAACTGAGTTCATCTTCGGGGCCCTGGTGAGTTCCGTACAGTTAATCAGAAGGTCTCCTTTCAGCAGTGCAGGTTCGTACATCCCTCCATCTAATTCCATCCCTCTGCCGGTAGTGATTCCCAAAGGAGGCAGTCTGTGCTTGGGGAAGGGAGTAGACCTTAGGCTGAGTGATAACAAAGGAAGAGGCTTAGGCCAAGGCAGATGACAAGACTTTGTGCGTTTTGTAATTGAGTTTTGATTGGCCCATTAGTTCCTTCTGGAGACAGGAAGACCACCGATGGGAAGCACAGTGGAAATGTGAAATCAGCCGGCTCTTACAGATTGTATCGTTTGTCCTATGAAATGAGTTCCTGGGTCGCTCTGGAGCTCCGAGGGGCTCCCCAGGTAGGAGGATGTAGGAGCGCCTCACTGCATGGGAATGCATCCACCCCGGTGGGGAAACGTACAGATCATCACAAACAGATTTGTATTCCCGAGATGGGGCAGCTGAGTAAAGTCCGATAGCCAGACCTCAGAGGGTACTAGAGGCAGGGAAACGCCCCACGGAGGTATGACGGGCTTTCTGGGGTAGTGCTTTGAGCAGGTTTGGCATTTTGGGTATACCTGGGAAGCTATCTTTGGAGATGGCTTCCAGTAGTGTTGTTTTCTCAATAAAACCATTTTGCTAGGGCTCCAGTGAGTTAAGTCACATACACGTTATACGATGTATGCAGTCAGGGAGGAGTGGGCGAGAGTTTGCACCTATTCATAGTTTTTTTAGGGTCATGCTTACAGCCCTGTTCTAACCATTTCTATTTTGTCAAACAGCTGAATGCTGTGCTTCCATAATGTTATTTTTTAAATCCCCAGTTGCTTCTGCCGGTAGCACAGATGCTTCCTTTAGCCCACTGGAAAGGGCAGTATCGGGAGATTGTTTTAATGCTGCTAACTTAGCAGGAGTGTCAGCCACGTGATCGCCTCTACTTTCCTTTGTGTTTGCCACTGAGCGTCCAGGAATTTTTATGATTGCTAAAATTGTAGGTAATTTGATAGCCTCCAAGAGTTCTAAAATGTAGGAACTGTTTTTCATCTTTCGTCTGGAAGAAGTCAAGAATTCTTTGTTTCCAGAACATACCAAAGTCATGGGTAAAACAAAGGCATACCTGCTGTCAGTATAAATGTTAGCTGTTTTACCTTTGACCACATTGCAAGCTCAGGTTAGTGCGCAGAGCTCTGCTTATCAGGTGCAAGTTTCCTGAGGCATTGGACTGGCCTCAGTGATTTCATTATAGAGATAATTACGTAGCCCGCTTGATAGTGGCCTATTTCACCTTTTAAGTAAGAACCATCGTAAACCAAACTAATTCAGCATTTTCAAGAGGTGTTTCCTGTAAGTTAATTCAGGGAGTTACTGGTCTGCCAACGTCAGGCAGTCGCGAGGGGAGAGAAGGAAGATGGTTCGGAGTATTATAGCGAGCAATGTAGTCCCACTAGATGAAGATAGCAAAGCCCTTTGCAGGAGGTCCGTCTGCCAGCAGAGTGGTGCCGAGTGTGACGAGCGCTGAGTAGGGCTTCTACAGCACGAGGCACATAGAGTCGGTGGCGAGCACATTACCTCCCACATGCTTAGTAATTTGGCGGTGGCCGGGACTGCGACCATGCAGGCAGGGAGACCTTGGTGTCTAATGGTGGACTGCAGCACCCTAGGGGCCCGCGTTGGCTTTCATGTCATTGGAGCATGACAATGAAGGCATTTCCCTGTCTTTCACAAACAAAAAGGAAAAGGGGCCATTGAGAATTAGGACATCCATGAAGATGTCCTGATATCCTACTACAAAAGGCAAGAAAGATGTCCCAATATCCTACTACGAAAGACAAAAAAGAGGCTCCTTCCTGCCCCCTGACTACCAGGGCGCAGACACGTGACCAGGGAGCCCTTCACTTTCTTCCAGGAATTGCCTTTTCTTTCCTACCTAGGCAGTTCTAGTTGATTTCAGTCGCTTTCAGTTAAGAACTATGACTCTTATAGAAATTGATATTGAGGGTAGGTTGCAGGCAACAAACCTTAAGGAGAAGAGGGATCTGATTTCGACTACCTTGTCCAGCTGGGGCCAAAGGCAGTGGCAATCCCATGGTATTCTTAAAAGGGAATCTGAAAGCCAAGAGCTCAGCAGGGTTAAAAAGCTGTTCGAGTGACTCCCCATTGAGGGCAGGGCTTTGGATGCTTGCAGTGCAGCTATCAAAGAACAGGATGGAGGACGTGAAGAATGAGCAGTGAGAATTTATAGCGGGAGAAGCGGAATGGTTGCTTTTAATGATACTGGACAGCTTGAAGAAAGAGGACAACTTCAGGTCCTGTTTCTTTTCAAGGCATAATTAGAATCCTAGGAAACATCTAGTATTTTATTCTTCAGCCACAGACAGCTTTCCAACAACTGTAAAAACAAACTTGAAGATCGATCCAGGAAGTTGCTGAGTTAAAATGTCAGTTGAGTTGGCAGCTGGTGGTTGCACATCTGCCATTTAAAGCTTAGAATATTGATTGATTTTTCCCCCAAAATTAAACAGGGATCATTTTGAACCCCTCATGACCCTCCTCAACCGCTAAATTAGCTGCCACCATCTCCTAGACGTAAAGGAGCAGGGACTCTCATACATGGACATACCCTCCCAGGAAAGCAATGGCGGAAAGGGGCATCCATGTTAGCTGTAGGTTTTCTTAAGGATAATTTTTATCAAGTGGAGGAACTGCCCCTCTATTCCTAGTTTACTGAGAGCTTTCATCATGAACAGGTGTTGACTTTTGTCAGATGCTTTTTCTGTAGCTATTGATATGACCATGTGATTTTCATTTTTAGTCTACTGATAGGATGGATTACATTAATTGATTTTGAATGTCGCATAGCCTTGCATACTTGGGAAAATTTCCACTTGATCATGGTGTGTAACTCTTTTTATACATCGTTAGACTAGGTATGCTAATATTTTGTTGAGGATTTGTGCATCAATATTCATGAGAGATATTGGTCTGTAATTTTCTTGTAATGTCTCAGTCTCATTTTGTTTTTAGCATTTTGTTGGCCTTATACACAGAGTTGGGATGAATCCCTCTGCTTCTGTCTTCTGGAGGTTGTACAGAATTGATATCATTTCTTCCTTAAATACTTGGTATAATTCACCAGCGAACCGATCGGGGCTTGATATTTTCTATTTTGGAACGTTATTGATTATTGATTCAATGTAATAGATATCGGCCTATTTATATATCTATTACTTCTTATGTGAGAGTTTTGGCAGATTGTGTTTTTCAAGAAATTGGTCCATTTGATCTTAGCATAGAGTTGTTCATAACACTCCTTTATCTTCTTATGTCTATACATTCTTCTATTTCTGTTACTAGAAATTTGTGTCCTCTCTCTTTTTTCCCCCTTAGGTAACCATTTATTGAAGACACTGCATCATTTGTCCTGTAGAAAATCCTGTCTGACTAGCCGTTTGATGATACGGTTTAACAGGTTGCTCTGTTTTGTATGTCTCTCCCCCTTATTTCCTATAAACTGATCCTGAGATGTAGTCTTACTTTGATTTTTTTGGCAAGAGCATGTCATGTTACTTCTTATTGTACCATCTTCCAGAGGCACATTATATCTGGTTGCTGCACTTTCACCGATATTAAACTGGACCAGTTGGTTCAGGTGTGTCAGCATGATGCGTCCATTACAAAGTTCCTCCTCAACTTTGCATCTGATCGTTTTAGCGCCCATTGATGATTGATGCCGGGCTTCGTTATTTCACTAAGGTTTGCACAATTATTATTATTCTTTCTTCACAGCTTCCATGTGCAATAGCTGAAAATTTCCTATAAAACTCCCCTTTATCAACCGCTTGGCTACTTTGAAATACCATTTTTATAGGAAGGGTAGAAAAAAATGAATATTTCCCCTTTTCCTCAAATGAGTTGATGACCTAGCAAACTCCAAAAGTGACCAATGTGTTTTTTTAGTATCGTTATGAATTTGTGACATAATATGATCGTGTGTATATATAGATATAACACACATATTTCCATGTATATAATTATGTGCTTCAGTTTATTGCAGTCCTTACTTGTTTTGTTCCTCAAACCATCTTATCTTTGGCCAGAAGAGTCCCTTCAAAGTTGGCTTCTCTAATAATTTAAAACTCTTTGTTCTTTCAAATTTCATTTGACAAAACCAGTGAAGCCAAAGAAGCCAGAAACAGGATGAAGTTTAATATTTACCTCAGTGATTCTCTAAGTTTCCACTTAAGTAATCCAAAGTGTGCACTTGCATGTCAAGGAGTCTGAAGAACATTCTATTTTAAATAACTTAGCAAACAGTAGAAGTCATGCTCTAGGAAGACATACCAAGTTTATCTTGCAGTTTCATACACCCCGTCATATCCTATTTCCCCCAGGCCTATGATAGTCTGATTTAAGAAGCTATCAGGAGCATTCCTCGACATCTAAATATATATGACCCACACATGCCCTCTTCAAACTCCCATCTCTCTCTCTATTTGTTCCCTTCAGCTTAGGAAAATTTGTAAGTCTCTTTCTGAAAACAAACAAAACTTTCCCCTACTCTTGACTTTGCATTTCCTCTGTAGTACAGTCTGATCTCCCTCTTTCTCTTCTCAGCTAAGCCTCTCAATGTCTCTGTATCTCCACTTACCAGTTCACTCCACAATTCAAGATCTGATGCAGATTCCTGATCTCCTCCACATTGCCAGTTCAGTCAGGTTTATTTGTTTATTTGTTTTTTACGAATCCTCTTGGATGAATTTACATGACTGATACATTCCTCCTTCCTCAAGACTTGGCGTCTCGGCCACTCTCCTTTTAAATGTCGGTGTTCCCTGAGCCTCTGATCTCAGCATCACGTTTTCTCCGAAACTCTCTTGGGGTGATCTCTTTATTCTCATGCTTCCAAGTGTAATCATTTTGCTGAATGAGCTGAAGTCTATGTGAGGCTGCCTCCCACTGTGTTTTCAAACTGTTCCATGGGCTTTCCTTGCCCTGGAGGAAATCTCAGGAAGGTGCCAGAACTTCTCCAGGCCGTCTGTCACAAGAACAGTCTTTTATCAGGCATTAAAATTTTCAGGCCATCCAATGTTATAATCCAAAACGTCACTTAAATGAAAATTACTCCCTATCTTCTCCAGGTTAAGGCCTGTGATGTAGAATTGCCTACTGAATATGTTCCCTTTAGATGTAATAGTGGACTTCTACCCTTTCTGTCTCGCTGGCATCTCTCCTCGTATCTCCCTTCATTCTGGTATAATCAGCTTCTTTCTCATAAGAGGTCTCATTACATGTGATTTGAGTGGGGCTGACCCCACTCCCACCTATGCAACAAGAGTCAGCCCAGGCCCAACCAATGAGACAAACTCACCTCTTTCATCACTGATTGGTTGAGAGATGCAGCTGATTAAAGCTAAGCCAACCAGAGCCCCTCCCAGATCTCTGCTGCTGGTACTGTCTACTGGAGTTACTGAGCTGGATGTGAGTAGGATTTCTATGAGTCTAGAGGCTAGACGCCATCTTGCTCACCACGCTGACAGAAAACAGTCCTCTGCTCCCAGGATTTTTACTGAATTCATTCAAAATAGATTTTTGCAATCTCTACTTGAGATTGGTATGACAGATGTCCTATCATAAGCTTAAAATCCTCAAACATGTCCAAAATGAATTATTTTTTCTCTCTTTACTTTCATTCCTACTAACTTTCATTTCTACCATCCTCCATCTGTCAAACTCTTACAATAGCTTCCGCTTTCTGATTTTTGTTTTCTGATCTTACCTGATCAAATCTGTTTGGCCACTAGAGCAGTCATTCCAAAACACAAATCTGGCCTCACCACTTCCCATCTGAAAATACTTCACATTTGCCAAATGATTTCGAAGATAAGGTCCAACCTCCTTGTCAGCCGACAAAGTGTTTTGTGACCAGGTCTTGCCTGCCACTCGTCTTCCACCTCCTTCCATCAGTTTGCGTTGGGCAATACCAAACTGTTTGTCATTCCCTGTAGTCATCAATTACCTGGTTCATGCCCACTAGGCCTAGATGCCTGTCTTCTACCCCTTTCACTTCTGCTCAGGCTTCGGCTCTTCCAGGAAGTCGTCTTCAGCTCCTAGGCAAGACCATGGGATCCTCACTTATGATCCTATCATAACCAGTAAAGTAGCTTTTCCCATATACTATCAAAATCCTTTCTTTCATCTGTTTTCATGATTGTAAGCAATGCGAATATGAGAACTGTATCTTACTCATCTTTATATCCCCAGTACCTGTCATTCAATATACACTTTTTGGTCAAAAATGCCACATAATTTTTTTTTTTTTTTTGTCAAATTGTGTGAAAATTCACCAATTAGATATAGTTGGGGTCCTCAGATATTCTCGTTGAAATGTAAAACCCATTCATAATTTTTTTTTTTTTTTTTTTGTCAAATTGTCTGAAAATTCACCAATTGGATATAGTTGGGATCCTCAGATATTCTCGTTGAAATGTAAAACTCACCTTGCCTATTACATTTCATAGTTTAAAATGAATCAGTCTGATTAGTTAAAACCTCACTGATCTGGGTCATTAAGAGAATGGAATCGGGAGGACAATGTTGTATAATAAGTAATTCGGTCTGTAGATTCATGGAGTTCAGAGTTCCCAAGGTAGAATTCTGACTCTGCTGTTCATAATCTGGGTGACCCTGGCAAATTACCTAGCCTTTCTAAGCTTGTTTTTTTACCTGGAAAATGGGGATTGGTTTATGTACCTCATAGTGCTGTTTTAAAGATTGAATAATACAGGAAATGCAAGTGCCTCTCAGAGTGCCTATGTGGCACATGTAAATATTCAATCCCAGGTAGCTCTTATCACTGTACTCATTAATAAGAGCAGGTCTGGGAGGATGCCACACGTGGGCAAGGACACTGTGTGAAGGAGAGGCAACATCCCAACCTTGAAGTTTGTCTTTGGCAAGCTCAGTTAAGAACAGTGTCTACCAAGACTCTTCTATGTTCACAGTGATATGAAATTTGGGGATCTTAATATGAGTCGCAGTCACTGCCATATACCCCACTTCTTATCTGTAGCTAGCATCTTATCTGCTCACTGGAGAGAACAGAGAGTAATTTGGCAGAAAAAGTAGATATTGCCTCTCATCCATGTGGTGCTGTGCAGGTATAAAGCTCCTTCGGATCACAATCCCATAGCAACTCCACCACAAACTATATGCTGACAATTTAATCCCCATTTTATGAATATGGGGATTCGTAAAATGGGGATTACAGATGATGAAACTAAGGTCCAGAGAAGTTTAAATGACCCACTGCAGGTCACAACTAGGAAGCAGATGAGTTAGGATTCAGATTGAGTCCTTTTGATTCCTAGTATGGTGCCTTTTTAACACATCAGTCCTTCAAGTTACAAGGCTATTTGGTTTCCCATATTTCCTTTCCTTTTCTGCCAGAAAATCCAGCTGCTTTTAGTCCTCTCTGTCATAGGCTCTGCCTTTTCCTTGGAAGGGAAGACATCAGACACATACACAGCTTGAATCTGTCCTTTTTTTTTTTCTTCCAGGGAAGCGGTGGCAGGTGGTGGGGTATTTTCTGAGACGAAGGAGAATCACTTCCTTGAACCTGATGGTCATTTCTAATTGCTGTGTCAATTCAAAAATGCATATCATGATCAAATCTAACAAAAATAATTATTCCTTTATATATCATCTAATATCTATTTTATGTTTAAATTTGTCCAGTTGTCTCAAAAATCTTTTTTACATTTTTTTGAATTTACATTTTGTTTGAATCAGTATCCAAACAAGATTAGCATTTGTTTAATATATCCCTTAAATACCTTTTATTGCAAATTATGCTAGCAAAAAGATTCTTTAAGAGTATGGAACACTTGAGATTCACTATTGCTGAACTGTTTACAAAGCGAAGGCACCAATTTCACTCCTAGAGGGTTTATGAAATCTCCACTTTCTCTCTCACTTTTGAGATTGTCAGACATTAACCTTTTGCCTGTCTATAGTAAGCCCCACTCTGTAAAGAAATGGGCTGTGGGCCTAGTTTTTAAACATTGTGTAATCAAGTGTTTTAGATATAAAAATTTCAAGCTCCCTGGAGATAATTATATGCCCCCATGCCATCTGAAAGTCACTGTTTTAGTTCCTGAATACATTGGGCTCTTTCTATTATATATTAATGAAAGAACGAAGAAGACAGTGAGGTGATTTTGTACTATTTAATATTTCCTAGGAAAGATATGACTGGTACTGACTTTTCCCTCCTACAAAGACCTTTTTAAACACATAAAACCCAAGGGACCAGGTGTTGACTTTCCTGTAAGGAGTGTCAAGATTCTTGTAGACCTTCTTCTTCCCTGTTAGTATGTGTCATGGCAGGTTGTTGGCTCTGATGATGTCATAATGCTTTGTTTATGGGGTCATCTGATGTCACTTATACCTTAGGGATAATCAACTTTTAAACAAAGTGAACCTTAGATTGTAAAATCTGATTTTCTGGAGTAATTTTCTGAGATCATAGGGATAAAGATCTCCAGAAGAAAATGACTCTGGAAAAGCTTTCCTCTTTCATCAGGATATATGGTTTTTACTCACAGTTGAAATATTGACAACACACTGGGTTAACACCTGATATGTTTCTGGATGATTCTTGGTTGCAAGAGCCTGCAAACATCCTTAAGGACATGGTCATTTTGCACAGCAAAGGGAAAAACATTTCTAGCAATAAGGATGGAAGTCTGAGGAAAAAAAAAGTTTACCAATATAACTTCCTCTCTAGTGATGAAGAATAGTGTGTTTATTATTAAACCATAGAATAGTGTATTTTAAAGATCTTTTTCCTTTGTGAACACATTTTACATTAGGAAATTTCCCAGAGAACATTATCTTAAGAGTGGAATGGATGATATCTTAATTGATCTTATACTTAAATCTTAACTTTTAGAAATTTCTAAAAGATCTGAGTTAATAAAATGACAGATTTTAAGCTTTTATTCTGATAAAGTAAAAGCTTTCTATTCACTGTATCGGCTTCCTTAATTTTTTAGTGCTAGAACACGAGAAGCTTCGGCTTCTATCTTATAAACCAACGACATCTTCAGTTCTGTTGCAGCTTTTTAAAACGTGGCTTCTGATAAATGTTGGCAGAACTGGTGCATTCCCAAAATAAATTCTGTAGGCTCAGCTTTCCTTACTCAAATACATCCCTAGGTCCACTGGCCACAAAACTGCCCGCCGCGGAACAGGTCGAAAAATCTGGATGCGATAGAAGATATTTGTATATGATAACATGACACTGGTACATTAAAAAAAGTAAGTCATGTCTAGAGGCAAATGTCAGTGGCGTCACAACCCTAACTATAGGTGATACAGATGAGGTTTTAAATCGAGGGGCTGGGGTGAAGGGGCGGAAATCGCACACAGACATAAAAAATTTCAAAACTCGTCTTCCCTTTTGGACATGTTTCAGCTCTACAAATGTGCCCTTGCCTTTAAAGCAAAGTGCTGTTCTGCTGTCAATTCTCATCCTGTCGTACGGGAACTCTGTCTCTCTTCTCAATATAGGACTATGAAGAGACTTTCAGGTTCGAAAAGACCAAAAAAGCAGCCGGCGGAAAGTTTTATTTGGCCCCAAGGGCGTGAAAGTGGGCACAGCAGTGTGTGAAAACAAAACAGAAAACCAAGCCGCGGGGCCGGGCATCGTCAGGATGAAAACGAGCGTGGCCAGGTCCGAAGCGGAGCGGCACCTCCCCGGCGACCCGGGGGC